>NC_087437.1:68265295-68890295 GCF_036321535.1 Camelus dromedarius
TTTTTCTGTCTGTCTCTATGCTAAGTGCCAGCTGTCATTGCTTGGCAGATAATTACCATTTTACAAACAGTATTTAGGGAAATGACATCAGTTTGTGAATGTATGGCTGTCAGGGCTTATTCACAGGGCTTTCCTCTGTGAACCATCTTCTCTGTGTGCAGGCTGGGTGGAAGCAGTGGGGATGGAGGGGAGGGGAACAGGGAAGACCCCTTGGCTCCCAGATTTTGGAGAACAGTTGTATCCCATTTGTCACTGTTGGTCTGACAACCCTCATTTCACTCGTCCCCAATTCCCCATGCCATATTCTGCTTTCAGTGGGTAAATAAATGATTGCTCGTACCAGTTCAGTGGATTAGCCTTCCCTTTTGTAGTTTTTGTAGCTTGAGGAAGCAGGTGGGTAGAAATGCAGCAGGTACTGGTTTCTGTCTTCAATGATCATTTGTATTGCATGGTGCAGGTCTCTTGATGATTCTGTTGGGTGAAAAAAAACATAGAATATTATGAAACATATAAAGTATGCTAGCTTAAATTTCTTAAGTTAGTTAAATAATCTGCCTCCCAGCAATGTTGTTTTAAAGATCCTGCTAAGTACATAGATTGAGTAGGTAGAAACAGGCTAAGAAAACATTTGTTAACTTCAGTTAGGGATGTCAGCCGATATCCTGAAAAGAGCACTAGATTTTGAGTGAGGTAATCTGCATCCTATTCTGGGCTCTTAGGTGGGAAAGGTAAGTAATTTGGTCTATACAGCGCTTAGTTTTCCATTGTAAAATAATATTGATGGTGATGCAAATTTTTTCTGTGTCAGAAACAGTTCCAAGTATTTTGTTTATGTTAATTACTTAACTTCTCGATACCAATGGATTTATTCTATTATACATATTTTACCAATGAGGAAATGGAGACACAAAGGTTTAGTTACCCTTTTCTCGTGCCAGGTTGATAACTATGTAACTAGAGAATTCCTAGTCCTTCCCAGGCCTAAGGAAAAGATTCTGTGATGGCAGCAAATTAGGCTGAATAGCGAACACTTTGTTGAGTTGAATTACAGTTTTTATTGAATCAGAGAACTGATCAGAATGAACAAGCAGAATGAGTTCAAGCTTGTGGCAAGTCATTCGGTACATTTTTACAGTAGGAAATATAAGCAGTTTCCGATTCACTAATTGCTAATTTACCTACAAAGATCTCTTTAATAAGAACCGTCCCTTAGTTCATAAAGCTGTAGCCCCGGTGGCCTGGTTCCTTCCCATCACAGCTGAGGAAGTTCTCATTTTTTATTCTCCTGTAATTCCACATTTGCTTTCTTCCCTTCCCCTTCTTCTCTATGACTTATGTGCAGCCAGAATTTCACCAAAGGGTTTCCACCTCTTAAGCTAGAACTGAGAATCAGTGTAATGTAGAATAAATATGATACAATCGGCTTTAGAGTTTACACGTCTTTCAACATTGTAACTTGGTGATGTGACATGGGGGGTTGAATTGAATTCCATGAGTACAACTACAACCCCATGAAAGCCCCTGGTTTGGTGGACAAAACATAAAACAGCAGACCTGGGAGGTTTCTTCTCAAATACTAATCTTGCCAATTTTTGGTCCTACAGCCTCAAGTAAGTCATTTAATGTCACTTTTTCTCATCTGGAACATGGAGATAATAATCTCCTTGCAGTATTGTTTTGACAAAAAGAGATAATATATCCTGTGTATGTTGGAACTCAATGGATAGTAACCGTTGTTATCAATCATGCTCTTACAAAACCACTCGTGCCAGGTTGGTAACTATTTTATCAGACCCACATTCTAAAGAAACAACTCCCATGATGGTATTTATGAGAATTGTTTTACAAATTGGGGGTTATTCATGCATGATTTCAAAATATTCCCTTTTATTTAGTTTTTTTTGTGTTTGGGTTAAAGATAGATGAAGCAAATAAATTACTCAGGTCTTAGCAACTGAATTAAATGTGATGATTCAGAATTTGTGATAAAACTAGTCCCATTTGACATTCTGGTGGAGATTGGGTGAAACCACACCACACACACACACACACACACACACACACACACCTCACACAAGACTGTCCCCAGTGCTTCCATTTCTGACCTATGTTGATAGAACCTTTCCCTTTTCTTGATCCAAAACTTCCATTTAATATCACTCCTCTGTAGACCACAGAGGTGAAGAACATGGCTCCACAACAAACACTGTTAAAATATCTTTTGGCACCTAGAAAGAAAGAGCCCCAAAACGGACTTTTCTAGACTTTTTCCATTAACACATAAACAGGTGTGGACTTATCAGATTAGGTAGTTAGATGGAGGTGTTGAAATGTGAGGCTGAAATGAAAACAGGAAATGGGCATTGAAAAAAAAAGCATTAGCACAGAAGACAAACTGCTCCCTCACACTTATGCCCAAGGTAGTCAGAATGTGAGCCCAAGCCTGATGCTCTAGGCGTTCATTATCCACGGATTCAAATTTTCTGCTTATAACTTTTCATATTATTAATATATGACTCAATAACAAAAGGTCAGAAGGTAGGGTGGCTAAAAAATTTCCTGTAATAAAACAGGTCCACATTCTGAGGAAATATTTCACTGGGTGGATAGTTTTTACACTAAGGCTGTGACTGTGAGGGAAAAAATGAGATACAAAAATAAAGGTATTATTTATTTATACCTCACCTTGTTCCAGAGAAGATTTAGAGTAGAAACTAAGGTAATTATCTGATTATGCAAGTGAAAGAAACAAGTAAATGACCCAGGCTTTAAGAAATAAAGCCATGTGTGTATTGTACTCTAGATTGAAAGTTTAGCTTTGTATTGTATATACTTTAGAGGAACAAAATCGGATGAACAGGAACTACTAAGGACATGGTAAATTATCTTCTGCTGTGATCAGAAGTGGGTCATCCATGTACAAAGTTGAGAGAAGACAAGTATATGGGTGGGTGAGGAACTCTTAGGGAGGGAGAAAGTCCATCCTTTTCTTCTCTTCATCTCGAGGCCATAGACAACATGTCTTCTTACTCTTTGTGTGGCTACTGAGCACTTGAAATGTGACTAGTCTAAACTGAGATGCACTGTCAGTGTGATAATGCACACCAGATTTCTAGGACTTAGTATGAAATCTTTAAACTATCCCATTGATATTTTTTGCACTGATTATATATTGAAATAATATAGGTATTGGGTTAAGTAAAATTGGTTTATGAAACTTGAATTTACTTATTTTAACTTTTTTTTAGTGTGGTTACTAGGAAATATAAAATTATATATGTGGCTCTCATTGGGTGCTGGCAATATATTTTTGTTCGAGAGTGCTGGACTAGACATGCAGTTCAAGCACAGAATCCCATGAGGGGCTGTAAGCTGGTGATGGTGCTACAGAGAATCAGAACAACATCCCTGTTGTGGATTGGGGTCAGGGCGGGGGAAGCTTCCAGCTTGGTGGGAGAATACAAAGGGATTTTTTCACAGTTATCATACAGATCTAATTAGCTGAGACATTTTCATCAGCTTCAGTGCCCATAGTTAGCTAACTCAAGGAGAATGGAAAAGAGTGATGTGGAACTTTGCTCCTTTCCTATTGCATATCCATAAAGATGAAAGAAAAATTAAGCAAATGATTCAGCTTCCGGTTTCTACTTCCTTCTTCAGAGAGAGCTTATTATGCTTGAAAATCCTTATATTTGTTTATTATTGTTGACTTTTTATTCTAAATGGCGTTGCCATTCCACTGGGTCAGTATCTCCTCGAAGAAATTGCAGCTGCTGAAAGAAGCAAGTGCTCCTATTATGTTTGGAACACAGCTGTCTTGTTTGCTGGAGAGCCGAGATAGTTTTATCCCTGTCTCAGATGGACCCTCACTAGATGGCTTAGTCACTTAACTTCTTTCTGCTTCTGTGTTCCAAACTCTAATATTTGATAATTTTGTGAGACACACTGGAGCCCTTTTGGGCCCGTGTGTAGTTCACCTCTGCCCCCCGTTTGGCAGAAAGGCAACGTGTGAGTCTGCCCGGTCACCTATCTGCTCCTTGTTCTACATCTTAAAACCACAACAGGTTTTATGGTTGAGGAAAGCATGTCTAGGTGGTGTCTCTTTCTCCTTCCAGCCCCCATTCTTTAAATTGGGTCTAAACTGGTTACTATGGCAACACAAGCCCTAGAAATTTAGGTCTTTTTTAAACTACATCCTACTTTGAGAAGCCCTGTAAAAACAATATTTCTGTATGGTGCCAGAGTCTGGTTCATTTTAATTTAAAGCTGATGCCAGTTAGAAAAGAAGAGTGATCAAAATAAAATTGAAAAATACATGTATCCCCCTAAACCTTTAGGAAACCAGCCCCTAGGTACTGTAGGAGAGTAACCACTCTGTTAGAGATATACCTGTGGAGCTGTCAGTCTACAAGTGGCAGTGGGAAATTTCCTTAGACAGAAAAAATACCTCTAAGAGATTTAAAGATCCTATTGAAATTCACACTGCGAATCACCAGTCCCCACAAAAGGCCCCTTAAGCTGAGACAGTGAATGAACACAAGACTCCCTGACTGGGCCGATGCTGACAGCCTTGGCACCACTCTTCATATTCCGGCAGCCTCTACTGTCAGCTGCGCAGCCCGTGGGACCCTCAGAGGCCTGGGGAGAGGCAGGCGGAAGGTTTTCTCAGGGCCTTGTGAACTCCTGGCTGGGCTACAAGCTAAGATGTGCGTTTAATCAGATTCCCTCTGTGCTTAGGAGAAAAGAAAAGAAAAAAAAAAAGGCTGATTTCAAATTCACTTTAGGATTTAAAATCTATTATGTCTTCCAGTTGAGTTCTTTGCACACCTGGAATTTCCTTTAATCACCTTCTTCAGCATTCAAGTACCACTGGTGGACTGACTGGCGAGATTGCCCTGTAAGGCTCTGTAAACCTGAGATCGGCTTGCTTTTATGGCTTTCCTCATCAACTCTATTTTCTGCTCTCATCTGCTTGCCTTCACACACACACCCTTTGACATGGCATCTCCCATTGGCCTTGACATATGTCTTTATTCTTCTTCTCTTCACTTTTCAAAATGTATGTGAAAGCACTAGATTGGCGCCCAGAGGTCTGAGTTCTATTCCTGGATTTTCTGCATTCTCTATTCATGACCTTGAAAGGGAGGGCTTTGTTCTTCTTTCCCTCTGATCAGGATTTGGTAAAAATGAATGTGATATAATTGATCATGTCTGGGGTGACAATGAAATGGAGCAGTACTGGGTCTTTTCAGAGAGCTCTCAGCTAGGGAATAGAAGAGCTGGCTACTCTTGCTAGTCTTAAAACCTAAGTACAGATGCAAAGCAAAAAATGTAGGACATGGTACCAGCTGAGATAATAGAAGAATAAGTGTACAAACTTTGGCACAACAATCAAGATTAAACAAAAGGCAGAGTTCTAAAGAAAATTGCATAATAAATAATAATTTGTACAGCATTTATATATGATTTTACACATGCATTCATTTTTTAGTACTTTGCTAATGATTAGTAGAAAGACATTGTTTAAAATAATCACATTTCAAAGCCTCTCACCTACCTGGCTAGAGTTCTTTCATTGGGGCTGAAGACTGGCAAGTATAATAACCCATGGTCCCAGGGAAAGGCAGATGTGGCAAGCATCATGGCTTTGGAGATCATTAGTCACTCAGAGAGGTATTCCATGCAAACCTCTAAGCCAGGCTGTATTACAGATTTCTAAGCAACACTCTACAGCTACATATCAGGAATGACATCCCTGGGGACAAGCAAGTCTCAGAGGTTATAGATGATGTCAGGGTGTCTGTAGCCCACCTAAAAGTTGCCGCAGGGGTTGCCAGCTACATTCCTTCGTAAGAACAAATCATTAACACTCTGGGGGCTTCATTTTTTTCCTGTCATGCTCACTGGGGGGAAAGCAACATCCTGCTCAATACAAACGGTTCTGTGCAAAATCTGTCTCTTTTGAAGTCATTTTGGAAATACAAAACTTAAGTTTGTGTATACAGCAGACCTAATTATTTCCTTTTGCACTGTCATTGTTGAAGCATCCGATTTTCAGAGTAGTGATGACTCTAGACGGTTGTCTGCAAAGTGAGTTTTGTCAGTTCTGTATATGAAATATTATTTTCCTCATTATGTATCATTTAAATTAAGTTTAATTCAGCAAACATTTCTGAGAGCCTATTACATGCCCAGTACTATGCCGAACGTATGGGCTTCAGAGATGAATAAGATGCAGCTGTTACCTTCAAGAAGCTAGCAATCTAGCTAGAGAATCAGACCTCTCAAAAATTAACTCTGGCAGAATGTGATGTATGCTATAATGACTGCATGGAAAAAAAAAAGAAGCAGAAGGGAGAGAGCAATTGATTCCACTCAGATAGGTCAGGGACACCATCTCAGAAATGAAATTAGAGCTGGGCTTTGAAGGATGTTGTAAGATTTTTCTAAGAGTGAAGAGTAGGAGGAGGAAAGTCCAGGCAAAAAGAATGCAGAGTACAAGGCACAAAGACAAAGTGCAAATGCAGGGAAAGGTCATGCGAAAGGAAAAAAAAAAATGAAAGAAGGAAAAAAAAATGCTGTCACTGAAATGTATGGCGGAGGGTTAGCAGGACAGGGAATTCTGAGCATCCTTGTCTGTGTCCTGTTCCCTGGCAACCCATGAATCTCTTAAGGCAGGGGATGCCATATCAGATTGTTTTTTTACAAACATAACTCTAATAGCACATGGAGAAAACCAGATTCAAAGGGCAGGACTGGCACATAGGTAGGAGTTGCAACTCTGGTAGCAAGTAACATTACCAATGATGACCCTCCCATAAGGTAAAAAGAGGTAAGGACTCCAGGAACTCTGGTATACCTCACCATGAGAGGCAAGTGGAGAAGGAGTAAGAGGAGAAGATGATGTCAAACAGGAATCAAACGTGGAAGAAATGTTCAGAGTATGATCATTGAAGCCAGCTAAGGAGAGCATATCACAAAACCGGAATATAAGGGAAGTAGAATTTGGTTTTTGTTTTGTTATGTCAGCTTAGATAACCAAGTTCAGTGTGAATACAGGAGAAGAGGGGAGGCTCAGAGGCAGACAGACTTGGATTCTATTCCTCAACTTACCACTTGTTCTCTGTGGGATCTTGACAAATGGTTTATTCTCTCCAAGCCTGTTTCTTCATCTGCAGCAAAGGGTTTGTCATGAAGAGGAACTGAAAAATGTATACAAAACACCAGCAAAAGGTGACATAAGAGCAGCCAGCTGGCCATGGCAGTCCCCTCTATGTCCAGGCAGACAGCAGAGGCTGTGATGAGAGCAAGTGGGCCTGAGCATCAAGGTCAGGGCTGAAAGAAGAATCCTGGTGGGGGAAGGGCTCAGCCCTGGAGGCTTCAGGAAGAGGCATTGAGCTAGAAGGGCTACTGCTCTTCTGCTTTTAGCTGCAGAGAGTAACCTCTGTGGTCAATCTGTGTCCCAGAGTCTAGGGTACTTAGTGACTGTGTGAGCCACGTGCTTGGCCATGTCAGCACCCACAGGAAGTGTTGAAGTGTGACGACTCACCAGGCATGACTGAAACACTTACTGAGGGCCCAGCACTGGGCTAGGTTTGGGGGGACACAGAGACGTTAAGGCAGGGTCCTGTCTTTGGAGAACTCCGAAGCTAGTGGGAGAAAAGATGCACACATATTGACAACAATTAGGAAGTTATACCAGGCTCAGGGGTTTATATAATAGGGAGTTAGAAATGAGGGTAAGAGATAGGAGGTAGACTCAAGGCTGTGTTGGAACTTGGAAGCCTCCAATTGTGCCTCCAGGTGAGAGACACTAAAATGGTGGGCTCAAATTCATATTCTAGCTCCGTGATGACAAACAGTCCAGTGAAGTAGAACATGAAGGCATCACAAGAACCAAATAGAAGACCTTCTTTCCAGAGGAGCTCCCTGGCGTTGCCTTCCTCTCTCCTGATACTAAGGCCAAATGCCTCAAGCTCTCCCTCTCTACCCACCTCCCTTCTGTCTCCATCATTTTAAGTTTCATCTGCTTCTTTTACTGACTGAGCTTCTTCTCAGTTCAAAGGAGCTGAAACAAAAAGAAAGAAAAGAACAGGAAAAAAACATCCAAAGCTCAAGAGAAGAGGCTACTGAGGGGCCACTTGTAGACATGTTGAGGCACCAAAGCTTCAGAGAGAATGAGCTGCCTGAGTGAGTGCAGCTGGGTGAAATTAGTGTTTCCTGACACCCATCCCAGCACTTTGAGAACAGGCAGGATATGCACATCAAATAAGGGGAGGCCATATGCCCATGCCAAGGGTGGGCTCAAGCCAACAGAAAGCAGAACTTTCCTGTGGCATATCATCTATCAAGTCCTGAGGTCACAACCTCTGACACAAATACCCGAGGGGCTAATAACCCAGGATTTATTAGCCCAATGAGGATTTACACATATAGATGTCCCCAGAGAGATAAAAATGAGGTGATGGAGCAAAGATTGGCTTGAATCTTTGCTTTATAACCTGCTAGCTAGGTTCTTTAGAAAAATCAGTTCACCTCTTCAAGACATGCTTTCCTCATCATTTCTTTTCATGTGTAAAACTTCACCACAGTGTTTGCACAAGAATTCTGTGAGATAAAATATCTGAATGTGCCTAGCACAGAGATTGGCATATGGGAGGTGCTTAATAAATACTCATTGATATCAGATGAAATAATTCTTCCAAGAGCTTGCTGTGTTGACATTTGCTGTCTTGCTCATGAGTCCAGCTAATGCCAATGTAGCCCAAATTTCAATCCCCAATATAGACATCCCTTTTGAAGTCTAGATTTATATATTTCACTGTGTACTTAATATCCTACTGGAATATCTAATAAATACCTCAAACTGAAACTATCAAAAGCTGAACTACTGGTCTCAGACCATCTCCTTGCATATGCCTCTCCATCATGGTTGGTGGCAAATCCATTCTTCCAGCTGCATAACCCTAAAATGTCAGGATCCCTTCCCTTCACCCGTCACCTATGAGAGATACCACCATGTCTTGTTGCTCTGCCTTCAAAGTATATCTAGCATTTCACCACCTTTCTCTCCTTATACTGCTGCCATTTTTATCTGAGCAATATGAATGCTTGTCAGTATTACTGCAAAGGGTCCCTAGTGGCGTTTTCTGCTTTAACTCTTGACTCCCTATAGTTTTTCTCAACAGAGCAGTCAGGGTGATCTAATTCAACATCTAAGAGTATGAATTAATCATTTAGGTCCTAAGGCAAACGTATAGATGTGCGCTCTCTTTTTTTCCCTCTTTCATCTGTTCTTTCTTTCATTTGTGAAGATTGAGACTGAGTGAAAAGAGAAAGACAGAGAACCAAGGTAGTGCTGGTTTTCGTGAGAAGAAAGGGGCATGTGAAGAAAGGAGCCACATAATTATAATTGAATGTTGCCCCAAAAGTATGGAGGCTAAGAAAGGAGCATTGAATTTGGCTAGTATGGAAAAACGTAATCTCATAGGATAAGTGAAGAGATACTAGTTGATAAAGGTTTCTGTCAAGTGTGTGTGTGTGTGTGTGTTTAAGTTTGGTGGTAAAGGAGGTGGAAGAAATGAGATGGCAGTTCAAGTACACACTGAATGAGCTGGACCCTCAGCCTCTTCATAAAAAAATGTGCCTGTGGATCATTTCCAATGATTTCAGGACTCTCTAATCTTTGCTTCCTACTCTAAGTTCCAGAGCATTTTATCCTGTTTCGTTGTCCTCTTTTGATGTTTATGCCTCAGTGGAATTGTCTGCATGTGGTTCATTGTTCATTTTGTCCCCAGAATCATCACCTTGCTTCCATTTTGTGCATCCTAGTTATTAGGTCCAACCACCATGCCTCACTCTACTCCACCCCTCAACACCCATCACCAGTCCAGACTCCCAAAGACCTCAGCCCTTGTCCACTGCCCTAGACTCCTGCTTGGGGAAGAATTCTGTCATCTGGGAGTCAAGGAAATAATTTATATTTTATCTTTGAGATAAGTGCTAGCTGCAGGCAGAAGGAAGTGGTCAGCAGAACCTAAGAGACTCAGGATGCAATAGGGAGATAGTTGTGGATAGGTCACTGAGAAAATAAGGGATAAGGTCAGGAATGGAGGTGGAAACAAAACATGATTTCCAGAAATTCAGTGCATTTTATCATTCATGAGCTTGAATTACAGTAGGGAAGACCTCTTAGCCAAATCTCTAGGGTCTCTCTGGCCACCAGAGCGTTTCTTCAGGACCATATATCCACGGTTTTGACCCCTCTCCTCTCTTTCACTGCCCCTCCCCTTTTCTGCTCCTGGACTCAAGCTCCCCTGGCTAGACTGTGGGTCAGCTTGTTCTTCTAATTGGAAGCATGAGGTTACCAAAGTCCCAGGTTCAGTGATCCAGAAGCTTTTTTCTGTTTCTGCTTGCCATACCATTAGTGGCAGCTTCCAGCTGCGCTGAAGGCATTCTAAAGACTCATTGTTCCTCTCCTAGAAATATTTTAAATGTGAGCCTAGGGGAGGTGATATCTTTCTTTCCTACCTCCAAATCAACAACTTTCCTTTTCACATAAACTAAGCTTCAGAAAACTAAACAAAGAACAACAGTCCTCCTTTGCTGCTCCCATAATGTAGCCAGAAAAATCTTTTTTTTTTTTTTTTTTTCATTTTCCCCTTCCTTCATTATCTGACTGTTGCTGCCACTATTCTGGACATATGTCTACAAAAAACATTTGAGCTTCCTTTTCCTCTCTTCTCAGTTAGCACTTCCAGTAAATTTCATCATTAAAATGCACAAATAAGCTTCATCTGAAATCACCACATCTCAAGATTCAAGTTCAAAGGTGCCATGTTTTAGAATTGGAAATTGTTTTCCCTACTGCTATGCATTTCTCAATCATATTTTTGGTGTGAATTATAGTTTACAGCAAAATATGAACTGTGGACAAGATTGGCTTTTTTTTGGCAGTGTCCATGATATCTTACATGTGGTAAATTTCCAGTAGCTGGGTGAATATTTCACCCACAGCAAATACCTACTCCTAGAAATTCCCTCAAGTCATTAGCTATCCGATTGATAAAACTCATTTTTTGTACTCCCTACTTGAAGTCTGGTAACCCTGAGAATGCAACTATTTATTCTTTCACTGCACTGCTGTGCTTAATGGGCACAGGAGCCTCACTAATGCCATTGACAAAGGTACCCTATATGACCAAGTTCTTCATTAGCTACATGCTATTGGACATTTTGTTGTCTGTTGAGAGGTGATACCATTGCTGTGAAACCTCGTACAGAAGAGAATCAATATAAACGCTCTGCATTTGCTGAATTTATAGTTCCAGTTGTGTTTGTGATAATAAAGACACTCAGCTCTTGGAAATGCTTTCGGCTCTTGATTCTGTTCTAATAGTTGTGAGGTGGATGATTACTGGCAGAGACTCATTTTTCATCTTCTCTGAAAATCTAATAGGGGAAGGACAATTTTATGGAGATACGCTGTAGAATAGATGTAGGAAATATCAAAGGCAATTAAGGCAAAGGATATGTACAAGGTGTGGCAAGGTGAAGAGTGGGAGATGGGTGGAGATTCTGCAGGTAGAGCCGTGGGACCCTCAGCTAAGCCCAAATACTTCAGATACAGTGCCTCTGTGGGGATGTGTGGTGATGGTGGGGGGAAGTTCGAGAAGCTATTTCTTTGGTAAAATGGCCCAAGCAGCATAAAAACTCGAAGAAAATATGAAAGGTTTGATAAAGGTGTTTCTCCCATTTCATTCATTCAGAGCTCTAGTTTGAAATTTGTGATCAGAACATTAAAATAAATAAAAGCTTATAAAATTAACACTGTAAACAAGATTATCAGGGGATGTTTTATACGTTTTTCAAGATAATGTTTTTTTCAGAGTTTTAGCATATTCATAATATGGAAATTCAACTCTTGAATATTAATGAGGGTTTATAATATATAATAAACCAAATTAAAGCAGAATCTCTGCTATGGAAATACTGTGGTAGTCATTAATTTGAATTACTATGAACTCTTACAGACCAAAGCTGCTTTTCATTTTTAAGGATGAATCTAGTTTAGACATTAACTGATTTTGATGGGCTTTCCCTCCTGAGGTTGAAGTCATGATTTGGAACTTTTTATTTTCATTGTTATCAACAACTTAATTATCAATTAATATTTATCAATTCCACTAATATCCATGTCATTGCTCATTTATTTAGCAAAGAAAATGTGATATGGCTTATCACACTTAAAGCTCATTTCAGAGTGTTTACAGATTTTAATTAAAGTCTCTTAATTGATGTTGTGTACTGAATCATTTTTTTTAATGTGGTTTGATTAGAAGCAGTTGCAATTGTGGCTTCTCCTTACCCTCTTGTGTTTAAATACAGGATTTTAAAATTTTTTAAAGATTCATTTAGTTGTATTATATTAGTTAATCAGTTAAAAAGCACCCACTTCAAAAATTTTAGGGCTCCTTTTGCCAAATACATAGATATAAATGTAATTTTCAACAAGTTGGGTTATATTCACAAGTAGAATACTATGCAGCAGTGAGAATAATCTATAACTACATGCAGTAATATGAGTAAATCTTACAACATAATGTTGAGCAAAAAACTCAGATTCTACTTACTTTAGTATGTAAAAGATAAAATTGATGCTAGTAGAAGTCAGAAGCAGGGCATGAAGACTGCAAGGAAACAGGAGGGGGGCTTCTGAGTGATGATGGCATTCTGTTTGTAGATTTTGCACTGTCTACAGAAGTGTGTCACGTTTGTGAAAATGCACACAGCTGTACAACTATCATTGCACGTTTGTGTATCATATTGCTTTTTAATGAAAATATTTAAAATATGATTTGAAGTCTGTGAGTCTGTTTATGTTTTGTGAGTTCATTTGTGTTTTTTGTTTTTTTTTTTTTTTTTAGATTCCACAGACATAGAGAACAAACTTATGGTTACCAGGGGATAAAGAGGGTGGGAAGGAATAAATTGGGAGTTAGGAGTTTGTAGACACTACTGTATATAAAATAGATAAACAACAAAGTCCTACTGTATAGCACAGGGAACTATATTCTGTATCTTGTAACTTATAATGAAAAAGAATATGAAAATGGATATATGTATGTATATGTATGACTGAAACATGTTATACACCAGAAATTGACACAACAGTGTAAACTGACTATACTTCAATGAAAAATAATGCAAAAAAATGATTTTAATACAAATATTTCTGACTTTGAACCCCAAGTCAGCTATCTTAGGACTCTGTTCACATGCCACTAGGAATCAGGAAAATAAGGAATAGAATGCCATTTTTAAATGTCCTTTTTTTCATGTGTCTGGAGACTTGGTGGAGGAAATAGTTTATACATATAGTAGATGTTGTGAAGCAAAAATAGAAATACATTCCCCTGTCTCTTGCCATCAAACCTTGATTATTTTGACCTCTCTCATCTGAAATGAGGTTATGTCCTCTCAAATGTTCACCTTTCCTATTAAAATATATTCACCACAAAAAATGTAATTATCAGATTTAATTAATACCACCTCATTATTTTTGAGGAATTGAAACAGTCCATTGATTTGAAAAGAAAAAGACCTTAAATAAATACAATTAACATAGTTACATATACATAGGCTTATGATTTACAATCACATCTCATATGTCTATAACCTGTTATATATCAAACTTGGCTTTGACCTAATTCCAATCTTGGTTTGGTATTTGTTTTCAATCCCAGGCTTCATAAATTATTCTTTTACATGACCACATTTATTGAGTGCTCTTTACTTAGGGGAAAAGGCTGGGTTGGGCAGTTCAAAGACCAAAGTCTTTATTTAGAACTAGAGCAAGGACAATGGAGCAAACTGTAAGCCCATTACAAACTTTCCCCGCATATCTGTGCACTTGTGTGTCATCTGTCTAAGAACTTTCATTGAAGAAAGGCCTAGCTTAGTTTGTCAGGAATAAATGCACACAGACAGCGGAATTTCCAGTTGCTCCCAGTTGCTAACCTCCATGATTATTTTTAATCCCAACTTTGACACAGAACATCAAACAGGTGATTTTCTGTCTACAGATTCTCCATTCTTAGCTGTGCTAATTTAAAGGAGGGACAGGGTGCTACACTGACCAGATGGCTCAGTGAAGCTGCTTCCCAACCAGATCTGCTCCACACTGCAGCCACAGGGTCTTTAATCATAGTGCTACATGTTTCCCCCAGTGCTCAAAGGGGATCAGGTAAGAAGTCAGATAATAGCCTGTAATGACTCCATTCATCTGTAATCACTACATGCAAACACATGTCTGTCACTACACAACTGTGTTCACTACAAGATTTCAGATGCCTTCCTTTCTGTGGCCGTGCATTCATGTTGTTGGTTGGTTGGTTTTGCTTGTTTGTTTCTCATGGAGTCATAATCTCAACAAATTAACATCCAACAAAGAAAATGATTATGTTTTAGTTAAATGGCAGTCATTTGGAAGCAGTGGAACCTATATCAGAATCCCATTTCCAGATATAGACCTAAAATCTGGTAAATGCATGAAGATGTCTTACTGAAGAAAAAAGTTTCTACAACTTTTAAATATATTAATATTGAGATTATTTTGCTCTCATATTTCTTAATACATTTTAGCCATTATCCTAATAGAAGCAAATAAATGTACATAAGACACATGGCCTAACAGCTCAATGTCATCAGTTACAAAAGTGAAGGTCAGTCTTTTGTCTTAAACTGCCAGTCATCAATTAGCTTGCATTTACAAAGGTCTATAATTAGGCCCTGAGCAAGGTTCTGACAGAAAATAAGTGTTTTCTTTTATGCCAGTGCATCTTCCTCTCGTTTAGGTCAACTGTGTTACGTGAGAGAAAAGCAAACATGAAAAGGCCATGGGAGGAAAAACAACTGTTTATGAACTTATTTTATTTCTTGTTCGTTGATTGTCTAGGCCAGTTTTGGAGAGGGTTTTGAAGTAGATCCAACCTCCTTTAGCCCTGATTCTTCTATCGTGACATGGTCTTCGTTCTTGGCTCTAAGTTGCCCCTGTGGAACTCCTACTTAGGACTTAAGCATTACCCCCTGCTTTCAATATCCCTTGATTTACAAAACCACCACGTGGTATGGGAAGTTAGTAAGAAACACAGTAGCTACTAAGGTGCTACCTCATTACATCTCCCTGATGGGGATTTTAATGTGGTTTTATTAAATGAGTGGTTTAAAGAAGTAACTTTAAATAACGTTTTAGATGCTTTCATACCTACTAAGAGAATATGTTTAATTCAGGAAATTTTTCAGGCCAACTGAGATCCCAGCATGCACTTAGCTGGGCTCTGCCTATTCTACAACCCAACCAGCTTATTAAAATTTAATCCTGATTCTATTCATCATCATTAACTCCAGCAATTGGCCAACATATTTAAATGAGGCAAATGTGGAAGATTTAGGAAGCAACTAGCAGTTCAGTTCTTCAAGACACCAAGAATAATATCCACAGTTTAAGAAAATTTGTATCAACCCAATTTACAAGGAATAAAAATGTCATGAATCACATCATTTTCTATAAAGCATTTTGTGTCATCGTCAACCCAAAGACTTACAGTTGCTTAGTGGAGAAAATTAATTAAGATTTATCATCAATAAATGAAAGCATTTTCTCAATCATTTGAATAACTCCTTCACACAAATTGAGATTTCAGTGAGACCTCATCTTTAATAATAGCAGATAGACCTTTAATGTATTCCCCTTTGGAATGTTTTTGGCACAGATCCTGGGTGAACTGATCACTGGACTAATGTCTCTGTGCTTGTGTGTCGGAAACATCATGTATTTCACATGTTTATTTCCTTGCTTTTTCCATTTCAACTCTCTCTCTTATGCTCTGGTTAATGGGTACTTAAAGCGGTACCCATCTTGCTTTATTACTTTAATTTCTTTTAAAGTGAGTTCTTTTCCTCCTCTATTTCCAGTTCAAAGGCAGCGTGGAGTCTTAATAAACTTCAAATGTATTTGGATAGCTGATAAATTTAATGATCTCATCAAATTAAAAAAAATAGCAAGTAAAAAGTAAGTGATCTTGAGAATAATTAACAGAGCAAGTATGGGAGAGGAAAACATTACACAGAATAAATGGGGGTGCCCTGGTTTCTGTCAAAATTTCCATTGAGAAACTGTAATTGTTATTTTGCTTTTGTTAATCATAGTGTAAAGTTGTACCCTACTTACCTAGTACATTTTATATTAGCAATTGAAAATAATTTACAAATGCAACATTACTCTGTCGGTTCTCTTAATATCTCAGTAAACCAGAGTCGGCAACTAGAGTAGGCAGAGAGGCTAAAGCCAAAGATTGGTGCACAGCTGTTCAGTGAGAGCTGGGGAATAATTGATCTGGAAGGGATTGTGTGTCTTTAAATGAGAGCAACAGTGAACCTAAAGAGACTACTTTTTCTTTCCACAAGTGTCTGTGGTTTTATTCCAAAATGTGTTAATATGATAAATTAGAGAGGATATGTATTTCCTTCATCTAATGCATTTTTATTCTTAAAATATTCTTACCATAAGGCTTCAGCGTTGTCCTAGGAGAGGGGTTGGGAGTTTCTGCCCTGAGGACAATAGTATTTCATCTGTCTTTATTTAGTATTGCCAAGCACACTGTTATAATAAAGAGTAGACCGACTTTAAGTTGATTTAATTGTTTTACCTTTGTAAAGGTTACTTGACTTTCTTATTGCCTGTATCTAGAGGAGACTGCCTCCACCCCCCATGTTGTCCTTGGCTCTTCAGTGACAAGGCTGAAGTTTCTTGAGGTACCATATAAGCATGTAAGAAAAGTGATACTTTCTCTGTTCTACAGATGACAACACTGAGGTAGAAAATGGTCATTTTTCTACAACATCTCTTGACTTGTAAGTGGTGAAAGCCAGCATTTTGATTCCAGACTCCACACTTAAGTGCTACAATCTACTACCCACACAACCATGTAGTGAGCTCCCACTGAGTTGTAGCTATTTGACCATGTTCAGCTAGTGTTAGTCTTTTTTTTTTTTTTATTGAAGTGTAGTTGATTTACAATCATAGGTTAAGGTATACAGCAAAGTAATTCAGTTATACATATACATACATATATATTTTTTCTTTTCAGATTATTTTCTATTATTATGTTATTATAAGATATTGAATATCATTCCCTGTGCTATACAGTAGGTGCTGGTTGTTTATCTATTGTATGTATACTAGTTAGTATCTGTTAATCCTAACTCCTAATTTCTCTCTCCACCCCCTTCCCCTTTGGTAACCATAGTTTGTTTTCTATGTCTGTGAATCTGTTTTTGGTTTGTTAATAGAATTTGTATCATTGTTTTAGATTCCACATGTAAGTGATATCATATGATATTGATCTTTCTCTTAGACTTACTTCACTTAATACGATAATCTCTAGGTCCATCCATGTTGCTGCAAATGACATTATTTCATTCTTTTTCATGGCTGAGTAGTATTCCAGTGTGTGTGTGTGTGTGTGTGTGTGTGTGTGTGTGTGTGTGTAACATCTTCTTTATCCAGTCATCTGTCGATGGACATTTAGGTTGTTACCATGTCTTGGCTATTGTAAATAGTGCTTCTGTGAACATTGGGATGCATATGTCTTTTTGAATTAGAGTTTCTCTGGATATATGCCTAGGAATGGGATTGCTGGATCATATGGTGAGTCTATTTAGTGTTAGTGTTATTTTCTATTTTCCTGAATTATTTTAGAATTAGATTCAAATGTCAAAGTGGAGACAAATTACAAATCTAAATATATTAATGTAAATTTGTGTAGATGGTTTAGCTTATTTTCTGATCATTCTGTCACTTTTTTTTAACATTATTTAATGGCGTACCTAATACCTTTCCCTGGAATTGTGTATTCTATCACCAGTTTATTAAAATAATAAGTTGGGTTGGGTATATACTACATCAGGGTCATATAATCAAGATCTTATGTCAGGTGAAGTCAGATTGCCTTAAAGTTTGAAATTACCGCAACAGGTACTCAGTGATACAGACAAGTAGGCATTTTATTGGGTAGAGGTTTGCTGTTAACTTGTGAAAGTTGTCAACTTGTCTTCTGAATCAGGCTTTAGGGCACACAGAGGGGGAGGAAAATGTTTTGTCTGAGCGTCTGGTATGCAGTAATTACACAGGTGTATTCTACTATCATGAGTCTTTTCATTACTTATACAGCTATTATTGCAACTATAGGGACTATTGCTGAGGTTTCGTGACAGGCTCAGTGTAGTGAGGCATAAATCTGGTACTGGGGCAATTGTCTTGGATTCATGTGTGATATAAAGATGACAGGAGTTTCAGAATTGCCATTTTCTGCCATAAACTTGGTTTCCTTCAAATTGCACCCATGCAACCACGTACCACTTTGCATAATTACACCTCCTATTTTCATATTCTCAATATCCTCATTATCAACAACATAAATATCCTTTCTATATGCTTTAAACTTCTGTTGTCCCTAATGGTTCTTTATATTAGCTCTCTCAAGATGTCTTGAAAATCTGAAATTAGAAAATATATATGCTTTAAAGAAAAGATTTAAATTCCTAATTTAATTGATTCTGGGAATACTTAGGTGGTAACACAGTTAGGGATCACCATTCAAAGAGATACTAATTCATGCATTTCGCATTTATAGACATCTCCTGCCACCCAGGTAATATATTAGTTATTAAAGGTATCGAACCAAAGAGAGACTCTGAAGAGCTCATAGCGAGTAAAGTGAAGAGAGACCAGTAAACAGAAAGTAAATGTGATATGATAATTGCTGTTATAGAGGCAAGCAGCAGAAAGTTTCTTGGATACTAGGACATGAATTTCAAAGAGGTGTCTTGGATTATTTTTTGATATTATGACCATATGAGAAAAAAAAGCCAGCTCACCTCTGTCCATTTGGCATATTCTCATGGTTTTCTTGCTACAGAGGGCAGAGTACAGGGTGTTCAGAGACTACCTATCACCAAGTCCAAGGCCTGAGTGAGCAGGAGAACGTCTGTATTCCTTTCAGAACTCCTGATGCACTTTAGAGCACAGGCTTTCAGTGGTTTAAAAGCTGAATCCTGGGAGAGAGGAGTGTAACCATATGGTAGAGTTGCAGCAGGAATATTAGCAGAGGAGAGAGCAGGCAGTGTGATCATCCTGTGGTCTGGCAGGGCCACAGGATATGGAAGAGCAAATACTGTGCAGCATCACTGGTGTCCACACCCATGTGTTTTTCCTTCTCTGCAGGAAGGGTAGATAGACCATTGGCTTCAGCAATCTATGAGTTGAGTAAGAGCCTTTCTCTTCCATATATATAACACTAGTATTCATATAGCTTTTGCTGGATGATATTTGCTTCTTGCCTGAACGTAATGCTTAAAATCATCTTTACTTGTGGGGTAGACACTATGCACCACTTGGAGCCATAGGCCTGGGACCATTAAGATGGCTGCCATCACTGCTGTCCTAAGCACTTTCTATTGCTGACGGTGTTGTTTTTCCTTTCAAATTTTATCCCATCAGCAGGACCTGTCCTGAGATTGTTTATGGCAAAGACTACGTGTATAACATCATTTCCACTCCAGTTTTGGCCCCCTTAGCACCAAAATAAGCCATCTAAATCACATTATTATAACAATTAGAATTCAATTCAATTATAACAATTAGAATTCAACAATTAGAATTTAAAATATATAATATGATTTTGTTATACCCCGAATGTCCTTAAGTTTGTTTTTTATTGTATATTGTCTGCTTTTTTAAAAAGCATTAGTACCTAATTCATGTCTTTTCCAGACTTTATGAGCACTTTTTCCTTGTATTTTTTTTTTACTACCACTGTAATAAAATAGATAAGAAAAATGAAATTTCAACCTGGTCCTTGACACCAAACATAATCAGTTTCTAAAATGATCCAGATGTTCTAATGATGTTCCACTGTCCATTTCCACTTGGATTATAAGCATAGATCAGATTTTATGCCTCAAACCTGTTTTGTTACCTTACTTTAACTTAACTTTCTTGACATTTTATTATATGAAGTATTACTTTCTTGTCAGCACAGTTCCATTTCACAGTATTGGAATTCTAAACAACTAGCAGAAAAGAGACATATGACCATGAAAGTAGCCATAAATAGGTTTGTGTTCATGATAGAGTATTACAAAAAGCAATCGTGCCGATGTATGGCCAATATTGCTATAGTCATATTATAGTCAGGCCCCCTAATCTTCAATTAGAAATGACTTTTGTTCTTTCCCTAGTCCCAAGGTTTGCTGATATCAGTCTCATAAAATATCTTCTTTCTGAATATTGAACATCAGTTGTCATAAAATTTTAATTGAAGGCTAAGTCACCATAATTTTGTAGCAGGTGACAGGTATACAGCGTAAGATATTTGCATGCTGTGTCTCTGATAATAGTACTGCTTTGGCCATGTAACTGTTATAGACATGGAGTCCTGTGTAGGTTATCATTAGAGGATGCCCTGTGAACAAACCCGGGATAACAGAGTAAGAAACCACACAGTGACTCCAGCAACGCAGGTCGCTTCAGAGCATGATATGAACGTGTAACAAAGTGAGATGAATTTCCTTTTTTCATTTTTCAGTCACTACTGCATATTGATCTCTTCCCCCCACAGCTCTTACCTATATCCTCTAATTTCCCCACAGCTCCTAACAACCTCCGATGTTTAATGGGGACGAAAAGTGCATTTGTATTTATATGTGTGGATGAATGTGCCTACATACGTTATATAGAAATATGAATAGCTTTAATATGCATAGTTGCTCACACAGAAACATTTGCGTATTTCTTGCCTCTGCTAAACACTCCAACTTACCTTGAAACCCAGCTGATGTGTTTCAGCGTTACTTATCTTGTGCCAGAATCTCAGCAGGTTTTTGAGAAATATTTGTTTAAAATGTTTTCCTCCTAGAGGGGCTGATGGACTCTTCTTTTGGCCATTCTACATGATGCCGTTCTTTCAAATTATCCCAGTGGCACCCATTGGGTCCATGTAGGCACATAGATGAATGCTGGAAAATAATTGTAATTTTACCATCTTCTCACACAGTACACCCTCAGGCCAAGTGGTAAAATACCACCTCCGCCAGCCCCGACATCCATCACTATAATGAGCTACAAAATCAATCTGTAATTGACAAAAGCATTTTTAATCAAAGTATGAGGCATTTAGAGTCTCCAGATACTACCTTTCTGTCTTACGTCAGTATTTACTTTATAGCAGGATGAAAGACGTTTGATTCTGTTCAAGAGCGTGACTTATCTCCAAAAAGGAACAAAGATAGGCTTTTCAGAAACTCCTCTCACATCCACCCCTGCCAAAAATAGGATGGCATAATCCCTGATTTCTGTCCTAAAACATCATGTCAGGAAGATCATGCTCTACCAGTTTAGGAGGAAGAAGGGATTTGTTTTTGTGAATGATTGCTGATGCTTTCTACCAGATTGCCTCTCTACGTGACATTACCATTCTTTGGATCAAACAACCAACATATATGCAGAGACTGTAATCCAAAAGGCTACATTTTTGTACCCTCCTCCCAGTTGCTTAGATCTGTTCTTTAAAATTTACAGGCATCACAAAGCATTTCTCTTATTAGTACTGTTCTTTCTTGGTCAACTTAAACCCTCCAAAGTGTGATGGTATGTAGGCACTTCAGATGAGCACACATTAAAAGTTTTAATGTTTCCAACAAGAGGGAATTACAGCCAAAGGCAAAATATTCATAGGTATATGTAATGACTTTGTAGGCCTGAGTTCTTATGTTTTTTATGAGATATGCTCCAGATTTTAGTATCAGCTCTTTGATTTGGAGACAATATTTGTATCATCTTTTAGAAAGCAAGGTTCTTGCGTTCTAAGCCATGCCCAGCATCTCTTGCATACTTTGGCCTTGCTGTTTGTATTTTTGAGGGACACCCTATACCTCTCTGGCACAAGAAACAGAATATTTTCAAGAGGAATTATTCAGAGATTGCAAAAATAACTGAACACATTCTACATCGTTTGATGTTCTCATTTTTGAGTTTTATGATTAGGTTTCTTTGTTCATGCATGTGTATCTGTGTGTGTGTTTGGTAAGTCTCAACTGGGTTTGCATATATCAACTTAAAACCTTGCAACTCTTATCTAGATGGCTTTAACATTTCCAGAACTTTAAGCCATTAACTATTTTTAAAATTTATTTTTTAGTTGAAGTATAGTAAGTTTGCAATGTTATGTCAATTTCTGCTGTACAGCATAATGTTTCATACATATACATACATATATTAATTTTCATATTCTTTTTCATTATAGGTTACTATAAGATATTGAATATAGTTCCCTGCGCTATACAGTAGAAACTTGTTGTTTATTTATTTTATACATACTATTTAGTATCTGCAAATCTTGAACTCCCAGTTTATCCCTTCCCACCACCTTTACTCCCTGGTAACCATAAGTTTGTTTTCTATGTCTGTGAGTCTGTTTCTGCTTTGTAAATAAGTTTGTTTGTGTCTTTTTTTTTTTTTTTTTAGATTCCACATATGAGTGATATCAAATGGTATTTTTCTCTTTCTGGCTTACTTCACTTAGAGTGATGATCTCCACGTTCATCCATGTTGCTGCAAATGGCATTATTTTATTCTTTTTTATGGCTGAGTAGTATTTCATTGTGTGTTTATTGAGATATATCTATATCTATATATGTAGATAGATACCACATTTTCTTTATCCATGTAGCTAGATATAGATACAGATATAGATTTAGATATCACATTTTCTTTATCCAGTCATCTGTCCATAAACATTTAGATTGCTTCCATGTCTTGGCTATTGTAAGCTATTAACTATTTTGAATAATTTTTCTACTGCTCACTTGTTTAGACTGTGACTTCTGTTTAAATTAATGAATATTGCTAATAATGTAATAGTTAAGGAAAGCTTACTTGAGTTCATGCTACACTCATTTAATCATATAATTTTCTTAACAATTCTTTGAGCTTAGGTCCTATCATTACTCCTACTTTATAGGTGTGGAAATTGAGGGTTGAAAAAGTTATATAATTTGTGTAAGGTCATAAAGTTTATAAATAGTGGAAATGCAATTGACTGAACATAGATCATCTGACTCCCAGGCCCAAACTCTTAATCCCTCACATTGATGTAGCACTGATATGTGTATCAACTAATATTATATTTTATGACTGGTTTCAAGCAAGTCCTTTCTCAATTATAAATTTTCTTGACTTTTATCCAAGGAAGCACTACCTATTGTACTTAAACTTGTTTATTAGGATATCAATAAGAAACCATTTTACATGTATGATTTTAGTTGTGTTGTACAATCTAGCCGAGTAGATATTAATTATTAAAATTGAAACTGTGTTGTCAGTTCAAGTATACTAATGGCACTGCTTTGAGTCTCTTAATGCGTTTGCCAAGAAGAAGAGAATCACATTTAAAAATTACGTTAGACCAAGAAAGCTTAACTTTTTCTTAGAAAGATGAAGCAGTTAAAGGGGATAGACAGGAGAGAGAATTCAAGTCCATAATACCTTGACTCTGATCACTAGCCCTTAACTTGCTTGGGGGTAGTCTGGCAAGTTTCAGATGAAAAACAAGAGTCAAGATCCTTTGGTCTGTGAGGTGGGCTCAGTGGTAACAATAACAGCTTTTTTCTGGGAGCTTATGTGATAGAACACCTTGTTCTTACTTATATAGCCATTGCTTCTTGGTAGATACATCTTTTTCAAAATGTGTTATTTTAACTGATATATCTTAGAAGTGTAGTGTAGGCAATTCACATATACACACTTAAAAACTCCTAACTCCACAGTAGCAGATACCACATTCTCATGTTGGTGAAAAGTTACTTACAGAGACATTGTGTTTAAGAGCAAAAATAGGCCTGTGTAGTATTTGTTGTGCATTGAGAGATGTATTGAGCCATCCAAATACATATAACTTGCTCATTACTCTTTTAAAGACTGGGATTTTTAAGGAAATTGCTTGAAGTTGGCATTATTTAGCTCTCTTATGAACTTATAATAAGAAAACTTATACTTGTAGTTAATATCAAACCGTAGATTCTTTTTAAATTTTTTTTTTAATTAAAGTACAGTCAGTTACAATATGTCAATTTCTGGTGTACAACACAATGTCCCAGTCATGCATATACATACATATATTCATTTTCATATTCTTTTTCATTGAAGGTTATCACAAGATACTGAATGTAGTATTAAAAAATTTTAAAAAATTTTTAATCTTTTTGTATATAATGGCTAACAGATTCTTATTTTTTAACATATATTAAAGATCAAGAGTCCCTCTTTCTACAGAAAATATGCCTTGTGCTTCTCTTAAAAATATGTAATTTAGTGGCATCTTCTTATTTTCTACTCCTAGTTATGTCATCTTAAAATATAATTGAATTCTTAAACAATTTTTATTTCATAAAGGCTTTTTATATTAATTTTGAAAATATCAAAATCATGTTCTTACGTTATAACCTCTAATCATTCTTTGTATCATCCAGTTCCATAGCTGCCTGGTCAAATTTCAAACAGATCAACTGCCAAAACAAATCAATGTGACTGTATCTGAAAGTACAAATAACTGTTAATGGCAGTGAATACAATTCTTATCGCCATGGTGATGATCCAGGTCTAAACTATTCCTCAGCCTCCCCTAACAGGCATGCCTAGCTGTTACACAAATGGGAATGTAGGATGAGGCAGAAAGATTAAAGAAAGGCTTTCAAATACCTAGAAAATTAAAAAAAGGGAAAAAAATCTATATTTTCATTCCAGGAGGGAGAAGTAGTATGGTCCCTATCTAAAGCCGTTATTGGAATTGACAGGAGTTAGAATTCATAGCCACTTATTGACCTGAACCGGACTCTCCTTAATGACATTCTTATCAGAATAACAATAAGAGTAAGGGGCACGGCCTCCATGTCACTTCCAGTGGAGCCTGCACTAACTGGGATATGCATGACCCTTCTCTCTTAATATTCTTCAGAGTTGATTTGGCATGTAATGGTTCCCCACACCTTTGGCTGCTAATGAATTGATCACAACTCCTCTGGAAGTTAGCATTTTACAGGCTATTCTCAATTATTCAGATTGATGGCAGGAATGTATCAAAGCAAAGGACAACGTGCTGGAAATCCTTACATAGCTTTATACTTCTCTCATGTCTCTCCTCTCTTTTCGTTCAGCTGCTCCCTGTCACTTCCAAGAGCAGCTTGCTGTCAAATTAATGAAATTGATTTCCAAGAAACAGGAATATAGATTGGCAATTAAGTCGAGGAGTCCTATGTCCCAGTCCCAGTCTCACGATTGACTCAGGGTTTGGAAAAACACACAGCTTTCTTGGGCCTCAGCTTTAATATTTACAAAATGGGTAAAATTGTTTCCATGTGGTATGTTGGAACAGTAAGTAGTACATTAGCAAAGATATTACAGGTACATAAACCAAACTCTTCAGACATGTCAGGTACTTTGAAGATTGTTTCAGGGCAACAGTAAATCAATACATTATTTAATATCTTTTATTATCATGCATTTTTGATGAATGGATTCTCTATAAATCAAAAAGAAATAGATGAGATCATCTTAACTTTTACAATCTGTGGTCTCTGGACTCAGTCTTTCCTGCCTTCCACTCTGGGATCTTCTACCTAGTAGGGTGCTATTGCACAAAGAACACTGATTTGACATTTGTAAGGTCTAGGTTCTGATGGCACCTTAGTTATTAATTAGCTATGTGATCTTTGGCAAGTGTCTCTGTTTCTTTCAGTCATAGTTTCTCCATTTATGTAATTTGGCAGTTGGAGTAAATTTAACTCTGATATATTCAGCACAATAACTTCTTTTATTATTTATTCACTTGTACTTTACTTGGAAATATTTGGTTTACAAATTTCAGTAATTTATTTTTCTGCTTTTTTTTCATCAATAATTTTTTTTTTATTGAATACCCATTAAAAACAGTGAAAAACAACAGGAAAGACTGCGTGCAAAAAAGTTAATCATTTAGTAAAATGATTGCTATTTTGGTGACTCTGTAGAACATTTGAAGATGCGTGCTTAACTTCTACCAGCCTTTCAAAGTATTAGTACTAGATTCCTAATACTCTTCATTGCCTTAGTAGCCACTTGAAGAGACAAAGGTCAGTGAAGTCTGTGAACCACTGGACTGGACTATCTTTAAGGTCCATTCTGATTCAAACCCATGATTCTAAGTATCAGATCTTGGTCATTCATCATGTAGTTTTGGTGCTGTGTATTTGGTTCTAGAAAACTCTCTTGTCCTTTGAATGACCAGAGGTTGACATTTGGATGTTCTGGCCCAGGAGCTGGAAGGTCAGTAATCATCCTATTTGGTAACTAACTGCTCCAATGTATTTTAGAATCATAGATTTGTTCATCCTATTTATAATAATAAAAGATACTGAAGGAGATAATGAAATTAGTTAAACAACCTAGGTGGAAATAAATACAAACCAAGCCCTAAGATACCTTCTATAACCACTATTACCATCATTAGAAAATGTTCCTAAAAATGTAATTTGAGGGGTAAATGTTTAAATCGATGAAGTCTTCCTGGCAGGACAGTTAGGGGAAACCAAGCATTCAGATGTTGTCACTTTCAATGTAATATGAACTGCCTTAGCTGTGGTTGCCTAAGCCAGAGAGTGAATTATCTTTCTTCACTCCTAGGTCCAAAAAGTGCTACAATCTCACCCCATCAGACCTCAGCTCTTACTTGTTTGTGTTCTTCCTTACACACTGGATTCTCAGGCCAAACTAAACAGCCTGTTGTTCCTCAGAAGTTCTAAAGGTTTCTTGCCTCAATGCCTCTGCTCACACTATTTCCTACATCTAAACCTGAGGGCATGCCCAAAGTCAACCCCCTCTCCAAAGCCCTGATCACGAAATTAGTTCCGCCATGAAGTCTTACGTTTTCTCCCATAACATAATATTGTACCATATCATACCATGTTCTGAACTCATAGTTCTTGTAATTCTCCTTCATTCCTCCCAGTTAATGTTTCACTTATACTCTCTCTATGTGTGTTGCCTCTTCTTGTCTCTGCTACCCAGCTCCTGCCTCCTCTAGCACAAAAGCTACATCAGGTTCACCTGCCTAGTCATACAGTACCTTGTGCTTATGAGTCATACAATTAATATTTGTTGAATGACTAAATAAATGCCATTCAACCAGAAGGTTGAGTAAACTGATTATGGTTAGAATGATTTAGAAAGGAGTCACTCCAGAACTGTGTATGCAGTTATGTATCCTGATGATAATTAAAGAAGACCCATCAATTCTCCTTCCTGTTAATCCTATTCCCCACTTGGGAAGTTTTGTTAACAAGAATTTGCCAACAAATCCACAGAGCAAATTTGAGATATTAAGGACAAAAGACATCAGACTTAGCAGCACTTGAGAAAAAAGATGTTATCATTTATCCTCCAGTCAAGTCCCTTGTTCTGCTTGCCAGTTTGGTATAAGGACAAGTCTTTTCTATCCATTCTATACTAACACACCACATTATTTTCTTTGAATCAAAATGACAGGGGAAGAAAGAGAAAGAGATAGTTTGCACTTAAGATAGCTCTAGAAATGCAGTGATGTATCCACAGTTATAATATAGTCCATAAAGATAATGCCAAGCACATAGTCAGCTGAAAGGCCAGGCTAGGTGGGTCATCTGTTCTGACTTTTTTTTTTTCCTCTCTGAGCCATTTCAAATTTTCTTTCTTTTATTGTGATTAAAAGTGTGAATGAAAATCATAAAAGTGCAATTTAAAAATCATCTTAATGAACTAATTACAGGCTACCAAAATATAACATCTCATTTAAGAACATTATCAAATCAATCCATCCATGTGTTGAATCACTGAGGTGTGTGGAAAAAAAGGGACAATAAAAATTTCATTACATTATCTGTCTGGGGATGGCTCCTTCATAACTTATTAAGGGAATATTCTTTTTCTCACTGTGCTTGTCTGTCAGTCAGTTGAGATTGGCCTTGTGCTCAAGGAAATACTCAACAGTGATCAGAAATCCAGAGAAAGCAGTACTAAACTCTTCTGATACTGATTCTGCTGCTCGTATTGTACTGCTCTTCCTTCTGTTTTTATTCTGACCCAGATTTACGTAGCATGATCTCCACTGCTAGGTATAGCATAGTAGTGGCTAAAAGTTTGGGCTATGCAGTCAGATAGCCTGGGTTCAAGTCCCATTTCTGCCAATTATAGGTTGCTCACAATAGTTATTTAAACTCTTTAAACCTTCGGGTTCCACTCTATAAAATGCTGCTGGTGATAGCACCTGCCTTGTTGGGATGCTTAGAGGATTAAACAAGGAGATGGATGTATCCCCAGTAGTTGGCAAGTGATCACTACCTCCATAAGCTGTAATTACTCATGCCAGTCTTCCCCATCACTCATTTTGCACTGCTTGAATCTATACATGTTAAGTGTTACCACATCCAAACTCATTCTGCTCACCACACGACAGGCCAATAAATCGGGAGATGAGGTGTTAGGGCAAGAAGTAAAGACTTTATTTGGAAAGCCAGCAGCCCAAGAAGATGACAGACTAATATTTGGGAGAACCATCTTCCCAAAGTCAGAATTCAGGCTTCTTTTATACTAAAAAGGGAAGGGGGTGTGGTTGGTTGTTGCAAAGTTCTTGGTGTCGGAATCCTATGCTCTTGTCTCTGTCCATGTAGGTCAGGTCATAGTGTCCCTGTAAACCTCCAACAAGACAAATGTTATTTTCTATTCTGCAACTTTTTTATCTTTGTATGAATAGAAAAGTGTTTTACCCTTAAAGGTCAGAGCGTTGAGAATGGGCTGTCCTGTATATGTCAGGCTATAGGCAACATTCTTTTACAAAAGATGCAAAACCAGATGACTAAGCACAGGATTAGAGCCAAAGGAACAGATCTAATATGGAGTCAGGTTTTTTCTTCCCTACTGAATTAGTGTCCCCAGACATTTATGACAAGTACTTTATCTGCCCTACTTCCTGATCTGAATCCTCAGATAACACAGGCGTGGCAGATTCTCTCATGCTTGCCCTCTATCAAGTCTATTCCTCCTCTTCTGCCTCTCTTCTTGTCCACATTTTATGACCTTATCTGTCTGAGGGTGACTTCCATAACTTATTAAGGGAATATTCTTTTTCTCATCGTATTTTTCTGTCATTCATTTGAGATTGGCCTCGTGCTCAATAGGTAGTTCTATACTGTATTCTCTTCCCTTTTCAGTTCTTGTTTCTACCAAGTTCAGTCTCAACTGCTATTACTCCTCATTTGGAGAAACGCTTAATTTGGCTGTGCCCTCAAGGCTGGAACCAATCCAGACAACTCAGGACTAAGACAGAAGTCATCTCCAGAAAAGTTTCATTTGGAAGGTCATAGACCACTCACTGGGGCTGAGAGTGGGTGAATCTGAGTGCAAGCAAGGGAGTGGCAATGAATAGAAGGGAGAGATTAAACAGCAAATTGTGAGTGAACCAGAGGGGAGGAGGGAGAGTGTAGGAGACTGAAAGATGCAATGAAATAAGGAAAGATGTAGACATTCTCAAGTGAAACAAAACACTCTCGAGGTAGTGACGTTGCGGGCTAAAGAGAGGACTTGTTTGTTTATTATTAATTATTTGTGATCTCATTAATTTCAATTATTGAAGTAAGGTGATAAAATTTTTCTCTAAAAACATGAGTCATTTATATTTTAAAACTAGTCTTACTGATGGACTCCATGTTTTTATCTCTGGCTTGATGCAAAGCCAGTTGACAAGAGAGGTAGATGGTACCCAGGGCATAGTAAGCATTAATGATGAATAGGATCACATGGGGAGTGCTGTTCACATCTGAAAACATGGTAAGGGACCAGAAGGAGAAAGCCACTTAGTACATAGTGATGCTTGGTGACTCTTTATATGGGCCTATAACTGTGAAGCTAGATCTGAATAGCTCTCTTTGGGACTTTTCAACCTTCTATGCCTATGAAGTTCTATTCAAGTTTTGACAAATATCATTTTGAGAGAAGTTTCAATTATGTGCTCTATTTTATTTCTAGGTAAGAGACTTCTATGTCAGAGACCTTACCCTGCCTCTTTTTTACCTTCATAACCTTCACTGTATATATAACCTAAACAGAAAAGAATAAACTTCTTTTACTGGCAGCCAACTCCTAGTTTCTTTTCTGGGATCTTCCCATACCCTCCAACTCAGAGTCAAAAGGGACTTGTAATACAAAGCATTCCTAGGAAAAGAGGCCCTAAAGTCTCAGAAAGTTCCAAAGTCTTCCTTGTGGGAAAATTTCAGGAAAAAAAAAACCAACCACATATACATACAAAGCCATAGTCCCTTGAAGTTTTCAAACCTTCCACATTTCCTATTAAAATTCACCACTTTACCACTGTGAAGTCAGACTCTGGTAAAAGATGAGATGAAATCTTGTGCTATTTGTTCTCAGAACTTTTCTGTCTATATTATTGGATTGTTTTTAATTTTTATGGCAACCTCTACTTTGTGTGACAAAACTATACCTGACTAGGTTAGAAAGAATGTGAAATTTATGAATTTTGGTTTTTCAGTCCCTTTGTATGCTAATTCCCATTGTTAATATCTCTCTGTCTCTTCTTGATCAGTTGTCTCAAAATAAACTCTAATTGATTACAGAGTACCAAGAAGCACATAGCGCTTGAGTTAGTGTGCTTGTAATATACAACACACCCAGACAAACATCATCCTTCTGATACAAGCATTTGGAGTGGTTACTCCTTGCCTTATTTTGCTCAGTTTGAACACTAGAATTTTGACTCTAATAGAAAAGAACTAATCATTCTAGTTATTTTTATTTTGAAAATGCTAAGACCTTCATCTTGACAGCACATGAAAATATCTAAATTTCTTGAGAATGATGGTTATAATTCTAAACACTATCGACTCTAAAATTGTGTATACAACATCAGAGAAGGAAAAGCCTTGGACTCTGACACTGTCCAGTTTTCTCACTCAGAAACAAATAAAAGCTGACAACCAGATTAGACATGGGAATGTTCTTTTGCTTGATCTGTGTCCTTATCTGTGAGTTCTTTGATAGCATCCAAGTGCAGAATCCAGGCAATCCATTGATGTGCCATGATGGTTGTGTCTTTCCTCAAGGTTCCATACAAAGTTTTAACCTTTTATTAATCACTTTTTCAGAATGAGTTCTTGAGTAATGGGTTGTACAAATTCATTCATATGGAAAAGTCATGTGTGGCTTCTGCCCCATCTTCTCATCTGTGGACTCCAAAGCTTTTCTTTCTGTTCTTCATGATGATTGTGTTCTGTATTGAGAATTTTTCTGAGGAGAGGGGATTTTTCAGGCCTTTTTGGTGGACTCTTCCTGCTTAGGTCTAAACTGAAAATAGACCTCCCGTTTTTTTAGTGCTTTGTGTCCTCCTAGGTAACATCTTTATGCATTGCCCTGGTGATAATAGCTTAAGATGCTTCCATTCAGTCATTTCACTGAATACAAAGTAAACTAAACACATCTGTGACTACTATACTAAAGCCAGCCTAAAGCATCGGATCGCCTTTCATCAGCAACATTTTTGTGAGAGAAGGACAAAGCATTATTACTTGGACAAAATGGGCCAATTAAAACCATTTACAATCCCGGCACCTAATGATAACCACTATTAAAAATATTTTGGTGCAGCTTTCAGTCTCTTTTGATAAATACATAAACAACTTTTTTTTTTTTTTACAAAAATGGAATCCTGAGTATACACCTAATAGCCTGCTTTTTATAAGGATAATATAACAAGATAATTTTTTCAGCTCTTTTTAAATAGTCTTCTGCAGCATCTTTTTTCAACTGTTATATGCATTTATCTTAAATAAGGACCTTCAAAAGTAAATTAAAATTAAAATTGGAGTGGCAGGGAACTGAAGTATTACATACCTCAAAAGTTGGTATATTGGTTAAATGACCAGCTTACATTACTTCACATTGTCCCAGGAGACTGTTCCAAATTAATTCCCCAACTAGGTCAACCAGTATCTGAATAGAAAGGCCCACTTCTTCACCAAAGTACAGGATGCTAGAAACAGAAGAGGAAGAGTTAAAAAGAATGGATTAGTAATTTTAATCTAAATGTAGGATTTTAAAAATGCTATTGTATTTGTTGAAAATCAATTGCAGAGAAAAGAATCCACTCTAGATTTTTTATTAAACAGAAGGGACTTTACCAAAGAAAAATAAAGGTTTACAAAACTCTTGGGTGGGTTGAAGAAATAGATTTCAGATCAGATAGACATATCACTAGCCCATCACAATGATGGAAGTCATGCCTCTTCTGTGGCTCCAGGAGCTACTACATTCAGAGTTTCCATTGCTGCTGCCTGGCCCATGGTCTGATACAAGACTGTCCCGAACAGAGGATGTTCCTCACTCTGCTACACAGCACCCATGAAGGTAGTGACTGGATCCTGGGACTTTTGCTGACACTGTTGCCAAGCAACCAAATGCCTCCAGTCTTTCTTCCTTTCCTTTCCATATTCAGCTGAAATGTTCTGACTGGACAAATCTAAGCTACATCTAAAAAAAACTAGCTACAGAGAAGTCTGGGAAATGTAGTTTTTTGTTTTTCCCACCTTGGCATTATAGGGGAGTATTCTAGAAAGAACATCGAATGCAATTTGAGCAAATTTATGGTATCCACAACAAATGCCTAATGTACTTTGGAAAGATTTATTAATTAATTTATCTCCCTAGAGTGCTTTCCAACTTTGTTGATGAAAAGAAATTTATAGGTCAGTTTTATAAAATACAGATTTTTTTTTAATCCAAATTGAACTGAATCCAAACGTAAATCTCTGGTTAGGAGCTATGGAATCAGATACTCATAATCAGATGACTTTAGAAAACAATTACTTTGTAAATGTCATTTATTAGTGTTCCCCCCAAATTTTTGTAGGGTTGGAGAGAACTAGATCTCAGCCTTACCATGCACTCAGAAAAAGAGTATATCTGAAAGATTTTTAATGTTCTGTGCGTTTCATAGAACTATTTGAGGCAAGAATGGGGAAAAGTAAATAGATAAGGAACCTCTCTTTCATCTCACTTTTATTCTCAACAAATTTGTGGTTTCTCTTTCTTCTATAAGGAAAAAAATCTTATTTTACTAACTGAATAGTTCAAGACTAGATACTCCAAAAAATAAGCACAGTAGTTTTAAGGGAGTTGTCTAAGACTGCTAGACTCCATAAACACTGTGTCTACTTAGTATATCATTGTTATAAGGAGATAATTCCAGTAACCTAGTATTGATAATCCATGTATTATTTGAGTTGTTTTTCTACTATTGAGTAATTGTAAATTGCAGTGATCTATCTACATACACTGTCATGCAGTCTCCCTTGAGAAATTGCAAGAATCAGGCTGGGACTAGATACGCACTTTTTTGGCAACAAGACAGAATAAAGCCAGCTCCCCATGTAGTCTAATGAACAAACTCTTTGGATATCAGCCAGACACTTCCTCCAGGTGGAAGGCAACCAGCCGTGCCTTGATTTGCTAGGGGTTGGGATATTGTGTAATGATCAAAAGAAGTGAGCATACTGTAAAGCTTAGCTGAAGTGAATGAGAGATTTCAAAAATTTATATTTAGGGTTTCTTCTACCAGTAATAACTCTTAACCCTTTTTCATCATCAAAAGAAGACTGAGATAAAGATTTTGTTTCTCAGATACTGAGTCACTTGAAAATCACTAATGTCGTAATTTCTTTGAGATGACCCTGATTACGTGGCTCTAAAGAAATTAATATGGTTTATAATAATCATAGGACATCATTAATTATAAAGTTGTAGCTGAGGGTGGTTCAAAATAAGGGAAGAAGAGGGGAAATAAAAGTGATTACTCACCACTCCTAGCAGGGTATGGTATCTCTGTATTTCCATATTACATTAATTGAAACATCAGCCATGTAATATAAGATAAGGTGTAATATCTAATGTATTCACTTAAGCATTCTTTTAAAGATAAGGGGGAATTTTTAAAAAATAGTTAATAGTTAATCACTTAAAGATACGGGGTAATGAAGCAGAGTTTCTTGTTTGGTTGAAATATTTTTATGCTTTTAAAATCAGAAGTTTAACTGAAATTTCACAGATGATTAGTTCATAATATAGGTTAATTATTACTAGTAATGAGATTTGTCCCCAGCAGATTGAATATTCAGACTTTATAAGGTTAATTCACAATACTATCTATTAAAATGTAGATTCATAATTGGAATAGTTTTGGACTTTCTAGAGTTCTTTATTCCTTTCCTGAAAAGCAACTCTTCTGGGGTAAGCTGGGAATGAATTATTACCAAAAATAGCCTAGAATCACGTATGCACATGAAATAAAAATGGGGTATTCTATTTAGTCCTCACGGCTATGAGCAAAGCCAGATAATTTTTCATCATTCTTCATCAGCCAGAAGTTTCAGACACTAATTTAGCGATCTACCAACCTCTCTGCAAAGCACACCAGATGAAGAAACTTTAAGGTCAGAAGGAAATTGTTTCTTTTGATTAAGTTAAACACTGTTGTGAAGGATTATGCTATGTGGGTCCTCTTCAGTGATATGTTGTTGACCTTGAATATTCTGTAACTCTCTCCTCTTCTGTATCCATGATATTATATTATTGTTCTTTCTTATGGTCTCCTTTAAGATACATATATATATATCTTAAATAAATACATATATGTATCTCTTTCAAATCACTAATTCTCACTATCTTTTTTCCTTCCTCTCTCCAAGATGCACTTCTGGGACATCTGATATTCTCTTTTCCTCTGTACTCTTTCTTTAGTATATCTTGTTAGTAATATCAGAGAGGGCTTCCTTCATTGTACTGTGTATGGTCCTTTAGAATTCTGACATTTCAGTAGTCTTCTCCAAGTCACTGCTTCTAAGGCTAAACTCTGACTGAAATCCCATCAGAACTTCTTTATTTATTTATTCAACAAATACACTCTGCGAAGTATTAAGTGTAAGGCACTGTGCAAGGTATTCAGAATGTGGCTGAAAGCAGACACAAACAGTTTCTGTTTTTGTGGAATTCAGCTTGACTAAAGTTTGGCGCTCTGTCTGCTCTAAAAGTCTTACGTGCAGCTCTCCTAGCTGCCTGTTTTCAAAGGGAAATCGTTATCTCTTCATTGGAAAGGGCATGGAAAAACCCACTAAGGAAAGAAAAGAAACTGGAGGAGAAAAACAAGCGAAGAAAGAGGACATTGAGGAATGAGAAAGAAAGACGGAAGGGACAGGGACTAAAATTTTGAACAGATTGAACCAAATGCTGCGGTGTATGGAGCTTTGGGGAAGAGATGTGGATGAGGAAGGACTTTAATAAGTGTTTGCTGTTTGTCTTTGCAGGTATCGTGTCTTCTTTCTTGCTCCGTCAATGAAATTTCAGTATGGAACTACAGTACTAGTCAGGGTCCGGGAAGTATGTTTCTGGATTTGTGTTTAGTGTGAATGTGTCCTGAGTTGACAGGCCTTTGGGGCTGGGGGGTCACTGTGCCCTGCTTTATTAAAGTTCTTTACATGATGAAAGTGCACTCTTGTATTGCACTTGTGTATCTCTTGCGTCCATGTTAAATTCATTGTATTGTATTTTATAAGGATGACCTTTGAAAGTCATAAACTGACCTGACCCCTATGTCAGAGGAAGGAGGCAGATTAAATACCACTAAAGGGAATGTATATTTCCCCAAGCCAATCATCTACACATGAAAATGGACCTTAAACAGCCAGAGAAGGAGTTCCTTCCTGCATCTCTCAAGTCTCTTTTTCTCTCCTGGGTTTAGGACTTGAGGAGTCAATATGCTGGAGGAGTTAAGCCATGGCAGTGCAAAATTGTGTGTATATATGGGGAGATTCATCAGATTCTCAAAGCTACCCAAAAGAGGTTAAAAGTCATTGATCTAATTATATGTTATATGCTTTATGTTAATTTCCCTTTTGTTACCTTGAGTCGTCAACCTTTTGGGACTGTATCTGCCTGATCTCAACTCTCAATTGCAAAATTAAGAGAAGGGATGTGCATTCAGGCTCAGGCTAGAATTTGAAGTGAGGATGTGTCCTGCTCTGGTCTAATGCAGTAGGGGCAATATTCGCTTAAGATAAATCTCCAAGGTGGAGCTGAATCACAGGGACAGGTGTCAAGGCTGAGAGATTCACCACTCCCCCTCCCTTCAGCCTGCTATAGAGACTGACCACAATGCCTACACTGAAAAATTCAATTTTTATCGGATCAGGAAGCCAGCAGTTTGCTTTCTATTCTTGCCAGGTATTTTCCCACCTGAATTCCTACCCACAAACTCAGCATGTTCAAAAGCAAGTTAATAGTCAACCCACTATATCTCCAAATCGTATAGCACTGCCTCCCCCAGAGTTTTCTATTTCTCTGAATTTTCCAAATCATTTAGGCTCATTACAATTTTTGCTTTTCTGCTTCGCCTCCGTATTTCCCACATCAAGGCCATTATTCACATGGTTACCTCCCTATCCTCTTCTTAGTGGTCTTTAACACTGTCCCCCTTGAGCATTCCAGTAAGGGACCCCCTCCCCCAGACAGTAGCTCAGCCCTGTCCAGTACACAGAAATGCCTTTGAAGATCCTTTATTCCCTTTACTCCTAAAAGTGTATTGTTGTTTTAATTTTTTCCAAATAAGCATATTTAAAAACCAATGAGATTAGGTTATCTTATAGTGTCACCATGATTTTTTAAAACATTGAAAGGTATATCCTTTTATAACAAAAAAGCGTAGCATTTTGAAATGCTTCCTTTTTATGTTTATTTTTCTCATTTAACTGAAGACTGCTGAAAGTTTAAAAATTAACACCTGTCCGAGCACTGAAGTTGTGAACCAAACCACAGGCCTGTACTATTTAATACTCAGGAAGGTTAACAGTTTACACCCTGAAGCCAGCCCCATGTGAGTGTCACATACTAAGTCTGAGACCGTAGTTAAGTTGCTTTACCTTGCTAATTCGAATCTGTTTTGATCTGCAATAGCATAACCTGGGGGTGTGAATAGTATGTGCCTTGTAGGATTAAGCTATAGATAAATGAGTTAATGAATGGAATTCACACAGCATAGAACTTGGCACACTGTTAGCTACCAATAAATGGAAGAAATAACATTTACTGTTACTATTTTTGAACTCATATTGTACGTCCTGTATTTAACTTTTTACTAATGGTAAGGTATTTTCTTAAATATGTGTGTGGATTACTTAAACTGAGACAAGCCCTTGGATACCTAGTTTATTTTATGAGGGATTACTGATTTATTAATCCTTATAATTGAGAAACTGCCACTGTATTTCATATATTGAAGATGAGACACTTTTCCAGAAAAGATGTCATTTCATTGGATGTTATTATTCTTAAATGAGAATTTTAACTATGTGACTATTTCCAGCAAATGAGCTTCAATTTGGCCTTTGCCGTGACCAAAAGTGAATGAAGATTTTACTGTCTGATCCAGGGTTTTACAAACTCACCTAGAAGAATCCCCTTTGGGCAAGACTGCAGATAGATTCTCTGCACCACTGAATTTCACATTTCCTCATAATTAAGAGGGTGGGTAAAACCCTCCTTACTTAAATCTTAAACCCAAGAATGTTTACCTGTGCCTATCCCAAAGAATACTGGCCTTCTTCCAAAAGAGAGAAATAGTGATTTATCAGGAATATTCCTTAGAGTGATAAAAGATTATAAAAACAAAGACCCATTACAGCTGAAAACCCTTGGCTTTCAGGCTGTTGTTGGGACAGAGTTGATGAAGAATAATGTTTAACTATTTTGATGAAGTTAACACAGCTAAGTGAGGGGCTATGCAAAGAGTGAAACCAGATGTATATGAACTAGTAAGTGTATTCCTTGGAACTTGTTGAATGTAAAGACCTTAGGTCATTAAAGGAGAATTATCCTTGCTACATCCAAACATAAATCTTTATTTGATGGGGAGTGTGAAGAGAATAATTAGTCCTCCCTGTAGCATAACTGATGTTCTCAGAGGGGTAAAAAGAAAATGCAGAGGAGATAATTATGCACACCTTAACCCCTACCACACATCTAGGCACAGAGGAACTGAAATGTGAGTGTGTTGGCAAGTAAATGGGATAATGAACCGAGACTGGGATATTGGGGGTCTGATTCTAGATCTTTCTAGCTCTGCAGCCTTGATCTCAACTGTACTCCCACATTTGAGCTTTAATTTCTTTTTCTGCAAAAACAGATTAGGACTAGTACCTTTAAAGAGTCAGGCATAAGGTGTTTTATCAAAATAGTAGCTATAATTAGTTGAACATATTGGAGGTATGAGGAAGTGAACTTTGTAAATGGAGTCTAAATGTCACATACCCACATGCTCTCATGCCCACACATGCAGACAATCCATTGACTTATCACTTGTTATTGAATATTTACTCCATAGCATGCTGTATGCTAGGCATTGGTAGTAAGCAGTATAGTCTGGGACACTGAATTCTTGAGGCTTTTGACCTGCTGGCTCAAACTAAATCATTAAATGTGGTTTTCTTAACATGCTTAATTAAGTTCATCAATGTGTCTAAGAATGTACGTGAAATTTTTTTAGAGCGCTTGTTAAGCTAATGACTTAACTTGCGTTTTCTTAACGGAACATTTTTTCTTTTTCCAAAAGTTCAAGTCAGCCGTGCAACGTGTGCACAGACCTAGGGCAAAGTGCAACTCCAGTGAAACCACACATAAAGTTGACTGAAACTGAATAAACTAGATTAGCTCAACTGTCCCTTCTTTTATGTGTACAGTATTCAAAAGCATAGGTAACATCTACTTATTTTCATTTGTGCCTAGAAATAAGGCAATGTCTAAACCATTCCATGAACATGATTATCTTTTTGCAAAGAATTACATGTAGCTGGAGTGTTAAGATACCTCAAACAATAGTGTATCCTATCACCATTCCTCATGGGCTCCAACTTAAGAAGCTGCTGCTGTTTTACCTTCAATTGATATGGGTAGTATTTAGGACAAGAAAATCGTCAGTGGCATCATAAATTAGAATATACCAAACCATAGACACTATTAATGATAGGATTCATATCCAGCATTTAGTAGGCACAGATCATGTGTTAAGGTCTGTGAAAAGTGCTTTAGGTAGAGTAACTCATTTATTTCTCTCTATAACCCTATGAAGCAGTCAGCAGTGTAAATCTTTTGTATATATAAGGAAACTAAGGCTTAGAGGGGTTAGTGACTTGTTCCAGTTCCATAGCTCCTGACTGATTATATGAAATTATGAACCCAGGTCATCTTCTTCAGAGCTTGCCCTCTGAACCACGACTCTTAAACTGCCATCCATGGAACTGAGGTCTCTGTTGGAAACCAAGGTATCTTTCATACCAGGTGTTCTTTGAACGTCGCTGTATTTATTTCTACTTTTCTTACAACCTCTGTAATCATCCACTTACAGAGTTGCAGCTCACAGTATGTGTGTGGGAGGTTGCAGATAACATACCAGCAGTGTGTGCTCTTACTCGTGCTTGCCAGCTGTTCTGGCACAATATTTATTTGCCCCATAAATCCTAGACTGTTCATTTTATATAAAAGAAAATCTGTCAATTGACAGTTCACTTTATTTTTCTACTGAAAATACTAGAGCATTAGGTATCCTTGACTTTGGCTTCACAGTCTCCAAATAAACGGAATTCTGGGCAGAAAGCCTGACAGCATGGGGGTATGACGCAGCAGTATTTGATCTACTCACAAAAATTCCTCCAGGTCTAAAATCAACGCCCAGCCTTCCCCCTACTGATTTTGTCAATTACTCGTCTGTGCCTTCATCAACACAGGTAGGGGCTAATGAAGGTTAAATCATTCTAATTTAATTTTAAGTATGGCAGCTCAGTGCTTGAGCTACGTGACAGGTGCCAGGCATGCGAGCTTCCTCCAAAAAGCCACACGGTGGCTTCCTTGTCACTGGCCTCATCATGAGTCACCTCATGCCATATGGCAGAAAAGCCATTCACCTGATGGAAGAGACCGCACATTCGTTCTTATCTTCCTTTCCTGGTCACTTCTCCTCTACTCAGGAAACCCATGTAATATAATTGCTCTGAGGGTATCAGTAGTAATGTGATAATCAACACTTAGATCTCCCCCTACTCCCAAAGTTTAGTCTTTAAAACATACCACTTTGAGTTTCTAGGAAAAACATTTTGATACATCCATGTCCCCCCTGGAAACCATTCCATCTTTCCCTTGATTTGTGAAGTAATTATGACTCCCTTGTTAGTTCATTAACTTTTTCTTTTCCATTAAGCAGTCTGTCTTTTTTGACATTACCTTCTGTCAGCTAAAATGCTAAATGCCAAGTAATTTGGGATTAAGGGGAGTCCATTTGGAAGTGAACAACAACAAAAAAGGAGACCTCTCTCTTTCAGATGGAATTTGAAAGGCATTAACATATTCTTAGTACATTTCTGAGGGAGTTTCTCACATATATCAGGGCTAATAATTCTCTTGAGATATTCTTCCTAGAGTGGAGTGAAGACAACAGGTGCTGTGGGCGTATGAGACATTGGTTACCCTTTTTCCCGTAACTGAAATAACTAATGTGTGTTATTTACTGTGCCTCTAAACTAGCTCTCAAATTCCCCTGCATGTGCCAAACATTTTTATAGCCCTGCCCCAGCCTCCAGGTATTTTCTGTATGTTTGTATGATAGGAAAACTATTAGAAGTCCATATGATAGACTGCAGTATATCTGTATCCTGCCTCTATGCCGGCTGGATTTCACATTCAACATTTTAAAGAGGTGTGTGTTTAGGGGAAAAAGCTTTTAATTATGCTCTGTTTTCAACACCTACTGGGCAAGCATGAAAGTCCTTTGAAGTTAGATTTTGCGTTATAGTACGCATATCAGCAAAGAGAAACCAAAAAGAAAAAATACACTGTTTTATTCTGTTTTTGAAACTCTGTTCATGTACCAATGCTCAGGGGCTTCATCATTTCTGACCATTTCCTCCTAAGCTGCAAATCACAGACTCAACTGAGTGGTATATTTGAGTTTAATGGATATGTGCAGTAATCCTCACCTTGAGTGTGCTATGGAAATTTGTTCACTCCTGGAGATACCATTGTAATACTTAGAATTTTGGTTTTGGTTTTAGGATTTCTAAGTATTTGAAAAAATGCTATATATATGTGTGTATATGTGTATGTGTATGTATATCCATATCTATATGTATATGTATATCTACACACACATGTATATGTGATGTATTTACAACTATATGAACACATACAAATAAAACTACTTGAACCTGGAGATAGGTAGGCAGATGATACATACTTTGATGTGTGAGGTCTATATATCTAATAAAATAGAATATGGAGATCTTTTAACATTTAAAATAATGTCTTCTAAGCATAGTTAGCTGCCAGAATGTTAGTCGGTAGCCTTCAGTTTCCTTGTGTCATGTTTACAAGTTCCTCAGGACCATTCTGTACCAGGATTTAAAGATTTGTTTGTATCATCCTTTACTATTAGAGAGGATACTAAAACATGGTGTGGATAACAAGAGAACTAATAACCCTGAAGCACTTCACACTGCTGGGTGATATCTGAGTTAGTAACTTTAACCACATCTCACTTTACTAGAAGCAATGACCCAGTGGAAGAGTTTCAAGGAGGACAGACATTCCATGATATGCACTCAGAACAATGGCATATAGGGACTCTGAAAGCATCGACAAAGGTTTAACTTGAAAGAGAAGATTTAAGGAAGGAGCATGGAGGCATGATGGCTGCCTTCATCTTATTGAAGAGCTGCCCAGTAAGACATTTGATTTGGTTTTGAACTAAGAGTATGAAACTGGGACAGTAGGGTGGCAATTAGAAGGTGGATCATTCTGCCTCAGTACACAGAACTTTCTAGCAAAATGATCTGCTTTTACATGCAGTCAGTTCTCTTGAGTTGCAGAGATGTCCCTTCTTGGCTGTATTTCAGCCAAAGTTTAAGGGATTCTGTAGCGAGTCCGACTTTAGGTTATACTAGACATGTCTGTATTAATTTGCTAGGTGTACCATAACACAATACAGCAGATTGGGAGGCTTAAGCAGTTGAAATTTATTTCTAGTATGGAAACGAGAGGTCTAAGATCAAGATGTTGGCAGGTTTGATTTCTTCTCAGGTCTCTCTCCTGAGCTGACAGATGTCCACCTTCTCCCTGGGTTCTCACATAGCTTTTCCTCTGTGTGTGTCCGTCCCTGGTGTCTCTGTGTGCATCCAAATTTCTTTTTCTTAAAAGGTCACAAGTCAGTTTAGACTACAGCCCACTCCAACAGCATCATTTTAGCTTAATCACCTCTTCAAAAGCCCTGTCTCCAAAGATAGTCATATTCTGAGGTACTTGGGGTTAGGGTTTCAACACATGAATTTGGGTTGAGGAGGAAACAGTTCAGCCCATGACAGTACCCAAGCTCACTTCTGATTTTCAAAAGTTCTTCTTGAGGAGAAAAAGGACAATTAAAACTATACTGAAGCTTGCTCCCTGCAAGAGGAAAATATCCTCAACCAAAAAGAAGGATTGAGTAACTGTCAGCACCCTTCTCTAAATTAATTCTTACCACCAGAGGGGTCTCTTGTCTTCTCTCTACAAATTCAGGTTTAGCCATAAACTGTGCTCTTTGGCTTTTGGTTGAATGTGGAGAGGATTAAATTCATTATAATATTAAATAGATCAGGTGGAATTAGCTCTCAGCAGAGAGCAGCTGCTGGCTTCAGCAGTGTTGTGACAGGCTCTGCCAATTATGCAATGCAAATATAATCATCTAACTTCCACCATTTCCAAACCTTGACAAGCCCCACAGATCTGTTGGGTAATTTCTTCTGATCTGGCCCCACACATTTTGGCTTGACAGTGCCTACCTTAAAGGCGAAAGAACAGTGTCTCTGATGGTCAATCAAGACTGACACTAAAATCAGAGGCTCGGATCTAGGTTTGGAGCGACTGAGGGAGAAAAATAAAATCCAGGCACACATGCTTATTTTGCTGTTATTAATACAGTTGGTATTGATTTAGCTCCTAGCTGTGCTGCCTGCTTTTTGCTTAGAACAGCAAAATGAGGTTGGGACACAGATACCTTAGCATCCATTCTGTTATTAAGGAGGTTTAATTTTGCTGAGTTTGTGCATGTATGATTTCATAGCAGTATATTAGTTTGAAAGACTATGATGTATTTTTATGTAGTAGAACGTACTTGAAAAATGAGTCTTTGATTTTGTTGGATTAGACAGGTTTAGATTGAGTTGACATTATTTAATTAGGAGATAGAATAAAATCTGACCAAGTTGAGTGGATCAGTGTGGACTGGCACAGAGTTTTAGAACAAATTTAGGTAATACCCATATAGATGTTAATGAGCGTAGGAGAGGAGTTCTGTAATTTGGAGGAAAAAGTACAGCTGCCCAATCTGCTTATAAATTTGACCATTTAGACTAGTGTCAGGGAGGAAGAAATTTTCCTCTAAAAAGCAGATGTTGGTAGTATAGGGGAGCAAAACATGTTACCCCAAAATGTCTTTATGGAATGCAGATTATTTTAAGCTGAAAACAGTCAATGCTCAAGACTCAGAAAGAAACTTTGGCCTTCCCTCTCACTGCCCAAAGAAATTTTATACAGTGCCTGTTCTCAAATAGAGCTATCACCAAAGAGATTTGCCCCCCCCCCCAAAAAAAAAAAAGGTCTAGGCATAGCAGGGGGAACTCCATGGGGCCTAGAGATCAGAGTCCACTCTAAGTCCCATATTCTCTATAAGGCCCAGCAAACATTTACTTACCAAATATTAGCTTTCCATCTTCATGTGAACTGCTTCCCTCCTTTTTGAAGTCCCAGGTTGCTGCCCCTGACATCCTCTTTTGTCTTTGGCTGAAGATGGTATTTGAGGTGAGGTTTTTGGCCATGTTGGCAAGTTACTCAGTTTTTCTAAGTCTTTCCCATGTATACATGTTATTAAACTTTTGTTTGATTTTTCTCCTGTTAATCTTGTCAATTTTAGTTCTTAGACCAGCCAGAAGAACCTAAAAGCGTAGAGGAAAATTTTTTCCTCTCCCACAGTAAACAAATGTTTATGGGGCCTTGCAGAGACAATGGGACACAGAGAGGAATTTTAACAACAGACTTTGCTAAGTATTTTCCTGTCCATAACACCTAGTTCATACTCTTAATTATCTATGCTGATAGTTCCCTTCCTGGAACAGGTCCTCCATCTACATTCTTTTAGGCAGTTAGGAGGAAGGTCAAAGTTTCTTCCTGAGTCTTGTGGGACTTAAAATAATCAGCCGAAATTAATCCTCATGTCAAGGAGACGCAATTTGGGGTGGCAGATTTTGCTCCCCTACACCAGTTACAAGACAGGAAGAAGACTGTGTTTACTGAAGTCACCTGTAAATGCAAGTAAAAGAACCTCTTACCCAAATCCCTTTGCCTTTGGAAACCTAGCACGCATGTTATGTACTGTTGTTATGAGAGAAGGCTTCACTGGAAACTGATCATAAAGTCAGAACAAAGCAATGCCATATAAAAACGCTGTTTTTATGTGAAATGAGTTTGGTTGTATTTTTTTTTTTTTTTGTGCCTGTATGTGCTTTTCCTGGGGTTAGATTGCTTCCAAAGAGGTTATCTTCTACTATCATGTTGATGTCTCAGAAAACAGTTTGAAAAATAAAAACAAAGACAGATGGTTTGTGAAAAGGAGAGTATCACCTCCCTTTACAACTTCTCTGATTCAAAGTGAGTTTGTTAGCAGCATCAGGAGTGGGATGCAGCATTTTCCATATCCCTCCGCCTATATTGGGGAAAATTCTCTACACTCTAACCACCTGACACATAAGCATTCTGATCAAGACGAAGTTGCCACACTCTGCTAATATGTTAATGACAAAAGTGCATTGGTTCAATATTTACTTTCTTCCAAGTAAAAAATGGACCTTTTGTAAACTTTTTTTTGATGACATACTTTTGTCCTCCATCCAATCCACTACGCACACACATGCTCACAAATTGGTTGTCTTAAAACATGGGACATCTGTGACAGGCAATTCCAGAAATGAGAAGCTTGCCTGAGCTAGCTATCTGGGTTTAGGATCCTTAGGGCTATGCCACAGGAGTGAATATTTATGTCTACTTATAAGCCCTCTATGCTAATGGATGTTTGATTGTGAGCACTGTACTTTGTACTCTGAAGCTTCTTTTGTAAAAACTTCGTGTTTGAATTTGAAGTAAATTTCCACATAAAGGCTGAATTTTCAGTAAACAATAGCTTTACTTGTAATAATACAAAATTCAAAATTCATCCCTATCTTTGTTCTACACCAGTCTTCTACCCCCACTGTCTTTCTTGCCCACTATCTCCCCAAGAATTGTACTTATTTTTTTTCTTTTTTTATTGAAGTAGATTCAGTTTACAATGTTATGTCAATTTCTGATGTACAGCACATTTCAGTCATAATATACATACATATATTCATTTTCATATTCTTTTTCAGTATAGGTTACTGCAAGATATTGAATATAGTTCCCTGTGCTATATAATATAAACTTGTTTATCTATTTTATATTTAATAGTTACTTTCTGCACATCCTGAACTCCCAATTTATCCCTTCCCACCCTCTTTCCCCCGGTAACCACAAGTTTGTTTTCTATGTCTGTGTGTCTGTTTCTGTTTTGTAAATAAGTTCATTTCTTTCTTTCCTTTTTTCTTTTTTTTTTAGATTCCACTGTATAAGTGATAGCATATGGTATTTTTCTTTCTCTTTCTGGCTTACTTCTGTCACTTAGAATGACAGTCTCCAGGTCAATTCATATTGCTGCAAATGGCATTATTTTACTATTAGTATGGCTGAGTAGTATTCCACTGTATAAATATACCACACCTTCTTTATCCACTCCTATGTCAATGGACATTTAGGTTGTTTCCATGTCTTAGCTGTTGTAAATAGTGCTGCTGTGAATATTGGAGTGCATATATCTTTTTGAGTTAGAGCTCCCTGCAGATACTTGCCAGGAATGGGCTTGCTGGCTCATATGGTAGGTCTATTTTTAGTTTTTAAAGGAATCTCCATACTGTTTTCCATAATGGAATAATTGCACATCTATCATAATTTTATGGTAGTTCTTATAAAAGGATTTCCTTCTCATTCATTCTTTGATTTGTGCTAGAATGTATTTATTGAGCATCTCTTATATACCTGGTACTTAAAGATGGAAGGGATATATGTAGAGAGAGAGGAGCATGACTTGATTCAGTTTTAAGGGGAAACCCATGCAAACCAAAGCTTATGGTAGAATGTAACATGTGTTTTGACATGGGTATCCGCAGGCTCTGGAGACCCAGAATGGGGCACACATCCAGCAGTGTGGCCCTTTCTGCACACCGTTCTGTTGGTGCTTAAGATCAGGTCACGTTTGCAAGCATGTTCTCTTTTCTTGTAACTATTCCCCTAAAATAAACCTGCTTTCTTTGCCTTCATAGTCTTCATCAACTGCCACTATCATTTGGGGATTGTGTACCTGCTCCTTTCAACCATGCCTAGTTGCTACACCTGACTTCAGAATGGGACAAGCCCTCCTTAGCCTATTTCTAACTGGACCTTTGAAGGATTTTACTGGTAGTATCTATCAGCAAATAGACATCATCCCCAAAATGATAACTGAACAGGGTCTCACGAAACTAGTAAACGTTGTCAAAGGTTTGGAGATAAAGGAGTCCCAGGAAGGTGGATGTCCTAGGTGGAGGGAAGGAAGAAGAGACATAGCTATGTATAGATGAGAAATGGGATGGTGTTTTTTCTGAAATATATGACTATAGGGAACATAGACTGCACCCCTTCAATGGGAGGATTACTCTTCTGAGATTTCCAGTTTGTTGACACACTCTCAAATACATGTCCTTTTTATGTGAAGTTGTTCTATTGATCTACTGCAAGTAAATTGGGGACTTGTTACTTTCTCCTCTCAGCTATTGGCAAAAATAAAATAAGAAAACAAAAAATAAACAAATAAACACTTCTTCTGATATATTCTCTCCTATATAATCCCCTTCACCCACTTTGTCTCCATCTCAGTCTTAAACCCCAATCTCTCTCAAAACTTTCAGAGAAAGGTAGTTGGAAACAGAAGCCCATGATGGATTTTCACTAGTGTATGCTGAAGATAAATTTGACCTACGTTTTTAAAGAATGACCTAAGCTGAAGAATCTTTGGGGACTTGGTCGAGGAAATTGGAGTAAAGGGCAGGAACTGAGCAGAGAGAAGGATATGACTTGAGAAGAAACAAAAAGGTAACCATAGGGGTGGGGGTATAGCTCAGTGGTAGAGCATGTGCTTACCGTGTGTGAGGTCCAGGATTCAATCCCCAGTACTTCCATTAGAAACAAAACAGCATGACCAAGAGGCTGGAGGCAATTTGTACACCAAGTGTTGGGTACAGATTGGTGTTTGTTTGCCCTGTCATTTTCTCATCTTTTATGCCAGCCTTGTTAGCACAGTGCCCACAAAGCACTGGTCTTGGAATAAAGCTCAAAGAAAAAAAAAATGGTAGTGATGGGACAGATGTCTTATCTGATCATTCAACTAATGGTTGTTTAGCACCTATCCTGGGGAAGCAGTGGTGACAAAAAATATACACATCTGCCTAAATGATTTTATTATAGTTTAATCTTTAATGAAATAAAATCCATTGAAAACTAAGCTTCCAAGGCAATAGTATATTTAAATATTGGAAAAGTAGAGGCATTGGAGTACATTAGACCCATATTTAAACTCCTCCCATATTCTTATCAGATTATGTCACATCTCTGAGACTCAGGCATTGACAATTGAGGGGTGATGGTCATACTTGCTGCATAAGATCATTGTAAGGATTAAGTACTGCCTAATAAAAATAGACATCCACAATGACATAGATTATATTGTGTGACATAACGGTGTGACATAGACACTGTTATGATAGGACAAAGTCTCTTGAGGTATGATATCATGACATGTGTACACGCATGTATAGCTTCCACCCTTGTTTGCAGGATCCCAGTTTTTATCTAAATTGTTCACTAACTGAGTATACTATTTTGTAATCCATGTACCATCTTCATTCTTATTTAACAGATGTAAAACCACTATGGTCTAGTGGTGGGTTCTGTGAGTAAATATGAACTCACTGTGTGCATATGTATGTCGCTATCTCAGACTCGAGGCTTTGTCCTATTCTGACAGATAGAAAATGCCGTGGTGTATTGTTGCACCAAAAGAATATAAGGTTTTATGACTGTTTCACTGAAATCTTCCTCTTTCAATAGGGTTATCAGGAAGAACTCCTAGATACTGCATAGTTTATCAGATTTGGGTACGCTTTATTATTTCCTTAATGGTTACCATCATCCGAATTGACTATAAAACCAAACAAACATAGACAGTTGCACCTTGTGAAAATCATAAGAAAAAAGACTGAGGCGGGGGAAAGAAACACAAAATTAGAGCTATGAATTGCCATGGAGAATATGACAGTGAAAACCAGAACTGCAATTTTACTGGGTTTTTTTCCCCTTTTCCTTGACCCCTAGAGAATACACAAATAAAATCAATTAATGGACCTTGAAGAAGAATCACTTTAAACTGTTCAATTAAACCCCGCAATGCAGAGAACAGAAGGGAGAAAAAAAAAAAAACAATAAATACGTCTTAAAAAATGGACTTGTCAGAGGCGCCAGGGTCCCGACATGCACCATTACTGACGGATCGAATCGCACTTCCATTAACACCATAATCTTATAGACTCCACAGGCTGTAAAAAAGGGATTTACTTTAATCAGGTTTGGTTAGGACTGAAGTTGAAAAAGTGCTACAAGTGAAATAAAACATGACCTCCACCTCTTTGATTTTTCTCTGGCCCTGGTTCCCCAGTATGTAATTTGCTGTCCACCGATGGGTCATTTTTAATGACTGTGATCTGCTGGTACATCTCTCTCTCTTCTAGTGGTAGAAATCATTAATACAAACCTGCAGTATTCCTTCTTAACTGGTTTTCTTCCTCTAATCACTTGGCTTAAGGATCATCACTGAGTCCGAAATTCCAGAATAGTTTCCCCGGATAGGATCTTCTTTTGGACAAGTCTCTAGTCTAGGCTTTCCAAAGTTTTCAAAGAATTATCATCTTTTTTTTTCCTTAAAATGAGAATGCCCCATGGGGGGACAGTATAGCTCAGTAGTAGAGTGGTTGCTTAGCATGCATGAGGTCCTGGGTTCAATCTCCAGTCCTCCATTAAATAAATAAATAAGCCTAATTACCTCCCCCACCAAAATAAAACATAAAATCAATAAAAGAATGCTACACACAGGCTTTGGGTAAATGCTGGGAGAAACAAAACTGTACAGCTTTTTTGGGGGTAGCACATCTCAGGTCCTTTACTCTGCTAATGGACCCTGCAGAGTGGTTAAGACATGCAGTGTAGACCACACTTAGGGTCTCTGGGATGTTGGTAGAGTTTCCCCTGAGACATATATTCCAGAGAAAGCACTATGAGAAATCCTGACTTAGGCAGCTTTTATTTATCTCACTCAGTAAATTCTCTGCAATAATTCGATTGCTGCCTTGTTGGTAATAAGCACTCACCCAGGAGGTGGCTAGAGTGACTCTGGCAGGTCAGAGGAGATGAATGGAGCTTGGAAGTCTATAAATCCAAAAGGTGTCAGAATAATCTTTTCTCAATGCTTTTTGCTTCATACTTCAGCCTTCCCAATTTATCAAAAGATACCAGCCCAATATTGAGTTGGATTTCTACTCCCTCTCTTCACAGAGCAGGGGGGTCTAAGAAGATGTGTCCTACTAGTGTCAAGCAGTACCTTGAGTGTGTACTTTTTCAATATTAAGATGAACTGTGTTTTGTTCAGTATAGATTTTTAATTTGTAAAAATAATAAAATCTGTTGAGCTGTACTGTTTTATTGGGTCATGTAATGCTATATGGACTTGATTCATTGTAATGAGTCCTGCATATACAAGGGCAGGGCTGTGATTTTGTATCACCTATTCTTTTATTTACTTACTATTTATTTATTTATTTATTTATTTATTTATTTATTTATTTATTTATTTATTTAAAATTTTGGGGAGATGTAATCAGGTTTTTTTATTTATTTATGTTTAATGGAGGTCCTGGGGATTGACCCCAGGATCTCATGCATGTTAGGCATGCACTCTGTCACTGAGCTACACCCTCCCCCTGTATCACCTGTTCTTAATGTCAACCCTGACCCTTCATATAACACTGTGCTTTATATATTTATATCTACTTTTTATTCCTTTAAGGATTTGATTGTTTCTTTTCCAGACTAAAATACATCACATTTCTTTGTTATCCTAGTATTCTTCTCTTATCGATTAGAAAGGGCCAGAAATATAAGAGAGGGGAGGCTTATGAGAAAGGGATGGATGGGGTTCAGCTGTGCCTTGGAAAATTCAGCTCTAGGAGGAGAAAGGTGGCTTTATCCCACCAAGTGGGAAATTCTGGATCATCTGCATGGTTGGATAGGATTATCTATGTCTAAGTTACAGAAGACCAAAGGGAACTCAGAGGAGAGGTAACTAAAAGTAGATCTGATAAAGGAAAAAAGAAAAGGAAGGAAAGAAAGACCAAACAAACATCCAGCAGAAGGTTGGAGAGGAAGGAGTAAGAAATACATAGAATATATAAAGCACTGAGGAAACAGGTTGATTGGAATACCAAGGACAGCAGTTAAGAGAAGACAAGAAAATATGACAATACTAGCATAACAAAGATCCCAAATTAAAGGATCTAATGGAAGATTTGGTCATGGAATTGCAAGGTTAATTCTCGAAGCGCTTTTAAAAGCCCCCAAAAGCATACAATTCACTTTAAAGGAGTTCCAATTTTAAAAGCTCCCTAGAGGCACTGTAATAGAAAAGGGCTTTTAAATGCTATTTCTATTTTTTCCCTGTTTTCCTTAGAGGCTGTCTCAGAGGGATGATTTATTGTCTATTATATTTAAAGTGACAGGGCCAATTTTGAAGGCCTGCTGCAATGGTGCTAGCATCAATGTACATGGGATTGCAGAGTGTACCCCATATACAGCCAACCAGTACCTGACTTCTGTTTGGTTTTGGGCAGAATGATAGAAATGGAATGAGAGACACATGGAACTAACTCTCTTCTTCTGAAAATAAGAGAAGTCCTATTGTTCACACCTAACTGAGGCTAATAGGAAAAAAAAGGTTTAATCAACAAAAGTTTTGACTGGATTTTTTTCCCTTAAAAGGTAAAAATGAACACAGATTCTTTGTAATGGAGATACAGAGTGATATTTCCTTCAAGCCAATATAAAAATTCTCCCTTTTATTTATTTAACAAATACAGCATGTGCTCGAAGTTCAAGGCACTAGCCTAACTGGTTTACGTAGATGTAGGTAATACTGCTTTGTGGTTAAAGAGGGAGACAGAGGGAGAGAGAGATAAAAGACACTGAAAAACAGTGAGTCTCCTGACCCATGATTTTCCCAGAGTTTAAATCTAAAGACGAATTCAAGTGAGTTAGAGTCTAGATTCCACATGCGAGAGCTGTGAATGAACTTGAGTGAATCATTCAACTTCTTTGAGTAAGAAAAGCATTGATACACAATCTGCTGACCTTCGAGAATGCTGCCAGAATCCATTCAACATAAGATGAGTGGGCTAACACGTTGAAAAGCTCCGTAATGAATAAGGTTAACTGTGATTATCAAGTTTGCTCCCAACTATTTCTTACATAATTTTTAGTGCTTTGCGGAATTGGGGTGTTTTGGTGAATGCACATTATCTCAGAACTCAAAAGCATCCTAAATACACTGATCTCAAGGTATAGTAAAGTCAAATAATAAATTCCTTTGCCTATACATGCTCCCTAATGAGACTCTTAATTAAAGTAATATCAAAGTTCTTCATGTCTTCCCTCTTTCACATTTTTCCCCAAAAATGTTTCTGTTTGCTTTTTCTGATTAGTGTGATATTCATTGTATAAGATCTGAAAACATGGAAAAATCAAAAGAAAAAAGAAAGACCCTTGGTTATCCTATTACAAAGATACAAGCAATGTTAATATTTTGATGTATTTCCTTCCAATCTTTTAAATGTTATATCTGTGTGTCTAAGTATGATTTTTCAACATCACTTTAAGCAGAATTTACTTTTTGTTTCTTTTTCCACTTAACATTATTCTTTTAAGTAAAATAATTTATTTAAAAATGTGACAATTGGAGTTACATGCATTTCACTAGTTCATGATTTCCTTTGGCTGGAAATATTTCCATAAAATATTTTTATAATTTTAATGCTGCAGTGAATATATTTGTACATAAACTTTTATTCTTATTTATGGTTAATTTCTTAGAAATAATAGATTTCTAGAAACAAAAATTATTTTTGAGTTAGTTTTACCTATTTAAGGTCATTTATAAAGATTTACCATTTTTTTTGACCATCATCTGGCTGTATGCCTTTCTTTCCACACCTATAACAGTAGTAAGCATTATCTTTTGTTTACTATTTATGAAAATATAGTATCTATATATAATTTTAATGTATACTTATATAAAATATAAAACTTCTATTTTTATTATTTTTGTGAAGTAGGATAAATTCTAGTCACATTGTACTTTTAAAAATAATCTCTTCTCCAGATCACATTATAAAATATTTGAATCAGTTTATTAGCATGATAGTTATACAATATTCATAATAGAAAAAAAGTATGAGACAAACATGAATGTAAAATACACTCTGAGTTTCCTAGAAGCCAAAACAATAAAGAGAAGTCTATTTGTTCATTAACTGACAGAATTCAGAAGTCTATTCAAGAGAGACAAACTTTTTTTGTGGTAATACACGCTAAAATGTAGTTATTTTATGAAAACTTAAAGAGAGGATGGTTAATATCATAATGGAGAATGCTTTTAACCATGTTATAGCAAATCCAAAACCATGCTTTATTGTGAAGTCTTTTATTTCTACCCTCAGTAAACAATGAGAGAATGTTCTTAAAGACCATGAAGTTAGTTCTGTGGAAGATTATGCTCTGTTTGTCCCAAATGAATAACTCTCCAATGACTGACCCATTTTGATATAAAGACAATTTGGTATAACTGTATAATTAGGCTAATCACTTAATGTGTACCTTATTCTTCACAGAACTCAGTGAGGCATGGTACTCATGTCTCCATTGTACAGATAAGAACCCTGAGGCTTGGAGAGGATAAAAAACTTTCCCAAGGCCATAGAGCTAGAAAACATTGGAACTAGAGCTTTAATCAGAGGTCACATTCTCAAAGACTAGGCAATACTTCCTAATTTCCAGAAGAAGAATTGTTTAGTAGAATGTTATCATTAGCATTTCCATTAAAGACAGTGAAGAAAAGAAGGAGAAATCAGTGAATGACTTGCTTTCTTTTGAAAATCAGGACTATGACAGAAATAGGCTTTCCTGAAGGTCAAAGGATAAATAAAAATTTAGGTCTATTATCTGAAGAAAAATGCAGGGTTTTTTTTTCATGGGATTTGTTTAAGTATGTCATGTTTTCTCACATCCCTTATTTGGCATTGATTGTGCTTCAATCTAGACAGGCCAAGTAGACATATAAAGGTGGACATCTTGGTTCTGAATAAAGACAATATTTCTATTCAAATTTTCACATTATGGACAATAACGTGAAGACACTGCCAATTTCTGCCATATTAACTAGGAAGTGAACAAACTGATGCTGTGTGTTTTATAATGTTCCTTGTTGTTGATATTGTTTGTTTAAATATTTTGACTTTAACAGCTTATTTTCATCTCATCAGATGACCCAGTTTGAATGTTGTTATTTTAAAAATACACTTCTCTGTTTTTAGATAACCAGTAATTTAGACATATAATCAGCTCTCATTTATACAGAAGCCAGATATACAATTTAATAATTAGACAGGCTGCCTTGTGACTTTCTGTCGTTTGGCCATTCGTTGACACCACTCCCTTTGGATGCTGTAAGGACAAAAAAGGCATGTGTGGATCTTACTCCAGGTTGTTAGATTTCAGCTTTTGCAAAAGCTAGGTAATGGGTAAAATTAGTAGACTTGATTTTTTGTGGTTTATTTTCCATCATCAGGCGATGATAATGACAGCAGTACAATAATCAGTTTTTAGCATACAGCTATCCCAGAAGGCTAATACCAAATACATAGGTACAGTAGTGAAATAAAATACAGACATATATTGTCCATCAATTGATCAATTGATTTATTTTATGCACAAGAATTTTGAAAGCATATCCATCTTCTCTTGAATACTTCTAGTCCTGTTTTTCAGAAAATTTTAAGCAGCTGTTATAATAGCTAATATTCATACAGCCCTTTGTTTCAGAGGGTGTTCTGGAAAAAAATATATATATGTATATATATTTCAGTATATATATAAACTTGTTTAATTCTAACAGTAATTTAATTCTAGAAGCCCAAGGACTTCAATGAGAGTGCCTAAGCATTTGGGACTGGTACTTTTGTACATTACTTTCTACAAATCCATCACATACAGTATTTTCATAGTAATCAGGAATTTATTCTTTCTTTTACAGATAATTCATTCTCTAAGAAAAAGACTATGATGGGCTAGCCTGAGATTTTATTCATCTTTCATACACATAAAATGTATTTGTATTTAACTCTATTAATGTTATATTTCCCATCATTACAGTTAAATGGAAGATTTATACATCCCAAGACAGTCTGTTTCCTCTAGATGTGCAATAAATAGTTATAGAATTCTCCGATTGTGATAGAATCAAGGAATCATAGAATTGGAAGTGATTTCAGAAGTCATTTAGTCCAGATGCTTAATTGAGATCTCTTTTACTGTGTGAGTTTTTGCATGGTTTCTTTTGAGCTCCTTCTACTGTCAGGTAACTCATTATTTATTAGGAAAACTATTCTTCTTGTTAAAAAGATCTCTTCATTTGAGCCAAAGTCTATTTCTTTGAAAATTTTACCCATTCTTTCTTTTATAGATCCTCTCAGAATAAGTCTACAGCTTTTCTCCATTAAAAATCTTTTTAAATAGTTAACTTAATTAAATTATTGTCATTGCCCTCGAACACACCCTCTTTTGATTCACTTTCTTCCGTTTTTCTTCGGTTGACAGTGTTCCAAGTTGTTTCTGCCATATTCATTTGATCTAGATATTGTCAACATCTTTATGTATAGTGGCCAGAGTTAAAAATCTATATTTCCTCTATACAGTGACAATCATGGAATAGAGCAGATCTGTAACCATCCTTGCTCAAACAACTGTGCTTGTGTTAAGCCTAAGAATGCGTGGGTGCTCTCAACAGCAACAACACATTGTGGAATTATAATGAGGCATGTAGTCAACTACAATGACCAAGGATATCATGCTGTAAAATTGTGCTCTCTGGTTGGTACTTATGGTGAAGTGGTGGGCTAAGGCAAACTAGTTTGTTGCCCACGTTTGATCTTATTTTGTTGACTTGTTTAAAATGACCTAGAGTTCATTTTGCATCTTGCTTCTGTTATGCCTTAGCTTTGCTTCTTACAGTTTGGGAAATGAATTGATCATCTTGAGGTATATATATTCTCCCTCCATGTAATAATAAATATGTCCAATAGGAGTGCACCTACAATTCAGCCTTTGCTAAGTTAGTATTTTTTCCTTCCGAGCGATGTAAATCCCTGCATTAATACTCCTGGATGGTTATTCTGTCAATTAAGAGCACACCTAAATAGTTTGGATCCAACCCTATATTTCTCCATTTTTTTAAAACATTTTTATTTTTAACAACTGAAACATTTGCTGTGTTACTCCCTAAATCATAAACATTTGTTGTTCAAAACTTGGTCCTGTTTCTTTCTTTCTTTGTTTTGGGGCTTTGGTAAATTACTGGGAATTAATGTGAAAATCAAATCTCTTCTAAGTGGAAAACAGGACTTAATGTTCTATGGCATTATAAGTCTGTGACTCCATCCCAAAAAATCATAGCTGCTGCTTGGCATAATTTTACTTTCAAATGAGCTTTGTGCCTGCTATGATGATTATTATGCATTGATAAAGAACATTCTTTTCTAAAACGGTGTACAGTCATTTTTACTAGCTATTCTTTTCAAGAGTCACATGAGGTACTTCAGTATTAAACTCATAAAAAAAATTGGGGGCTGCCATCGCTGCAGTCAAAACATTCTCCGGAGCTGTGAGGTCAAGTTTGATTTTGTATTTTTGAGACTACACAATGCCCCGCTGCCTTCATCAGCCTCCTTGAAAATTAGGAGGTGACAATGAAGAAAAGAAGCTTCTTGATGCAAAGTAACCAACAAGCCATTAGCAGAGGGAGGACTAGAACTCACACTTCCCGAGTGTTGTCGTTATTGCACAGTCATGTGTGCACTTTATCGCTCCTACATTGTTTTCCTCTCACTTAAGTGTCCTCCTGTTCCAGTTCTTAACTCTATTTTAGACGATCTCTTCAAATGTATAAGTTGTCCTCTCCAAGTTAAATACCACGTTATTTCCTGTTTTAAATATTGTGACATCTTATCAAAAGTGGTTTATTAATTGGACAATCTGGAAGAATCAGATGTGGAGTGGTTGATAGGGGACTTAACTTTGCACCAGCCTTGGATCCCTTAAATAATTCTCCAGAACTTGTTTATTTCTCGTGGGAAGCTGACTGTTGTCCAGCTGGCTTCAAGAGCCCTCTGAACACTGAGGTTCCCTGACTCTCCCTCACCCTCCTGTCAGTATCCGGCCACCACCCTTGCTCTGCTTAGTTCCATTTAAGCCCGACTCTATGGGCTGCTTTGCATGTTCTGAATCCTGCGTGACACCTCCTCCTGTAATCAAGCAGAGCATCACTGCTTCCCCCAATCACCCTCTGCACTTAATTAGCCAATAGAGCTAGACATATGGAGGATAGGATCACAAACCCAAATCAGCAGTTGTCAGAAGAGATTAATTCAAACAGGAGGCAGCAAAACACTTGTTTTTTTTTTTTTCTCTCTCTCTCACTCCATGCTCATTTTCTGTGGTCTGATGAGGGAAATGATTATTAATACCTCCAGCTGTGCCCTCAGGCAGATGCCAGGAACTTCAGGGAACTGTCTTCCACTTCCCCAGCTCCCTTAAATCTTTCTTCTGGAGATACTTTCTGGACCTTTGGTTAATCAGGTGGCCTTGGGATGAGTCTGGAAAGTTCATGCCTATGCGTCAAGTTCAATCTGTAGAATCCTGTTGGGAGGGTCTCTCCTGTGATCCAGGCTGAAAGCAGTGTCCTCTCGGGTTCCCACACAGAACTGGAAGTGGAAAAGTTGAGTGGAAACATTCTTACTGTCTAATTTCTCCTGGATGTAATTCTCATCCTGATAGTTGATCTGTCAATATGTGTTCATTTTTTTTTAATGTTTTCAGCCCTTTTCTAGGCACTATGAAAAATAGAGATAAATAGCATACAGTTGTTGCTCCTGGAAATTATGTAAGAAAAAATGAAAACTAATACTTATTTGCAGAGCAAACCTGTACAAGTTATTGTATTAAGTTTTAGAAGCTTAGAGCTTTAAGTCAGTTGCTTAGTTGCTTACTCATTAAGGACTTGCTTATTTCAAATGACAGAAAACATGACTCCGGCTGGCATGAAGAAAAATAATCTATTGGCTCACCTATCAGAGAAAGGAATAAATCCCCATCAGGTACAGCTGCATCCAGGGGCTCATCAGAGCTCAGGACTTCTCCATCTCTGGATTACCCTGGCAGCACTGAGGTGGTATTGAAGTTTCCCAACTCCATCCTGTCCTTTCAGCAGCCAGTGTGGGAAAGAAAGAAAACTGCTTTTTCTCAGTAATTTCTAAAAGAGCCCCAGACCTAACTCTTACTAACCTAAAACTGTGGTATTGGGGTCTGGAAGACACAGATTAATTGTCTTAAGTCATATTCCTCCCTAGTAGTTAGAAGTAGATTGCCTGAGTCCAAAAACCACCTCATACTTGCAGCTTATAACCATGGGCAAGTTCCTTAATTTTTCTATCTCTCTGTTTTATCACCTGAAAAGATCGAGCAGGATCTAGTTATACTAAGTAATGAGGATTAAATGAGTTAATTCATGAAAATTCTAGAAGTGATGTCCAAACTTTAGTTGATTATTGTTTACTTTTAAGGTATGTGACATCCAGTTAAAATTCTATTTTACATGGGAAATTGGACTAAACAATCTCAGTATACTATCCAATTTCAACAACTGTATGATTTCTTTACAGACATTAGAGTAAACATTTTTAGACTTGGAGGAACACCCTAAATTATTCTGAAGCCTGAAAATATGCTGCCAAGTATTTCCATAAGGCTCTTCTCTGTACCAAGAATTCCTTTCTTATCCCTGAGAACTGTATTTAGTGTGCTTCCTATCTCACTGTGAGGGCACAGTGCACTCAGTGGGAGAGGTGCTTTCCCAGCTGGCTTGTACAGCAAAATGAAGATGGAACCTAATTGCAAACATCCCCAGCCAATGCCACTGCTTTGTCATTCAGGAGATTTGTGGCTTTGAAAGGCGATCTTGAAAGGGATGCCCTATTGGGCTTGGACAGTCATGATCCAGTCAGCACAACTTGATCAGTTCTGCATCTGATGTGAGCTGGGCAAGGGACGTGGACAGCAGAAGATACAATAGCATAATAGCAGAGCAAACTGTGAGGAAACACTAGTTGAGACAAAGATGTTGTGTTGGTCGGAAAGAAATAAAAGCACACTGGTAGTAGGAGAATCTCAAATACATGAGTAGAAGATGAACTGGGTTTGTTGAATGAGTTGTTTCCCACTTAGTCTCTTTGTGTTGGAAAAAGCTTTCTCCTCTCTGTGGCAGCCAAGAAAGAGCCTTATGTGCTAGACATAGTGGAGAGAGACTCTGTGTTTCTGCAGTAATTAGTCATTCGTGATTATGATTCTGTTACCTGGAATGCAGTTACTACATGGACAGTGACTGTGGTATACCATGAGAGAAGTGGGATGCAGAGGCTATCTGGAATATTCCCCTTCTTAAAAATTTGATCTATACGTATTACCACCAGCCAATTTGCAGAAGTAAGCGAAGTAGCAATGTTAGCTACGAGTGACTTTATAGGTTACCACTGAAAACAACAATTCTGATATCACTTTTACTTACTCTAGCCTTGTAAAACTTAAGCTTCACATTTTACAGTTTACTGGTGAGAGGTCCTCTTGTTGCAGACTTTTACTGCCTTCTCCCCATCCATGCTAGACCATGGGGAAGAAGGAGAGACTTATCTTCACTATTCAACAGTGAAAAGATCCTGAAAGCAGGTCAATGGTCATCTTATTCCATCATGCTTCTCATCTTCCTTTTCTGCCTTCATATTAGTCTACTTGTTGTCCATAAACATCCCCCCCTGTCATAACTGTGTTTCTTAGCATCATGTTTCAACTTAGGATACATTAATCTACAGTGGTATTTCTAAAAGTGTGGTCCAGTGACCAAGTGCATCACAAATATCTACTTTTATTGAAAATGCAAATTCCTTGGCCATTGGAATCAGAATCACTGAGAGCCCAGGCATACAAATTTTTTTCAAGGAGTACTAGGTTTTCTGTTTTGTTTTGTTTTTTATCTCTTTCACTGGGCAGCTTTCTCAATCAGAAACTACTTTGATCAGAGAGATTCCATACCTAGGTAAACTGTGAAGTGTCTCCATGGCTTTGTGAATTACTATATTCGTGTCTGAGGGGTGTCAGCAAGGAAAGGGAGGCAGCTCTTCTTGTTTTCTCCCTTCTTGCCCCCTTATCTCTTAGACTATGGATTCTTCCGACTGACTTTCTCAGTCTCCAACCCTCAGCCTTTTGCATAGCAAATGGTGACGTTTGAGCAATCTGAAAGACGTTATGCTTTTTATCTCCACTGCCTTTAAGGGCCATGGAAATGGAGATAATGAAATCCGAACAAAAGTGCAGAACTAGTCAGAGGATCGGGCTGTATCTTCTGGGGAAGATGGGGCACTGAGCACACGTGAGGGGAAGGAGTGAGAGAGGAGGTGGAGGAACGGGAAACAGCTGTCTGGTAAAGCCATGCAGGTGTGGAGGGGACTTATTAGGTTCCCGCAGGCTCTGTCATTAAGGCTGTGGCAGCTGTTCTCAAATGTGACTGGCACAGTCACCAGGGAGGCAGTAAACTCGGCTTAATGTTCAGAGTACTGAAGTGGCACCATTGGGCAGGAGGGTGGCAAGTTTCACCTCCATGCCAGAGTGACAGCTGCTCTTGTCCCCTTAGTTGTGGAATCTCTGTCAACTTCCTCTTTGGCCTTATCTTATCTCACAGGCTCGATGCTGCTCCCCTGTAACTGGACTTGAGTTATTATGGGCGGCAACATAGTCCTTGCCCAGAATCCTGTGAGAGCTTGCCCAGTATCAACTCAGCTCCAGGAAATCTTAAAAAAAAAAAACAAAAGAAGAAGAAGAAGAAGAAGAAGAAGAAGAAGAAGAAGAAGAAGAAGAATCTGAGAGATATGCATGGCCTGGTAGCACAAAGTCCAAAGCAATCTTAAAAATTGCATTTGAGACCCTGGAATTTTTCCAACTGTGCTACATAGGCGAGGGTATGTCAAAAGCCATTTGTTTTTCCTGAAAGTGGCAGAATGGCTAATTGACCCTAAATCTGCAGTAGAGATATATCATTGTGTTTGTCCTCCCTTCAAAAAAATTCTACATCATAAATACATAGGACCACACTGTAGGAATAGAGATGGTTGCATTCTCTGTTCATAGGTAGATTAGAGGAAATAACTGGTTACTGGAAACACAGCACAGCAAGATGGCCCTTTAACAGTGAAAGGTGAGGACTAATTTAGCATACTGATGGGTTTATTTGAAGCAGAAATTTGCTATGATTGGACTGAAAATCACTGACCCCTTTGTGTGTACATTCAGGTCTTGGTCTCCAGGCATTGCCAAAATCCTCAAGCATTAGACAAGACATGGCAAATCCTGATGATTGATATATCCTGTTCAAAAGCAATCTTTCTACAAGTCTAACCACCTCTAAGATATTCTGTTTCTTTTTCTGTTACATTTTTTTCTAAACCACTTGGCATCTGGGAGAATTTTGGTTGTCAATTACTGACATTTGAAAGAAGATAGATGGAGGTTTTCAGGAGATGGCTTTTTAGCTGTTTGCCAAAACTTTACAGTTAGCATACCTTTAGTAAATTCATCAAGGTTCTGGGTCTAGCTTTTAGCCTCAGTGGTTCAAATGTCAATCTTGTCAGTGTCCAGAGTTGATTGGGTTTAGAAAGCTGACTGATAATATTAAAACTCACCAAAGACTGAACTATGAGCCAAAATGCCAAGTTAGAAACTTAACGTGATACAAGGATCAGAATAGTAAAATCAGCCTGCCAGTGTATCCCTCCTTACAGGCCAATCCATGTGGGACAGTGAGATACTTAGCACTCATGGGCTTAAAATAGGGATGATTAGTTGCAGAAGTCACATATACATATTGCTGTAAATCGTATATCCATCTCCAAGTTGATCAGTATAATAAACACTTATTGAGAGCTAACTACGGACTAGGACTGTCCCAAATGCTTGACATACATTAACTCAATAATTTTTACAGCAACCCTAATGGTGGATCCTATTATACTCACAGAGAATAAAACTGAGTCACAGAGATGCTAGTGAGTTACCCAAGGCTAAGAAAATAATATGAATTACAGCTCAGCTTATCTGGTGGCAAACTCCAGTTTTAAACCCTCTGCTATAATGTACATAACCTGTTACAGAAATCGACCCAGTTCCTGGCACAGAGACTATCTCTTTGGCAGTTTTGGATACTTTAGTGTTTTCTGGTCCCTTGGTTTCCCTCTTCTACAGCTCAGGCTAATCTTTCTCACTTTATTCAGCTCTTCTCTGGACAAGATGCCCAATATTTGCTTGGAATCCAGCTTATTAAATTTCAATCAAACTGCTGCATTACTTTCTCTAGTTCACCTTGATGGAAGTTTTATAGAATTCTCAAACCTCTTTGTTCACATGTTTATAAATATCATGACCTGGTTTTCTGCTAGAGGTAGCCAGTGCACACACATTAATTATTTCTGTATCCACCTAGTTTCATTCTCAGAGGTCAACCCTGTTTCCTAGTCCTCAGTGGATTCTGCACAACTCATCCCTGGGTGCCACCCACGTCTGTAAAATCCAGAATTCTTGGAATCTCTTCAAACTCTCCTCCTGTACAACCTGTTAAATAATCACCTCTCTCATTCTTGCTCAGATCCCAGAATTGCCAACTAGGCAAAACTTTTCATTTCCCAGGGAAGTTACTGAAAAGAATCTGACTGGAGGAGTCCCTAGCCTGGGGTCCAGGCATGCAAAGTCAAATTTTTCTGTGATTTGTTTGCATACAAAAAAGAGGTGGTGAAATCCCCTGATTGGTGCCTTCTATGATATTCTGCTACTGCTTGCTGGGTGATTAAGGAAAGAATAATTCCTTAGTTTGATTTGATTGGCTATACTTCAGTGCAGCTGTCTTTTTAAATGTCCTAGATTTAATTTCTAAAGCAGATAATTTACCCTTGTCCATTCACCTCTATTTTAGGCATATCATAAATTGCTTATTGTATCTGGAGTGGGTTCTCCTTTTAAGTCAATAATAGAAATATCATATCATCAAGAGCTTCTTGGAATATAGAGGGAATCAGATGCAGTGAATTAATATTTAAAAATGAGTTTTGCTGTATTTTCCTTGACAGAGACATTAAAGATTGTTAATTATTCCTGATTTTCTGTATGTATTGTTTTTAAGATTAAATGATCCAGTAGGAAGAGTCCCATCACATAGATATCTCATGACTTTACAGAAACATTCCTTGTCTTAATTTCTTGTATTGACACAAATGCAAAAAAAAAAAAAAAAAAGCCCCCTTTTCAAGGAACTAGCAGGATTTCCTTTTCAGTCTCTTAAATTTGACCTTCAGGCATCTGCTGAAATTTGGAACATGACTCCTTGGAATGCACTAATAAGTGTCAGTGAGATCACCAGTCTCTGTGGAAATACCGGAAGAAATCTATTTGTCATCAGGGAGATATACAAACCAAAACCCAAAGCAGGCAGTAAGTTTGTCCATAGTCTTAAAACTGTCCTATTTTTATTTTTTATTTTTATTTTTTTAATTGAAGTATAGTCCCTTTACCATATTGTGTTAATTTCTGATGTGCAGCATAGTGATTGAGTTATACATATATATTCTTTTCCATTATAGGTTATTACAAGGTATTGAATATAGTTCCTTGTGCTATACAGTAGGACCTTGTTGTTTATCTATTTTATATATAGCAGTTGGTGATTTGTAGATACCAACTACTACATATAAAGCTGTTCTATTTTTAATATATCAATTTGGTATTTGCTGTTTTTCATGGGTTCTAGATTACTTTTTAGTATTTCGGATGCATCATGAATTATGATATAATGTATTAACAATTGTCATATTTACTTTATCAGATAATCAACACATTGGTTCCCCTAGATCTGTGCAGTCCAATGTGTCAACCACATATTGTTATATGGCTATTTAAATTTAAATGTATATTAACATCAAAACCTAAAAATTCACTTCCTCGGTCACACTAGCCACAATTCAAATGCCCAACAGCCACAGGTGAAGTAGCTATAGAACTGGAATTAGCACAGTTACATGTTTCATCTACTCTTTTACCCAGTGCTGGAATCTTTTCCATAAGAGCTTTGGCAAATCTTTTTTCAGGTACTCCTTGAATACAGCCTGATGAGAAACACACAAGTTACAGGAGCCCACTAGATAGCACATTTCTCGGTGAGATGCCTTCAAATTAAAAAAAAAAAAATTTTATTTAAAGTAAAGAAATATTTAATTCCTTTTAAGTTTCACCCATTAGTCCCAACTAAGCAGAAAAGAGTGATGTAGTTCACTGAATCATGTTCCTGGGGCTGTTACTGAAACAGCATACTAACATTCCTTAGCCCATGTAAACCTGTTTTTCAGTCACTGCAGAAGCAAAGGAGAAAACCAAGCACATGATCAGTCTTTTTGACCCCGCGTACAACCATTAAAACGAAACACAATGAAAATTCTCTTTAGTGAAGTTCACAGCTGGTACTGATTTTGTAATCTGCCAGGAAAACATTTCACTGCTGACACCACTCATTCATTCCGAGAAGGATGCACTTTTCAAGCACTCGGTCTTATTTCCTCATCTCTCCAAATGAGCACATAGACTATGACACAGTTAAACACTTAGTGCTGGGTCCTTAGCACAATGTTTTACAAATAACAGGTCACAAGCCAGCAACAGGTTGTGAGGAACATTATTTTTGTTAAATAAAATAGAACATAACAGGTAGGATTGGATAAAAAAAATCAGAGTGAACTGTATGTAGTAAAATAAAATATTTTTTGTTTTATTTGCGAGTCATGATGTGATATATTTCTTGCTGGGGGTTGTAGTCAAGAAAGCTTGAAAACTGCTATCGGATCATGCCTCTGTGGAGTATTGTTCATAAGGTCTGACTTATCCTAGGTGTGTTTTGGTGAAGGTTTTGCTGAAAACACTTTAGAAATCTAATCTGAATTCATGTGCTTACTTCCCAGTTTATTCATGGCCCTGAGTAGATCAGACACCTTGTAAAAGTTAAATCCATTAGGTCATTTTAGTTACTAGATAACAGATGGTCCTATCCCATTACAGTGTAATTTGGGCAGTATTTGGAAAGATGTTCAAACAAGTATAGTAATGAAATTTCAGTCTCAGTCCATACATATTTATTTGGAACCTTCAGGATTTCTTGCTCTGTGTCAGGCTACTTTTGCAAGGACTGTGATGTTCAGGGGAGGAAGTGGTATCATTAGTTGGGTGGTGCTTTGGATTGATCTTAAGATGTGGTTAATGTTTTGACATGACTCCATGTTGACTCCATGTGAAGATGGAAGCCAAAAGTGGGGAGAGTATAGCTCAGTGGTAGAGTGTGTGCTTAGCAGGCGTGAGGTCCTGGGTTCAATCCCCAGTACCTCCATTTAAATCAATCAATCAATCAATCAGCCAGCCAACCAAACCTAATTACATCCCCTTCAAAAATAAAACAAACCAAAAAAAAAAAGAAAAAAAAATGGTCTTTGATCCATACACCACATCAAAAAAAGAAAAAAAATAATTAAAAAGCTGAAAGCAAGAACAGAAATGTATTTTCTTTTTCTTTAAATGTAAACAAACAAGGCATTTATGTAATAGTACCTTTGTTTGTATGAGTTTTGAAAACACTTAAAATCATTTTGTCCACATCTTAACCCCATGAGTAGTATTATTAGGCCTTATTACAGAAGAGAAAATTGAAACTCTGAGGTGTTAAGTGACTTGCTCAGGATCACACATTTTGTAAGTTGACCTACAGCATAGATCTTTTATTTCTAGTTCTACTTCTTGCCCACACCCCAAAGTGTTCCCTGTTGACATGAGTGATACAGCCTTTTTCCAGGCATGCATGGGCATGTGAAGACAGAAGTTAGATATTTAATCATTTGCAATCAGATTTTAGAAGAAGGCGAACAGACAGGTTAATTGATAATTCTTGAAAATGATTTGCAAAAATGGAGTATTTTGTAAGTCTACTACAATTTTGACCAGCTTCTGTTATTTCACTAATTTAGCCAAAATTCACTAAGAATTACTTCATTCTTGTTACATTCACCATATTTTTCTTCCTTATTAGAAAGAAACATTCCTGCAAAGAGAGACACGGCTTACTGGATTTGTCTTAGACCTGCCATCTGATATGTTTTAGGCCTTGGGTGTATGAGCTCATAGTAATTTGCATGGTAATTAAACTCATTTAGACAATACACTGCTTAATAGGGGATGGGACAGCTTCTCACCTAACACTTCATTAAGCTACCTGTGCTGAGGGCTTCCTAGATGACAGGGTCAAGTCCACATCGCAATATTAAATATGTTGTACATTTGTTTTAAAAAAAGAAATTAACTATCTAGATTATGCTGATGTTGGATTCAGACATAAATGTTCTCTTCCAAGACTGCCTTGCTCCTCTGAGTATTTAAATGTGCTTCCCTTATTTTTCATTTGGATCACATTTTTCACATCAACACACATGAACTGAAAACCAGTTATGTCCAGTTACTTTCAGTAGGAGAACCACAAAGATGACTATGACAGCCCTTACCTTCATGAGCTCACAACTTAAGAGTTTATGCAGGAAAATGCTGCAGTTAATGGAAGACAGAATACTGTTATTGAATAAAATTTGGGTTAATTTGCTAAGGGATCACCAAAGAGGAAAAAATCAACTTTAATAAGTTTTTCAGAGAAGGCTTTTTGGAAGTATATTTTCTTTTGTTTTATTTTATTTGTGTTAAATTTTATTGAATTCTAATCAAGTACGAAGTAGTATTCAAACCTCAATCCTTACAATGCTCTTCTGAGGTCATATATCTTATATTTTCATTTTACATTATAGGGAAACTGAAACACAGATAGCTGTTGTATACAAGAGTACTCAATTTTAATTGATGGAGCTGAGATTTGAACCTAGTCTGGCCTGTACCCTGCATTCTTAACCATTGTGTAATTTAGCTCTGTAGACCTTGAAAGATCAACATTGTTTTGACAGATGATGAGCGAGGCCCAGGGAAACCGATAATGTAATCGTGAGTGTAGGCACAGAGATACACGCATTTATGTTGCTCTGAGCTGCACTGTGTCTGGTCACTGGTGTGTAGGGCTTATGAGAGACTGTGGAGGGAGTGAAGCTGCTAAAAGAGGCATTGGGAGAATATGAAGCTTCCTGGGTAAGTATGCAAACAGAAAGGGCCAAGGACAAAGACCAGGTGATCGGTGACATTTATCAGAAAGATGGCAGGTGGTGAAGGTGATAGATGTAAAAATGCCTCCTCTGTATCTTTCAGGGAAAAGTAATGGAAAATAATTAAAATAAAGATAATGAAACAAACAGTAACCGTGAAGGGTCGTGCCCATCAAATATTTATCGAAGAGCCTCCCTTGACACAGTGCTCTGCTGTCACTCTGCAGAACTCATTCTCAACAGATTGGTGTAGGAGGAAGGTTAAAAATGAAATGGTGAAGTATTCAACAGCACCTACCCTATGTATCCCCATCCAACTTGCACTTCCAAGATTTTAACACATAATCTGCTCCCCAACATGCACCAAGAGTCACCACCTAAGGAATGTGAAAATGTCCAGAAATTAAATAAATGGACAGGTAAATAGTATTCCCAAGAAGCACTACTAAGTTGTATTTACCCACAAAAGGAAAAAGAATTCAAAGTTCAACAAAGTTAATGGTTCTTCGGTTTTTGGAGTGTGTTCTTGTGATCTTATTTTTGTTTCAGTTGCAAGACTTCCAAGTTTTAAATAAGCTGCTGGGCATTGTGACTCTCAGCCAGGTGCCTTACGGTGCATATCCCATGTGCGGTGGCCCCAGGTCCTTGCTGATGGAGTGCTTTGCAGCATCACTGTGGAGCGCACTCTGGGAAATGCTGCTCTGCCAACTTGTTTATTAAGGTTTATGTCCCTGCGCTTTGGGTCTATACTTGTCCTGCAAGAGCAAAAGAGACTGGCACCCATAATGAAAGTCTGTCCTTGAAAGTAGCATTTCCTATATTATTTCTCAGTTCAGATGTCACATTCTTTCTACTCAATTTCCGCAGCGTTTTGTATCTGTTGTACAACTTTGATCTAATATTTTCTCCTATTTTACTAGAAGCTCCTTGATCACAAAGATCACCTCTTCAGCTTTTGAGCAACACTATTTGCTAAGTAAATAGGAGTTAAAGAACTTTATAGATATATTACAGTACTGAAATGGTGTTATGGATAGACAAACAAAATAATTCATAGAATCCTACTTTCTTGCTAATTATTTCTAAATATACAGGAGAAGGGGCATATAAATCCTAAAGTCAGAGGAAGGAAGCCCAGCATTCCTGTCTATAAATTCACTTCATCCATCAACCCATCACTGTCCCGTAATAAGAGATGAATCATGGGTCCATGATGCTAGTCCAGGAATGTTAGCCTGCACCAGGTGACCTAGGGCACCTTCACTGAGTGGGGGTCTGTGCAGGGTGCCGTGCAGACAGCAGAAACTGTGGTTTACCGATAAAAGTTGTGAGACTCTAGAGATTGATTAGATGATGAAAGGAACCCTGTGCTTCATTCTCTGTGAGATACTAACCTAGTAGGAGCAGTTGTCTTGGTAATGGTCATCAGCAGAGGCAGGTGGCAAATATAAGCAGACCCTCTAGACAAGAATCAACAGCTCCTAGGGGTAAGGCAAATAGCAATTTATTTTTAGAGGAGATGATGGCAGTTCATCAGAGGCATACACATTAAGAAGTCTAGCAAATTCATTTTAGTTTTACTTTAATATCCTATTTTTAGAAGCATTTAAAGATCTATGCTCATTTATATACATTTTTCTATTTTATTGAGTTTGTATTATTTAGGGAGGAAATGTATACTATGAGATTGTTTCTGGAGTGACAAAGGAGAAGCTTAGCTGCTCGGCTGTGGTGTTTAATTAGTTAACAGTGGCACATAGAATTCTGACCCTGGGACCATGTTGCCTTAATCAGGCTCTCAGGATTGGTTTGGCAGATACAGTTATATAAAGTGACACAGACCTCACACTGGAACAATATGATTTTGTTTTGTTTTGTTTTGTTTTTGCCTTCTTAAGTACTTAAGACAAAAATGGACCAAGAAATTCATCAAATAGAATGAAACAGAATGAAAAAAATAGAATGTCCCTAAGCTGCTTATAGTACAACCAACGATGTGGGTGAGTAGGAATAAAATCCTACTGGCTACTCAGTCTGAACATCAGCCAATGTAAATCAGCTTATACAGACAGCTCCAGTTTGTATCTTCCATTCAAACTTCTGTTAAACTTCCTCTGGTTACTAGGGGATGTAGGTGCCAACTCAGTTCAGTGTAGAAATTGCCTTTGAGAGCCATCCAGCCTGGACTGAGGAATACTTACTTCACTGAATCCCACTCACAGAAATTCTCCCGTACAGGATAATCACCTAACACAGGGTTAACTATCCCTCCTTCTTCTGTTGTGTCTAATCTCCTCCAATTGCCAAGACTCATTCTTTCTCATCTTCTCTACAGATCTTCTACTTTGGTGTTCTGATTTGCACTTTTATCCCCTTTTTCTGCCCAGAGCCATTAAACAAGACTTATTCTTCCTTTTAATGCCACTATAGTCTCCATTTAGAAGGTAATAAACTTAGCTGATTTTCCTTAATAAAAACACCAGAAAAAATAATTAATAACTCTTTATTTTGCAACTTCAGGAATCCAGTCTCAACCACAGCACAAGGATTCTAACTTGTAGAGAAGGTATCACACACAACATTTAGGTGGAGTCAGAACAGGGCTGGCCATTGGTTAGATTTCTAGTAGAAACATTTCTGACCTGTTCCTGTCCCTGGGGTTGGCGATCTGCTAATGGTAAAAGGTAAAGTGTAAGTCTAACTTCCATTTTTCTTTAATTAGGGATGGCTCTGGGAAATGAATGTGTTTCCCAAGTAGATTGAGAAGTGGGAGACACGTGATTGTTGTAGAGAACGTTACCCAGCATAGCTTGGGAGGATTCTGTTGGGCTCGAAGCATAGAATAATCTGGTAATCTGCCTTTTATACAAATTAGATTCCTTCCTTACTAAGGAAGAATATGAAGGAGGAGCAGGAGGAGAGAAAAAGGGGAAGAGGAAAGAGAGGAAAAGAAAACAGAGAAAGGAAAACAAACTCATGTGCTCCAGGGAAATGAGAGAGAGAGAAAGAAGATGGGAAGACAACTTCGATAGTATTTATGGGACTTCCTGAACCCTGATGATCTACATTCATTTTTAGGCTCTTGGCTCTTGATCCCAAGTGCTGGTGAGCGTCACTTCCTCACTGGTGTCACCTGTCACTGCATAGCAGCCCCAGGGCAATTTCTGTGCCACATGCAGGGACATTTTTGCAGGAGATGAAAAGGAAGTACAAAAGTAAAATGAGAGAAACCTGACAGAGATGATACAGGTTGAGTGTGAGGAAGAAGAGGTCAGCTCTTCATCCAGGGACTCACACATGCTCCTCCTGAATCCTCCCAGGATGCTCCCTGCATCCGTGAGGCCCAGTCTCGTCTCACCCAGAAAGCTGTGTTCTGTACCAAGACCTTAGGAGAAAAGGGAGGAAGCAAGCTAACACTATGTGAGCACCTACTATATGCCAGACTCTTCCTAGTACACTATCATCTTCATTTTGCATTTGTAGAAAGTCAGACTCAGAGAATCGCTCTTTTACAAATTTTACAGATCAGAGACTGGTCCCAGGTCATTGTGGCTCCAAAGTGCATGATCCTTATGTGATGTCAAACCCACAACCTCATTATGCTTCAAAGTGGGAGTTTTCTTCAGTCTAATTAGAACTGCTAAATGAAGACAGACTTTTGCCTTAGGGTTTTTCCTTTTCCAGATACAAATAAAGCTTTCTGCTTCTATAGGGCCAGGTATTTTAGCAGAGGAAGGAAAAGTGACTATTGTGGATTCTCTTTCCAGACTAAATTCTAGAAATTTTTACTTTTAACATCTTTTTTTTAACATAAGTAATACATACTTATTACAGACACATTGGAAAGTGCATATGAGCACAAAGAGGCGCTCCCTTAAAATTGAGTGTGATTGTACTACCCAGAGACAACTAGCGTGAAAATTATGATGTGTATTCTTACATGTTTTGTATATATTCACAAGCTATGGTAAATTACTGTATACATAATTTTGCAAGGCAATTTTTCAATTTAATATTATGTTATCAACATAATATAATTATATGTGAATAGCTATACTTCCATAGCACACTTATTTATTTATTTATTAAGTGTAGTTGATTTACAATGTTAGTTTCAAGTGTACAACAGTGATTCAGACATATATATATTTTTTTTCAGATTCACTTCCATTATATGTTATTGCATGCTATTGAATATAGTTTCTTGTGCTATACAGTCGGTCTGTGTTTATCTGTTTTATGTTTAGTAGTGTGTACCTATTAATCTCAAATGTGGCACTACTTTTAACAGCTGGCAAGAATCCTGTTGTAAGGATTTCTATAAAATGTAATCAACCCCCTATTGTTTGACATTTAGGTTGAGCAACCCCCCTCCACCAAATTATAGATAAAACTCGAATGAACATTTCCACAACTAATTCTTTGTGAACATTTTAACTGCTTCTTTATTATAAATCCTTAGAAATAGAAATTGAGCTATCTAATTGTTACACCTATTGTTATAACTTTTGATAAGGATTACCACATCTGCCTCAAAGAATTTGAACCAACTGACAATTCTGGCAACACCCTCACCAACATAAGGAAAACTGTTAGCTTTTGTCTTTATTAATTTAATTGATACAATGGTAACTTTATTCTAATTTCTGTTTCTTGACAATGAAATTTTCTTTTGACATATTTTTCTTCTAGTCTTATAACAGCTCTTTCCAGTTTATTAAATGTATCTTACTTTCTTATGAAAGATTATAAATTTATATAATTAAATCTGTTACTCTTTTCTATTTTCCCCCCATGTTTTCTGACCTTGGTGGTGTTATGAAAAAATTCTTTCTCGCACCCAAGTACTAACCAAGCCCAAAGCTGCTTAGCTTCTGAGATAGGATGAGGCCAGGCATGTTCAGATGATACGTCTGTAGACTTTCTCATCTTGAAATTCTGCAAATGTGTACTATGTTTTCTTACAAGTAGACCCCTGTAAAGGCATCCTAGCCCAGCCGAGTTGCAAATCCTGAGCTCCAGGTTTCAGTCTCCGTGATTCTCTTAAGTAGGCTGATATCAGGAAGGACATTGAGGAGACCATCCAATCACTCATTTAAAATTCAGAGTATGACAGAGGATACAAATACGTCTTCTTCTGGCGACTTGAGCTTAATAGCTTCATGGGAGTAATAGAAGAGAGGAGGGGCTATCATTTTTCAGCTAACATGCTGAGCCAAAAGATGAAACTCCCTTTCAGACCCTGGGGCTTTGAGCCCTGCGCTTGCTTTCTCAGAGGCCCTGGGGAGCAGCTTGCACAAGCACAGAAGAAAGCCTCCCTTTAGTGGCACTGTGGGACCTAGCGATTGCAGTCAGCCTTGAGAAACTCCTCTGCTCACAGCCTGGCAAAGCCAAGGGGGTCGTGAGCTCTTTGTAGGTAGATGTCGGACTAGTTACAGCGGAAGGGGAAGTTTGCATTCTCCCTGGTTCCATATGAGGATGAATCGCCCTCCTGTGTGTACTAGGTTGAAAGAAAGTTCCTTTGAAAAAAAAAAGCCCTCTTTTATTTTCGCATTTTATGAGGCCCGTTCAAATTGTTTGTTTTTCTTCCACAAGAACAGCTTTTTGTCACTCTGGATTTACTGTGTACCTCAGCAGATATTGGACCCTTAATGTCGGCATGGTGTTCTGCCTTTGGTGGCGGTGTGAAATTTGGTTATCTCTCTGAAGATAGTTACCAAGTTCAGGCAACTCACAAGGTGGTAACTGTCACTATCTCGTCATTCCAGAGAATGTGCGAGTATATTGAATTTTCCAGGCGTCTACAGAATGTGTTGAATGCCAGGCTTATTCTTTAGGATATCAGAAAGTGGCTTCTAAATCACCAAATGGGTAAAAACAAACAATAACCACAGTAAAAACCCACAAACAAGTGCTTTAGAATCATATGAAGATGAATCCCAAATAACTAATTTCCAAGATAAGCCACAATTTTCCCATTTACAAAAATGGTAATAGTGTTATTTCTGTCATATGGCCATTGTAAGATTAAATGATATCACACACATGTAAGCACTTAGCATCCCAGTGCTTCAGCTATACGAGGAGGTATGTGATGAATTTAGTCAATTATTAATTTTTGTTTGTTCCTAGCAATTCTGCTTGGCAGGTGTTCTTTTCATGGACATGGTATATCCCAGACAGAGACCACATTTTTCCCCAAGGTGGCCACCTGCACTCTTTTTTTCCCGTGTTATAGAATCCTTGGCATTTAACCATTTCTTTACCACCCAACCCCTCTTTCTGAATTCCTAAAGCCCCCCAAGAAAAAGGGAAGTTTTCAAACTTCTTCCAGTCCTGCCATTTCTCAAGCAGTTTGCCTTGCTAGTCCCTCCACAAAAACAGAGCTCGACAAAAAGGGGGAAAGTTGCAGTATTTTTTAAACTGTTAATATTTTCTTTCCTTAATGAATTGGTTGAAATGGTCCTTGCCTTTTAAATGTGAGTGGAGTCAGGACTTCCTCCCTCATGTCTTTGTCCTTTCTGAACTCCTGTTCTTAGATTAGGCCTTGGAACCTCTGGAACCCATTTTAAGAATGTAGTGAAGTTTTATGAAATGTAAACTCTTTGAAAGCACATAAATTTTCTTGACATCTTTTATCCCTAGTGACTAGCACCAGACCAGGCATATCGGTCCTTAATAAGTGTGGTCGAGTGTGGAATATAAATGTGAGCCACACTACTTATTTAAAGAAAAGAAGCTCTTTGTATGTGAACCAGAACATAGAGGGTTGGTAGTTTTTGTAAGGGAAAACAAACAAGCTTATAAAACACATGTATATTAAGTCCTAACATTTTCCCCTATATACTGTATTGCACTGTAGAAGAAATGAATGGTAGACTCATACCAAATAATAATGTCATAGGCAGGAGCATGTGTCAGCCAATGATGAAAGAGCCCAGTGTGCAGACAAATACACTGAAGAATTTAGCATTTTTCCTTGGACCTTAACACAAGTCACTGTAGTGTAAATAGAGTCAGACAGCGTGAGTAGAGACCAGGAAAAAATGCACTTCATTATAACCAGAGTGACTCTCAATCACTTACTGATTTAAGAGTTGTATTAGACAGAGTTAAAAATTAAAAAGAAGTAGGAGACACAGCTCCTAACCTCTTTACTCTTCAAAGGCATACATGAGGTTTATTTTTGTTTTGTTGTGTTTTAATTTATAAAAGCTCCTTGACTTTTTAGTCTGGGATAACATGCCTCTGGCCAGGGGAGCAGCTGATTCCCTCCTCATTGGCCCTCCATATCTACGGGTTCTGCATCCTTAGGTCATCCATGGATGGTTGGATCTGCAGAGGCAGAGCCCTCAGAAATGGAGGACCAGGTATACATGCTCTGCAATTTATCAGCCCTTTCCCTCCGTCTGCTTAGTCCTCGTATCTGTGGTCTTTGGATGGAGGTGGGCTTGGAAAGGGAGGACAATCACACGGGTATCATCCTATTAGTCTGCTTGGTCTTGTTGGGAAATCTTGTCAATAACTGTGTCTTACAGAGTGAGTATGTCTCTGTATCTGCATCTCAGAAATGAAAATCATCCTATAAAAACTTGAACAAAGTGCTTTATTTCACTCGAAATGAAAGTCAAGGAGAGCTCAGGGTCAGACTTTACAAATGCTGTTTGATCAGGCAGAGTGGTAAAGTGAGCATTGACTTCCTTCAGCTAAGAACTCAGTGCATCTGACTGCTGTGGACGTAGCATTACCGCCCATACCTCAAATTTGGTGCTGGAAGGTGCTCACTGCATCCTCACTGTGTATGCAGACCTCTCTGCAAATAATCAATGATTATGTAGTGATTCAAAATACAGAATTCAATCATAGAAATATTTGTTATGCACATACTATATATAAGATATAGATATAAGTATCTATCTATATCTTAGTGCTAGGCTCTGGGTTTGGATAATTGAAAAATGTATAATCTGTGCTCTCAAGGACCTGAAAATGAGACAGGCAGATAATTAAGCCAAATGTGTTCACTGTGGATATATATTTATATATACTTATACATGTACAAATATATATATACACACACACACACACATACACATATGGTTGTATAGAAGTGAACAGATAAATTCAGATCTCCTTAAAGAATCTGCAAAAGGTTACATTCCAACAGGGAATGTGTGTGGAAAAGTGGGAGCAGTATACCATAAGCTGTTACTTATACCAAAAGTAGTAAGATCCTTAGCAGATTTATAAAGATATGGCCATTGTGTACCTTTTGATAATGGGAGGAAGCATTTGTGCAGTTTCCCATGTTATTCTCCTGCCCCAATAAGAGGTTATCATGACAGCTTAATAGCTGTGCTCTGAAGTGATGTTAGGGCAGCCCACTTGGTGTCTAGCCTGCTCTTCTTCGAGTACCAAGTGGCTAGTGAGCTATTTGTAGGTACTATGGGAACATTGTTCTTTAATGTACTCACTAGGTCAGAGAGTTTGCTTAGCAATTAATAAAAATATATATTTTAAGGAACTTAAAAGTTTGTGTCACTAGCAGAAAATATTATCATAAAAAATAATTATGCATTAACAAACTGCTACTTGTGGTAACCATTGAGCAGTTAGATTATCATCCAAGTGTAACAGATAAGAAATCTGAGGCCAGTGTGAGTGTTCATGTCTTGCCTTGGGTTACATAAAAAATTAACACAGAAAGCTTATCTTTGCCCCGATTCTATGCCATATTCCCATCATTCTTGGACTAACTCCAAAATTCCTTTCCCTTACATGAATACTTAATATTCCTTTTATCAATTCTCTCTATATAATCCTGTTGACAGTATTCGGCTGTTTTCCTGTATATGTCAATAGACATTTTTGTTAGTAGAAATTTTAGGGAAAGTTTGTGATATATACTAATTACATCATCTTATTTTTTAATAAATGGACTAAAAGTAATTACACTGAAATGTTTTCTTCCTAGTATTAAATTTACTAATAAAGCTTATTCAATAAAACCGCACATCACCTTAGCACTCCCTGAATTTGGGGAGCACACAGATGTGATTCTCCCTGAGTGTCCTTAACAACAGGTTTGCTTGGGGTAGGGCTAGTTCATTTTTGGACAAGGAGAATTCATCAGTATGCGAGTAGCATTTCACTTCCTTGCTGGAAGCCTTCTGAGATGGGACCTTGAGATGTGAGTACCTGAAATCCTTGCTCTTTACCGTAAGAAACGAACTCTTGTGCCACACGCTCTCACTGTCCTTCAGATATAGATGTATTGTAATTCATCATGTATCTGTAAGGGGGATGTTGGTTCCAGCTCTGAAATGCAAATCTCATTCCCTTTGCCTTTATTGCCTCCTCAGAGGTGACTTAAAAGAACGTCTAGACAATACCTCTGACAATCTCTGCTTTCAAGAGATCTGAAAGGTGAGGGTTTTTATAACGTGTGCTTTCAATTCTGTTCCATAGGCCACTGTGACTTTCACAAGACACATATAGGCCAGAGTACATTAAATTTGATTAAAACTGTGGATTTTGTTTACACGTAAGAGAGAATTTTGAGCTCACTTAACAGATGCCTTCACAACCTTGATACCAATCAGTGGAAAGTGCAGGGTATACGGCAAAAATCAATATACCATTCGCTTTGGACATTTCAAAAGAAAGATAGAGATTCTGAAGTTAGAAATATGTTTGTCCTCAAATAATTCATTTTAGCTCTACTTTCAGAGCTTTCTTTCTTTTTCTTTGTTCTTTTGTTCTTTTTTTTTTTTTTTTTTTTTTGATTAAGGTGAGCATTAGCAAAATGAAATTCCCAGATTGAGCACTGAGCCTGGAGCAAAGTAGGTGCTTCAAAATGTTAAATGAATGAGTACATAATATTTATCTTCTCTCTTAAGGGTGATATAATCTAACAACAAAGGAAAACACTAACTACCAGCATGTTTTCAGCAAATACTGCTTTATTTCTTTCTAGGACAATCTATTTTTTTCAGTAGCTGTGCCTTCTGATTCATAGGCATAAAAATATTTCAATTGCAAATGGTCTCATCATTGAAATGTAGAGAGAGGGCTGACTCAGTGTTGAAACACAAACAGAAAAAAACTGTTAGGTAAAAAGCAATAAAGTTTAAAACAGTTGTGTCATACAAGTAATGCCTTTTTTTCTTTTTTAGTGCAAGGTAAAATGTATTTTAATATTCAGTAGCTCACTGGCATCCTATATATGCATTTTGATTTTTTTTTTTTTTAGCTTACACTTTTCTAAAATCTCTGAAACACAATTATTTCTAACTTAGGAAAGAGTTTATCTTCTAGTTAATTGCAATATCTCCCAAACAAAAAAGATTTTGGATTTTTGTTTTCTTGGCAAATATGAGTGAGAAATAAATTAATTAGTCTTTAAAAACTACTTCTCTGGGAAGGTTTAAGCCATTGCTTAAGATCACTGTATTAATCATAATCGTTTCACAGTTAACTCATGTGCCTTTCGATAAGCAATAGTAACCATTTAGGTAAGGATTAAGTGCCATTCTCTAATAGTTAAAAAATGCACACATGCATTGCTATTGAGAATATTTTTAAATAGTATATTTGGGTTTTTTGTTGTTATTATAATGTCTTTTATTTTTGATAAGAATATTTGCAAAACCACTTTCAGAATAGACATAATGATTACAATGACTGTACTGACACTTAATTTGAACACTAGGACAGTTTTCAAACTGTTTCTTGCAGTCATCCAAAATGTGAAATTGCTGGTAATTTAGGTAAAGATAAAGACTATTGTGCAGAAGGGAATTTTCAGACTGTATTATTCTGATGGGCTATTTGGTTTGATTTCACCATATGTAACTTGTCAAATCTTCATTTATCTTGCTTGCTGAGATAAATCCGAATGATAGAGGTGCCTCCTAGTAGAAGTAGGTGTTGATAAAAAAAAAAAAATCATCTGCAGTCCTTTGGTTGATTAGACAGGGCAAATATTTTCAGTCTTGAAATAGGCTTACAGTGGAATCCTACTATGACATGAGTCCCTCCTTACGGAAATACCATTCAGCAAACACTTCCACTGCCTCCGTGTGTACAATTTATTGCGTGCTCTGCATGAGACACCATAGAAAGAAATTCAGGACATGAGCACTCATTTAATTTCTGAGAGTTCGATGGCCAGTAAATATTGCAATTTCTGTATTCTAGGTTGGGGAAATATAATTTAACTTGTCAAAGTTTTTATATTGCTCAGCAAATGAAGTTGCAGGGAAATGCACCATAAGATCCAATCATGCTAATAAAAATAACATTTTGAGATGCAGGGTTTTTTGATCAGTAAGCCCGGTGGAAACCTAGTGTCCAAGAAAAATGTCTTGATATTCTTCTCAGGGCCAGTGAACAGGCTAGCATTCAGTTAGGTTTATTTAATGTTTTAATTACTTACTTAATTAAAAGTTCCTAGGATTCTGTGGATCCTATAAAGCAGATTCCACGAGATTCTAGTTTCTACGAGAATAAAAAATATATATGTGAGTAAATGTATATAACCTAAAGAGAAATATTTCTTAACTCATATGAATAAGAATTATATATATATATGAATAAATATGTGTTTAGGTGGGGTGGATGAGAAAAGGAATGCCCTTTTCCCCTTTTTGTATAATAATAATTTACATCTGGAGGCAGGATAAATATATATGATATATATTCTTAAATGGTTTCAGTGCTGATTTTTTGATTTGCTATAAATAGCCATGGTTGAAAGAATGAGTTTTGACATCAAATAGGCTTGAGTTAAAATTCTCTCTTATCTTTTTTTAATAACTGATACAGGCAAATTCATTAACCTCACTAAGTCTCAGGTCCTTACATGTACAGTAGGGTAATAAAAATACTTCTTTATAGATTAGTTATGAGCAGTAAATAAATGATTGCTTGCACGAAAGAGTCACCTCTCAGCAGCTTTCATTATTATTAGCAGTCATACTAGAGGAAAAAATATTTCAATGTGTATGGAAGTGAAGAGTTTTCCCTTTCCTAAGAACTCAGTGAAATGTAATTATTGACTGAAGGAATTCAGAGTGATATATTGATGAAACAAGAGATGCACATCACATGGACAGCCCAGGCATCCTTCCTTGGAGGGTTAATTTAAATGAACATTATCTGTGCATCTGCTGTGTTCCAGGCCAGGCTCATTGCTAGCATTAGCAATGAAAGAGGGAACATAAGAAACATGTCTCTGATTTAAGGACTTTACAGTCTAGTTGTGAAGACAGGACCCATTTTAAACCAACAAATAAATAAAGTCATTAGAAACAGTGGTAAGTACTATAAAGAACAAAGAGAATTCTAAGGGAGAGAGTGATGTCCTTATGGCAAGGGAATCAAGGAAGGGCTCACAGAGGAAGTGACCTTAAAGCTGAGAACCAGAGGGATGAGAAGGAGCCAACCGTAGGCAGTGTAAAGGCACCCAGAGTACCTGCAAAGCCTCCGAGGGGGAAAGGCCTGTGGTGTGTTACATTATTATGACCACCAGCAGTGGCAAACTGTCCTGCTGCAAATCAGGTGTTGTAATTTTGGTATGTTCATGCTTGTTTAGATTTGTCTTTGTGTCACCAAACTAACTATTTCAAGAAGTTATAAACCCAATGATTTCGATATTTTTGAAAAGAGATGACATTTGTGTACTTTAAAAACAAACAAACAAACAAACAAACAAAAGAAGCAAAACTTTGGCCTTCTTTTTTAGACAGTTAATGTAAAAAGCCAGACGTGTATGCCACCCTGTGGTCATTACTTCTCGTAGACGCAGAGGCAGGACCTAAAAATAATAACTCTATAAGTAGATATTAGGTTAGGAAGCTTTGAAATAGACATTATGGGACCCACGGTGATACAGTCTCTCTTTTTTCTATTTTACCATATCTGGGTCATCATAAAATACCCAGAATAAAATTCTTGTCTTTGGAGAACTACATTTAGGTCGGCCACTTTCCGCTGGGATGCTGGATTGCTCGTGGGAGCAGTGCACTCCAGCAGGTTGAAGACTGGAGTGTGTTTGGAAATACAAGAAGACAGGAATTGGATTCAGAGATAATACCCTTATCCCCACTTAAAATACAAAAAGTTCAGTAACTCCTCCAGAATCTCCTGAAACCTAATAGCACTTCTGAAATGCCCATCCTCTCCTCAGGACCTAGCAATCTTTCCAGACTTATGTGAAATATGTTTTCAAAACGCATTGTCTAGACCAGTGCTTTTTCTGCCTTTTCATTTCTGCACCACCCCTGTAAAATTGTTTCAACTTTCCAGCCCCATCCTGGTAAATACATTCAACTCTCAATTATCTTCACCAGTGAAGGGGAGCATTAGTGCAGATAATTGAAATTGGTGAATAATCCGCACCATTGGGCTGTAGCCAACTCCTCCTACTCAGGCTGAAAAAATATATATTCATATATATTTATGGGGAGAGAAGGCAGAGCTTCTGCTCTGAGAAAGAGTCTTATTTGAAAGACAGTCTTGTCTCCCACTGCTCTGGTTGCATTATGATCCGATCTGTAGGCATGAAGACTTGTGCACCATACTTGGAGTAGTTGCCTGTCACTCCACGCCAAAGACCTTCATCTGATAGGAGACTGTGTGTTGTACAATCAAAGACGAGCTACTTAAGAGCCAGAGATAACTAGGCAAGTAGACGTCAACTGGAGAAACCAACATCTACAGAATTCTTAACCTATGACTTCGTTTCGCTCTCAGAGAAATGGAGGCTTAAGTCTAGCATGCTTCCTCTTTTCCACTTTATAATTTTTTTAACCATAGGGTATCCCAAAGCAGCTATTGATATCTAAGGCATTTCTCACCTTGAGCAATGTCAACAGAGGCTGTCCAAGATTTAATATACTCTTTAAAAAAATAATGAATATCACCAAGTTTCTCAAGACAGAATAGCCTCTTTAGTGAGGGGTTCTGGGTGGCAATGACCCTAGAAGCAAAAATGGCTGACATGAAGTGATCAATTGAGAGTCATGATTCAATCCAGTGGTTCTGCCAGGATCCTAACCCCCGAGAGCAGAGTGCAGTCCATTGTAAAGATCCTCACAACCCCAGAACTGAGCTCCTGCAGACTGCACCATCGATCAGAACCTTTCTCCTTCTACCCAGCTGCCTTCCATCTGCTGCCGGGCCATCTTTCTCTTTCCCTGTGTTCATGCAACTTTATTTCACTTTAATGCATTTTCCACTCTCCTTCTTGGTTCCTTTTCCTGACGTTATCCTGTGCTTACCTCCCTATTCTCATTTCCTATGCTTGCTTTTTCTTTTATAAAATTCCTTGCCTTAATTCATCCCCCAATCTTATTTTTAATACTTCCCTTAGTTTCCCGCCCCCAAATTTTCACTTCCCTCACTCCCTTCTGCCCTAGCATCCTGCATTCTGATTAGATGCCATATGTATAACAAGGTAGACAGATGCTTCGCTGTTCAACTAAAGGACTTTTTAATCTACCAGAACAGAAACCACGAGCTTTCTTTTTGTTTGGGGACATCAGCAATTCATGGCAAAGGGCTTAGGAATATAAATGAGGATTTTTTTTTTCTTCAAGCAGCATGGAGTCTCAGCATGTCTCTCTTACTCTTCTTATTTTAGTGGATCTGCAAAGTAAAAACTTGGACATGTGATGGATTCATAAATACTGCTAATGACGCTTAGATCTCTGTATACACAGTGCTTTCATTAGTGGGGGCAGCTGGCATATATCTATAACTGTTGGTGCAATTCACCTATTTATTCATCCATATATATATATATATATTTTATCTGTGCCATTGACAATGTCTATTTTGATGGATTTCTCAGGTTGCAATTTTCTAAACCTTTATCCAAATTGAAAGTGTTTCTGTTTCTCTCTGGCACTCTTTGTAATTGGCCATAACTTTGAAGTAGATAGAGGCACACAGACAGCTTGTCAGACCACATAGCCAGGTAGGTCAGGCTTAGGGTACCATTTCTGACAGCCATTATGCTATAGGGTTCTCCTGGTGTGAGGCTGACCCCAAAGAGAAAAATGTGAGGAGAAGAGCCAGCAGTTGGAGGCAAGGGCCCATACAAGACTGTTCTGACCCCAGAGAGTGCTTGGGGATGAGCCCTGGCTGGAGAAGCTGGCTTCCATCTCTCTTTGGGGTGGGCTGGCTTATCTGCCACAGGGATGGGGCCCCACTGCTGCTTCGCCAGTAAATAACAGTGTGGAGTTAAGGATAAGGGTGCTTTAGAGGCAGGGTGTCCAAGCCACACCCAGAGCCCCTTCCATGGAGTCTGTGTCCCCAAGTCACCAGGACTACTAGTGGAACTTCAACTAAGATGACATTTCAGGGTCCCTCGTACCTTCCTGTGCTGCACTTTCACTAAAGGATCTCAATGATGTCAACTTCTGACTTCCGCACTCATGGTCTTCCCTAATGGCAAGTGTCTGGTTGGCCCCGCTGTTTTCCTCTCTCTACCATGTTGGGGCCTCCCGACTCAACTTACCCAGAAGTCTTCACTCACTAGTAGTGTTGGAACCCCAGGACTTTTGATAAAAGTTAACATTTTGCATAATTAAGGGTTTTTCAACAAACAAAAAGCCCTCCACCTCACTTGACAAAGTAGTGGCACCAAAGACCTTGCCCACTGAAACCCAAATGACCACAGTGGCCCCTTTGTATAGATGCCAGTGTTGAGTGTAAGGAAGGCTTGCGTGTTACGTGATGGTTTGGAGTTTTTCTAACTTGTGCAAAGTTGCCATCAACGTTGGAAAATACAGTCCTACAATTCTTTCCTCAGGCTGCTTGGCAAAAGAAGTTCTTACCAAATAATCCACAGCCATGGATTTCTTTAAACCTAGTGACATTTTTCTTAACTGTACTTTACTCTGTGGACATTTTTGTTGTTGTTTTTAGGGTCTCTTTTTTTAAAAAAAAATTTTTTTAACTTTTTTTATTGAGTAATAGTCATTTTACAATGTTGTGTCAAATTCTAGTGTAGAGCACAATTTTTCAGTTATATATGAACATATATATACTCATTGTCACATTTTTTTCGCTATGAGCTACCACAAGATCTTGTTTATATTTCCCTATGCTATACAGTATAATCTTGTTTATCTGTTCTGCATTTTAAAATCCCAGTCTGTCCCTTCCCACCCCCTGCCCCCTTGGCAACCACAAGTTTGTATTCTATGTCTATGAGTCTGTTTCTGTTTTGTATTTATGTTTTGTTTTGTTTTTAGATTCCTCATATGAGCAATCTCATATGGTATTTTTCTTTCTCTTTCTGGCTTACTTCACTTAGAATGACATTCTCCAGGAACATCCATGTTCCTGCAAATAGCGTTATGTTGTCAGTTTTTGTGGCTGAATAGTATTCCATCATATAAATATACCACATCTTCTTTACTCAGTCATCTGTTGATGGACATTTAAGCTACTTCCATGTCTTGGCTACTGTAAACAGTGCTGCTATGAACATTGGGGTGCAGGTGTCATTTTGAAGTAGGGTTCCTTCTGCATTTATGCCCAGGAACAGGATTCCTGGGTCATATGGTAAGTCTATTCCTAGTCTTTTGAGGAATCTCCATACTGTTTTCCACAATGGCTTTCCTTGCTTCCCTCTCCCACTCTTAAGGATTTAGATGTCTTCTTTTACAATTTGTGTTTATTCTTTTTGTAATTCATGGCAGTTATCTCCTTTCCAGTTATGAGTTTCTCATTTTTGTAGCGTGCTACTTCTTTTCTATTTAGAGTTGACCTGTCAACATTTCTTTTAGCATGGGTTTAGTGTTGCTAAACTCTTTTAGTTTCTGCTTGTCTGTGAAGTTCTTTATCTCTCCTTCTATTCTAAAGGATAGCCTTGCTGGATAGAGTGTCCTAGGCTGCATCTTTTTTTCATTCAGGACTTTGAATATATCTTGCCACTCCCTTCTGGCCTATAGTGTTTGTGTAGAGAAATCAGCTGAGAGCCTTATGGGGGTTCCCTTGTAACTCACTCTTTGATCTTCTCTTGCTGCCTTTAGGATCATTTCTTTATCCTTGACTCTGGCCATCTTGATTATAATATGTCTTGGTGTGAGTCTGTTTGGGTTCTTCCTGTTTGGGACCCTCTGAGCCTCCTGTACTTGGATATCTGATTCCTTTAGGTTCAGGAAGTTTTCAGTCATGATTTCTTCAAATACCTTTTCAATTCCCTTTGCTCTTTCTTTCCCTTCTGGAACCCCTATTATGCGTAGATTGGCACACTTTATATTATCCCATAGGTCCCTTATATTGTTTTCATTGTTTTTTATTTGTTTTTCTCTCAGCTCTTCTGATCAGGTGCTTTCTGTTGTCCTGTCTTCTAGGTCACTTATTCGTTCCTCTGCATTATCTAGCCTGCTTTGTACAGCCTTTAGGTCAGCTCTCATCTCAGCAAATGAGTTTACTAATTCTACTTGGTTCTTCTTTATAGCTTCTATTTCATTTTTGACATATTTTATATCTCTAAACACTATTTCTTTTAGTTCCTTCAGTACTTTGATCACTACTTTTTTGAAATCTTGATCTATTAGGCTATCAATGTCTATTTCATTGATCGTTCTTTCAGGGGATTTCTCTTGATCTTTTAATTGGGAGTGGTTCCTCTGCTTCTTCATATTGCTCAGATCTCTCTGGCATTGTGACTTAAGAAGTATCAGTTATCTAGTTCTCTTGGAGACGCTGTGCTCTTAATAATTTTATCAAGAAGTTTTTGTGTCTTCGCCCTGTTTCGTGAGCTCAGCTTGCTGTTTCCAGAGGCCGTTTGTTGGCGCTCTTATCTGTGCTGCTCCCAGTGGCTGTCGGCTAGCAGATCGCGCCTCCTCCCAACCCTGGGTCAGGTGCTGAGCTCTTACCGGTGGGCGGGCAGGTCACTCCCCCTCCCGATGCTGCAGTCAGATGCTGCACTTGGGGGAGGCAGGTGGGCGGATCGTGCCCCCTCCCAGCACCGTGGTCAGGTGCTGCGTTCCTGCCAGGAAAGTGGGTTGCCACCCACCCTTTTCTGGTGCCGATCACTCTGCTGCTCTGTGCAGCTGCCCGAAGGCGGGCTCGGGGAAGACCACGGAACAGCCCCACCTCTGCTCTGTGCCAAATCTCAGCTCCTTATTTGTCTTGGCGGCGTGAGTTCTCTGAGGTGCCAGGGCAGAAAGAGCCTACCTGCCTCCAGCTGTAAACAAGTCTCAGTCCTGCCTAGGAGGTTTCGGAGCCCCCGGGTGTGGATTCAGGTCTCGGCCCCACCCCTGCCCGGACGGGCGCTGCGCACAGGAGGAGATGGCGGCTGTGGCTGTGCCCCGCCTCTCTTCTCCCGAGAAGCGCCAGTAATGGTGGCACAGGTCTGAGGAGACAAAGGCTATGGCGTCCCTCCCGCCAGGGCACACCAGCTGTGTTGCTTTGCTTTTTTCGCATTTTATGGGAGACCGAGGTTGTTCTGCTCCATATCCCCTCCCAGCCACGGCACGCAGCCCCCTTCAGTCCCCCAGGGCTGCCTCAGTGCAGCCGCCCCAGTCCTCCACCTGGCTTGGGCAGCCTGTCCTGACCCCAGCTGCCGGCTCGCGTCTCGGGCTGGGTGTCGTGGGGACCCTTTGTGCCCGTTTAACTCAGTTCTGTTGGTCAAGGGGTTCTCGGGGCAGATCTGAGCCTCAGAGGCTCCCTCTCTGTCCCGCTGGCCTCTCGGTTGGAGAGGGGAGACCCAGCGAACGAGCGCCAGTCCTCCTTTCCTGCTCCTTCCCCGCGGGATCGGTCCTGCACTGTTTTGCTTTTTCTTCTTTTTTCCTTTTTTTCCTACCAGATTTTTGGCATCTTTGTCTTTCGAAGAGGGCGATGTTCCGTCGGAGTTCGGCAGGTGCTCTGGTTGGCTGAGTAGGTCCGTAGATGTCAGTTTTGGTGTATTTGTGGGAGAAGGTGAGCTACAAGTGTCCTTCTACTCTGCCGTCTTGCTTCTCTCCTCTTTAAGGTCTCTTTATTCTCTTTTAATCTAGAGCAGTTCCTCTACATTTTTGGATCTTTCATGTCATTGACTTTTTTTTTTTAATTGAAGTATAGTTGGTTTACAGTGTTGTGCTAAATTCTGGTGTACAGCATAGTGGTTCAGTTTTACATATATATGTATATTCGTTTTCATGTTTTTTTCATTATAAGCTATTACAAGGTATTGGATATAGTTCCCTGTGCTGTACAGTAGGACCTTGATGTATATCTGTTTTGTATATAGTAGTTAGTATCCCTGTAGACATTTTTAACCTGAATTTGAAACTTTGTACTTGGCATTCGGGACATGTTTTTGAGTTTTCATTTTTGCTACTCCATGACTTTCCCTAAAAACTTCATTAAGGGAAATAGAGCAATTAGTAGCTTCCATATTTTACAGATGTGGAAACTGAGAGATTGATAAGGAAGTAGCCTTTCCCACAGAGAGAGTTAAATAAATGATGACAAGTGAATGGCCAGTCATTTTACCTTTTTTTTTCCTTAGAGGGAGAAAAAAGTTCATCTTTTCTGAGTGAGTGCAATTTCACACTCACTCAAACCAGCTGCCGTGGGACTCAGAAAGGGCCACCTGTTCTGGAGGTGACATGGGTCAGGAGATAATTCTCAGCTGTTCAAGCAAATAAGCATCAACACTGCAGGTCACTTCTTTGACCTGCTTTTTGTATCCACAGCACCTCGCCGTGCAGCCAAGCCATTTACTCCATTTTAATTGAGCAAACCTGGGCTTTTTCTGCCTGTGCCTCTTTTGACTTGTTTCTGCTACAGTTATCAGTGAACACTGACAAAAATGAATGCCTACTGCATAAGCCGAGATCCATTACTAACAAGGGGGCCTATGCTAGAACTCGCAGGTGCTACGGAAAGCCAACATGTGGGAACAAGACAGGCCAGGAGTGCACAAAGGTAGCAGGGACGGCTGCCTTCACAGAACCTGACAGAACCCACTGCTTGGTGGAGTTCAAGGCTATTATATCTCTTACAAAGAAACCTCTTTGGTCAGTCAGGGGGCGCAGCAGGTCAGTCCTTCAGCATTCTAAGAACAGCAGAATGTGTGACGTGGAAACCCCAGCTGTCTGGGTCTAGTCCTCTGTGCACAGTAGGAAGTCCGGCCCATCTCTGAGCACAGTCAGAAGCATCCTTCCTCTGCCGGGAGCTGGCAGTCTCCCCGCAGTGCAGAACCACCAAGTCACAGCATCGTAGGCCCACTCAGTTATTCCGATTGCTTTGAGTTAGCTCTCTCTTCCTTGCTCCTCTCCGGGAAAGCTTTCTCCACCCCCACACACTTCAGAACTTCTGTTCACTTTCAAGTTCCTTTTTTCTGTTGTTTTGTTCAGATCATTTCTCTTCAGGTCTTTCAAAGCGTCTTTGAGGATTCTGCCGAGGCACAAAGCACTCCTTTTGGATTGTGTTCCTGGTTAATTCAAGGAGGTGGCTGGGGGAAGGTCTGTGCGTGCCTGTGTGCACATGGTTCCCTGCGTAGTCCAGAGCAGGCTTGCTGGCCTGTGAGTGTGCAGGGCCACATAATGACACAACTGATTGATCCAGGGCAGGTATACTGTGGGCTCTGAGTGGAGAAGGGTTTTCATTCTTACACTGTGTTAGTGTGTCTCTGTAACTTTGTAAAGATGGTACCACCAATCTTCTCTGTAATGTCAAGATAGTATGATGCTTGCCTAGCTTCATTTTTTCACAGGTAAAATTAATGTTAAGTATGGCTTATTATTTTGGTTATTTTATTGCCTGATTTTTAGATACTCCATGTGCAGATACATAGTGCTTATAAACATGCTTCTTTGGAGCCTCAATACACCCAATTATGCGTAGAATTCTGCTACATAGGAAGGCAGAAAGAGTGCAGTGTTCACATTACTGTGTATAAAATATATAAACAACAATGACCTGTTGTACAGCACAGGAAACTATATTCAGTTTCTTGTAATAACCTTTAATGGAAAAGAACCTGAAAAAAATATGTATATACTTATGGGTATATATAACTGAGTCACTTTGCTGTACACCTGAAACAAACATTGTATATTAACTACACTTCAATAAAAAGAAAAATTAAAACTTAAAAAAAAAAAATACAGTGTTCAGAACCCAATAGAATGGAGTCCATTCTACCACTTACTAGCTGGGCGTTTCACATCCTCCTATGAAATGGATGATACAATACTTTCTACTGTGGAGGGATGTTAGGAGATTTAATGAGTAGATGTAGGAAGAACCTTAAAAACAGTTTCTGGTGTCTTAGTAGAGCCTCATAAATGTAAGGAATGATGTTATTGTTCCTCAGACAATGTAGATCTGGCCCAGGTTTTCTCCATTCTTGCAACACATCAAGATCTTTCCCATCTCGAGACACCACTCTTTTTACTTGATGTTTTCTCATTGCCTCCCTCCTCCAAATCTAACACCCACCCCTTGTTCTGGCTTTATCTCATCCTTCAAGTCACATTCACAGGAAGGCCTTTGATGACCATTGACTCTAAATGACATCGTCTCTCCTTTTATGCTCTGTCTCAATATCTTGTTTGCTGTTTATAGTGCCTGTCAGAGTCTGAAATTATTGCTTACCTGTCTCTTTCAGTGTGTATGTTCTTTCCCAATGGATTATGATATTCTTGTGGGTGGCAGTTATACCTGTCTTATTGACTGTTGAATTCCCTGTCCCAGTTTATTTATTCAACTTACATTAATTAAGGGTTTATTTTATGCCAAGCACTTTTCTAGACATTGTAGATCTAGCAATAAAAAAGGTAGACATTGACAAGTGTTATGGGGAATAATAAATAGTGAAAAAAGGAGAAGGGAGGATGAGGGGAGGGACTGCAGTTTTAGATAGGAGGGCCAGAGAAAGTCTCACTATGGACAGATATAGAAAGAGTGCTAGAAGGATAGAGAAGAGCATGTGCAAAGGTCCTGAGGTGGATGTTCACCTGGTGTTTTGAAACATAGGGAGTGGAGCAAGTGGGAGGAGAGACTAAAAGGAAACAGATCAGAGCGATGACTAAGGACCATGTATGGGCCCATTGTAAGGAATCTATACTTTTAGTCTCAATGGGCTTAAAAACTTTGGAGAAGAAGAGTGAATGACAGGTTTTAACAGTGTCATTCTGAATGCCGAGCTGAGAACAGATTGAAGCAGGGCTACAGCAGAAGCAGGGAGACCAATCGGGACTTTTCGAAAAATGCAGGGATAATAAAAACTCAATAAGTACTTGTGAATAAATGAATAAGTAAATACACTTGTGCACGCTGTTGGAAGACTATGAGTCTCTGGGTAGTTAGTATGAGTATTAACACACCCAAGTTCTGGAATCAGGGCTTCTTCCCTATGTTTCTTTGTATCCGGGTAATAGTATCTGTCCTGTTGCCATCAGCCTCAGAACTGCAAGAGACGAAGTGTTGGTGGTGATGAATAAAGCTGGAGAGATTTATGATACAAGACACTAAGCTAGTGTTGCTGTAAAGCAGTGCCTTGCTTTTGATCTGTGAAACAGGCATTTCTTTCTCTTCCATCACCTAGCAGCAAAATGAGTATCATTTTTAATACAGAGAGAAAAATAGGGAGACAAAAAGAAGTGGGAAAAAAAGAACAAGAAAGTCCTGCCAGCATATAGAATGTCAAAGAGAGCTGTTGGTCAGGGCTCTGACTCAGATGAACTTATCATTTTACTTCCTTATCCTTGAAACAAAGAAGTCACTGATGGTTTTTACCATTTAGGAGAGCTTTTGTCTAGTGTTCCTGATTCATCATAATATGCTCAATATTTCACTAGCAGCATAATGACTTTAATCAATGACAGTGGCCACAAATTTAAGAATAACCAATAACTTTGAAACTTCTGGACCATAATCCCTTTGAAAATCAGTATTAGTGAATTGAGAAAAACCTGAAACTGTTCAGACAAGAATATTTTTGATCATCTGACATGATGCAAAAAGTTCTTTAGAGTTTCTTAAAATCCAAGCAATAAACTAATACAAAATTACTCTCCAAGGAAACGGAGATAATAATAAATGCTGGAGAAAAGATAAGTGAGTAAAATTTTTGAATGTAGGGTCACAGGTCTGTGGTTACATTAATAAAACATACCCCAGCCTTCCTTACCTCCAGCTCTTCTCCGAATAGAGGAGAAAAGCATGAGTGGGAAGTGTGTTGAGAGGGTGAAGGGGAAAGGAGGGTAAGTGAAGTACCTCCCTGTATTGATTGTCAAAGAGTTAGTTGAATCTAATGTTTGTTCTTGTTTTTCATAGCACAGAAATGTCATCTTTGGTTTAGAATGACTCTTTCTGGGTTGAAGATCATATTTTTAAAGTTAAAAAGGAGATCTGAAAAAAATCTCCCTGCCAACATTAGGGGGAAAAAGAAAAAAATCATGAAAGCAAAGTTGAGGCTTTAAGCCCCACATATTGGAAAAGATTTTCTTCTTTCCAACATCCCCATATAGTTACAGATTGAGCACTGCGAAGGTAATGGTTCAATGGCATAGTGTCACAAGAATAGCCAATTCTACCCCAATAATCTGACCATTTTTATTAATCCAGCCCTCCACAAAAGACTTGGAATGTTTTCTAAAGCTTTCCTGTTCCCATTTATTTTCTGTCAGAGCCAGTACCCATTTTCTAGAAGCGGTGATAGTTTGTAAGAATGTTCTCTGTGGGAATGATTGAGCACCACTCAAAAGTTGATGATGTTTCTGCCAAGCCCCCATATGTCTTAAGTTTCCCAAATGGACATATAAAACATAATATATTGTTGTTTCTTTCAAAAGCCTGAACTTGCAGAATATTTCTGGTAGTAAGCATCACGGGCCAGTACTCTGTCACATCCTGACTACTGTGGGATATTTAAAGATCTGAAATAGCAGATAAGTGAAAGGAAATAATGCTTAAAGGAGGAAGCATAGTAGAAGAGGAAGAGAGTAAAATAGACGTGTGAGATCTTTGAGGATGAGCAGCAAGTGAAAAAGAAGAGGAAAGCCATCAATTTTTTTCTCTTTTCTTTTTCATCACTCAGTATTTCTGAAAGCATTAGTATACATACTGAGCACTGAGCTCCTTCTACCAAAAATCAAAGAGGAAAAATACAAATAAATTATAAAATAAAGATGAAGAAGGATGCTTAAGGAAAAAAAGGTAGGGGGAAAACAAAGTAGCACTTTAAGGAGGGTTAACATCAAAAGAAGCAGGTGATTTGGGGGGAGAGAGAAGTATATGGTGAGAGACTGGAAATCAAGGAAAGAGGAAGAGGACACTCTGAAAGAAGCAACAGATAGAAAAATAAAAGGACAGAGGCACTTATGACAGCTGGGAACAGCTTGAGAAAGGTCACAGATGCCCTCTGGGCTCCCAGCTACACAAGAGCTGCAGTGGACTGTCAGGGCAGATAAACAAGGGAGAGTGGGCCTGAATACAGTTCACAACTGGCTTGTCATCTGGGAAGAGAGCTGAGATGAATTGCACAGCCTTTACAGATCGACAGGACTTAGAGGGGCATACACCTTGGCCTCATTAGGAAACAGCAAATAGAGCAGGACAACACCCCCCACCCCGGGTCTTCAACCCTCCCTAAGAAGATCTGAGTCCTGCTGTGTGGACTCCATTCCAGCATTCAGGTCTTTGTTTTTCTTCCCACTGTAGTTTGTGTGCTGGGTTCTGGTTGACCATGGTGACATGGAAATTATATTGTTTGAAAAGTGGACGCGGTGGGAGGGTAATAGCTCAATGGTAGAGCACTGGCTTAGCATACCTGAGATCCTGGGTTCAATCCCAGTACTGGCATTAAACAAACAAACCTAATTACCTCCCCCCAGCCAAAAAAAAGTAGGGAGTTTCCCAGCTGAAACGCCGGCTGTCTCAGATTATGAAAACACGCAGACACACATAGACACACACAAACATGTCATCTTACTGAGTGTGGACTTTCTGAAGAGGTAACTCCCTTCAGATAGATACCTAGTCTATGAAAATACGAATGCAGTGAGCAAGAGAACTTAACGGATTTTCTTCATCTTCGTCAAAAACTAGCACATTTAAATGAATTCTTGGATAAGGGGAAAATGCACAGATGTGTGGAAATCAACAACAGAGGGTGACATTCAACACAGCTAAATTGTTTTCATTTTACTTCAGATGCCAATGCCTTTCTGGTTCCCACACATCTTGGAAAAATCATAATTCTCATCTTGGGCATGAACTGTGAATTTCCCCGGATAGGAACCCTGGGTGTATAAGTGGGCATGCCTCACCATGCCTAGACTGTTTTTAAGAGGAAGATCATATAGCTTTGAACGTTTTGAACTTGGTCAAATTTTTAGCCGTTTGCGTGGTGCCCAGACCAGCAATATTTAATGGGGTATCCACATCCTGTATAAAAGCCCATGAAATACTGCCCATTGTCCTGAAAACGGATAATGGGCTGGAAATAGATGTTAATTGTTCCTCAAAGGTGACGTGTTTGAATTTTTCCAAATCAGAGTAATAGAATGGCCATCTGAGACATGATGACAGAACTCTTTTCCATGTTGGTTCTTGGCTTCGCAGAGGGTGGTAGTAGGGAGGGAGTAGTGGAGTGGATCACATTATGAGGTCGGGGGGAAATTAGAATTTTGTATGTTATTCAGGTAATGATCTGTAGAATTCAAAATCCTTATGTTCCCAAAATGACAGCAAGAAGCAAGAAACTGTGTCCAACAAGGCTGCCCTCTTCATCCCTGTGCCCCAGGGACACCATAAATGCATGCCTTTTCTGGTTTCAAAGTCACCGGTCCTCCCTGTGGAGCAGTGGGAGTGACAGGACAGCAAGCATTGTCACTGTGTGGAACTCCGCCCTCCCACGGGTGGTTTATCGCATTCAGCCTTATCTATGTGCTATCTCAGCTCATGGATAGCACAGTGTATTGGAGTCAGAAAATTAGATAGGTCTCCCTTTTTTCCTTCTAAGGATGCCAGTATGTCACCAGCACTTTTGTGTTTGGCAAAATGTGTAACTCTACACACGTGCACAGACACGCACAGAACCAAGACAGGCACAAGTGTAGTAGAGAGGATATGGGTGAAATGTAAGAATGTCCTCTTATCATTGCTTATATAAGATAAAAGAGAGGACAGGGGAAAATGTGAGTCCCTTACTTGATTATGTGCAGACTAGGGAAAAACAGGTTTCACACGAGATCATCTATAAATCAGCATGGTATCAGGCATCATAAGGGGGTTGGAAAAGAACCCAGAATATGGTTCAAGCATATGATCCACAGGAGGGACAACATTGTAGATGCACGCTCCTTTTTGGCTACCTGATTAGCTTCCAGCTTTCATCTGAGTGTGTCATTCTTGGGATACGATAATGTATATATATGTGTGTTTGTGTGTATGAAGCACAACTAAATTGTCCCTTTTTTATTGCTCTTTAGATGGTTTTTGTGCAGGGACTAACTACTGTATATAAAATAGGTAAACAACAAGGTCCTGCTGTATAGCACAGGGAACTACATTCAATACCTTGTAATGGCCTATAATGCAAAAGAATATGGAAAAGACTGTGTATATATATGTATGTGTGTGTGTGTGTGTGTGTATATAGCTGAATCACTATGCTGTACACCAGAAATTGACATAAATTTTAAATCCATTGTACTTCAGTTCAGAAAAGTCAGATGGATCCCCTGTTCTCAGGGCTGTCTAAACAAACTGGGTGGAGTTGGAATGAAAAGCCAGAATGACTGCCCCCTTCCTTTGAATCTTGCTTATCTGCTGGTGTGAGACACACTTGCCACTTCTTCTCATTGAGAGTGGACACTGCCTCGTGTCCTTTATCGGAGGCACGTCTAAGATGACCATTCATGGGAACAACCCATTCAACACTCAGTTCTCTAATTTAGATTATATGCTAACCAGCACAGCTTCCCTGGCATCCTCTCACTTTTGGAACTAGTTCCATATAATTCTGCTGCAGAAATGGAGACACGGTCTCTGCTGAGGCAAGCTTGAGTTTTGTTTTCCCATGACTTTGAAACTTCCAAGTTTCATGTTCTTTTGGCTTTTCTGAAAACTTCCAAGTTAACAGAGATACGGGAATGGGAAAGATAAATGAGGAAAGCAAAACAAAACAAACAAAACCAAACCAACAACGACAAACAAAGATGACTATGGACAGGAAGAAAAGAACAGTGACAGCAGCAAGCAGCCGGCTGGCGAAGACTGGGAAAGGCTGCAGCTGCAGTGAGGAAGAAGGGAAAGAGTCTACAGATGGTGATAAAAATAGAAAGGAGGGAAGAAAAAGACTGCAGGAAGACAACAAAAAAACAAAAAGCAAATGAGGCTGGAAGAGAAACTGATTTAGAGGACAGAAGGTGAGTGGAAGAGAGAGGAGATGCTATAAATGGTGCCCCTAAATATGGTTACATGGCATTTTCAGAGATCAGTTAAATAAAACAGTTTATTGTTGGGGAGCAATAGATATCAATAGTTAGAAACAGTAGCAAGTAGAGTAGATGAACCTGCAGAGTGTTGAAAATATATAAAAATAGCTGCAAATAATGAGTGTTTGTATAACATAAATTGGCCTTCTCCACTCACCCCCAACTCTATTCCGCCTCCTGATCTCTTTCCACTCATGGAATACATATTTTGATTGATTTTTCATACATTTAAACAGAACTTTTAGTAGAAAAGGAAGAAATGGCAATGTTTAGAAACATCCGGCTACCATGGGGAAACACCAATTTCAGCTCCTATTTAAAACATCACAAGTATGAGTTCTCTTGACAGTTATTTAACCTATGATGACAGGTTACAAACTTAAAAAAGAAACAATGACTGCAGGTTTATTTATGCTACATGCCACATTCTCTTCATAAATAAATAAGTGCTTATGGAAACCCATTCTTTGGCTGCTGTTTACCTGCCACTCAAGCTGGTCTTTCTGTAATAGCCTGTAATGTCAAAAAGGCACAGCTTTATTAATTTCATGCCAGTAGATTTGATGGAGGGAGGCTGGGAAGGGAGGAAGTTGCTCTGTGTCGTATCAAATCTGGAAACCTTATCCTTGTTATCCTGAGAGGTCTTTGGCCCCGTCAGCAGCACCCCTGGCTTTCCCTGGCTCTTAGGAGCACACTGGCTTCTGGTCAAGACCAGGCTGACACTCAGAGGTGCTTAGCATCCTGGCTAGTTTGGGGACTCTGGTTCCAGTTCACTAACCAGTCTGAGAGTTGGCCAGAGAGGGAGAGGGCTCAGCCCTAGGTTATGAACTGTTTTATGGAATTATATCTTCCTTCCATTGATCTCCAAGCCAGAGTAACAGTAGCTAGGCTCTTGAGAGCTGCTCCATTCTTTCTCTTTTCCTTTAGAGTGGGACTTAAACAAACTAGGCTCCTGGAGGTGCAGTAGGAAGAAGATTCCCCCTTAATGTAGATCGTTTGCAGTTACAACCACAACTGAATTCCGGTGCACTGTTACAACAGCTCTTGCCCCCATGAAGCATTTTTCTTTGTAAATATCTCCCTAAGAAAACAAATAGTAATCTGTGTCTACTAAGTCATCTAAAGATAAAGAGTTCTGTGTAGTATTTTAGGTACTCATGTGTTGGCCACATCCATCCCACCAAAAGTTTGCTGTCCCTACTGGAAACTATGGATGTGAATATGAGTGTATGTTTGTTGGTGTGTAATTGCTGAGAGTTCACTTGTGTACATAATCCTGGAAGGAGCTGTGACAAGTGGAGAATGCCAGCTTTTCCAGGTAGAGGTGTCAAGTTTGCTGAAAGAAGCTAGTGTCTTCATCTTTAAATGGGACTGATAATACCTCGCTTGGTTTATATCTCAGAAAAGTGTCTGACACTGCTTGGGAAATGGCAGGAAAAGCTGCACCTGCTTTAAGGAAGAGCTCTGTTTCCTGAACAGATTGCGTATTCTGTCCCAGGTTCATGGACAGCTCTCATGCCCTGGACTTTCTCAGGCAGCCCCTGGCTGGTCCTCACCCCACCCCTGCCCAAGAAGCCCCCTCGCATCCAGTCTAGTCAGCTTGTCTGTGACAGTGAGAGAAGGACACAGGGACCCAGAACTAGGATGCATGGACTCCCCACTCTTACTGCATTTGAACTTGGCACATACCAAAGAAACACAGCCTAGGCTGGTCCTGAGAGGCAGTTTCTCTGAAAGAGGAGGAGGAGAGAAATCATTAGTAACCTTTTTTAAAAAAATTAGTGCTATTTCTTAGGGACATACGAATGAGGGTCTATTAACTAAATTTCTGAAGGATATTAAGAAATGGAAGAATGGGAAAACGCTTGGATTGGCCAAGGAAGAATTAGGGAAGAAACTTCCAAAACTTCCAAAGGTAGTCAGGAAAGGAGATACTAAATTACAGGTGGCTACAAGGCTACATCAGGCTTGGTTCAGGACTCACGCCAATGTTAATGCAGTTTTTCTAGAACTGGATCCAAGATTTTCCCGTAAGTGAAATTTTATGTGTGTGTATATCCACTGTGTACTAACTTTACAAATCATAAAGCTGGTTTGGCAGAATGTGGGTACCTTGTGTGTCATAATAACCCAAACATGTCACCCCTCTCCCTGCAAAGTCACCCAGTGCTTCTGTTCTTGACTGTGTTGAATGAATCCTATGGAATTTGAGCAACTTACTGTGTGACCTTTAGCCATTGTACTTACTGTGTGACCTTGCAGAAACCTCAGTTTTTCTCAGCCTCCTCTCTGATAAGAATGTGATTGATGGCAGTGTCGGTCATCACATGGTAATAACTTGAGAACTAAATGCATAATAAAGTGAGCTAAATTTGAAGATGTGAAATAATAATGCAGAGCATACAGAGCCCTCAGAGATGGGCACCACATAAACTTCACAGAGGGATGGAAGCTTGTCTTCTCTCCTGTTTCTTGTAATTTATTCTCTACACTCTCCTATATTATAGAAGTCTATAAAGTGTTTGGAGGATATACAATTTGTATGAAAGAGGCTATAGAAAAGAAAGATGATTCATTCTAAACATATATAACCTACAAGTCCCCCTTTTTTTTTGTAACCAGCATGTTGAAAGGAAAGAAGTGAGCCTTACCTGATATACAGTATTGGACTTAAAAGTCAATGGAAATGGTTCATAGGGAACAGCGGCCAATTTATGGTTCATAGTTTGTGTATTAATTTGAAAAATATTTTCAAATGGTTTATGGGGAGCAATCTCAAATCAATTGCTATACCGTTATTATGGGGGGAAAAGAAGACTGAACTCTATCTCTTTTGAAGGTTAAGAGATAGATGCCTGCTGGTTTCTTTTTTGTAGTCCTGCCTTTTTTCAGATGTTAAGGGGTGAGTCCTAAAAGGCAGACAGAGTAAAGGAGACAGTGAAGAGACCTCAGCTCCTCCCCAAGGTCACATTCCACCATAACAACTTTCTTCCTCAGGATGCTGTATAGAGTGCTGGTGTGAAATGGCCTCAGTGAGGTCTGAACTTGGAACCTTTTCTAATTAAATTGTGAAGTGTTTAGTGTGTTTTCATTTTGCTTTTCTAATTTGATAGGTCTCATTTGTGTCATTACTATGAATTTCTTAAACCCTGGCTTCGGTTATTAATTTCTCAATTGTCCCAGGCCAAGTCATTACGCTTTGATCTACACATAACAGGGAGGAGAATTGGAGGAATTATCCAGAGAATTTAGGTCCAACTAGCCTGGTTGTCTGAAAAAGCCTCCCTTTGAAAGAAAGTATGTGATTTATGCAAATTACTTGAGTGATGCCTTGACCCTCTACTTCTCTGAAGGCTGTCTGTCGTACCCTTCACCTTTGGGGAATAGACTTTGATTCTAATGATTTAGAATGATTCTGAGTGCTGGAGATTTACAGTTTCAAGATGGTGGCTCATTATTTCAATATGAAAAAACCCTTTCATGTCACGAAGGTCAGTCATATCTATTGAGCATTTCCCAGGATAATCCAAAAGAAACCATCATAAGCCCAGTTCTCATTTTGTAGCATTTCAGGATACTAGTTCGGCAGGGGAAGGTGAGGTGGGCAGGTGAGTTCCCCTGCTGATGTAAATCTTCAGAGGGCTCCCTCCTCCTCATAATTTATGATAAGCAGAATCCTATATCTATGGGCCAGAAAAGTGAGCTGAATGTTGCCTGTGAAATTCTATCCAATATGGTACATCTTAAAGGCATTTGGATTAGATTTCCTTGCTAGCTCAAAGAGGTCAGTTGAATAGATACTGTAGCAGAGCTATGGCAGAAACCGGGAAAACTGAGCCATCTTTCTCTCATGGTGTCTCTGGGTCAGTGCATTCTTGGTTCCATCTTGGTTCCAGTTGAGGACACCAGTGACACTCTTGCCTATAGATTTCTTGGTAAGGAAACAATGTTCCAACATTCTTTAGGAAGTTAGGACTTTCACCAACTCACAGATTGATCTGGAAGTGAGCATACACACCACCACTGCCCCCTGCCCCTGTGACCTCTTTGGTAGAACAGATGCTCTGTGAGTTATTGAAAAGAGAGTGATCATGGGTCTAGGGTAATGAGGCTTTTGCAAGAGTGGTTTTCCTGAGTGAGTTGTGCTTCTTAAGATGACTCGAGGAACCAGAAAAGAGATCTCTTTGGAAATCACATCTCAAAGTAGAGTTTAGGAGCAAGGGTAAGAACTGGTGACTGACAGTGAATGTGTGATTGTGTTATTTGGTAGGAAGGTGGTTATTGTTGGAGGACCTTGGTTTGCACATGTTAAACTCATTTGAGAATTACTCAGAATGTGTATATTAACTCGTTAATATTGCTCAAGCTGTAGAGGATAAAAAAATATTGTTTTTATATTGTAAAGAAGGATTCTGTAGTAGGAAACATATCATTCAGGTTCACCCAAAGAGTTAGGAGAAGATTCCTTATTAAAATATTCTGAGGCCCTGGTTTAACTAGTGAATTCATACTGCCCATCCTTTATTAACTTCCATTATCTTTTTCTGAAAAGAGGAGTCAAATCTCCTTTATATAATCTATATGTTACATAATGTTAATACTTTCAACTCCAATATTACCAATAATCCCCCTACCCTCAATGCAACTCCATAGGTCAAAAGACAATTAAGATTGGTGGATGGCAAGTTGGCAGAACCCATCATTCTCTCTCCAGAGTACTAGAAAGTTAATTGGATCACACTGCTGCATTTATCAGAGGCTTTCAGCACAAGATACAAAGCAAACTTGCAAATGGGGAGCTTTCCCATTTCTCTTCCTCCATGCTAGCTTTAGGTCCCCAAAGTCACATGCTAACAATAGGTATGATTAAGTCCCTACAACTGCCCCCAGGCACTATGTGGGATGTTGGGGCTCCAAAGATAATGAAGACATAGATTTTGCCTTTTACAAAGAGAAGCAGACATGTTTTTTACAAAAAAACATGGCAGTATTGGGTGGTAAGTTCTGTAATAGCGGGGAGGATTCAAGGTACAATTAGAACCCAGTGTGGAGTACACTTCCAAACCCAGAGAGAGGTTCCAAACCTCTCCTGAGAGGTCATTAACTGTTCTCGTGGGTGGCAGTAGCCAAAGGGGGGTGAGGAAATAAAGAAGGGCATGAAGGACATTCATTGGAGTAGCTTCTCCATGAAAAGAAGGGGAGAGGTCAGGGGAAGGTGGAGGAAGGAGAAGGGTGGATTTTTTTTTTTTTTCAAGATAGAAGATTCTTGAGTAGATTCAGATTCCAGAAGGATGAAAGCAATCAAGAGGGAGACTTTGAAGATAGAGGAGAGAAAGAGGTGGAGGAAGCAAACCTAGAGGGTGTTAGGCCGGTTTCACAGGACAGGAGGAAGAATTAGCCTCTGACGTGACACACAACCCCAACTCCCAAGGCCAATTACAAGGAAAAAAGAAGTTGCGGCCCTGTTTGCACATCTCTGCCAGATAGAATAGAGACCAAAACTCCCTTTGTGGTGGTGATTTCATATCACTGTTATTAATGTAGCCTAGAAATGAGTGTCTGTAGGAAGAGCTCTCCATTTGTTGCTTGCTCTGCAACTGGGTCTAAATAATGTCACTACCGCTGCCAGAATAAAGAAAGTAATCACTGTTGGCTATGGATTTAGATTGATTGATATTCTCAGATAATATTCATGGAGGCACCCCAGGCTGCAAGCTTCCACATTGCCTGCTTTAAAATAGGTTTAAGGAGGGGAAAAAAGCCACCCATCTTATATACCCATTCCAGCAATTACAGTCGATAATTCCAGACACATATAGAACAAAGAGGAAGTTTAACATGAAAAGACAGACATACACTTTTTAAGGAAGGATAGTGTCCCGATGTTCAGAAGGTTATCCCCTAGCTGTGAAATTCATTCAAAGAAAAATACCTGAATTAATTCAAACTCAGAATGCGTAGCTTATTTTATGAAATGCCAGTTTGCTGAATGAGGAGAGGAGATACAATTTCCTTTAAAGCGGCATGCACCATATGAGAGCAGGATTGCAAACTATGTATCTGAAGGTTTCCTTTTTAGGTTTGCAAAACTAACCCTGTGTGGGTCAGGCTTTGTGTTAACCCTTGGAGGTACCAGGACAGGCAAATGCTGGGTCCTCAAGAAGCTTCCAGCCTGAGGCAGAGTTTCCTAAACTGTATTCCACGGACTCATGAGACATCGCTGTCCTCCAAAATCTTGATAAACATTTGATCAGGAAAGATATTTTATGATCCAGCACCACAGTTCCTAAGGAATTTATGTAAATAAATCATTTAATTTGCTGCAGAACTTTCCAGAGCGTTTACTGTGAAACTGGTCATAGTGAATCGTGAAGGTTTCCTTTACAATGTACCTCTAAATTTGTTGCACAGGGAATTTTTTTTTCACCCCACAGAACTGAAAGCACTAGTTTATAAAATATCAAGATCCTTGCTGGTATTCTGGCCTTGTATTAGCTACTTCAGCATAAGAGGGGCAAGGCTTTGACAATTTTTGTGTTATGGATATAATTACATCATATGGTTGAACTGAATAACTCACAAAATGGGCACTAGTTTTTCAACTACAACAGATCGATATAGTAAAATGGGATAGACCAGTGCCTGGTGAATGTTTCTAAAATAAATAATGAGTCCAGATCATTCAGGCCATTGTTAAGAAATTCTTTCTCCATGACTGATTTTAAATTGATTTATGCAAATTGTAGCTCCAATTTTGACTTGGCACATGGAGAGATGGTGTTTTGCCCTGCCTTCCTCTATCTGGGACCACAGACAAATGAGGTCTAGCGAGGTTAGAAGCAAATGTAGCCATAAAGAATAGCAAACATTATCTGCTTGTCCCTTCCTTGTGTTGAAGTCCTGAGAAGACTGCTACCCTTTTCAGAGTCTTATTTTAACTCGACTCTTCCCCACTCCCCGAGTCAATAACCCACTTGAAAATGCAGAAATCTGGCTTCTAAGCAGAGTTGGGCCAGGGGACTTTTTAAAGAAAAATATTCATGACTTGGATTTTTTTTTCTTTTTCTATTCCTGAACTTCAAGTTTTCATGTTTAGCAATTAAATTAAATTTTAAAATGAAATGGTAAATTCTACACACCAGATTAATCAGTTAAATGCTACTCGAAATGTTAAAGTTTGTCTCCAACAGTTTCTGCTTTTTCTTCCAAACAGTATATGCCCATTAAAACTCAGGAACTGTCCTACCAGAACAAACCAATGGTCCCCTCAGTCTAGAATCCTGCTTCCAACAGCAGTTAACAGTGAATGCTTCACAGGAAGATGGAAACATTTGATAATGATCTCTATCCAGTGGAAAAACCTCTACCTCCTGCAGAATGAATACTTATGGACAGAATGAAATGTGAAGTGAATTTGATTTTAAGCAAGTAGCTCCAAGTCTTTAGTTGAAACCTTTATATTATTTTGAAATGTATTTGTGTTCAAGTCAGTACAGACCCAGTGGTGCAAACCTAATCCTAAAATGAACCAAACTATTAGCCAAAAGCAGAGAGATATGGATTCCGTGATTATTTTGCAGAAACTGCCTGTCCTCCATCTGGACTTTTGGCAGCAGTGACTCTGTCTTACTCATCTTTGCATCTTCATCTCTTAGCAAAATTCCAGAGTCAGGTAATATTTGTAGAAATGCATCAAATATGATTTACTCTTAAAAGTAGAAATATCCATTAATCCAGGTCTTTGTGTCACTTTGCATGTGTGAATGTGTGATTAGAGTCAATGTCTGTGAGTAAACATATGGACTTCACATATACATAAAATATACAAATACATTCATACCCATAGTGTTTTCCTAGTTTTAACATCAGCCTTAAGCTTAAACATAAAGTTATTCATGAATTCTATAACTTCATTATAAGTTAAGGGGTTTGTAAATGGAGGAAAAGAAAATTTGTTTCTGTTTGTACGTGTAGAGTTCAGGGCATTATAGTTCAACGAAGTTGTGATATAGCTCTTTGATTTCCACAATAAAGTGTGTTCATGTTATTGTGCGTCCCTGGGACCCAACCATCCAATTAATTTAAAACCTATGCTTTGGGTCTGACAGATCCAGTGGTCTATTTTGAGGATAAATGTTGAAAATGTCAACTCCATAAAATGGTGAAACTGATTTCTCTCTATTAAAGGTACCACAAACCATTTATTGATTTTTTTTAAAAAAGAGAAGTAAGAAGAATCATGTACCAATTGAATAGGAAATCAGACAATCCAATTACAGTTATGAAACTGAAGCATTGGGTCTGACAGGACCACTGATTGTAAATGACTGCCGGAAAATGCCAGAGAATATTTGTTCACCCACATACACATACACCCAAGGACAAGTCTCCTGGAGCAAGAAGTAGCTAAAATGAATAGTCATGGAAAACAAGAGGTCTGCATTTATCACCTGCTCCTTGTAGTCATATTGAGCTGTGTTATGTATCTGAAAGTTCACCAATGGTCAGTGGTCGCTGTCGGAATTTTGTTTTAGTTATACTCTAGTGTTGAACAAGCTGACCATTTGAAGTCTGTACATAAAATGAAATTATTATTTATTGCACCAGTTAAAAACTAACCTCCTTCAGTCTTTACTCTGTGGCTTAAACTTTATCCATCATCATCCAATATTTATTGATTGTCCATTTAATTCATACCATTATTTAAAGGTGCGTCAAGGAAAGCTTGTTGAAATGAATCACAGAAAGATTTAATCCCTGGGCTCAGAAGAGGGTGGGAGCTTTGTTAGTCAGACAACTTAGTCATGATCCTGTTGAGGGAAAACAGGTGATTTCTGAAAGATGATCTATGTAACAAAGTTTAACAGTCCCCCTTTTTCTCCGCCACGTGTAACATGAGGGGGCAGAACTGAATACTAGTGGAGGCCCCTGAGAGCCATGGTGGGGAGATGAGGTTTCCAGGAATGACACTGTCTCTGGATGGCGGGAGAGCATTCCTGAACTGTTGACATCCTCTGAAGCCACCCTTAGATCCGGTGAACTTCACTTTCTTAAAGCAGCACACACTCTTCTCTTCTAAGTGGTGAATTAGTAGCAGTCATAGCAGCAGACGAGGAGTCTCTCTTAGATTGCTGACGTTTCAGGCTGTTTAAGCTCTATTTGCACAGTAAGAAGTCAAACGTGCTTCATATCTGCTGTCTCTCGGCAGTGACAGAAAGTTGGTAAGGACCTCTGATAAGAAACAGATTAGTAGGAGTTCAGTTTCTAACTCATCTGAGTTCAGGGCTAGGCTTTCCCATTAACACGGAGAAGCTGCTGACACTGTGGGATATGGATGGGGGAAGATGACGCACTCAGAGTTCTTCCAGATCCAGGGCCCAGCATCTCTATGTAAAATTAAGTGGAATCTCCTGATGCTGTTGGGGTCACTGCTATCATGAGCAGTTTCCACACTCCCAAACTGTAGTGTCCAAGAAACTGTGAAGCCTTAACTCTTTGACCCCAGTTCCTAATGCTGCTTTGTAGACGTCTCAGATACTGCAGGAACCTAGAAATTCAAAACCGTACTTCTTCAATCTTGTAACCCCGGTTCAGAGACACTTTATCCAATTATAACTTTTCCTTGACCCCTGTGACCCACACCACTGCATAGCAGGATTCTACCATTTGTTGGCATGCTAATCACTAACTGTTAGCCCCATCTCACCGAAGTTCAGTGCCAGAAGTCCAAGACACCAACACAAATTCTTCCAAAGTAGAAAGACTAAGAACATGATTAGCATCAGCAATCATCCCCATTGCAAAGAATTCAATGTAAAAATGTTTAGGTGATAAAACAGTCCGTTCACAATCTAGATATCACTCAAAATGCAAGAGAATTGCAGAGATTTAAAAAAAATAAGCCACAGAGGATTTTTAATAACCCTTGGGACTGCGAAAGGATATATGTTTTCTTCAGCTCTAAGTTGGGAGAAGGTACTGAGGAGAGTGCCTGTTCAACCCCTTATTCTGGGAGAGCCGGTTGCCATAACAACAGACTTTATTTCTTTATTCATGTTCCCATGTTATCTTTTCCTGTCACTCTTAGAACGTCCCTTGGCATAACAACAAGTAACATGCAAAAGACAGCCAGATCTTGTTGGTAAGTCACAGCATCTTTTGCTTTGCAAGCAAATGTGTTATTCTTTCAAGAAATAAAAAAAAAATGCATGAATGACACTTGGCTAGGTAACATTTCACTACATTTCTATGGCAATATTTATTTCTTCATTTATTTAAAATCTGTAGTTTTAACTGCTAACTCAAAAGTGGTAAAAGTAAACAGTACTCCATCAAGTTAGAGAGGCATCTGGGAAAAGAGCTCAGGGTGTGGTTTTTGTGACTCAGTCCTCCAAAGCAGCATCTATTATAATGGTTGTTGGCCACCCCACCCCATTCTATCAATCTCTCTTGTTTTAGTCAAGGTGGGGAGAAAAGAAACCAGCATGATGTTGGATGATTTACAAAATCTCTCAACACTTCTTAGAAAATCCCTCAACAAGGTTTCAAAATATATCACCATTTTGCATGAGAGAAGTGACACACAAAAATAGTAAGCCACAGTAAAATCTCATTAAAGGATGGAATCAGATTTTGAATCTAGTTGTTTAGGTTCTAAAGCATAATTCCTTTTAGACCACCTTGCTGAAAAAACCACAGAATTCCCCTGCAATGGTAATTAACACCCTCCCGGCTGTATTGCTTTTTACCACTAGCTTAATTAAGTCATTAAAGTTTATGGTATTTGCACTTGTGAGTATTTGGAAACTATAATTTCTAAGGTGAAAGTTGGTATACAAATGTCTCTGCCATTGGAGTCTTTTTCTTGCCTCCAAGTCAGAAAGCTGATAAATCAACTGACAGAGATCAAAGTTACCCATGTAAAATGACCCCACTTAAAAATGTTACAGCATAGGTGAAAAACCTTAGGTTTAGAAGTAAACACAAAGTGAAATATATTGAGACATGAAGTAGACTTCTGTTCAGATCACATCCATTTTGAAGATCACTGTAACTTATTTGATCATAAACTTCTAAAGGAAATGTGGTGTCAAAGTCGAATCCTTAAGCACCACAAACATGCATGCCTCTCTATCCATCTCAGTGTAGCACAAAGGAGGACATGTGACAGAACATGGTAATAGAAGACTTCAAAGTCATAGCAACACGTGCACTTGTAAGGCATTCAGTTTCTTTTTAAGTCACTCATTTATTTAGCAGTCAGTCATCCAGTCTGTTTTTGGGGACTGAAGAAATGAAATGAAAGGATTTGTTCTTGGTCCTTGAGGAGAATACACTCTTGGGGGAAGACAGACGTATGAACAGCCATAGTATGACTTCCTATGCAGAAATTGCAATCAGTGCAGACTTGCTTGGGTGGTTTCATACACACAAAAAAAATTTATCTGCCTGGAAGATGCTTAGGGAGTATGTACAGAATGAATGACTGATAATGTGTGGTTTCATGTATATTTCATCTCTACACTAATTTCTAAACATATCCAGAAGTATCTAACAGTCTGAAGATTACTCCTGTGTACAATGTCATGATGACATTAAGGTCCTGGACAACAGTGGCCAGAGTTCCAGAAATAAGCTTCATGTCATTGTTTTGGATGTTTTTTTAAACACATATTCTGGACCCATAAACTGTTTAGTAAATCTCAAAATCAGAGAATTTGATAGCACAACTCTTCTCTTTTCTTCACCAGACCCATTATACTTTGTAGCTCTCAGCTGAATATCCTGCAATGTTTTGACAGCTTTCTCTGCTAACTGCTTAATTTTGCTGCATTTGTTATGAAATTGTCATTCCCTGCCGGCAAAAAAGTACCTCATATTCATGAGGAAAAGAAACATTTAAATTTTTTTTATTGCTTCAATATTTATTTTACTTTAGGATACAGGCAATGATACTCACACTTTCGGCGAAACAGTCCTTACACTTAAGACCGGAGCGTGGAACATGACTATCACCCTGACTTGGTGCTGACAGGGACTGGCTTACTGTTGGGCACTTTCAGAGAGAGGTTGGGGGTTGACTGAACTGAAAAATCAGCAGCAACAGCAACTTCACCTCTGGGATCATTTCACCTTATTTATATTCACAGAATTGTGCAATGGAAAAGTAAAGGGTTCAGATGATGCTATCATAGGAAGGAACATGCATCCAAATTTCATCTCTGTTTGTTTGTTTGTTTTAACAAAAGGATATTTAGAATGTAGATAGCTGTAAAGAGCATGATTTTTAAAAAGGAGCAGAGAAGAGGGATTATGAAGAGTGGTAAAAATTAGAAATGTTTCCCCGAGAAAACAGAAGTTGCCTGGTCCAGTTAAAATAAAGAATTGCTATGAAGAGTATTCAGATCAGTTGTCCTATGTGTCTGCTAAGAACACAAAGTCAGTTAAGCCTCATTGATGTAAAAGTGATTGCGATAGCAAACAGGCTACCAAGAGAGAGATTTGAATCGTCGTCTTAAAATAAGACAGAAGTTGTATTCAGCTCAGGACCCAATATTTTGAATAACAAAAAGATGCTTTCTCTTACTTCAAATATTAAAATTTCTTGATATGGGCTACTTTTTTTCCCCGCTCTGTAGCAAGGATTCTTAAAAGAGTAGGAAAGAGCTGTCACCACAGACTTGTGTCCTCCATCCTCAGAAATGCCATCAATCTACCAAGAGTTGAGAAAAATGTGGCAACCAGCGTGAACATTACTAGTATATCTCCACCTACTACTTTCAGCCATTATTTTCAATACCTGCCTGAACTTCTTGATGTCCCTTTCATTTCTATATTTCTGCAGTGCTTATAATAAAGAAGAATACATTCAATCTCCATTTGAGAGGGAAAACAAACATGCTTTTTAAAGAAATGATTTCTATTTGTGGTAGATAAAAGAATGAACATGTGAGAGACAGTAGACACATGAGGAGCAATAGAAAATTAGAAAAAGATGAATTACAAGTTAAAGATTTGAAACAGGACTCTGAAAATAGGGAGCAGTTCAGAATTGCCTACAAAAGAAATAAAAAGTCTTCCTAGGAAATATATTCTGAATAGTGTACCATGAAAATGTCTTGTGCATTCTACACAGATGGCATCAGAAAAATGGGCAAAGGTAGGCAATATATGTGTCGAGAAGTAATCATTGTAGAGTAGATTAAACTATGTTACAAAAATAACAATTGTCCTTTCATGATCCCTAAACTCCAAGAATGAGTTCAGGGATAGGTTGGTCTCTGGAAAGGAGTTCGATCATGTGCATAGTTGAAGTTGTAATAGTCTGGACTGAAGAATTCTGTTCTATATCACTCCAGTGTGTGGTCCCAGTAGGAGGTAATGTGTTTTAGAAGGGTACCCGGGAACCAGGGCTGTAGTGTACCCTGGTACCTGCTTGATGTATATCATGGGAGTCAGCACTGAGAGGAAAATAGGAAGAGTCTGACATTTTTTCAAGAAAGCATAGGTTTGATTGGTGACATACTGAGTTTTATCATGACAGTGATCAACTTTTATAAATAATCAGTTAGCAGACAGTAAGTGTGTGTGTCTGTGTGTTTGGAGGGAGGGAAAGGGGAAAGAAAGCATAGAATGAGAGTGGCAGAGAAAGAGATAGTCAGATGAAAGAAAGCAAATTGAACTGGGGTCACTTGCATATTTTTATGATTAACTTTCAAATAAGATTGATTCCTTTGTCCTTTATATAATGGTAAATTTAAGAGGAAAAATAACTGTCCAGAAAGTGATGATTATTCAAAGCTGTTTGATTTGACAAGTTAAATGAGGGAATTAAAAATGAGTCTACTTTTCCAGGAATGATACCTTGAAGACATGAATTTATATTGTGCTTTACACATTTAATGCCCTTTTCATTTTATCTCCAGAACAATCCCATAGGGTAAGATCTTTAGCACAGGACCTGACACACTGTAGAAGCTCAGTAAAGCATTGATACCTCACATGGTAACAATGATGATAGATAGAGAAGCCAGACTGGGAAGGGTCTAAGAAATTAAAGAGCTAAAAATTGGTACTTTACAGACCCTTGAGAGTCACTGAAGCCTAATCTATGAATATCATCAATCAGCTGAACCCAAATGTAGATGATGGAGAAAAGCCATGGGTAGTTGGCTCAGGGGTAGAGAAATAAGACACTCTTACCTCCAAAAGTGGAGGATGGAAGCTCTTCTCTCCTAACTGGAATGCAGGGTATGTGGTTAGAACCTGCAGAGTGGAAAGGAGAGATTGATTAAATGTGTTGCTTCCTACCCCAGCCATCCACCATTTATCATTTCTGGGTACTGTGATTATTTTGCATTCAGCACAAAGATGGCAATCTGGCAGGTTTGTGAGCTTTGAGACTCCAACAGATTGCAGCTGAATTCTTACTTGTTTGTCAAGGCAACAGAGCGCGCTCCCGTCAGTCAATATGCCTTTTCTTGCCTTGAAACCATTCTACTCTATGCCAGTGTCAGTTGCGTTTTGCAGAGATGGCTCCAAAATATCGCAACTAAAGTTCCTATTTAATTTAAAGCTGTTTTAGTGGGTGAGCTCTGCTGTTGTAAATTGTGATTCTAAATCAGTGATTTACAGAGGAACAAGCCCTTGTTGAAATATGAATGCTATTTAACTTCTGAAAAATAGGACAAGCTATGTTGTCCCTCAGTCATTTAATCAGTCTGATGACATTATTTCTTGAGTACCTACTAGACTCTGAAACCATAGTGTATGCTTTAGGGAAATACAGAAGAAAAATGTTGGTTCCTCCCTCCAAGGAATTGGAAAGGCAGAATGTATCCAAATAATTAAGGACATCTGCAGCATTAACTGATTTTTATAAGACTAGAAAAACAGTGAATACAAAATACCAGAATGTGGTTCATCCTTGAGTAAAACCATGACTTAATGGGTTCAGGCCAAGGACATTGTGTCATGACTAAAGTGTCACGGCAAAGTTTCCACAACATTTCCAAAGATTAAGGTTGAATGAGTATAAATAAATACAGCTTCCTCTTACAATTGAATAAAATTATATATATTCCAAGAAGTTACTTTCCTGAAGCACCTAGAATTTTCTTTGCGGAAGTAAACGTGTGGCTGCCAGGAAGCCTGGCTGAATACACGAGTTGGCATAGTGAGGAAGAGGAGAGACGTGGAAGTCCCCAGCAGTGAAAACCCCCTCATCTTGTTGGGGCAACAGTGAAGATGTGGCAGAACACTGACCACCAAGATCACTGAGGAGGAGAACACAGTCGTAGTGGATGACAGCACAGTGTATGAGTGGCTTGAGTTGTCCTATAATAATTAGGTTAGAGTGATGGCTCTAGGAAGCAATCTGTAGCTGGCATGAATGGCTCTGTAACGAGGTTTTAGTGTTGTGGAGGCAGGAAGACTAGGGCGAGGAAAGAAGGAGAGAGAAAATGGCTGTGTATTGGCCCTTCCCAGAGGTTTGACTAATAACCTTGAACATCTTAGAATAAATCTAACCAGTGTGGTAGATGTTTCTCAGCCCTGTTCACCATTCTTACTTGTTTTCCATATTCCTTTTCTAACTTTTGTCCACTTACTTCTTTGTTTCCCTGTCTTTCCTGCTTTTCATTACATTTCCTTCTTCATTTCTCTTTGATCATCCCCCTTAATGAAAACTTGAGTGAGGTTTTGAATCTTCTGAGTCTGTTTTCTGAAGTCAGGATTTTCACATGGATGGTTACTGGGGGCAGGTTATCTCAAATATCAATTGGAACCAACAGATGGGGACTCTTGGCTGAGGGGGAATGGAGATCTGGGATCCTCAGGCAAATCAATCTTACTTGGCCCCGTTTGAAAATGCCAGGACTTTGGAGGATATTCAACTGTAATGTGATTAACAAGTATACAGTGAAAAGTGAACCTAATTTAAGAATTCTCCCCTGAAGCTGGGACTATGAAGGGACTATATATGTCAAGATTCTAGAGCCCGGTTTTCTGTATTTCCTCCTTAATGCTTATGTGCTAGGGCATGTGTTTCATAATAATGTCTTCTATCAATATATACATTTCCACTTAAGAAGTACCATCAGATACATCATCTGTTGATGTTGATGGTCACATGATCACATGATAGGTAAGGTAAGCATTATTATCCTTATACTATAAATACAGGGAATTAGCCTCAAAGAAGTTAAGTGCCTAGGTAGGTAATACTCAGAATCATATTCACCTGTTGTTCACTGAGCATCTAATAAGTATTGGGCGATTTGCTACATGATGACACTTGTATTATCTTTCTGTTATTGTTCATAACAATGCAGTGGAATTGGTGGTGGTACTTGCATTAAGCTGGTAAGTCTGGGAGCATGTAAACCAGTGTTGAGAGTCAGGAAACTCTTAAGGAATAGAGCTGAGATTTAAGTTCAGGCGTAGCGAAGCCAAGCCCACTGCTCTTTGTACCTGTGATGCTAAATGTAACTCTTAGCTGTTACTATGGCATAATATCTGGGTCACAAAACCTCTCAAATTCTGTCCTATTCATAGTGATTTCCTCTTATATCCATGTCCTAAAGTTACTTTCTCCTCATGCCAGCCAGGCAGCAGGAAACAGACACAGACATGATAATTGTGTTAAGAACAGTGATAATAAAATCTAGCATTTATTGGGCATTCACCAGGTGCCTTGTGCTAAATTCTTTCTTTGCCTTAATAAAGAGACTGACTGCAGTTTTGAGGCCTCATGGCTGACAGCTTTCCAGCCCCACCGCTAGTCTTTTATCCTTCTGCCCTGTATCTGGGCAAGCTGGTAAGAAAGTCTGGTTGCTCTGTTCTTTGGCACCTGCAGGGGTTCCAACCCTGACCTGTGAGGGGAACACACATCACAGCCCCTCTCCCCAACCATCAGAAGATCCTAAGTCAGGTGCCCCTCTGCTTTCTCAAGCTCTTTTTAGTCTTAAGCTTAGGAGCCTGGCCTGCCTTCTCTAGAAATCCTCATTATGGGAGAAATAAAGCTTTTCATACTTCCTTGGGAGGGGGCGAGGGTGGTGTGTGTGTGTGTGGCATCAATTAGTCTTACCATTCAAATCAAATTTAAGGTAATTTGTCCATCTTGCTTATAGAGCATCTTCTTCAGGACATTACCACTCATCCTGTAGCCACACAGCCATTATTATGTACAGCCCAATAAATGAGGAACTTGGAACACAAAGGAAGAACTAACCACATTCTGTGTGTGTGTGTGTGTGTGTGTGTGTGTGTGTAGGTAGGTAGGTAAAGGATCACAGAAGTCAGCTAGATGGCTCCTGGAAAAAACTGCAAAGGAATTTGTTTTTATAAGTTTAAGAAAATCCTTCCTAGCCTTCCTTGATCAAGAAGACTTGAAATATCAGATGACTGATGGTTGAGGTAGATAATGTTTTCTAAAGTTTTAGAAGGTCCTTGGTAAGCATTTCAAAGACAGGTATAATGAAAATTGATATTTCACAAGTTCCTGCCTGTTCATAATCAAATTATGTCCTTCAGGTATATCAAAGCTCAGCCTCAAAACAGTTTCTAGGTGTGTTCCCTAAGGAAAATAGGATGGAAAATAAATCCTTGCTGAATTTTCTCTCCCTGCTGGTTTGGAGGAAGCTTAATTAAAATGTGTTACCTTCTAGAATCCCTCATCAGATTTCCAGGGCCTTTCTTTTGTTCTTTTCTACCCTTCCCCTAATCCCAGAACTCTGTCTGAGCACTGTACTGAGCTCCTGGTGTTACTAATAACTCATCCCGTTGTCTCTCTGACAGAAGCATATATAGACAGTGAGATCTCCAGGCCTAAAAAGCAGAGCCAAGTTGTACTTAGTGCCAAAATGAGAGCATCCTCTGAGTATTTTGACCCTAACAAATCAGAGGGATCTGCTGTATAGAACACAGAAGACATAAGTTATAAAAAGTATTTCTGAGAATTTAAGCCAGAGTTCATGAAAAGATACCTACTTTAAAATTTTTTCCATTAAAAACAATTCCACGGGTGTTTTACTAAAAGCTCAGGAAACACCCTTCTAATGTAACTTATTCTATTTGCAATTTGTTGCTCTTAAAACACAGCTTCATTTTCTAGACACCAATTTCATGCTGAAGTATTAAATTCCTTTAGTGATGCACATTTCTTTATAATTGTTTTCTTACACAGACATCATTTGCCACAGTCAGAGATTTTTTTTTTTCCTGGACCTTATCTATAGACACCTTATATTCTCTAGTTTTTGCTTGTGTCTGTACATTTTTATTCTACATCTTATTTCCAACCTACCTTTTCTTCTTACATGTCTAGTGTCTCTTTTGGGCATTTGTCCTTTGTCATGAAAGAAAGTCTCTTTATAGGAGATCGGTCCTGATTTCACCATGGTTGAAAAACAGACCAGAATTGTGTGCAGTGGATATGTGAGTATAGCTGTTAAGAGAAGATGGAAGACAGACAGGAAAGGCTCACCTCCATGAATTCTGAAAAATCGGAAACTAATAGCTTCAGCATCAAATGAAGTGAAAGTGGAGATGACTGGTAAAAGTCACATTCTTACCTTAAGTAGTGCCGAAGTAAATCATTGTACCATGCTTGTGGTTGTCTACCTGTATTATCTACAAACGATCCCCGATTTACAATGGCTCGGCTTATGATTGTTCGACTTTACAATGGTGTAAAAGTGATAAGCATTCAGTAAAAACCGTATTTGGAATTTGGAGTTTGAATCTTTGCTGCTCTAGCCATATGCAGTACTATCTCCTGATGCTAGACAGGGCCGTTAAGCCGCAGCTCACAGTCAGCCACGCGATCACAAGGGTAAACAAGACTTAAAACCATTCTATGCCCATACAACCATTCTGTGTCTCCCTTTCAGTACAGCATCCAATAAAGTACAGGAGATAGTCAACACTATACTCTAAAATAAGGTTTGTGGTAGATGATTTTGCCCAAGTATAAGCTAATGTAATTGTTCTGAGCAAATTTTAGGTAGGCTAGGCTAGGCTACCTTCAGTAAGGTAGGTGTATTCAGTGCATTTTCAACTTCTGATATTTTCAATTTACAATGAGTTTACTGGGGCATAATCCCATCCTAAGTTGAAAAAGATCTATACTGTGTTATTCAAGATCTCCATGCACTCATTATAGAGTAAGCATCGTTACCTGACTGTGCATGTAGTAAGGTTAACAGGACATTATGTTGGAAAAGTAATGAAGAAGAGGTGAAAGGAAGTATATGGCCTTTCAACAATCAGGAAACATTTTTTGAAATGTTGTTGGAAGTGATGGTATTTTAAAGTACTCTTCTTATGAAATTTAACTAAGTGACTAATTCTCCATTTCTCACCTCATTTTCTGAGCTATGTTAAAAGCAGGCTAGAATGATTTACAGGGACAGATGCCATGGACCAAGACTTTGTGCTCTGTGGACATAGACACTAAACATCTCACCCCAAACTATATTAGTGTTTAGATTGCCCTGACAGTCTCAAAATTATTATCAAAAATGGATGAGCTTCCGAATGTACCGTAGAACTACTTGGCTTTAAAACTTAAGGATGGCAGGAGTGGAGTGGGTGGGGTGTGGGGTGGAGAAAAGAGATCCTTATACCAGCTCTCATCTCACAGTGAAAACTGAATATTTGACTTTTGGAATCAAAGTGTCACAGAAGCAAATCAGCTTTGCTTTAAGAGAACTGAGCATCCAAAAATAAATGAATAAATTAATTAATTAAACTCACAGAAATGGGTTGATAGAAATTCATGGGGTACAGGAAGGGACAAAAAGCATACTTTTATGGGTCAGATAAATGTGTCTTTTTCCAGGCAAAATTTGAAATAGGAAACTCCTAGACCTATTCCTTTATGTAATGTAGCCTCAGGATTTTAGGTACTCAAAGTATTATCATCCCCATGTGGACGAGACAGCAATGCCTAGGAGATGTCAAGTAGCTTTGCCAAGGAGGTATAGCTACAAGGTCCAGAACTGGGTGCTGGAATTCAAGTTTCCTTACTCTGAGCAAAGTAGTTCCTTTCTACATTGGCAGCTTTTTAAATAACAAGGAGATAACTGTTTTTCTCGACTGATTTCAGTAATAGCCTTCTGAGGAAAGAAGGGACATCTTCCTGGGAGATTGAAGTATACTTACCCCAGGGGATAAATAAACATTTGCCTGGTGACCTGCATCTGTGACCTGACCAGGAATACATGCAACCCTTTCCAAGTGTAGGACTTGCCCTCTGCCTGGTGATTTGGCTCCTATGAAATCCACCATCCAGTGTCAAGTCCTGCTTTCAGAATGCCTGTGATTCAAGTCCCAGCGGATGACCTGCTATAACAGCACACTCCCTGGGTAAATTAGAGACACTTTAATAAGTTTGTAATCTATACATAATCTCACTTTGGAGAAATATTGGAGTAATAGTTTTTTCATTGATAAACATATTATACATGCAATAAATATTTGAGTAAAAGTATTTTAAAACAACTTCTATGTATTTAGCCCTGCAACCATAGTTTCTTACTCCACCTCAATAGATTCCAGTCATGTATACATTTATGGTGTTTTTTCCCTTGTGAAAATGTATAGATTTACTTTTCTAACACCCTGTTTTAAGAAACCAAGTGGATCATTCTGAAATTGAACTAATTTTTTATTGAAGCAAAAAGTAAAAATACTACCAAAAATATTATTATAAAGAAATGTGAAAATACAGAAGGAAAACAAAATGACATATAAAATGTTATCCTGTAAGAAAGTGGATCTGATCTTCAATTAACTAATTGAACAAGCAAGAAGACTTTGCCTTGTCCCACACTTGGATGCCGTAACAGACTCCCAGATCCAACTTTAGAAGTTCTAAGTTTTTATCTTCTCCTTTATTCTTTTTTTCTTTCCAGAAGTTTATACTGATTCTAGAGATGTCTATGGATGATGAATAAGACCAACAGCCCAGTTTGGGGTAAAAATGTAGCATCATACTTCCTCAAGTAGCTGTTAACACGGGGCAAAGGAACAGACAGAGACAACCACCACTAATAGTGTGGCTTAAAAGTACCCTGAATCTCTCGCCCCTAAAAGGGAGATCAGTTTTGTGAGGTAATTTTTTTCACAATTTGAACATTCTGAGCCAGTTTTCTGTGTTGGTTAGGAAGTATTACAGAACCAGAAGCTGATAGAAATAGACCCAAAGGCAGGCGGGGAAGGTGGTCTGATAGTGTAGTAAGAAGACAGACTGTAGGGATCTTAAAGAGCTGAGATGTCTTGGTGACTGGACTGCTTTCTTGCTGGCAAGTCTTTAGCACACACTAAGAGCCTTAGTTTCCTTATCTGTAAACAGAGCCAATTATGTTATTTTTTCAAGTAATTATTACAGCTAAGTGGTACTTGACTTAAATATTAAATAGTCCATATTCAATATGACTGTAAGTCTAGGACTCAGTCTTCCTTATAAAACTGTAACATTGCAAATCAACTCCAACACTGAACACAGGAGAGGGGAACACCCATCCATCACTCCCTCTTTTGGAATGTGGATGGACTCCTGAAAACCTCCCCTAAGTGTGGGTTTTTGGAATAAGTGTTCAAATCAAAGTGATGAATATATTGACCGATCAGTTATTTCTTCTTTCATGTGAAAAGAGCTATACCTAGGTTTAATTATTTTTCATACTGCCATTCTGAAAGCCATTAATTCACATGCCAGGGCAAGTCATGATCAAAAATTTGTTTGTGATGCGGGTACTTGTGATATGTTGAGGCACATGCTGCAATGTGAAGTTTTAAACACAAAACCCCCGAATTTTGAGCCCTGTCTCCAAATTGCACTAAGAAACATAGTTCCAAACCAAAGGTCGGGTTTTCTTTTTTTTTTTTTTCCATTTGAAAGTGGCCAGAAAAACCCTATCTCATAAAGATCAGACCCAAGCTTCCTGAGAAGGAACAGAGATCCTTGCAATCGCTCTGCCTTCTCTCCATCACACAGGTACTTTCTCAAAGCATCCTGCCTCTTGGAATCCAGAGTAAAAGTAGTGGCTGCTTAAAAAGGGCAATAAATATAAATGATACCTATGGGTAATAGGTTTGAAATTGCTGTGTTCCTTAGTAACTGGATATAGTTACAAGTACCCTGGATTCCACGGGGCTACAGTGCAATTATCACTATCGTTTCCAGGATAAACGGGAAGGATTACAACAGTATGGCCACAAGTCAGTCATGTGAAAAAAGAGATCTAACCCAGAAAGATATTAGTAGTTATGCATATTTTTCTCCATGATCGTTTCACATTGGGAGCCTGGGTATTCATATGTCTAAAAGCACATAAATCTATGTGATTAAATCCGTATAAGTTACAATATATTACCATTATAGTAAGGCTACTGCAGGGTTCCTTAGTAAGTTAAAAAAAAAAAAGGTGGAAAAATAATGAGTGATATCACTGCACTGTAGCAGTGGGCAGGTTATCGTGTATTTTGGAAGTAATTAAAGACGATTGAGTGATACTTCCCAGCCTAATGAGTGATTCTGCCACAGCCTCGCAGCAGGGAGGCTCCTGTGTGTTCCTGCGTATTTCCATAGTATTTACTGGGGTAATGACTGTTATTGCTGTGGTGTAACAGCAGGGTGCACTGCTTGCTGGGTTTCCCCTGAGAACTCAGTCATAATTAGAAGGCAAATTGTGATTGCCGTTTTGCAAGACACCAATCATTATCTATTCCTATACAGTTCCATAGTAATTACCCAATGGAATAGTACTATATCCCAGGGTATTTACTTTGAACAAAACAAGGCAGATTTTTTAAAAAATTCAATTAATTCATTATTTTTTGATGTTATGACTTAATGACATCTTTTCTCATTTGGTTATAGAATATATAGTTATTGGAATTGTGAATTGGCTTGTAATCACTGACTCACATACCATGTTTGCTGTTGCTTCTCCGGGGCCTTGGAAGTGGGGTTGGCCAATGTGTTTGTGGCGTTGTTCAAGCTTCTCAGTGCAAGTGTGGGGAAGGGATGGCAGAAATGAGGAGAAAACAGGCTTGTCACATGCAGTCATCCTTTACACTTGAACAGTTGTATTTGAGTATTCTGCATCTCCATGCCTCTCCTTAGAGTCTAAGAATAGTGCCCATGTATCAACCAAGAGGACATAATAGTCAACAGAACAAAGCCTCAAACCAGCCAATATTTTGATTTACCTTACAAGCTGTTAAGTACAGAGAACTATCATGGCTTAAAATATTTTGACTTACCGTCCGCACCGCTGACTGAAATATCCCGTGGATCCAGATGTTTTCACTTTGGACTCTCCCAGTGTCCTCCCCCTTGATTTTAATTTGGGAAAATGTGGCCCACATAAGTACAGAAAGGTGCTTTGTGCAGGAGGGCGGGAGAGTAGGATTCTGGTTGGGCTCTACCCTTGTAGGGATATCACCTGACTATAGAGAGTAATGGTAAAGAATATGTGCTCTGGCGTCTGACTGCCTGAGTTCGAGTCCCAGCATTACCAGTTAGGGGCATCTGTGGGCAAATGTCTTCATCTCCATGAGCCTCAGTTTCCTCACCTATGAAAAGGGGGAAAATAATACTTGCTCACAGGCTTATTGTAAGATTTCATGAAAGGACTACATCAAATATTTATCCAAATGCTTATAGAATAAGTTGCCATGAGGAGTTAGCTATGGTTACTGATCAACTCATTGAGTCTTTTTTTTTTTAGAAATTTTTAAATCCCAAATTTTATCTTATTTTTTTTCATTGAATCTTAATAGGAAAGAAAATGTTACTTGCTCCTGAAGCTTCCATCTATCTCCCCAAATGTTTGATTCAGTGACTCAGTGACATTTTGTGTTTGTGTTGACATTTTGTGGCTGTGTCAAAATAAAGCAGAAAATAGACATACACACACATGTAAAATGAGGGCTACTTCCTAATCTGAAATATCTTATTTCCTCATTTCTCCACCTTACACACTAGAGAGCCAGTAAATCTGAAATCTGAATTCGGGCTGTGGTAGAAATAAGAGAGGAAAGACCCTCAGACGGATCCAGTAGAATGTAAGAAAAATCCATCTGCCATTCACACTGGTATTTACAGCACTGTTTGTGGAAATTTGCTCAGAAGTGGCAGCCAAATGAGATAAAGCTCTTAGAAGGTAAAATCAGTGAGGTATGAAAATACTCTGTCTCTAAGAGTCTGGGTGAGGAGTGTGGAGTTTTCTCTCACTTTTAGGACTTCTCTGAAGAAAGGATTTTAAGTCCAACAACACTCATCTATCCATTTTCACCCACGTACTATTTAGTTTCCCTGCAAATTTTTCCAACTTGGAATTGCTTTATACCATCAAAGATCCTAGGGCTGAAAGAATTTCTCCCATTGCTACTTAGCACAGAGGGACTTAGAAAGTGAACCTCTCAACAGGGAGACCAGAACTCCAAGAATAAACTGCTGTAGTTAGTTTTGTGCAAAGTGAGAATAGTAGAGGGAACTGTCTATGTTAACGGTCTGTGCATTGCTAGACCTTAAGAATTTGATGGAAACTTCACACTTGTGTAGAACTGGGACACTTGAATGACTCTGAGTTTGCTGCAACTAGTGTTAAAACTCCCTAGATACAGAAGCCCATGCTGACAGCAAACAGCACGAGAACTGAATGTCAAGGGATCTGCCAACGACATAACAGTGGGTACATCAGGAAGTTAGTAAGACCCAGGCATTTTCTCTCAAGCCACATATTTATGGGTTTCACCAACCCACGTTGTATACTATCACAGTGTTGTGTATGCAGTTGATCCTCGAACCATGTGGGGATTAATCCATATATAACTTATAGTTGGGCCTCTGTTTCCATGGTTCCTCTGTATCAAGGATTCAATCAAGCACAGACCATGTGGTGCCACAGTATTTACTATTGAAAAATATCCGTGTATAAGTCGACCCATGCAGTTTAAACCCTTGTTGTTCAAGGGCCAACTGTATAATGATATGTACACTAATTGTTTAGTAAATCAGATGCATTTGTAATTCCAAAGAGTGGGTTCTTAGATGTGAGTTCACCCTTTTATTGTTTTTATAAGACCCTGGATGGAGAGGTAAACAGAATAGACCAAAATGTTAATTGCAGACAAGGATTCCCACATGCAGCAATGTCAGGCTGGGTGGGTGGTACCCCTGCAGAATCGTTCCTCCAGGAGGCTAATTTCTCGTCTGGTAGGCCACGTGGCGTATGTGGTCCTGAGATCTCTTTCCCTGCTAATGCAGCGCCCTCCATCATTTCACCGTGGCATGTCCGTCCATCTTTGTGAGCACAATTTTTTATTAATCAGCGAAACATTTGGGCCTTTGAAATTGAAATGGATTTCAGTCTTCTTTATGTATTAATTATTGATAAATGGAGCCTGGGAGACAAGAAATAAGCCTGGCATGATTAAAGACAGATAGTTTTTAATTTTATGTCTCTTGCAGTGACAGAGAAATTTAGTTTAATAGGAGTAATTTTTCAAAGGAGATGCAATCATGAGGGAGGGTGAATAGAGAATGGGCAAAGCATACTAAAAAAAGAAAGAGCTGGTAGGAGATATAGGATACTTCCACAGATGATCTTAAAGTTTCCTAGAAGGCGTTATCAAGAGGTAGGGGCAGAAATCTCTTGAAAGTTTTAACTGTGTGTTTGCAGATATGAACTGTAACCCTAAAACCAGATCCTATTTTATTATTTTCAAAAGACATTCATTATAACAAACTATTATGTATTCAATAAGCTACAAGGATATACTATTCAAAACAGGGAATATAGCCAATATTTTGTAATAACTATAGATGGAGTATAACCTTTAAAAATTGTGAGTCACTATATTGTACACCATAAATTAAATACTATTGTACATCAACTATACTTCAGTTAAAAGAAAGAAATACATTATAAGGAAGACAGTTCTCTATCTTTCACATTGTTTCAGGCTCCCCTAGACTGTACTAAGTCTCAAACAGCCTTAATTATGTATTGTCCCAAACAGCATGTAAAAAGATCATGAGGTGTAGTAAGAAAAACTATCAGGCAAACAGGATTAGCTGAGTTCCAGCCGAGCTCCATCACTTATTAACTTGCTTTGAAGCAGTTACTAAACCTAGAGTCTCAGTTTCTCCACGTGGAAAATAGAGATATTATTGCTTCCTCCGGATCTATAGGTAGTTCCTGATGATCAGATGAAGCACTTACCATGAATGGTTTCTGAGGTTTTTCTGAGCTCAAAATATCTAAGATTTTCTGATACAAGAGAAATAAAATTTTTATTTTATTCCTCAGATCTTGTTTTTTGTTGGAACGTCTGCATTTTTATGGACTTCTATGTAATTGATGGGATCTACCCCCACCCCACCACACACACACCACCAACTGCCAGTTTAACCCAATGAGCTAAAATACACTGTTGTATTTTGAGGTATCAACAAGGAAGGGAGAAGCATTACCTAACAATAGATAACACAGAAAGAAGGAAGTAGAAGAAGAGGAGGAAATTGGCTTTTGTTTTAGAAGTCTGAGATCATACTGGGCTGTGCCTCTACTTCAAGTCCACATACTTCAGACTTGCCTGTCTGATGATAGAGGAAAAAAAGGCCCTGCACACAACCACGTTGTGCCTATTTCAAGGATTATTTCTTAACTGGCCTTCCATATTCATCTTCCTAAAACCTTTTCATTATGTTCTTACCCTACTTAAAAGCCTCCAACAGCTCTCACCAGCACCACATGAAATCCATCTTTCTGTACTTCTCCTTCCAATCTCTTTCCCTCTTTAATTCATTTAATTTTGGATGTGTCTCATATCTCCTGAATAACATTGCCAGCTTCCTTAGAGTGTGATGCCTGTCTTACACAATTATTCCCCTGCAACTTGCATAGAGAAGGAAATCAATAAATGTTTCTACGTTAGTTATAACTCTGAAAATTAGACCTTGCTTTTACAGTTTTATATTTCCTTTTTTTCTGAGTATCTATTTTCACACTTGACTATAATTACAAAAAAAAATGTATTGAACTGTAGATAGATCTGAAGGATCTATCAGCTTTAGATTTTAAAGAGGTATTTGCTAGTTGATCGATACGAAGATGTAAGTTCTCTTGGCAATAAAGCTGTTTTTCTTAGTGAAGTTCACAGAAAGTGTCATCGTGTGATGTTCCTTCCTGGTCTACCCGCGTCCGTCCTAGCCACTCAACATACTTGTGTACACACAAGTACACATGAAATGTAATTACTATTGAGGTTGCATTCTGCAGAAGATCATAATCGCAGTTTTTCTGCTCTGGGCACCAGAATCTCTGCTGGAGCTAGACCAAGCTCCAACCAGCACAAGTGTCATAGCAACACCTGAAAGCATACTTTTAAAGTTTTATAAAACCTACAGAGTATTTGAGAAAGAGTAAACATACCCATGTAATGTAAACATACACATGTAATGGTACAGTTTATCACACAGATAGTTTAAACAGACTCCTAATTATAGACACTGCTTAACACTCACAGAAGTGGGCAAGAGATTAATTACCTTTTGGTCTTCTTTCTATTATTTAGATTCTGCATATCTTCTTCGGTATGATCCACTTTCTTCTTGTCCCCTGCCATGTGTGCTGAGATTGGTCAGGTCTTTTTATTGAGCTCTTATTACTATTTCCAGAAAATTATAATTCTTTATCGCTGTTTTGCCAAGGAGGCTTTGCTTCCCTCCAATGAGCTTTGCATAATGCTGGCTGCCAGCCTTTCTGATTAGTCCAGAAATGACTGTGCTCTGCCCCAGCTCACCCTTTTTCTAATCTGAGGATTTTGGGTTCAGGCCAGCAGCACTAGGTTTTGCTTCTTTTTTTTTCCCCCTTAAGTTAGGTTTGAGCTAGTTGGAAAATTAGCTGAAAAAAATACTTTACCGCTACTTAGACAGACAAAAACACACTTCCTCCATCAAACAGCTAAACAACCTCTATGCTGCAAATTGTGTGTGCGTGTGCGTGTATGTAGTGTGGATAAAGCAGAATTGTGTAATTATTGCTTGTGGTATTGGGTGCATGTGTATTGAAAATAAGCTCTCTGTGAATTACCAAGGTAAGTCACTTTCCAAGTCTATTTCCAGTCCAACTCTCAGACTTGGAATATAGGCAGCATTTCTCATTACCCTGAGTACTACCCCTGAGGCTGAATGAAGAAGCAAAGGCCCAAAAGATACTGGAACCTACAAAAAGAAGTGTAGGACATGTGTCTCTTTGAGAGTCACAGGTTGAGTTTTAAAATACAGATGAAAAGTACCCCAGATCCAAATGACACTTTGTAAGCTCAACCACAGTACGAATCGTCAACTGTATCACTCACTAGCAGATTAAACTATATGTAAGGCAACACGTATATGGAGCCCAGTGGAAGATTGGATCTGACTCCGTAACTTGAAACACAATTGGCCTCTTTCATTCTTTAATTTTCCTCACCAATTTCAAGAATTAACCTTAACTTTAAATTATGTCAGCTTCCTCTTTTAGATTTATGTCATAATTGTAGGATTATCTAAATGTTAGATGGTAGGGGTTTTTGTTTTGCTTTGTTGTGTTTTTCTCTTTCCCTTGAATAGTGTTACTTGTTCCCAGTTATTATCATCATAATGATGCTGCCAAAAATAATAATATTAGAGGCCAAGAGGGTCTCCAGCCAGGCTATTGTGGGTCCCCTGATGCCAGAGCTAGATTGCCTGGCTGAAAATCGTATCTCAATGTAATTGGCTTCAGTGACAAAAAGAGAGAGTGAGAAAGCAAGAAAATGAAAGTCAGCAGGTCTGGTAGGAAGGTTGCAGGCATTTATATCTAAATGATCTCCAAATGGACCATTTTGCTTCTAATGACTCAGGATTAGGAAGGGAATATAATGAAGTTTTATCAAATGTTCAAATAAATAGCCTGATCACCTCTCCTCTCAAGTATTCCCCTTTTTTCCCTTATATATATTTAAGTGTAATAAAGTTTAAGAATTAAGAAAGGCAAATTTATCAGGCTAGATGTCTTTTTAAGTCTTTTTTTCCACCCTCTGCTGCTCATATAATAATTAACCTTTTGAATAATCTCCCTTGCAGTGCTGGTTGTACTACTGTTCTTTTTTTTTTTTTTTTTTAACCATTTCTTGCTGTTCTAAAGTCAAAGCTTGACCAAGCGTCTTGACAAAGAATGATAAGAGAGAGTTTTGAAAATTGTACGAATTTATCCGAATGCATCAGTGTCCTTTTGAAGTGAGACAGCAATATCTGAATGTGACACATGGGGACACATGTCAGCATTTGCCAAAGGAATTTCACAGGCTGGGATCTACAAGCACATGCTTTTTTTCCTCCCTCCTATTCTCTATCCCCTCCTCTGCGGTATCACCTACAGCCAAATGCCACATTCTCTCCTCTACAGCTTCTTTACTGCGTCTACTTCCTCTTTTCTCCCCACCATTCAGTCCCTCTAGACACTCCCTGGTTGTCCAACTCACAGGGCACCAACACTTGGAGGTCACAAGCCCTTCAGGAGTTATAACAGCAATTTTCAGGCAGTTGTTTTAGCATTTGAAGTTCATAAAAGCTCTGTCCCTAAACATAGTATGCTGGTTATTTGGAAAACCTAGATCAAAGAAATAATTTGTTCATTATTTTATACATACACTTTGAATGCACACACATACAGCCATTATGTGCTAGAAACCATGGAAATTAGAAAGAGGAATTTGATGTTCCCTTTCTTCAAAATTGTAATTTAGTTGTTTCTTGGACCATCTGCATGAAAGTGATTGTTAGTGCCATGGAGTGGATAATGTCCTAGTGAGAGAGTAATATGACGAGAATGGAAGGCAGAGGTTGGAGCCATGTTTAAAATGCACAATGAGGTGGGAGAAGCCGGTGAGAGAGAGAAAAATTGACTGAAGTGACAGAAAGCAGATCACAGTGGTGTAGTGCCAGAGAGGTCGAAGAAGAGAGTTGCAAGAAAGAGGTGGGAATAACGGAGTTTGGGATAGACCAAAGAAAGCCTGGGTTTCCCTTGGACTAAAGAAAATCTATTGCATTTGGCAGTTGCTAATATCTTTGAGAAATGTGGTATATAGATCCTGAGAATGCAGCTGAGTTTTGCAGAGTTGCAGACTGTTTGGTAAGGACATAGAAATGGCCAGTAGATTTTTGGTCAAGTTTGGTGTTAAGGGGAAAAACCGAGAAGTAGGATCATGTGGTAGAGCCATGTGTGTCCTTGCTTTCGCTGTGTAGAGTGATGTATGTCGGTAGTATGTTTATAGTGTAAGTATGTTTGGGAACAGAAGTATACTGTGATTATGAGGGTAAAAAGGAGGGAAGAAGGGAGAGACAGAGGGAGAGAATCCAAAGGATGATGGAGTGGTTGATGGAGACAGACCCTGGAAGTCCTGGAGGATACAGACTGAAGTAGGAGATATTGACATACATTTTGTGTATTAGCTTTGGAATGAGATTTTTTTTTTTTTTTTTTCCCTCTGAGAAAGGAAAGATCATGAAAGGGCAGTGACATTTGGTGAAAGGGCGTGGCTGCCCTGGAACTCTCAGTGGAGAGCTGTTCCCTGAGTGCCCTGGGCTGGAGGAGGGCATCCAGTGTTGTAAATTTCTGAATTGCAATAGGCAATCAACACAATAAATCCAAGGAGGACAAATGGCTCTAGGGATCCTGTTGGAGTGAGGATTTTTAGGCAACAGCTCAGCACAGCACTGTGCCTGATCCTCTCATGATGAGAGGTAACCAACAGTGTGTGTACACAGGCAGGAGGATAAGCAAATGTAGGGTTCTTGGGTCCTATTTAATAAACAGGTCTTCTGAGTACCTATATGCAGATGCTGCACTAGGCTCTGTTAAATACTGATTTTTCTTATGAAGCCACATCCGATAACATTAATCCTGTTTGAGCAATAAAATACTTGACCCAGTGACCCAGAAGGTAAAGTCAATTGCCTCAGGTTCCAGGACTGGTAGATAACAGAAGCAGAATAGCATAAAATCTTAGAATATGGAGTCTGACTGCCTGAGTTCAAATCCCATTTCTGCTCTGGAAATTTGGGCAAATACCTTAATCTCTCAGATTCTTAGTTTCTGTATCTGTAAAATTAAGCTAATAGTGTCATTTATTTTAGTTGGTTTTTTTTTACACGATTAAATTTGTTAATACATATAAATCTCTTACAGCAGTACTTGACTTATTTTAGCTACTAATATCATCGTCATCATTATCACCATCATCATTTTGATTTTCCAAGTTAAAATTCAATATTGTTTTCACCTTACAATAATGTCCCAAGCCGTGCCTTACACACCATAAATTACATAAGGTGTTACCAGGTAACAGAGGGCACCACAGCTACAAAACTTGGGCAATAGGTATTAGATTGAGTTTAGCTAGCTTCTTTGCTGTAAATGGCTTAGAACCTCTAATAGGTCAATACATACTTCTGCTATGGGAATATAACAAAAAAATTTTACTCAGCTAAAATTTATTGAGAACTTGTTTTTCCACGTTAACATTTTGAGAACTATTATTTTTCTATGGAACAGACTTGCCAAAAATATTGTGCTTCACTTTGAATATTAGGGAGAACACTTTAGAAAAGACTGATCCACACCTGGCACAGGTTGGGTTTGTAGGAAAGCAAAATCAAAGAAGGGCTGATGAGCTGCTGGGGCTTGTCAGGGTTTGGAGAAGTCAGGTTCACCATCAGGGCAGGTAGCAGATTCAAGAGATGGCAAAGAGTGGGAGAAGGTGGGAAAGGAGATAGGACTACAATATCGAAACCTCCAAGATAGACCGATTCTTCAGAATGACAAGACCCACCCCGTAGGAAGTATCATGTGTCTCTGCATTTTAAAGGAGGTAAAAGTCACTGGATTTGGAAAGGCCCAGGAGATAGGAGATCAGAGTTCCAGATGCTTCATCCTATGGATACTGATGTATTATGTAAACCTATTGTTTTATAGCTAAAAAAAAAAAATAGAGAAAACAGAGAGAGAGGAAGGGAAGGAGGTGAGGGAGAAAGGCTGTCTTTCAGAAACCTAACTGAAAACAAAAACAGCATTTGAATGTTATTAATTATTATAATTAAGATATATAATGAAACATTATCCTCTTGAAGCTTTTCTTTAAGCGGTTGCTTTGTTTTTAATTTTAGGGACAATTTTCAAATTTAAATTATTTGAAAATACTTGGTGTCAAAAATTAAAATTAATTATTATGTTATTTCTATGGCACTGTATGATGCAAAATGAAGATGTTGGTAGTTATGTGGAGAGTTTAGAGTATAGATATTCAAAGTAAAATACTCTTAATTACCTGAGAATATTTTAGCAAAGAAGGGAAAAGATGAAACTGAAAGGAATTACCTTATTTTTATGATTAATCGACTGTAAATGTAGAAAGATTGTGAAAGCCAGAGACAAACTGGACAGCTTTATTTATGTCTTAATCATAAAAAAAAAAATTCATCCACTCTAGAAGCCTTTAGAAATATCTGACATATTCCAGCTTTGCAATTTTTTTTTGTAGTTGGTGCCTATTGACCAAATTTGCCATCAATACATTCGATAGGAAAGCAAATAACCAAGCATGAGTGTAATCTCCAAAAGCTTAAAAACCTAGAAATGACAGTTGTTTATTGAAGTATACCAACAGTGAAGGTCCATTAGCCACAATTACCATTTCTTTCCTCCTTCCAACAATCCAGTCATCTTACACCAACCCTGGGCCAAACACTAGATTGGACATTGAAGATCAAATAATGAATAAAATGTATTTGCTGCTTTTAAAGAACCATTGGGGATTTAAGTCTTATTTAATTCTGTCTGTATTTATTGAACGCTCTCTATGATACATCAGGCGGTGTTCTGCGAATCTGAAATGCTAGGGGTTTTTGTGTGTGTGGTTTTTTTTGTATTTTGTTTTTTGTGTTTTTTTGTGCTAATTAAAATTTTTATTGAAATGATTTATTATCAGATACTAAGAAGATTAAAATTGAGGTGTCAAAGTCTAAGGGAGAATCGAGAGCAAACATCCAAATTAACTTTGGGAAATCAGAAGACTTGGCTTTTAGAGTTGTAAAAATACAGAGATGTCAAACAGCGAGATGTATTTTGGGAACTTGAAGTAGTTCTGTGAACCTGGGACAAAGGAGAGGAGGTGATAGGAAGTGACAGGAGATGGGCTGAGGCACTGGAGTGGTGGGAACATGGCAGGGGTGTGGGGAGGAGGTGGCAGGATCCGACATGTACTGGGAACTGGACAAAGCAGGGGATCTTTAGAGAAGGGTAAATAAGAATTGAACTCAAAATGAGTCCAAGAGAGATAAAGGCTGAGGGGAAAAAGAAGTGCACAAAAAAAGAGGGGCCACAGGAAAGGGATGGTTAAGTAAATGGGTAGACTAACCTGTATGGAATGGAGGGCCTAGTCAGATGCATAGGGGAGATAGACGCATTAAGACCACGACAGAGGAAGGCCTTGAAATCCACAAAGTAGAGATTTTACTTCATGAAGTGGGTGACAGGGAACCATAAGTGTCAGAAGAAGGGGATGATGGCCGAGAAGTGGTGTACTGTATGAACCACTCAGATTCTCCCGTATGTCCCATGAGTGCTTCATGAGAGCAGGCAGTGTCAGAAGGGAGCCTAACTGCTGCCTCAGGAAGTTGAAAGATCAGATATAATTCAAGCTGTATGCCTAATGAACTCCCTAGGGCAAGCCCAAACCAACCCGAGGGGACGATGCTATTCTTTAAATTACATTAACATTGGCTTATGCCAATTAGTCAGGGAATTAATGAGCAATTAAGGTGTCTACTCTTAAACAATTGGTCCCTTATGATGATTACTGTGTTGGTCACAATGATGTACCAAAATAGTGAATTTTCAGCACTAAAATATTCAAGACAGCAGTAGCCAAGAAGAGAAACTTTCCACCATAAAGTTACCATCTGGAGGGAAAAAAAGATTTATCCATCTCTCTAATCATTATTAGCAAATCTTTTATCTCGGGCTTGAAAATACACCTTGCCCTACTGCCTGAGATGAATGATTATTTACCCTGACTGCATGGAAATAAACTTCTGATATTACATGATTTTTAAATAATAGAAAAGGGCAGAATGATCCTCATCCCCTATAAATATGTGGGCCAGTTAAATATAAATAAATACATAAGTATGAATTATAAATATAAAAATAAACATAAATATAAATGTATGTAATTTTTCCCCAAGGTTGAGATAACATTCAAATAACCAGGCTTACACAGACACACAACTACATAAAGTTATTGATTTGTGTGAACTAAAAAGGAAATAGCTACCCATGGTTCTGAGTTAGACTTCTGCTTATGATTTGACCACTTCTCAGCAGGTAAAGTCCTTGCTAACCAACAGAAATACTGCATGATGTTGTCACTAATACAATGGGCTTTCAGTAGTTTAGACTGAAAAAATGCGTAGTTGGTTAACAGTCTCGTGAAGAGATAATGATGGGAATAAGTCTGGTACAGTGTGCTTCCCAGTTAGTAAACTGGAGTAATGGTACCTATCATTGTATAAGAACTATTTAATTAAATGACAGAGATTTCTGTGGTCAGTCCTTAGAAGGTGGCAAGGATGCTTGAAGGTGCGCCCTAGAGATTTACTGTAGAAAAAGTCAAATGGCATACTGTGACCTAAAAAAAGAATATGTATTAAATTGATGTAGTGGATCAAAAAAAAATCATGCTGAAAACCTTTAGAAAATATTCTTAAAAATTGGGATTTGCAGATATTAACTACTATAAATAAAATAGTAAACAGTGAGGTCCCACTGTATAGCACAGGGAACTGTATTCAAAACATTATAATAGCCTACAATGAAAAAAAGTATGAAAGGGAAAATATGTATATATGTATTACTGAATCACTGTGCTGTATGCCAGAAACTAACAACATTATAAACCAGCTATATTTCAATTTAAAAAAATGAAATTAACATCATAAAAAATACACAGGACTAAAAAGTACTGTGCACGTGTGCATTCAATTATTAGAAAATTAGACGTCTAATCTAGTCCTAGATGCTACCCAGCCCCCCACCCATGCATTTACATAATGCATTTTGCTAGGTTCTGGGCTTTGATTATAACTTTAGTCATGTATATCTTTCCTAGGACTGAAAAAATAATGTTTAGGGATTTAGGTCCTATTGTAAAACTTAATCAACTCTAGTTCAGGTAAAGAGGCCTTTGTTGGGGCAAAGAGTTGGGTTAGGGGTATGAAAGAGATGTGTTAGCTATTTGGTCCAGTTACCATATTAAACATGAAATGTGAGAGGTGAGCATCTTTCCGTGTCCTCAGCTACCAGAAACTTAGACCATTTTAAAGAAACAAGGAAAAAGAAGGCTGTAACTGTTCTGCCTGACTTCTGCTATTCATATGTTACTTCTTTGCCAAGGAGAAGAGGAAATTAAAGGCTAGATAAGCCTCTAGAAAAGAGAATGAAAGAGAACATAGAAATTTAATATCCATGTAAATTTTTGCTAGTCTGCCTCAGTCTCACTGCAAAAAATTAAACTGAGTCAGCAACTGTCTAATTGGCTAGGAAATTCCACAAAAGCTTTTAGTAGTAACACTTCTGTAAACTGGCCTTGCATCATATAATATCTTTAGAGATAAAACTCAGTTTTTGTTCTTTTAGCTCCTTCCCTCCATTCTGGGGGGTTATCCTATCAGCAGGTTGGTAGGCATATACTTATTCTGCCTATTTCAATGGTACGAGATCACAGGGACTTGATTTATGTATGACATAAGAACTCCTGAAATGACTAATCCAAGCTTGCAGGAAGCTGATTTCTTTCACTATCATCTCCATATTGGCTGAGTTTTAAAAGCATTTGGTAATACTTACGGCTAATGCTCAGTACACCAGTATTTTTAAGATTTATGAACATGTGAAGTTGTTTGCTTTTCAGATTTCTCAGGGACTGAAAGTTAACCTTAAAATAAAGCAATTAACATTACAAAACTCCATGTCTTGCTAAACCTGTTTAGTGCCCTCTATGAAAATTTATGAGGGCAAAAACTATTTTCAATATCAACAAAATGGGAAATGTGACAGTTTTGAAACCTGATAGAGCTTTCTGAGAGACACAGACAGCCTAGTTCATTTGAACCTAGAAAATCCTGAAAGGACCTAGAGTCTGTCTAGGATTCCCTCCCTCTTTTTCTATTGTAGTATAGTTGATTTACAATATTGTATTAGTTTCAGGTGTACAGCCAAGTGATTCAGTTATATATTTTTTTTAATTATTTTTCATTATAGGTTATTACAAGTTATTGTATATAGTTTCTTTTGCTATACAGCAAATCCTTGTTGCTTACCTATTATACACATGAAAGTTTGAATCGGTTAATCCCGTACTCCTAGTTTATCCGTTCCCCACCTCCCTTTCCCCTTTGGTAACCATAAGTTTGTTTCCTTTGTCTGTGAGTCTATTTCTGTTTTGTATACAGATTGATTTGTATTATTTCTTAGATTTCTCATATATGTAGTATCATATGATTATTTGTCTTTCTCTGTCTGACTTACAGCACTTGGTATGGTAATCTCTAGATCCATTCATGTTGCTCTAAATAGCAATATTTCATTCTTTTTATGGCTGAGTAATATTCCATTGTATATATTTATGTGTTACATATATATAATACAACTTCTTAACCAATCATCTGTTGATAAGCACTTGGATTGTTTCCATGTCTTGGCTGTTGTAAATAGTGCTGCTAAAACCATGTATTTTTTCAAATTAGGGTTTTCATCTTTTCTGGATATATGCCCAGGAGTGGGGGCGGGGGGGACTAAAAAATAGAGCTATCATAGGATTCCCTTCTTGAGTCCGTCAAAGATACTTAGTTTCTGCGTTCATCATTGTGAATTACATTTCCTCTTAGAAACAGTAAAATGGCTTCATTTTCAATTTTATTGAGGATTGTGCTAATAAAAAGGACTCTGTTACATATTATAAAACATAAACCCCTCATCCTTGTACATTTTCCTCTTGCATTAGATAACAGCAATGACAAGTAAAAGAAATATATCCCCTCACCCTGTCTTTTACAGACTTACTCCTCTGTAGATGGTATGAGCTCACTTTTTGTCATCTTAGAATATATTAAAAAATATGTCTTCACTATTATACCTTCTTATTTATTGTTTTAATCTCTTCTTTTTCTCTTTCTTTTTTCCAGGTAAGTCCTGCTGCTTTCTTAATCTTACCAGAATGTTGTTTAGAGAAATGGTAAGTTAAGTCTTTCCTTGTTATATGGCTTCATTCCAGGGTGCAAAGAAATTATCTCTTTTGTTTTTTAAAGCTACATTTGGTATCAGCCCATTTCTTAGCTGTTATCCATTAACACTAAAAAATACTTGCTCATGAGTGCGGTGGTAATTTTCTGTTTGATACTTTGATGGGTCCTTGCTACTTTGGGTATTCAGAATGTTGTTCCTAGAAAATTGAGTTTGCTGGTGTGCTGTATGTTAGAAAGAGGCTGTCCAGCTTCCTGTCGGCATTGAACATTGGGTGGCCAGAGATTACAGATGGTCCGTCATTGGTTTGGAGAGTTAAAGGAGCTTGCATTTTTGAGCATCAGATTTCAGAACCCAGTAGGAAAATATTTTTCCAGTGACGTCAGATAATAAAACCTTTTCTTAAAACATTCCACCACAAAGCTACCAATGGAAATGTGAACAGTGACAGTCAAAATGAGAAGCAAAAGTTCACAAAACTTAGCTATTTTGTCGAACACTTCAGAAGAAAAGATATTGGCACTGCCGTCTTCATCTGCTGGAATTAGCTTCATGGTCCATTAAAAGAAGCACAAATTTAGCTTTGTATATTGCAGTCCTTCATATTCAGAAATGACGCAAATTGCAAAAAATTTTGATTCATCTTCCTTAAGATGAGAGTGTGTATAACAAGCTGAAATTATGACTTCTTGGTGTTGTCAGCTATTTTATTTTGTGTCCTTGGTTTCACTGCTCTGTTGTACATAATTATACTTACATTGGAATCATATTCTATGCTGTTCCAGGAAACTATTTCAAAACCTTTTCTCAGGAGGTTGAGCATTTGTTCGATGGCATCAAAACAAAATAATGAGCACGTGAAAGTAGGTTTAGTAGAGACCATGAGAAATAAAATAAGAGTTTTGATTCTCAAGCTTTTAGCTAGAATTCTCTTTAAAAAAGAAAGAAAAAAGAAAACCTTAATATTTAGGTGCCAAGACATGGCTTTATTTTACATGTTACTATATTATCAAGTCATGTATATTTTGTAGTAACAACTTCCAATAACTAAATTAAAGAAAAACCAGCAAAAGATGTGTAGACTACTCTGCATGCAGCTCTCTCAGTAACTTTGAATAGTAAACTCAAGAATTACCTGGAATATATGCTCTATTACTTAGGTCTTTTTGATTCGTATACAATTTTCCTGCTTATACCCACCAAAAGATCATCTCTTCTTCATGTATTTTTTTCTTTCAGCATCATTTAGGCCTTTTTCTCTTGCAAGTATCAGAATATTTAGTGTAAACTGGTTCAAGCAAAAAGGGAATTACTAGGGTCATGGAAGTAAAAAATTTGAAGATAAATCTTTCTTCAGGAATAACTTTAAGCAAGTGCTCAAAGGACTTGGTTCCTTTGTCTCAACCTCTCAAATGTGTTGTTTCTACACAGGCCTCTTGGTTTCTATAAACTGTTTCAAAGCTTGTGAAGAAAACAAAGAGGGTCACTCTCATAGTAGCCCCATCCAGAGATCCATTGCATCTCATTGGCTCTTTGTCATGAACTTCTATCTAATGAGAATGCGTGAGCTGTCTTAGGTCTGAGTTTGTACTTTATCCCTGGTAGCAGTGGGGGGCCAGGGAGTTTGGGGTTGGTTGGCAGAGCCCATCCATACTCAGGAACAAAATGAAAAAGTACTGTATTTCCCAGCTGCTGAAACTTGCAGTAAGGTGAACAAATGCCAACAAACCAAGAAATAAATTAATAAATACCTACCTCATCTTCTTTATTATTATATCTATTTTTTTCCTTTGAAAAAGGTTATATTTCCCCTCTTTGAATGATGTAAGGAACTTGACTAATTCTGTCCCATCACTGGCCATCAACATGGCCAGGAAGCAGGGTCCGTAAAGTGGTCCGATTGGGCTGTGGCAGCTTCTAGTATTTTTCTATTTGATCCAACATACTTGAGCTAAAAACCTGTGGTGATAAATACTAGATAAAAGCATCCTACTTGAATTATTTCTGCTTCTCTCTTCTGCCCTCCTTTGTATGTTTTGTGTGTTCACTGTAATCAGAGAACAGTGTTGAGACACTGTGGCTCTTCTGATGTCATTATAGATGAGAACGTTATGCATAGGGATAGAGCCTCTAAAGGTAGTTTATTTCACACATGAAAGCTAACTTAAAAGAAAAGCTTTCTTCTGAACGCATAGTGCTCACTAACCCACAAATTGTCCACTTTACATCCTTAAATAATTGTCACTTTTTTCTCCATACCTGTATTGACACTTTGCATCTAGAAACTATAGGTTGATAGAAATTGTTCTTTCAAAATAAAACATAAATTTAATATTTAAAATTTGGTTGGAATTCTATGGAGACTACAAAGTACACTTAGTGGTCCCTGGAGTTGTAAAGCGCCAGAATCTTGGAGTCAGTGATCAGGATACCAGATTTTAATCCTATAGTGTTCAGGTTGCCATTAGGCGGAAAAAAAAAAAAGAAAAGATTGTTGTTTCTTTTAAATTAGTTCTTTTAAAATATAAACGACCATTATCTAGAGAATTAAGCTATGGACAAATACCTGGAAATGTTATAGACCTTATTAGAGAGCAGTCCCTCTAGATTGTCATAGTCTTGCTGAATGAAATTAGATATTTTAAATCATCTTTGAACATCATTAACCTAGAGGAAGCCACACTACAGTTCAGTGAAAGCCCTGAATAGTCAAGGACTTTCTGAGGGAGCATTTATTTCCTTAGATCTTGAATAGTCAATTTCTGTTTTGTCTTTGTTTTTCTTTTATAAAAATCCAATGTTTCTTTTCAGTGTAGGAAAATTATACCAAGAGTAATAATGTAAATGTTAGGTTAATAGGGTTAAAACTGATTTACTGACTTAATATTTTCTGCATTTAAGGTGCAACAAAATACATTTTTGAAAAGAAAGATAACTTGTAAGACAGAAATACATGTTTTACAATTTCTCATTAGATAGAGGATTATTAAAATATATCAGCAATAAAGATTCTGCTTGAAAACTATTCATCTTTCCATTCCCCAAAGCACCCTAAACCAAATTTTACACATAGTAGATACTCTGTATTCTTAATTGATGACTAAAGAAAGAAAGAAAGAATAAATGAATGACTTTCTGGAAGGCATAATGTAAAATATGAGGGCATTTCAAAATATAAATAATGAAAAGTATGTTTTTCTAACCATCAAATATAAGATATTCAAATTACGAAATTCAGCAACAACTTTCTGAAAAAGGTAACAAAATATGAGGGAAATAAAGTAATATAGAATAGCTACATAGCTGAAAAAATGAAAATAAGCTGAGAAAACTCAGAGGTCTAACCCCTATTAGATGCATGTCTTCCTTTTAAAGCTTGTATTAGTCACAGTTACTCACCCTTCTCTGGTTTGAAGGGATCGTTTGCCCATTACCCACCTCACATTTAGCTTCCAGATTCATCTATAAGAATTGGTAGGAGTGTCACAGTGTTTATCATATGCTTTAGGAAGTAACAAAGTTTCCTGAGAGACAGGCTTGAATTCTACATGGATCTCGTCTGGTAGCTCTTCAAGGCCACTGGCATGTGAACATACAGTAAAATTGGATGTTAAAAAAGTTACAGCTTATCTTTCAATTATAACTTCAACTTATAAGGAGCTGGAAATTTGTTATTTTTATCCTTATAATTAAAAAAAAAAGCTGGACTAACTGAAAATCTTTGATTTTTCTTGGCCAGTCAGAAAACTGAGGGCATAGGTGAATCCAGAGATTCACAGCCAACATCTGTTTATCTGGAACTGAAACCAGTGGAGTCATAAACTGATAGGAACGCTTAAATGGTAATTTTGACAAATTGTTAGCAGCTGAGTTTGGACTACCACAGAGTCACAAACTCCTGGGGACTGTGATCTTCGTGGGACTCTTAACTCTCATGGGATTTACCCTCAGGAATTCTTTCAGATTATCATGGTGAAGAGCAGCGAAAGATCCCCTTGTGGCTCTGGCAGAGAGAGGAAAACAGTACTCCTTGTGAAATAAATCCGAAGTCTTCTCCATAACAATGACTTACTCTCCATGGGGAAAGACTTTACCAGAGCCTTGTCTCAGAGCTGTAAGGGAAGACCATTCCTCCTATTCCAGCCCCTACAGCCTATCACAGCTGTGGGGATGGGGGTAGGGGTGGCATGCTATAGAAGAAGAAATACTTGTATAAGTATAGGCCAGAGACACAGGCTTACTCAAATACTGAGATTTAATTGGAAGATTATGGAGTGCCTGCCCCCATACTTTGCCACCATACTAACAGCGATCCAGTATGTTAATAGGGGTTGATACTGGTTACACTGAAGAAGTTACAAGACATAAATTCTCTCAGATTGAGGAGTGTTTATTTTAGTAAACTCCAAATCAAAGGGTACCAAAAACAAGATCATTAGAGGGATTTGATGCCTCCGGCACCCCTACCTACAGTACACATTAATCAAAGGTCCTAGTCAGATTACCATAAATCTTCATTATAAAGGCCTGTTTACTTCAATTCCTGTTACTCAAAACAACATTTCTGGCTTTCAACAAGAAATTACAACACACACACATGTGCACAAGCACACACGTGCGTGCGCACACACACACACGCACACACACGCAGCCTGAAAAGAAAAAGCAAGCATTATAACCAGGCTTATATAAGATGCATGTGCTGGAATAAGTGCACAGAGAGCTTTAAATAACTGTGATTAATATGTTAAAGAATCTAATGAAAAAAGTAGACTACATGCAGGAACAGATGGATAATGTGATCAGAGAGATTTAAATTCTAAGAAAGACTTGAAAAGAAGTACTAGTAATCAAAAATAGTAGAAGAGTAATGAAGAAGGCCTTTGATGGACACATCAGTAGACTTGGCATGCTGAGGAATGAATCACTGAGCTTGCAGATAAGTCAAAGGACTCCTCAAATAGAAATACAAACAGAACAAAAAGAATGAAAAGGAATACAATATAAACTTCAATACTATTGGACAATATCAAAGGGTAATGTCACTGGAATACCGGAAGTATAAGAAGTGAGTGGAGCAGGGGGAGAGGGTAGAGCTCAGTGGTAGAACGCATGCTTACCATGCAGAAGATCCTGGGTTCAATCCCCAGTACCTTCATTAAAGATAAATAAATAAATAACCTAATTCCCCCCCCCCCCCAAAAAGAGAAGTGAGTGGAACAGAAGAAATATTTGAAGTAATTATGACAGAGGACTTTTAAGAATTAAAGACAAACCAAACCACATGTCCAGAAAGTTCAGAGAACAAGCAGAATAACTCACCAAAAAACTACACCTAGGTATATCATATTCATACTGAAAGAAATCAGTGAAAGGAGCAAATATTGAAAGAAGCCAGAGAAAAATAAAACAACTTACAAGTCATAAAGACAAGAATAAGAATTATAATGAACTTCTCATCAAAAACCATGCAAAAAAGATGATGCAATGAAATATTTTAAGTGTTAAAATAAAAAATCCTCCAACCTAGAATTTTATATCCAGTGGAAATATCCCTTAAAAGTGAAGGAGAAATACATTTTTTTTCAAACAACAACAAAGGAATTTATCACCAGCACACTTCTTTTTAAGAACTGTTAAAATATTTTTTTTCAGGCTGAAGAAAAATTATGCTGGTCAGAAACTTAGCTCTACATAAAGGAAGAACATTAGAGAAGGAATAAATGAAGATAAAATAAAATATTTTATTTTTCCTACTTTTAACTGATTTAAGGCATAACTGTTTAAAGTCACAGTAGTAAAAATATATTAAGAGTTTATACCATATGGGGAAATGAAATGTATGACAGCAATGTTACAAGGGGTGAGAGAGAGGAAATGGGAATACAAGTAGAATAGTATTGTTTGAAGGTAGAAATGAATTAGGTAATAATATACACTGTAAACTGTAGGGAAATGACTCTAAAATTGTTTTAAGTATAATTTAAAACCAGAAAAGGTAGAGGGGGAAGACGGAGAAGATGGCAGAGTAGAAGGACGCTCGCAGGTCACCCTCTCCCACAAATACACCAAGACCCACATCTACAGACCCACTCAGCCAACCAGAGCACCTGTGGAACTCCGACAGAACATCGCCCTCTTCAAAAGATAAAGACGCCAAAAATCTGGTAGGAGAAAAGGAAAAAAGAAAGAACAAAAGGCAAAGCAGCGCTGGACGGGTCCCGCGGGGAGGGAGCGGCAAAGGAGGACTGGCGCTCGCTCGCTGGGTCTCCCCTCTCCAACTGAGAGGCCAGCGGGACGGAGGGGGAGCCTCCAAGGCTCGGATCTGTACAGAGCAGCCCTTGACTAACAGAACTAAGTTAAAGGGGCACAGAGCGTCCCCCCGACACCCAGCCTGAGATGCGGGCCGGCAGCCGCGAGCAGGGCCAGGCTGCACAAGCCGGGCGGAGGACGAAAGTGGCTGCACGGAGGCAGCCCCGGGGGAACGCAAGGGGCTGCACGCCGTGGCTGTGGGTGCACAGGGCAGAACAACCTGGGCCCTCCATAAAACAGCAAGGTTGATGTGCTCTTGGGGGAAGGGTGCACACCCCCATCTCTGAAAACCCGCGGAAAGTTTTCGGGGGAAGAGAGGCGGGGCTCAGGCACAGCCGCCATATCCTCCGCGCTGAGCACTCAGGCGGGAGCGGGGGCGAAACCTGCATCCGCACCTAAGGGCTTAGCAGCCTCAAAGGCCAGACTGAGACTGGCCTGCAGCCGCGGGCAGATAGGATCCTTCCATCCTGGTCCCTCAGAGAACTTGCTCCACAAAGACAAACAAAGAGCTGGGTTTTGGCTCCGAGCAGGGACAGGGCTGTCCCTAGGTCTTCCCCGAGCCCACCCGCGGAGCGCCGACCAGGACGGACGGAGAGCCGGTGGCGGAGCGCGCAGCCGCACAGAGCAGCGGAGCTACCAGCGGCGGTGCAGGTAGAGCGAGAGCGGCCCCCCGCCTTTCGGGCAGGAACACAGCCCCTGACCGAGGTGCTGGGAGAGGGCACGACCCGCCCTCCTACCCGGCCAGTCTGCAACATCTGACTGCGGCATCCGGAGGGGCAGCGACCCGCCCGCCCACAGCAGAGAGCTGCACCTGACCCAGTGTTAGGAGGAGGCGCGATCTGCTTGCCGACAGGTGCTGGGAGCAGCACAGAAGAGGGCGCCAACGGAGGGCCTCTGAAAACAGCAAGCTGAGCTTCCAAAACAGGACGAAGACAGAAAGACTTCACATTAAAAGCACACAGACTCCAGGAGAACACCGACAACCCCCCCCTTTTTTTTTTTAATCTGTTTTTACCTGTTCTATTTTCTATTACTCTCTTAATCTTTACTTCTTAATTCATTTCTATTTCTCTTGGGTTTTGATGTCCTGCTATTGATTAGACACAGGTTTCAAATACATCTATTCATCTCCCCCCCCCTTTTTTTTGTAAAGGTTTCAAAAGGACGTCTCAACCCGATTAATACTCTGCTTCAACTCACTCTTCTATTATTCATTATACACTGTTTTCAAACCCTCTTTCTCCCTTCTTTTAAAATTCTTTCTCTCTCTCTCTTATTTTTTTTCTTTTTTTCTTAAGTTCTATTCCTAAATAGGCATCAGATAGATAAAATCCTTAAGGACCAAATTAAACAACTGATACTCCATAAACCACAGTGCCAAAGAGGTATGAGCAAGATGAAGAAGCAGAAAAACCTTTCCCAATTAAAAGAACAACAGAAATCCCCTGAAAGAAAGATCAACGAAATAGACATCGATAGCCTACTAGATCAAGATTTCAAAAAAGGAGTGATCGAATTGCTGAAGGAATTAAAAGAGATAGTGTTTAGAGATATAAAATATGTCAAAAATGAAATTGAAGCTATAAAGAAGAGCCAAGTAGAATGGGTAAACTCATTGACAGAGATGAGGAATGATCTAATAGCTGTGCAAAGCCGACTAGATAATGCAGAAGAATGAATTAGTGATCTAGAAGACAGGGCAATAGAAAGCACCCATTCAGAACTACAAGAGAAGCAAATAAAAAATAATGAAAATAGCATAAGGGACCTATGGGATAATATAAAGCATCCCAATCTTCACATAATAGGGGTCCCAGAAGGAGAAGAAAGATCAAAGGGGATTGAAAAGGTTTTTGAAGAAATCATGACTGAAAACTTCCCAAACTTAAAGAAGGAATCAGATATCCAAGTACAGGAAGCTCAGAGGGTCCCAAACAGGAAGAACCCAAATAGACTCACACCAAGACATAGCATAATCAAGATGGCCAGAGTCAAGGATAAAGAAATGATTCTAAAGGCAGCAAGAGAAAAGCAAAGAGTAATTTACAAGGGAACCCCCATAAGGCTCTCAGCTGATTTCTCTACACAAACACTACAGGCCAGAAGGGAGTGGGGAGTGGCAAGATATATTCAAAGCCCTGAATGAAAAAAAGATGCAGCCTAGGATCCTTTATCCAGCAAGGCTATCGTTGAGGATAGAAGGAGAAATAAAGAGTTTCACAGACAAAAAAAAAAAAAAAAAGCTGCAGGAGTTTAGCAACACTAAACCCATGCTAAAAGAAATATTGAAAGGGCTATTCTAAATAGAAAAGCAGCAGGATGCTACAGAAACGAGAAACACACAACTGGAAAGGTGATAACTCATGAATTACAAATAAAAGTAAACATGAAATTATAAAAGAAGACATACAAATCACTGAGAGTGGGAGAGGGAGGCAGGGAAATATAGAATATTTTTTTATTTCTTTTTTCAATTTTTTTTAACAGTAGGATGGGTTTGAGATCATGTTACTATCAGTTTAATAAAAACAGTTATAGTAATGGGTTGATAGATTTACAAAAAAGGGTAACCACAAGCCAAAAATTTACAAAGGAGTCACAAAAAGTAAATAAAATCCATGATAATACAAAGGAAAATTACCAAACCACAAAAGGAAGAAGAACGGAACAAAGAGGATATACCAATTCAACTGCAAAGATAAGTTCAAAATGGCAATAAACACACATCTATCATTAATTACTGTAAATGTTAATGGACTAAATGCTCCAGTCAAAAGACACAGAGTGGCAGACTGGATAATAAAGCAAGAACCTTCAATATGCTGCATACAAGAGACCCACTTTAGGGAGAAGGACACATGTAGATTGAGAGTGAAAGGATGGAAAAGGATATTCCATGCAAATGGAAAAGCCAAAAAAGCAGGTGTTGCAGTACTGATTTCAGACAAAATAGACTTTAAAACAAAGGCCATAAAGAAAGATAAAGAAGGACATTTTATAATGATTAAAGGAGTGATACAAGATGAGGATATTACACTCGTTAATATATATGCACCCAATATAGGAGCACCTAAGTACATACAAGAATGACTAACAGAGATAAAGGGGGATATTGATGGGAATACAATCATAGTTGGAGATTTTAACACTGCATTAACATCACTAGTCAGATCTTCCAGACAGAAAATAAACAAGGCAACAGAGAAATTAAATACTACAATAGAAAAACTAGATTTGGTGGATATTTTCAGAGCATTACACCCTCAAAAAATAGGATATACATTATTTTCAAGTGCACATGGAACATTTTCCAGGATCGATCATGTACTTGGGCACAAAAGAAACCTCAACAATTTTAAGAAGATAGAAATTATCTCAAGCATCTTCACTGACCACAATGCCATGAAACTGGAAATCAACAACAGAGAAACAAAGGAGAAAAAAAGGAAAGCATGGAGATTAAACAATATGTTATTGAAAAAACAATGGATCAATGAGGAAATCAAAGCTGAAATTAAAAAATACGTTGAGACAAATGATAATGAAAGCACAACCACTCAAAACCTATGGGACACAGCAAAGGCAGTGCTAAGAGGGAAGTTTATAGCGATACAGGCCTTCCTCAAAAAAGAAGAACAATCTCAAATAAACAATTTAACCCACCACCTGAATGAATTAGGAAAAGAAGAACAAAAAGCCCCAAAAAGCAGCAGAAGGAAGGAAATAATAAAGATCAGAGAGGAATTAAATACAATAGAGATTAACAAGACCATACAAAAAATCAACCAAAACAAAAGCTGTTTTTTTGAAAAAGTAAATAAAATCGACAAACCTCTGGCCAAACTCACAAAGAAGAAAAAAGAGAGAGCACAAATTAGCAAAATAAGAAAAGAAAATGGAGAAATTACAACAAACAAAATAGAAATACAGAATATCATACGAGAATATTATGAAAAACTATATGGAACCAAACTGGATAACCTAGAGGAGATGGACAAGTTTCTGGAAACATACTGTCCACCAAAACTGAATCAAGAAGAATCTGAACACTTGAACAATCCGATCACTAGAAAGGAAATAGAAATAGCAATTAAAAACCTCCCTACAAATAAAAGTCCAGGACCGGACGGCTTCACCGGGGAATTCTACCAAACATACAAAGAAGAACTCACACCAGTCCTTCTCAAACTCTTCCAGGTGATTGAAAAGGAGGGAATACTCCCAAACTCATTCTATGAAGCCACCATCACCCTGATACCAAAACCAGGCAAAGACACTACAAAAAAAGAGAATTATAGGCCAATATCACTGATGAACATAGACGCCAAAATCCTCACCAAAATTTTAGCAAATAGAATCCAACAACACATAAAAAAGATTATACATCATGACCAAGTGGGGTTCATCCCAGGGACACAAGGCTGGTTCAACATACGCAAATCAATCAATGTAATACATCACATCAACAAGAGAAAGGACAAAAACCACATGATCATCTCCATCGATGCAGAAAAAGCATTTGATAAAATTCAACACCCATTTATGATAAAAACTCTCGCCAAAGTGGGTATGGAGGGAACATATCTCAACATCATAAAAGCTATATATGACAAACCTACAGCCAGCATAGTACTCAACGGTGAAAAACTCAAAAGCTTCCCACTAAAATCTGGGACAAGACAAGGATGCCCACTATCACCACTCCTATTCAACATAGTCCTGGAAGTCCTAGCCACAGCAGTCAGGCAAGAGAAAGAAATAAAAGGGATCCAAATTGGAAAAGAAGAGGTAAAAGTGTCATTATATGCTGATGACATGTTACTATATATAGAAAACCCTAAAAGGTCCACACAAAAGCTACTAGAGCTGATTGAAGAATTCAGCAAGGTAGCAGGTTACAAAATTAACGTTCAAAAATCAGTTGCATTTCTTTACACTAACGATAAATCAACAGAAGAAGAAAGTAAAGAAACAATCCCCTTTAAAATAGCACCCAAAGTAATAAAATATCTGGGAATAAATCTAACCAAGGAGGTGAAAGAATTATACACAGAAAACTATAAACCATTGATGAAGGAAATTAAAGAAGACTTTAAAAAATGGAAAGATATTCCATGCTCTTGGATTGGAAGAATCAATATTGTTAAAATGGTCACACTGCCCAAGGCAATCTACAGATTTAATGCAATCCCTATCCAATTACCCAGGACATATTTCACAGAACTAGAAAAAATCATAATAAAATTCATATGGAACCATCAAAGACCTAGAATTGCCAAAACATTACTGAAGAGAAAGAAAGAGGCTGGAGGAATAACTCTCCAGACTTCAGACAATACTATAGAGCTACAGTCATCAAGACAGCATGGTATTGGTACCAAAACAGACATATAGACCAATGGAACAGAATAGAGAGCCCAGAAATGAACCCACAAACTTTTGGTCAACTCATCTTTGACAAAGGAGGCAAGAATATACATTGGAATAAAGACAGTCTCTTCAGCCAATGGTGTTGGGAAAACTGGACAGCAGCATGTAAAACAATGAAGCTAGAACACTCCCTTACACCATATACAAAAATCAACTCAAAATGGATTAAAGACTTAAACATAAGACAAGATACAATAAACCTCCTAGAGGAAAACATAGGCAAAACATTATCTGACATACATTTCAAAAATTTTCTCCTAGAAGAAACAAAAGCAAGAATAAACAAATGGGACCTGATGAAACTTACAAGCTTCTGCACAGCAAAGGAAACCAGAAATAAAACAAGAAGAAAACCTACGGAATGGGAGAAAATTTTTGCAAGTGAAACCGACAAAGGCTTGATCTCCAGAATATATAAGCAGCTCATACGACTCAATAAGAAAAAAATAAACAACCCAATCCAAAAATGGGCAGAAGACCTAAACAAGCAATTCTCCAAGGAAGACATACAAATGATCAAAAAGCACATGAAAAAATGCTCAATATCACTAATTATCAGAGAAATGCAAATCAAAACTACAATGAGGTATCACCTCACACCAGTCAGAATGGCCGTCACTCAAAAATCCACAAATGACAAATGCTGGAGAGGCTGTGGAGAAAGGGGAACCCTCCTACACTGCTGGTGGGAATGCAGTTTGGTGCAGCCACTATGGAAAACAGTGTGGAGATTCCTCAAAAGACTAGGACTAGACTTACCATATGACCCAGGAATCCCACTCCTGGGCTTGTATCCAGAAGGAAATCTACTTCAGGATGACACCTGCACCCCAATGTTCATAGCAGCACTATTTACAATAGCCAAAACATGGAAACAGCCTAAATGTCCATCAACAGGTGACTGGATAAAGAAGAGGTGGTATATTTATACAATGGAATACTACTCAGCCATAAAAACTGACAACATAATGCTATTTGCAGCAACATGGATGCTCCTGGAGAATGTCATTCTAAGTGAAGTAAGCCCGAAAGAGAAAGAAAAATACCATATGAGATAGCTCATGTGTGGACTCTTAAAAAAACCAAAAACAAACAAACAAACAAAAACAAAGCCTAAATAAAGGACAGAAATAGACTCACAGAGAATACAGACTTGTGGTTACCAGGGGGGTGGAGGGTGGGAAGGGATAGACTGGGATTTCAAAACTGTAGAATAGACTACACTGTATAGCACAGGGAAATATACACAAAATGTTATAACTCACAGAGAAAAAAATGTGACAATGAGTGTGTATATGTCCATGAATAACTGAAAAATTGTGCTGAACACTGGAATTTGACACAACATTGTAAAATGATTATAAATCAATAAAAAATGTTAAAAAAAAAAAAAAGAAAAGAAAAGGTAGAGGGGAAAAGCCTCCGACAATGAATAGAAAAGGTTTACAATCATGGTTGATATTAATACAGATGTATCAATAATCACTTTAAGTGTAGATGATCTACATACACAAATTAAAAAACAGAGACTTTTATAGTAGATAAATAAACACGACCCAACTATATATTGTCTACAGAAAACTCACTATTAAAGTAAAGACTCTGATAGGTTAAAAGAAAGATAACATGCTAACACTAATTAATAGAAAGTTGGGATAGTTACATTAATTTCAGACTAACAGACTTCAGAACAAGAAAAAATATCAAAGGAAAAGAGAAGTGTTAGTAATGACAAATTCTTCAGAAAACATATTAACTTTAAATGTGTATGCACCCCAAAACTGTACATCAAAATATGTAAGGCATAAATTGATAGAACTGAAAGAAGAAATAGACAAATCCACTATTACACTTGGAAACTTCAGTATCTCCCTGTCAGTAATTGATAGATCAAACAGGCAGAGAATCAGTAAGAATGTAGTTGACCTGAATCAACTTGATTTAATTGACATTTACAGAATATTCCATCCAGTGATAGCAGAATACATATACTCCTCAAATTTACATCCTCATTTTAAGCTCACGTGGAACATTCACTAGGATAGAGTAAATTCTAGGCCATAAAACACACCTTTACAAATACAAAAGAATATAAATCATACAAAGTATATTCTCATACCTTAATGGAATTAAACTAAAATTTATTGAAAAATACCCAAATATGTGGAAATTAAACTTTACACTTGTAGATAACATATGGGCCAAATAAGAAATCTTAAGGAAATTAAAATATATTTTTTTTAATAAAATTAAAATGTAAATTACAGAAATTTGTGGAATACAGAGTGCAGCAAGAGGGAAATTTAATTTTAAATGTGTATATTAGAAAAGAAAAAAAAGATACAAAATCAATAACTTAAGCTTCCACCTTAGAGAAGTAGAGAAAGAATGTCAGTTTAAGCCTAAAGCAAGCAGAAGGAAAAAAAAAAATAGAGCACAATCAATACAATTGAAAACAGGAAAAAAATAGAGAAAATCAATAAAACTAAAAGGTATTTCTTTTAAATGATCAATACATTTGATAAACTTCTAAGCAAACTAATTAAGAAAAAGAGGTATATATAGGTAATACAAAGTACCCATAGTAAGAATAAAAGAGGAGTCATCATTACTGATTCTGTGAACAACTTTATGTCTACAAATTTGATAAGTTAGATGAAATCGACCAATTCCTTGAAAGACATAAACTACCAGAACTCACACAAGGAGAAGTAACTTGAATATCCCTTTATCTATTAAATAATTTGAATTGATAATTAATAATCCTCCAAAATGAAATCACCATCCCAGATGGTTTCACTGGTGAATTTTACCAAACATTTAAGAAATTATGTCAATTCTACACAGTCTCCTCCAGAAACAGAATAGGGAATGCTTCCTAACTCATTCTATGAGACCAGCATTACACCAATACTAAAACTATATAAAGACATTACAAGAAAGGAAACTACAGACTGATATCTATCATTAAAAGAGGCACAAAATTCTTAATGAAATACTATCAAATTGAATCCAACAATATGCTAAAGGAATTTATACACCCTAACTGAATTAGTTTCTGCACATAATAAATTATCACACACAGGTTGTGTTAAAACAACAGAAATTCATTCTATTATGGTTCTGAAGTCTAGAAGCTGAAACCATGGTGTTGGCAGGACTGTCTATCTACCTATCCGGCTACCTACATAATGCATAATATAATCAAACAGTATAATCCACCACATCAGCAGACTGAAGAGGAAAATGCGTATAGTTATATCAATTGGTACAGAAGGACCGTATAAATACTCCAGTAGGAATGAAAGGGGAACTTTCACAATTTGATAATGAACATCTATTTAAAACCTACAGCTAACCTGATACTTGATAATGAGAAACTGAACTCTTTCCATCAAAATAAATCATAGACCTAAATTTAAAGTACAAAACTATAAACCTTGTCATCAAAAATTTAGGGGAAAATACATATATCACTTTAGTTTGGTGATGAGTTTTTAAACACACCACCACTAGTACAATCCATAAAAGAAAATTTTGATAAAACTTAATTCATTAAAATTAAAAACATATGCTCTAATAAATACACTGTTAAGAGAATTAAAATATGAGCCACAGACTGAGAGAAAATATTTGTAAAATGCATTATCTGATAAAGGAATTGTATTCAAAATATATAAAAAAGTTCTTAGCATTCAATAATAAGAAAACAACCCAATTTTTAAAATGAGCCAAAGATCAAAACAGATATCTCACTAAATAAGATACATAGATGGAAATAGTATGAAAAGATATTCAACATCATTTATCGTAAAAGAATTGCAGATTAGTCTTATGGTAGCTCACAGCCGAAAAACAAATGTGACAGTGAATATATGTATGTTCATATATAAATGAAAAATTGTGCTCTACACTGGAATTTGACACAACATTGTAAAATGACTATAACTCAATAAAAAGAATGTTTAAAAAAATTGCAAATTAAAATGACAATGAGATAACATGACACTAAAATCCAAAAATCTCTAATACCAACTGCTGGGGAGATGTGGAGAAACAGAAATTTTTCATTGCTAATAGAAAATCAGAATGGCACAGCCACTTTGGAAGACAGTGTGGCAGGGTCTTAAAAACTAAACAAAGTTTTACCTTATGATCACACTCCTAGGTATTTACTCAAGTGATTTTAAAGCTTATATCCAGACAAAACTTGCAGGTAAATATTTACAGCAGCTTTAGTCACAATTGCCCCAAACTGGAAGCCATCAGAATGCTCTTCAAAAGAGTGGATAAACAAACTATGGTACATTCGTACAATGGAATCTTATTTAGATATTTAAATAAGTGAACTATCAAGTTACCAAAAGCATGGATAAATCTTAAAAACAAACTGCTAAGTAAAACAAGCCATTCTAAAAAGGCTTTGTACTGTATGCGGTCACGTACATGGCATTCTGGAAAGGGCAAAATTATTGAAATGGCAAACAGATCAGTGGTTGCCAGGGCTCAAAGTGGTGGGGAATAGGAAGATTGAATAGATGAGCTACAGATCTTTTTTAGAGTAAAATTATTTTATGTGATCCTTGAATGGCAACTAGAAGACATTAGAATTTGTCTGAACCTACAGAATATTACAGCATAAAAAGTGAACTTTAATTTTTTTAAGGTTTAATAACATCATTGAGGTTGGGAAATCCCAGGATGGAATGCTGAATGTGGTAAAAATAATCCAAACGTATTACAAATGTATGAAACGCCCTCAGTAAAGAGGGTGAGAGAATAAGGAAGAGGAGACCATAATGACCCATGTAATAGTGATCAGAGTTGGAGACAGGATGAAATTGTTTCACTCAATGCAGATACAGATGGTCTACATACAAGTAAGCAGATATAGCTCAGAATGAATAAGAGAATGGCAAAGCATTAATTTACAAGAAACACCTGTCTGAACTTTCCTATCATGGATCCTATCATTATGCAAAACAAACAACAATGAAAACAGGAAAAATAACCCCAGTAGGTTTTACGCTACCTTTAATGCAAATTCCTCCTGAGCAAGAAATCTAACTGAGGGGAATTACATTTATAAATGATCTTTCATTCAGATGAACTTTCATACAAGGATATGCTTTAAAACTCAGTGCTGTTTGTTCTGTAAAGATGAAAAGTTTGTTAAAACTTTATAAAATTAGTATTAGTGAAGTAGACATAGAGTTGTTTATCAAATTTCAGAGGTATGTTTTTCTGCATTTTTGAGAACAGAATAATAGGGTCTCAAAACACATGGGATTAATCATTGGAAATTATGGTAGAAGCTAAAAATTCATGCATGACAGATTTCTAACAGATTAAAGGATAAAGTTACTTTCAGAGTTCTGCTGTAGAGAAAAATGGTGCTCTTCTGGAAAACACCACTTAGCTGTAATGGAAAGGAAGAGTGAGACTTATATTTTAACAGTTTATTCCACTTGGGGGCTACAGCAGATAAGATGGCTCATTAGCAGGGCTCTCTATAAATGTCTGTAATAGTGTAGTCTTCATAAAGCCCCTTCCATGATGTCTAGGACTGATTTCTCAAGATGCTTAAGGAAGCCTAGAGATAGAAGAGGACTGGGTAGAAATTAGACAGCTTTGAGAATTGCTGAGTCTTCAGAGGGAGAGAGAGTTTAAAGAGATAGAAAGACTTGGTATGCAACAGTTTCTGGTAATTTCTAAAAATGAAAGTATGTACAAATCTTTGTATGTGAAGGTACTATTAGTGATGCCCTAACAATGGTACATACTTTTGTTTAGTTTCCCAGCAGTATGAATGGATATTTACTAGCCCGTGAACACTACTCCACTTAATCTTTTAGGGGTCAATTAGCCACGTTTAGAAGGTAACTAACCGTATAAACTCCATAATGGAGTGGCCTACATAAGGGTTTATAATATATGATCTTTGATTCATTAGTGAGATATTTTAATGCCTTGTCATGTGTATAAAACTGTGAACCACTTTATCATGTGTACAGTCAATGATCTGTACTTTAATGCATTTCTTAAAAGCAGAAGTAGCGTTATGACAGTACCTTTAAAGATGTATCTCTGAAATTTCAAGTAGAAGTAAAAAATATTTATATTCATTAAATTGTCAGGACAGGAGCATTAAAGATCAGTTTCCTCAAAAAATAGGAGGATAAAATCTGCACTTTAAAATCTATTAAAACACAATTGAAATTTCAAATTAATCTAGAAGAGTGGGGGTAAGTAAATATACAATTCACTTAGGCTAACTTAGTTACTGTTATTGGATAATGTATTTACCCTGGGAGTCCTAGAAGTAAAAGCAATAAAATCATATGCATTGGATTACAAAGTTCATTTGATTAATAATAGATAACATGCAAGTTCTTGAGAAATCACATTTTTTTTTTCCTGTATGGTATTTGGAAAGAAATTTTTCATGTTGGTTATTGGAAAACCTAGACTCTTGTCTTTATCAATAATTTTGTAGGAAGGGGATAAATGGTCATTTTATTCCTTGACCCTTGAGTAAGCCAAGTCCATAGAAGCTCACATATGGTGTTCTGCACGAGTGTAAACTAATGCTTTCTGATGGTCTAACTCTATACAAACATAGAAGAGGTGTTGGATGATCTGCCCCTAGACTATCTTTGTGGCACTTGTTCTTACCTTAACAGAAGAGCAGTCACATGAAGGTCTCTTTCTGGTTAGCAAGTAGAGGGTTGCTTTTCTGGAATCCTGATTATTTTTGGTTGATTAAGGAGTTGTTTAGAAAGACTAGGAAGCTTAGAGTCCTCTCTCAGGAATAGACTTCCATTACTGTGTTCAGTTACTTAAAAAAAGAAAGAAAGAAAGTCATTACAACATAGTTCTTTTAAACAGACAATACATATTTTATAAGTCCTGGTCTACCTTGTGAAAAGGAAGGAGTTGGTGGCAAAAAGAATTGGTGAGTTTCTGCAAGGGTCATTTTCAGAGAAGTGAGGAGTGTGTGTGGTAAGGGTCATTTGACTGTCAGCTCATTAACTTTCAGATTCGTCCATGCTCCCAATGATTAGTATTAACACAGAACAGTAAGTAGCACCTCTGGCCTCGATCGATTTCCCATATGTGTCTTTCCATTCCTGTATTATTTTTAAGAACTGATTTCTATGTAAAATAAGTTTAGGAAAGAGGATGTCCCAGTTCAGGTGTCTTTTGATACAAGAAGGTTTTTCTGGGATTGTAATGATGACAACTAGGGAGTGGATTTAGTTGTGGCTTTTCTTGTGTGACATTCTACTCCCTCCCAGCCTCTCTCATTTCTCTTTTATAGCCCCAGTGTCTCTTTGTTAAAATAATTATTTTTTTCTCTGTGTGAGATTCTGTCATTAGATAAAAGGTCATGGTTATAATATGAATCCTGGATAATAAATACAGTGCAAAATGGCTTAAAAAGCATAGAACAAAAAGACTTTCCAATTAAAAAACACTTTGCTAAGCCTGGACCAAACAAACAGCCATATAGACTGATTTTTCTTCACTTATAATTAGCTGCCACTGGAAGTTAATTACTTTCGGGATCAAAGGAAACAAAACTAGAAATAAAATGGGAGAATTCCTTTTAGATTTAAAGTTTAAATAAATATTTGCCTTAGGAGCAGACCATATGCTGAATCCATCCCAGAGGGAAAATGGACTTAAGATTCTTCAGTACATATAGACAGACTTTAAAGTTCACTGAAGGTGGGCAAAGAAATAAGACAGATTTTATTTCCTTTGGGAGTATCATCTAGGAGATTTTATAAGGGAGTAAGAAAGCCTCTTTACATATCCCCATTTTTTTTGTTTGTTTTATCAGCAGAACTGAGGAATATTGTGCATTTTGGAAGATTTATTCTTGAAATGCTTTCTTCCAGGAAGACCACTAAAAACTCTGATTTGATTTCTGATTCCTCTGGATGACAGATCATCCTTAATTAAAAGGCTAATTTATTGTGAGGGTCTGAGTAGCTGTAATCAGGCACTTACCTACTTAGAACCAATATTCATTGAGCCATGGTAAAGATTTTTTATTATTCAATCTCCTAAATTTAATGTGTTGTTCTTCCCCCAGAAATGATTAAAAAATAAATAAATATATGGAAACACAAATGGGAATTCTGTTATCATATGTTTTCTGGTATGTTTCTAAAAATACGTTATGATGTTTGGCAAAGTACATTTTGAAGTAGAATGATCAGGTTCTGCGGTGTTTGTGGAAAAGTTTAGGAGCTTACATGCTGGAAGTACTTCCGGACTTTGGATAGAGACCTGTGGATGAGTTAGGGGCAGTAAAGCTCAGGTCCCTATCGTTATGTTGGTGAAGGTGCTCATTCCAAAGTATGGGCATAACAACAATGTGAATATAGATAGTCTTGAAATACTTACTTACCCACAGTCTCCATGAACCTCAAAGATTTCAGGAAGTTACCAGTCTTATCCCTAATCCTTTATTTAAACCACCTCTTCATGACCTGCATTACTAATGATTCAGTGCTTACCAACTGCCTAGAACTCAGTTCAGGATTTCACACTTATCTAAAAAATTTGAAATAATAATTACACAAGGTAGAAACAGTTATCATCCACATTTTACCAAACAGGAATACGGCCTGAAAGATTAAATGACTTGCTGGGCTCACAAAGCTAGTATGAGGCTAAATCCAGATTTAAGCCCAAGTTAGTTAGAATCCAAAGCTTGTTCTCACATGCACTATGTTAATGTTTCCTTCCTATAATATTTTTATTGTGGTTAAAAAATATATAACATAAAATTTATCATCTTGGCTATTTTTGCGTATACAGTACAGTAGTCCTAAGTATATGTACATTATGATGCAATAGATTTCAACAAGTTTTTTTATTCTATAAAACTGAAACTTTATACCCATTGAACAACAAGACACCTTTTCTTCCTCCTTAGCCCCTGGTAACCACTTTCTACTTTTTCTATGCATTTGACTACTTTAGATACTTCATTCAAGTAGAACCGTGCAGTATTTGTCTTTTTGTGACTAGCTTATTAGAGTAATGTCCTCAAGATTCATCCACTTTGTAGTATATAATAGGAATTCCTCCTTTTGTAAGTTTGAATGATATTCCTCCATATTTATATACCACATTTTCTTTATCCATTCATCAAAAAATAAACATTAAGTTTACTTTCATCTCTTGGTTATTATGAATAATGCTGCAGTGAACATGGGGATGCAAACATCTCTTCAAGATTCTGTTTTGGATTATTTTCAATATAAAACAAGAAGATTGTTGCAGGATATGATAATTCTATGTTTAATTCTTTGAGAAATTTTCAAGCTATTCTTTGTCCATTTTTAATTGAGTAATTTTTTGTTGTTACTGAGTTGTAGGAGTTTTTTACATTTTCTGGATATTAACCCGTTATCAGAAACATAGTTTGCACATATTTTTTCTCATTTTATGTTACCTTTTCAATCTGTTGATTGTTTACTTTGCTGCACAGTGTTTTTTTAAGTTTGATGTAATAACATTTGTCTGTCTTAGCTTTTTGTTGCTTGTGCTTTTTGGGTGTCGTATCCAAGAAATCACTGTCAAATCCATCATCATGAAGATTTTCCCCTATGTTTTATTCTAGGAGTCTTACAGTTTCAGGTCTTTAGTCCATCTTGAGTTGATTTTTTATATATGGTGCAAGGTAAGGATTCAACTTTGTTATTTTGTATAATGATACCGAGTTTTCTCAATACCATTTGTTGAAAAGACTGTCCTTTCCCCACCGTGTACTCAAGGTGCCCTTGTTGAAGATCATTTGACCATCACGAGGGTTTACTTCCAGGCTCTCTATCCTATTCCATTGACCTATATATCTGCACATTGTTTCAAGCATTCATTTGAATAGAGGAGGGAGGCTATTGATAATGAACTAAGCATTAACATGGGGCAAGATCTGTGTTCGTGCTTTGTGCACATTATCGTCCCAAGAGTCCTAGGAGGTAAAGTCGTTCTTGTTCACAAATAATGAAATTTTGAGGGCAGAATGGCTCAAGATCTAATGGCTTGTGTGGCTGCCCCAGGAGCCTGTCTTGACTCCACAATGTGAACCCATGGAGACTGGGCCATGCTGCCTCACCATTCCTACAGTTCTCTCTCACTCTTCTGACATGAGAGTGATGGACTGTTCAATATGAAAGTCTTACCAAGGGATTATCATGTCATGAGAGCCCTGGAGGCTAATAACAGTTTTATAAACAAAATAAAGGGAATTAAGATAGTTAGGAGGGACAAGGAGTGACAGATCAGTTCAAGTTAGCACAATTCTTTTCCATGGGCCAATTATGTCTTTTAAAGGATTTAATAGCATGAGTCACAGGGAACTATGAAAGTGTCTGAAAACAAGCCTACAATAAGAAGGTGGTGACTTCCATGACAGATGAGAGCATCTGAAAAACAATAAAACACCCTCTGAAAATAGCTGCTGGTAAAGCAGTTCATAGGACACATGGACCTGCTGAGCCATAGCCTTATGGTCATATTCCTCCAAGTTGGGTTTGGAGCCCAATAATGACCCATCAGTCTGAAGGGTTAGCGATGCCTACAAGACAGTTTGTGGGTTTTATTGTCAGAGAGGAAGAGCCATGCACCTCCAGGAAGGCCATGAGAGGCCTACAGGGGTGAGTGGGAGATTCTGGGGAAATGATGCTCTAACCTGTCTCTTGGGGCCTCCATTTGTCCATCTCTAAGGAAAGATATATACACAGTCTCCTTTCTAGACTTCAGATTCTGTGATCTGCATATTTACTTCTGCACAGCAGAAGATAACACTGTACCATTAACAGAGGCAGCATTCTCTAGCCATCAGAAAACAATCTTTTGTTGTGGACACAACTTCAAATAGAAAACAGGGATTATTTAAGTATCTATAACATTGGTCTGAAGCTCTACACATGTTTTAGAAATGAATATCTTCTTTCACTGGTGAGGAAAGGTACAGAGTGGCAGGAGTGACCACTAATGCTCAACAGAGACCACCCTGTAATCCATAGTCACAAGGATTCTTCCATGCCAATCCTGACTTCCCTTCTCTATTCACTCCTGACCAACTTGAAATTTAAAGCAACTCCGAAAGCTCTTAGGTATGCAGGGAGAGATAATAGTCTATGGAGTTGATCTTCTATAAACAGTTTCAAGAGAAATGATTGTGAAAGGGTAATTAAAAAAACTAACAAGAAGTAAAGTGTCTGTCCTACTCTAGTTTCTCAAGCAGCAGCTGTGTGGTCAAGTCAGGCCCGCAGTTGTGCAATTTAATGGGGATTCACTTTTCTTTGCCTTTAAGGAGCGAGTAGGTGTTTGGGGAGCAGAGGGAGAAGTGGAAGGGGGAGAGGAGAGGTCATTTGGAGTGGAGGAGGTATAGACTGTTTGTAAGCCACCTTTGAGATAAAATGACCCCAGGTAGTTACATTCATCCTACTGGCACTGAAGTCAGTGGCTGCTCACCATTTAAGCAGTTTCTAAAGAGAGGGAATTTTGCTGTTTGTGTTTTAGGATCTAGATTCTGGAATGTATTGAATACTTATTACCTCATTTTTCAGTAAGTGGCAATAAATCACAGGATAGGAAAGAAGGGATTCCCTTTTGATTACAGTAGAGGAGAATCTCTGTTTTTCTGCCCTTGGTCAAACTGAGTAGAACCCAGACTCTGTCAGATTTTCACCTTCATATCACAGATTTGACAAGATCTCTCCATACCTAAATGAGACAGAGGGAGACATTCCTTCCTTCCATTCTGACGCTGTCTAGCCCAAGTTCCTGCTGATCCACCTGCCTTATCTTTCCCTGATTGTTCTCCCAGAAAGACTTAAAAACTAAGGATACAGAGGATTATTGACTGGATCCCAGGAGAGATTTTTGTTTTGGCTAATGTCTAATGGTGGTGGAGCAAGGTAATGGAAAACCTGGTTACCTGGAGGGAAAGCTTTGTGACTTCTGTAATACTGAGCCTCAGAAAACCCCTATAGCTTCTAGAAGCATAGAGGGGAAAAAAATAACTCAGCAAGAATAGAGAGATGGCTGAATGATTCATCAACAAAGTGCTGAATGAACCAACATATTTTATTCTATCCTTAGACAATTATAACTATAATAGAGATGATTGCAAGTTCCTAGACAGCAGTAGAGAGTGGTAGTGTCAAGTTGTGTTACTCTGTCTTCCCTCTGTTAGAGACTAAGCATCCATACATGTGCAGAAAACGTGGCTGGCACAAAAGGCAAGGGGACTGCAAGGGTGTTCAACCAAAGAAAAGTAAATAAAAACTTTGATGCACACACCATCCCTTATAAATCTGTGATTTAAGAAAGGAAGGAAGTTGTGTTGAGAAGATAAAAACTGGGAGCAGCTAGAGAGTCAGGAGTTAAACAGGGCAAGATTTCCTTGTCGATCTGAACTTAAATCTGAGTTCTGAATAGGAAGAGAGGCACATTGGAAAGGAGAAAAGAAGTGCAGAAGAAGAGAGGTGGGAATGGGCAAATCCTTTTAAAAAAAAAAGACAAAATTAATAATTTTGAGTGGTCTAGAGAAGGCACATTGTGCTGTAATGGAAGATGTGATTGGAGAACAGTAGGCATGATGTTGAAGAGGTTTTGAAAGCTTAAGTAGAAAATTCTGGAGTTAAGATGCAATAGGATATATCTATTCTTATTTGTGTCATGAGTGACTTGATAAATACCCAGTTGGAGAACTTTGTTCTAGAAGTTTGTATTGGAAGAGAATATAAGATTACTGTAATTTGAGTTGGGTCTCAGGGAAGAAGTGAAAACTCAAAAATGTCTTCAGAGAGTGCTGATACGGGGTCTGCTTATAAAGAGTTATGACGGTTCTGGCCTGTCAGAGCAGTTGAGATTTGGAGATTTATAATAATTTTGGGTTTTCTCGTAGGGTATTTTGGAAACCTTTATTTTATTACTATACTAAGATCAATTTAGCTAAGAGGGGACCCGATAACCCTCACACCGCAGTATGCAGTATGATAGACAGTAGCATCATTCAAAATGATTTTCATGAGTCTGGCTCCAATCCAGACATCTTAGATAAGAATATAGCCTAGAGCTTTAATGCTTTAGCTTTCTAAAATTTTTTAAAATATCCTATTCATCATTATATCCATAATACCTTTCCTATTTTTATTCTCCCCATTTCTCTGAATTTCCAACAGTATATAATTCAAGACTGGTCTCAGTAAAATAATATAAAATGAAATTTATCATGACTTACCATTTTTTACTTTCCTAGCTTTTATTTCATATATGGTTCATAAAAATCAAACTTAAATTATATCCCAAATTTGATCTACTAAACCTTTACTTAGTTGATATCAATTACAATATACTTGTCTGCTGCCCTACAAAAATAATGTGAAATGTGAAATCTAAACTTGGGGTGAGAGTTTTCCATCCACCACAGAAGATTTGTTTAATTCCTTTAGTCATCATTATTTTTATTCATTAAAAAACAATTTCTTAAATGGTGGGGTTATCTCAGAGTATCTAAAGATAATCAAACTTCACACAACACTTTTTTCTTGACTTTTTCAATGAGTTCTACTCTTTTTTTTAAACTTTTTTTTATTGATTTATAATCATTTTACAATGTTGTGTCAAATTCCAGTGTAGAGCACAATTTTTCAGTCATACATGATCATATATATATTCATTGTCACATTTTTTTCTCTGTGAGCTACCATAAGATCTTGTGTGTATTTCCCTGTGCTATACAGTATAATCTTGTTTATCTATTCTACAATTTGGAAATCCCGTCTATCTGTTCCCACCCTCTGCCCCCTTGGCAACCACAAGTTTGTATTCTATGTCTATGAGTCTGTTTCTGTTTTGTATTTAGAGTTCTACTCTTAAAAATTGTTTTGTTTTTGTTTATTTGTTCGTTTCTTGAGCTAAAGACACTGGGCTGCTTCTATAAGGAAAAGAATGTCCTTTTAAGCCAACATGGACCAGGGTGTACTCTGGTTTCTGAAATAAAAATAGTTTTCCTTGTATTGGGCTTCGTATTACGTATTTTAACTTTTGACTTATTATCTTAGTCATGTCGGAATGAAAAATGGCTCTCTCTAGGGACTTCCATTATGTCAGATTGAAAAATCATCTCTCTTGACTGCTTGGGGCAACTGCATGTTCACAGCCCTTTTGCCTCATTTCTCACTGTGCTCTGTGTGGTGATTCTGTCCTCCTGTTTTCAAGCCCATTTCCATTGCTGATGAAAAATCTCACACTCAGGGGTCAGACTAGTTCCATAATCCCCAAGCAATTGGGAATGGTTTATTCGTAAGTTTGATTTATTTAATATATCCCTATTACCTGGACCTATCTACACCCTGAAATCTGATATGTGCTCGTATACCTATATAGCTGTGAAGTAGAATTATGTTTTAAACACACACACATGAACACGCATATAAACTTAGAGGGTTGGGGCAAAGGTCATATAGGGAAACGGAGATTTTTCTTTTAAAAAATACATACTGACAGTTACTCTAAGGAAACTGCATAAGCTTTCTGATCTGTGTGTTACTTAATCTCAGCCTTAGGAGACTGTTGCATTGTTCTTCGGAGGACTACAGTGCTCTTCCCAGGAGACGTGGGACAAGTTCAGTCCCTCGGATGGAGTCCACACCCTCTTGAAACCACGGAAAAGGCGATTTTATGACCTCTCTGGTTCTAGTGATCTTAGTTCCTCCGTGTCCCCATCACCTTCTCAACATTCTTGTTCTCTTAACTCCTTTCACCACTCATGGTGGACATGGGAATCAGGAAGACAGCAAGATGTACAGGAAGATTTTTCATCTGCCTTTCACATCCCTCCCATTCATAGCATCAAGACATTGTAAATAGAACACATGCTTTAGGTGGTCTTGCTTGCACTTACACCTTTTGATTTCCTTTCTCATCCTCAGAGACCTTCCTCCTGCCTTCCTCTTCTCTGATACCCTCCTGGTCACTCCAGCCAGAAGGGATCTCTTCTTCCCTGGTCCTCTGGTAGTATTTTCTTTGCTCACATGGTACTGGAACCATTCTACTTTGTAGCTATTTGTCTACATATCCCATTGGTTTTCCTGAATCATCAACTGCTTGAGAGCTTGTGCAACTTCATACCCTGAAATGCATCTTCATTGGAATTTTGTAGCCATTATTGTTTGTTTTCAAAATAGCTGTGCACTGAATGAATACATCAGGAAAGTTCAGGAAAGTGGTGATAAATTAATGAGACTGCTAAACAGGAAAATTTAACTACAATGTCTGGTGTGATGGAATGCTCATCAAAATGTAATGATTCATTCTTGAATTTTAAATAAAAGAGGCGTATATGTTTAAAGGGCATTTTAGGTGGTAAAAAGTCACTGAGGCATTAAACATTATTATAGTGACCCTTATTACTGAAAATTGGCATTTCTGTTTAAATGGCACTCTATAAAATTAGATTTTTCAGTAACATGAAGTGAACACACTATTCTATAAGTTGAATTAGAGATTTTTTTACAAAGGAGAATAAATAGTAGAACAAAGTAGAAAACTTCAAACAAAATGTTAACTATTGATTTGACATTAAGTTTTAATGACAAATAAGAAATTGAGCATTGTGAGCAAGGAAATAATAAAATAATTCTTTGTTTTCTTCTTGAGTTGCTTCTATAGATTTAATTTCATTTTTGATTAATTCCTGGAGTTCATCTAATCTAAATACCTTCTTTTGTATATGGAAAAAATATTCAACGCTTATAGATGCTAAATGCCTAAGATAACAAGATGTGAGAGACAGGAAAACAGAAAGATGTGTAGGAGGCAGGTGTTCTGTGAGGTGAATAAGGATCAGAAGACAAAAACCTCAACCATTTTTTCACTTGCATGTAGCTAATTAAATTTATATTTTGTTCTGTACAGCTATGATATGGGTAAGAACAAATAGCAATAAGCCAAAAAAAAAGAAAAACCATGATGAAATAGTCTTTTATTAATGCACACATTTTTAATACAAAAATATATTGAGGTTTTATTTGCATCAGGATCAGCTGACCATGTGCAACAAACCCACCTGTAGAAGACAGGAGAGTGAGGGAACATTGGTGGAAGTGATGAAAATTCTACTGGGGCTCTCACGTTTAGTTAGTTTGCTTGGATACAGAAGTTGTTTGTCCCTGAAGTTCATGTAAGTAGTAAGGAGGATGATTTTTTAACATGGTGTTCTCATACCTTTTTGTTGTTGTTGTTATTGTTGTCCAAAACAAAATTTGTTGAGTGACATTGGACAAAGTAGACAAAATCCCTTCCCTTGTTAAGCTTATATTCATGATGGAGAAGGGGCAGGAAACAAGAAGTAATAAATTATTTTCTATGCCAGGAAGGGTGAGTACAACAACAGGGTAGGGGTGTGCCGTTTGGGGGAAAGTGATGAGGGAAGTCCTACATGGTGAGATAAAAGTCATGTCTTTTATCATCAGACATGTTGTTCTGCATCATTCATGATGAGGAGACATTCTTTCTCTTTGGAAAAGGATTCTCAAATGAAGTAGAAAATAGAGAAAACCGTTAGTGACTTGACCAAGTGACATCACTGAGTACTGAAGATGGGGCTTCAGTGTTCAGGGATTTCCTCCCATCACCAGCCCTGCCTCAAGGCACCATGCCTGTGGTGACAGATCTTGGAATGAGAGTAGAGTGATATCTCAGTAACCTGTCCAGCCACTTTCTGGCCAATACTATCTCCTCCAAGACACGAAGAATTCTATCTATCAAAAGAAAGCAGATTCTAGAATGATACATTGTCCAGAGTTTAAACTTCTTAAAGTGTTAACTTAGAAACACATTTGAAATAAAAAACAACACAAAGAAACCCACATAATCAGTGGCGGAGGCCTTGAATGGGGTGGGAAAAAAAGACTTTTCCTTTCATCTTCCTCTTCTCTCTTCCACCATTTGTTCTTTTTTCAACCATAGTGCTGAACATGTTTATTATATATATGTGTGTGTGTATATATATGTATGTGTGTATGTATATTAATTTAATAAAACCCAGAGACAAGCTTTTATGCATATTCATGGTACTTGATTAATAATTGATGAGAAGGCCTGGGGCAGGTGGTTGAGAATAAAAAACATTTAGCAGGGAGCAGTGTGGAGGAAGGAGTTCTCACAGTTGCCTCCGTCCCGAAGGGAATAGAAGCAGAGAGGAGGAGGTGGAGGTTGGGGCAGACGCAGCGCTGAATGTCATCAGTGCAGTGTAATTTCCTTGATTTACATATTTAATTGCTTCCTGTCTTTAGCAGTTGGGCTCTAGGATTCCGACACACTTTCTGAGAAATTTGTCTGAGGGCTGGAGAGGCAGTGTTGTGTGGGAGGGAAAAGCTGGGCCTAAGTCTTGTTAGTTGTCCTGGGGACCTGGACAAGGCCCATCGCCATGAGTGCTTGCACTATCAAGGGACTCTGTCAACAGGCTTGCTCCCAAGATATGATTCTCAGAGAAAAGACATTTTTGTGATTATAAAGGCTAGACCTGCATCTCAGAGACCATGAGTTTCATAATTGACTAAAAGGATATGTACCCTAATGTCTTATTAAATCATCATTCCTTGCATTTATATGGCCATTTATGGTTCACAAAACTTATACTTAATCCTTATAACATGTCTCTGATGGTGGCATCATCATTTCCTTTATTTGTCTGAGAGAACTTAGCTCTAAAGAGGTTAAATGACTTGTCCAAATCCTCTGTAAGGTACAAGCCAGATTTTCAACACAGTCCATTTGGATTCTAGTCCTGGGCTGTATCTCCTGTGCATGTGGCTCACAGTGTCAGGATTCAGGCCACACCGGACACCTTGACGTCTGTTTGGACACACCCAAAGCTCTTCACTTGAATTCCCAGTGATATCACAGCGCAGTTTGAAGTATTGTGCTACCTTATTAAATCTGGTAAAACAGAAAACTTCAAAGTGCCACATGAATAGTCACAATTAGCAGTGGTAGTTAAGCTATTTTACTCAAATCAAGGCCTATGAACTCTTCCAGATTAAGCAAATATTATAGAGAAGGTAAGCACCTTAATTCTCTTGACAATTCAAAAAAAATCCTTACTTTCACAAGGATATTCAGTAATCCTCTTTAATTTTCAGAAATGTTTTTGAGTGACTGCGAGCATGGTCAAATTATTGACTCTGACACAGAAAGATAGAGAAGATATAAATTGGGCGTGGTACAAATGCCTGAATGAGAAGAGGGAGAAGAATTTGAGTGATCAAGGCATTTGTTTTCATTATTATGATCCTCTCAGTCCTAAGCAGCACACTGTACTCTGTGTTTTTCTAAATATGGAAGCTGATGTTTGATGTTTCCATGTGGGGTGTGCAAGTAGGCCAGGCCAATATTAATTTATCTCATGATTTTTCCAATGCAGAAGATAATCGTTTATTTATGATCTGGGGAGTCAAAATCAAAGTAATACTTTAAAAAAAACAATGGCAATTCTGGCCACTTGGTCTCATTTTCTGTTGTGGAGGCGATAATAAATAATAAATGAGCAGTTGATGCATATTTTAGCAGAAATGAATCCTTGCATAAATGTTAACTACTTATTTATTAATACTTAACTACTGTATATAGTACTTAGTGACAAGTACTAAAACAAGTGATTTTTTTCTTTCTCCCCCTGACATGCTCAAAGCAGTGAGGAAGTTTCCCCCGAATTTCCCAGTCGTTGGTATTCTGGATCAGTCTTTCAAGCACCATTTTGTGCTTTTATTTGACTGTTCCCCACTGAGTAATTAGTTGAATAGATTTTTATTATCTGAAGGATGTGAATGCATGACAACATAGTAAAATCCTGATTTTGTATAATTTCTTCCCATCTCAGATTCCATTTTTCAAGTAATTTCATCAAACTGTAGTTTCAGATTTGTGTGATGCCTGGGTATTGGTGGCTTCTCTCAGTGACAGAGCAACTTTGTGTTATTTGAAATGTCTTTTTAAACACACTTGCTTTCATGCTGCCCTAGTCCCTGTGTCTGACTGTCCAGTAATCGTGTCATTACTGATTTTCTAGTCTCTCCTAATGACTATGAAACTTGCTCACATTAGCCATTCTAGGTAGGGCTAGCTCTCACACTTCTGTTCTTTCTCTCTTTTTTTCCGTCTTCAAGGTTCTGGGATTATTTCTTCTTTTCTGACACATTATCATCTTATAATGTAAATGGAGACTTTGATTCAAAATTGAACATTGAGCAATGAGAAAATTCCAGCAGAAGACAAATCTTCCTTTGATGACACCTGTTTCAAAAAGAGTTGACTAACCCCAGGGACCTGGCCTAGAGTTATGTTTTAAAGTGGACTCTTTAAGCCTTTGAAAAACATCTCTTCAACCTTGGGCTGCTGAGTGGTTTGTGTGTTGGCAACAGCAAAGCCCACCATGTTGGCCCTCCTTCCATCATCCCTGCTTGCCCAGTCCTTCCAGTTGTATCACAGTCAGCCACAATTTGTTGCTAATCTCTCCAGCTGAAATTTAACTGTCTATAAGTTTCGCTTAACTTTCATAGCATACTCTTAATGTAAGTTGCATATTTTAAATGTAAGAAAAAAAAAACTCCCTTTTTCCTGAAGACAATCTGAGCAAAACTTTTCTCTCTCCATGGCCAATTCCCCTCCTTTCCTTAGATATCAGTCTCTCACAGGTAAACTCCAACTTCTTAGAGTTTACCGACTCCATCATGATGCTCCCTGCTACAGATATTCCACAGACAAGTCACAGTGGCCCAAGAATTCTATAAGCCAGTAGTTGCTAAACATGACTGTGCATTAGAATTACATTATATGCCTTTCAAAAGGAAGATTCCTTATGACTTCCCACTGAATTGTAGATTCATTGTATCTAAATGTGAGGTCCAACCATCTCTATTTTATAGAGCTCCTCAGGTGATTCTGAGGTATGAATAAATTTCAGAACCCCTCCCCTAAATGCCTATCATTTTGCACTTTTACATATCATGACTAAATTCCATTGCAAACTTTAATACTCTCTGATTTAATTTTATAAAATGTTTCCTATTTTCTCTAGTTATTAATTTATCTGAAGTTTTGTTGTTGTTGGTGTTGCTGTTGTTGTTGTTTTTAGTATTTGAACAATGGAGTATGTAGAATTTTTGGCTAACAAATGTAAACATTATTAGACCCACCTCTGCCTTCAGATCTATTAAGAATATTTATAATTATTCAAAAAGAAGAAAGGAAATCTTTATGCTTAATTGAGTTAAGGAATATAAAATATCAGATCCAATATTTATGAAGCAGTGGAATAAATTGTGCCAGTGAAAGACCCTAAGGCTAGGAATAAGTAGGAACTGACTGCCTCTGTAACAGTGGCAGGAAAGAAGTTAGGAAAGATAATGAAAAGGTCAAAGAGACTAGAGTGAAAATAATTAATAGTGCCCTATCCAGTTGACTTTCCCAAATGAATGTGGGCAATTCGAGCTAGGCAGTGGAGACCATGGTAGGGTATGCATCTTCAGATAAACAGCAGACCTTCGTCTTTCACTTACTCTATGACCATGGCCTTCAGTCTATATATTACGACCCAAAATGAGTTTCCATGTGTACCATAGAAACTGCTAATTTACAAGGAAAAAGGAAGCATGAATATATATCATAATAATCATCCTACAAAGAGAAATTCAGCTTTCTACAGCCAGTGAAGAGAGTTTCTTTCATTTCTCTGAATAGGGTTGAAATGAAGGTAGGGCATGACCATCTTGAGCCTACAGAGAGCAAAACAAGGATGCTTATTTGAAGGTAAGACACATGAGGAGGGGCCAAGTAAGGTAGCTGTACTGCTGAATGTGCTTGCTTTAATGAAAAAGACCCCCCAGCAAGTCATCTGAGCAATCAGAAAGCAGTATAATCATATCCCTTGAATGGTGTGGCACTACATGTAGTATTAAACGTGGGAGTCATTTGCATCTTGGTCTAATCAGTTGAATAGGCAGTACACACTATCATCTACACAAATGTCCCAAGACTCCTATGTGGTATACAAGGCAACAAGGTTCATAACAAGTGCTTTCTTTAAATGATTATTAGGGAAGCCATGAAGTTACGGTTAGGTAAGAGTAGGAAATGAATACAGTGCAGTGCAGTGGGGATAGTCCAGGACTAGAGAATGGAGAGGTAATCCAAGGTCAGCAGGCCAATACCAGTTGTGTTACATTAGTAATACTCTGTCCTGCTCTGCCTTTTATCCTGTGCTGTTGCTGTCCTCTCAGCCTCTTCTGGAGGCGAGCGTCTACAAATTTCCTCTGGTATTCTCTTCCCTTAATAAAAGTCTCACTATATAGTGATAGCATATTTCTTTGGCATTCCCACCTTTGTAAGAGGAAGAAATATGATGTCTTTAGTGTGAAAATGTAAACTAGATATATCTTCTTCATACATTAATTTGTTAACCTAGTAGAGGTGATATGTTTAATCAAACCATCCATACTTCCTTGCCCCAGTCCTCTTTTTATTCTTTTAACAAATAAGTATCGATTGCCTTTTCTGGGAGGTTGCACTTACGAGCAAGTGAAACAACTAGTGCAGTGTATCACACACCTATTTCAGAAGAGGACACCTCAGGACAGGATTGCTAATATTAATGGAAAACAAATGAGTTCTCAATGAATCTCTTTCAAACATCGGTGCAGAAGGAGATCTTTCCGTGGTAGCAGGAGCAAAGGAGGTTTCTGGAATGCCTCAACTCCTCCCAAAAGGCAGGTGCCTCCTCTACTTCAGCAGAGCCCCCACCAATGGGTAACGAGCCAAGTACTGTTGAATGTATGTAATGTATCGATTTCTACTTGTCTGCATTAGTACACTGTTCGAACTCAGTGATCTAACTGAATTAGCCGGAGCTATGAGACCCATAGTACAACATTCCTAGGAACCCTGAACTTTAAATGGTTGATCATATGTGCTCTGGACTTGCCTGCCTGGGTCTGAATCCTGTCTCTAGTACTTCCTGTGTATGTGACCGTTAGGCAAATTACTTTCCTCTGCTTGCCTCAGTTTCCTCATGGGTAAAACTGAGATGATAGCAGTACACATCTCACTAGAATTTTGTGAGATCAAGTAAAATATTTAGAACAGTCTGTATTGAAGAGAGTCATCTATTTATTGTTTGCACTCATGGTATGAATCAGATCACATATTCCACATGACACAGAAAAGCATGGTTTACAAATGATCAGTGGGCACATAAAAAAATGCTTAATATTGCTAATTATCACAGAAATGCAAATCAAAACTATGATGAGGTATCACCTCATACCAGTCAGAATGGCCATCATTAAAAAGTCTATAAATAATAAAGGCTGGAGAGGGTATGGAGAAAATGAAACCCTCCTACACTGTTGGTGGGAATGTAAATTGGTGCAGCCACTATGGAGGACAGTTTGGAGTTTCCTTAAAAAACTAAAAATAGACTTACCCCATGACTCAGTAATCCCACTCCTGGGCATATATCCAGGGGGAACGGTAATTCAAAAAGACATATGCACCCCAATGTTCATAGCAGTGCTATTTATAATAGCCAAGACATAGAAGCAAACAAAATGTCCATCAGCAGATGACTGGGTAAAGAAGTTTTGGTATATATATACATACATACATACATATACATATATACAGACACACACATACATATACATACAATGGAATACTACTCAGCCATAAAAAATAAAATAATGCCATTTGCAGCAACATGGATGGACCTGGAGACTGTCATTCCCCCTTTTTTTTTTTTAACATTTTTTATTGAGTTATAATCATTTTACAATGTTGTCAAATTCCAGCGTAGAGCACAATTTTGCAGTTATACATGAACATATATTCATATATATTCATTGTCACATTTTTTCTCCATGAGCTACCATAAGATCTTGTATATCCCTGTGCTATACAGTATAATCTTGTTTATCTATTCTACATTTTGAAATCCCAGTCTGTCCCTTCCCACCCACTGCACCCTCAGTGGAGATTGTCATTCTAAGTGAAGTAAGCCAGAAAGAGAAGGAAAAATACTATGATACCACTTATATGTGGAATCTAAAAAAAAATGACACAAATGAACTCATTTAAAAAACAGAAAGAGACTCACAGACATAAAGAACAAACTTACGGTTGCAAGAGCTGGGTACATGGGAATGGAAGGATAAAGCAGGAGTTTGGGATTTCCAGATACTAACTACTATACATAAAGTAAATAAACAACAAGGTCCTAATGTATAGTACAGGAAACTATGTCCAATAACTTGTAATGACCTATAATGAAAAAGAATATGAAAGGGAATATATATGTATAAGTGAATCATTATGCTATACACCAGAAATTAACAGAACATTATAAACCGACTATAATTAAGTTTTTTTTTTTCCGAAGAAGCATGGTTACTTCTTCGTATTCCTTATAGCTCGTAGTTGGCCAGGAGATTTTTGAGAACTTAACAGATCCTGTTTCATAGATTTGAAAGACACTTGATTGTGCCTCCTTCTTTGGAAATCTCTGTCATATGGTTAGAGCTTAGGACCTTCACCTCCTGCTCTGCATCCTGTGTAACAAGACCTCCTGGAAACTAGGGTAGGACAAAGCAGAAGGTAGCATCACATGGCTGGTGCATGGGGCTCCTCCTAGTCTTTAACGATGAGGATGATGAATAATATCTATTTGAGGATAGTTTCAACAGAGTTCACTCAACATTCATGTATTTGTTACATTGTGTCAAATTAAATATATGAAAATGTGCCCACAGCAATGTGTGACATAAAAAGAGTTGTGACCTTTTCTTTAAAAAAGGATAATGAAGTGAGATGAGCATTGGTGGAAGGTGCTAGTTTGACTGCCCTAGAGGCTGAAATTCTTTATCTGGAAAGTAAAAATAGTATGGCAGTCAGAGCAGCTGCAGAAACTTTCCCGACAAATTGCCTCCTCTGCAGAGATGAAGTGGGAGAGAGATGAATTTTCCGAAAGTGCAAGATCCTGCTCAGATGAACACTCACGTAGTTCAGACTTATAAATATGTTTGGTATGGAATAGATGTAAAGTATTTTACTTGGCAATGTCATTTTATGGTTTTAAAAAATTACTTGCTATTTTATTATCATCGGAGACATGAAATGGTATTTATTGGTTACTCATGTTGTCGGAACAGCATATTTGGAAACACAGAGAATGTTTCTTGCCTCATTGCAGGAATGCATGAACTATAGAGAAAAGATTTACACCTGTTTTGATCTGTTTATTCGGGTGTGGTAGGGGGTTGTGTGTTTGTGTTTATGTGCATGTTTTATCACAGAGGACTGTGGTTGCTGCATCTGTTTTCTGTGATATGAGCTCTACACTTTATTTCTTAACAAGGGAGGTTCAGTGGAGGAGGTGGTATTGAGTACACACATTGATGAAAAATAATAAACTTATAGGTTTGACATGTGATCAGAGATTGCCTCAAGGAGAAAAAATGGACAGGTTATGATTCCTCAGGAAAAATAGCCAAATGATGTAAGTATGCTTAAGGTAGCAGGAGCAGAGAGGAGGAAAGACAGACAGACAGAAACAGAGAGAGATCAACATGTATTTGCTGATGCCTCCAAGTATAGCAGTGTAAACTATAATTTCTACCCTTAAGAGACTTACAAGTGTAATATACATGAGATATGGTAACAGTGTGGAGTGGCATGTGGTAAGTGCTTTAAAAACACAAATTTACAGTGGTTATTATAGTTGTTATAGATGAGAGGTGTAGGTTGAATAAGCCTATGACAACAGATTGAGTGGAATTTCAAACTGTTTTTTTTTTCAAAGATAATTATTTTTATATTTGTGGGATTTTGCACCTGAGTGCATGTTGGTTTGTTTAATTGAAGTGCAGTCAGTTACAGTGTGTTGATTTCTGGTGTACAGCATAATGTTTTGATATCACAAATTTAAATCATTTAATCTCAGAGCAGAAAAGGACATTCATGGTTGTGCCCTGAAACTTTATCCTATCTGTAAAATATTATTGGTTCTTATAACATGATCAGGAGGTGAGGAAGAGGGTATAGTGGCAAGAATATTTGTCATATGCTGTTTCTGCTTAAATGATAGAAAAAGGTAGGTGGAGAAGAAGAGGTGTCAGGACTGTGAGGAGTATTTAGTCATCTGCATTCTAGAAGCCAAACCTGAATATGAGGGTATAAATATTGGGATAACGGATGGTGAGAAAGATATAAAGGAAGCTGGCAGTCTAGACTAGGGAAACTCTTCAGACTAGGGGAGAAAGAGAGAGAGAAATGTCTTCATCTGGAGCTGAAGTAAATGCCCAAGAAATCAGGAGAAAACTAAAACGAAGGAACTCATAAAGCTCCATTAATTCCAGCACAATAGGCCAAGTGAGACCTTAGGGTTTATTTAGTCCAATTGTATATTCAATGCTGCGTTTGCACGCTGATACATCTCTGGTCTCCTTGAATTATATTTTGTTCCAAATCACTTTCTTGTATGTAAAATCCTCTTTCCTTTGGCTTCTACATAACTTATTTGAACTGTGGGGTCTTAGGGGATCTGTCAATATTTAGATCTGGAAATATCACTATGAATTACTCTAAAATGTAGGACAGTAGCAGCCATTTACAAGTATTCTTGAAAAATCAGTAAAGAAAAAAATAAAGATAGAAAATGTCTTGACATTTAATAGTAAAATTAAGTAATTCTAACTAAACATAAAGAGCATCATAAATTATTTCTTTGACTGAAAGACGGCTCCCTGAAACACTTAAGACCCTAAATACCTAGAGATGACTCTTCAGTGAGACAAGGCTACTGAGAAAAGGAGGATGAAAAAGTTGGGGTAAAAAAAAAAAACGATGGTGAAAATTTGAAAAAACTATGTGAGATCCATGATGTGTCAAGCCTAACATTCTGGTTTCAGTGTGATACACAGGCATGATTCATAGCATATGAAAACTATCCTTCATCTAAAATACTGAATTTTAACCAGCTCCTTCAACCTAACCTTTTAAACACATAGTTCACATAGTTTAGATCTTTACATACATGGTCCATGTACTTATTTGACATAATTATATACCTAGTTTTATTTTCATCTTTTGATGTTATCTTTGGGATAGAGAAAGGCAGTGTGGGATATTAGAAAAATCACTGCACTAGGAACCAGTATATTTGCGTTCAAAGTCACAACTTGGCTAGTCACGGCACGTTTTGAGTCACTACACATCAATGCTGTTACCTGTAAATGAGAGCACTGAACTAGGTAATATGTGAATTTTTCATTAGACCCAAAAGGCTGTGATCTTACATTTATCACTCAGTGGGTAAACGAGAACTTTAAAAATAATTCATCATAAAGCAATCATTTTTATAATCCTTAAATATAAGATATAGTAACAATTTATGTCTTCTTCCTAGTTGTTACACTTTTTATAAATTTAATGTGTCTCTCAATACAAAAGGCCTAGTTTTATAAACGGTACCCTGTATAGGAGCTTAAGTGCTGAGCCTTCATAGACCATATGCCTGCGGTAGATCACTTCTCTTGATTGACAGAGATGATTTGTCAGGGGTCTTCTTACTGCATCCTTAGATCTGTTCTTTGAAGTAAAAGACCTTTGCAGAGAGATGGTAACAGGTGGTGGCTGTGCAAGTCCTGCTAACATTTCATGTTTTCAAGCGTCTGTGTTATCTCATCTCCCATCTTAATTCTTTTGTCTGTTTTGTGCTGTGGTGATGGAAGCGTGTGTAGCCCCATCAGTATTAAAACTAAAATGGACTTAACAACCACAAGTGCAAACAGTGATTTTATTGGTTCTTCTTACTTCAGTCAAAAAGGCTGATGTCTTTAGAAAAAAATCTGCAACCATTTTTTACCATTTTTCTTGAGTTATAACATGGCTTTGGTCTATGGAGCTTGAAAGACTATTTTTTAAACTATTAATTACTAGGCACCCACCTGCACTAAAATACTTTTGACACTTACTGCAGTGTGCGCTCTTCCTACTGCTTATTTCTCTATCCAAATGGCCTCTCATATCAAATTGTGAATACATTGTCAAGGCTTATGTATATATAAAAGTGATTGGAGACCTGTAGAAATGTTTTTGATGAAGTAATTGATCTAAAGTCAGATTGGAGAAAGAGAATTCATCATTTCCCAGGAAAGAGTGGAGTCATATTGTTGTTACTGTTGTAGTTTTCCAAGGTCTTATTAATGATTATTGGCCACTACTGCCAAGTTACCTTTCTGTCAGTTGTTCTTTTACAGAAAAATATTGTAAACCCATCACTTACTTTTCCACCATTACACTGTAGACATTGTTGTCTGTGAGAATATCCTCATCTGAATGCCAGTGTTCACTGTTTGAATCCCTTGAGAAGAGTAATCTTGATACTGTGGTACACTGTCACTAGCTTTAGCTATAACATTGGTAGCTACTTATAGAAGAGTATGTCCTACTTCCAAATTCTCTGCAGATATGACTGCATTAGCCATTACAAAAGGAGTGTATGCACTGTATACCCAGTGAGAGCCACTCATTATTTGAACTAATTAGCAAGTAATTTGTTTTGATTCCTGACACTTGCATCTTTTACTGGTGACAGTTAATTTGGAAATTTATATAATTACATAATTTTGAATTATATAATAAACCACTCAAATAATATGGTTCAGTCATTAAAACAGAACTCTCCCGAAAACCTAAAACTCATTGCTCTTACATTTCTTTCCAGCACAATTGTTTTTCATATTCTTCCTATTTTATTCTCAATATATCCTATGTCTTATAGGATATACTCTAAGCCTAGAGAGAGGGGGAAATCATTAAAGTATGTGTTCATGGAGATTTTATAAATTTTGTTTTGATTTTCCATTTAAAAATTTTTTTGCTTTCTCTTTTAATTTCCAGTTTGAGCTCCCATAGAACCTTAGTGTAACACTCAACTTACAACTCTAAGTTTTACCTGGCTTGTATATTAAGCCCATGACAAACTACATAAATTTCCTTTGAAATTGGCAGAAACCTATATTTTCCAAAAAGTTTTGTGGCATTTGAAAGTATTCTACAAAAAATGTCAGAGTTTGCCTGGTTCTCGTTTTATCAAGAAATTCTGGTCTGTTCTAATACAGCCTGACCCCAGGTAGAGAGTATTTTACAAATGAGTTAATATACCGTATAGCATACCCAGACAGAAATAAGCCTTGTTAAAATAGAATTCTGTAAAGGAAGCCAATTCTTTCTTATTGCCTATTCAAGACACATGAATCTTGACAGTAACAGGGCAGTCTCTACTCATGCTGGAAGTCTGTGTGTATGTGTGTGCCTGCAGGGATGTATTAGTCTAATGTTTTATAAAGATAACAAAAGAATTTGTTAAAATTACTGAATCCATGCTCTAAATCCACCACTTAGACCATAAGAATGATGTGCTTTGTATAATAAATATTCATACAAACTATTAGAGATGTAACTTCTAGTTTTTAACAAAAGAAACAATAATAAACCTTACTTGTAGCTGAGTAGAGTTCTACAGTTGGTCTGTGTATATTGGCCACTGAGTGTGTGGGTATATATACACACATTTGTTCTTTATTTTATAATGAGCAAGTGGTAATTTGCTCATAGTTACTTTCTTAAACAACAATGAAATTAAGCTACTTATTACTCAGGTAATTCATGAAAATCACAGGTACTCCTTTCCCTCCCTACCCTGCCAGTTATTGTTCCTCAGTAGGAGAAAGATTCTCCCAACCCTGGTCTTTGGGATTCAAAACTCCACGTTTTTGTAATGTTTTCCCTTTCTATATTTGAAAGTCATTATTTATCAAAAAGAAAAAACATGAAAAGAAAAAGATAAAATGACATCTGATCTAAGACATTTCCTGGTCAGGTTAAACAAGACATAATTAGGATGCTCTTGCCATGTCTGCTTCTTAATTCAGAGCCTCATCTGTGGGTTTATGAACCTCTGGGGGAGAGTGGAGACCAACTGAGTTCTAATTGTGCTTTGTTAATGTCATCATTTAAATGTTTCTTTTTTTGAATGCATTATTTTCAATAGCTATTGTATCATTTTATGATCTGGTGTAAATTGTTCGTATTTCTTTCTGTCTTTGAAGTGGATGCTGAAATTTCAGCAAGGCACATAAAAATGTATTGGTTTTAAAGAAATCCTGAATAATGTGGTACATTGTCCACCAAGCTTTAAGCCAGGCATTTGACAGGGCCAGTGCATATCCAGTGAGTGGTGGGTTAAATGTGGGCTAGATTCATGCCTCTTTTATCTACTTTCCCTGTGAGTAAGATTGAGTAATTCCCAAAGTCTTGTTTATAAATTATCTAACTAACTGTTTTAATCTATTTTCTGATAGCCCCCAATGATTTCTAGTCAAATACAGCCCTTGGATGAAATCCGTAATGTCAATCACTTTAACACATTTAAGCAGAAATCTATATTATTGTGGTTACTGCAACAATTGTAGTAAGGCCATGACTCATTCCAAACACAAGAAAACAATCCCCTTTCCCCTTGGTGGGATCCTACTATACTTTTTTCCCCCTTTAAATTAATCATTTGGTCTAAAATTTTTAAAATGATTTTAGTGTTCTGTCTTCTAGAATGAACATGGGATTGCAGATTAAGAAAATTAAATATATGAAATGAATAGGCATTTCTATTCTGTCTCCGTGTCTCAGACAATAGGTACTTGATATATATATTTAATAATTTGTACTGATTGCTTTCAGCTACCATTAGGGGTCAGTGATTGGAAGTATGGCCATTAGCACAGGCTGTTTTAGATAATAATGCTTGACTTGGATTCTAAGATGAGGTTAGAGCTCTGGCTGAGTGATCCTAGGCAAGCCCTCATCTGTGAAATGGGGATGAAAATGCTTCTTCTGCTAACTCAGTGGTGAACCATCTTGGAAATGATAAAGATGAATTCATGTGGAAGCTCTTGGTAAATGATGAATTGCTTCCTAAATGTAATGTATTGATATCACCTTAGTAATGAAAAAGAAAGAAAGCAAGCAAGGAAATATGACATCCATATGTACTAGCTGTGAGAAAAGGAAGGCATAAGTGCATGTCATTGTTTTAGTCCAGGTTTCTAGTCAAATTCCTGATTCAGCCAGATGGTGTATATTATCTGACCCTGCTAGCTGTTATTAATCAGAATTTATGGGTTGTAGTTCATCTTTTCAGAAAGTTTATATTCGATTTTCAACCCAGATGTTTTAGCAAAGACAGAAGACATTATTCTGTAGTTAGACTTTAAAATTCTCAAAAATATCACCTTGATATAATATTAACATTTTCCTACATTTTTATTCAGTCTTTTGGTCCTGTGCATATATGCACACTTAAATGTATATATTTAGTTAATATTTATATTATATTGTTCAATCTTTATGTGTTCTGTGCTTTTTATGGGTGAAGATACATATGCTTTTATGTAATTTGTCATCTGAGTTTTATTTCATGATAGCAGGAAAATTTTATTTTTAGAAATAAACACTTAATAATATATTCTTCTATTTCATTATTATACTAATATTGCATTCTTATGAGTCCCATGGCATGAGTTGATACCTTTTTGATACTAGAGAAGACTGATTTACAAATTTGTTTTGGAATTTCTCTATGTTTATAAAGCATAATATTCAAAATATGACAAGTGTTTACTCATATGTCTTTATTGGATGGAGGCACATTGCTAAGGTACAACATAACTATATGCTGACTTACTGAGTGATACTTTCACCGTCTCAGCTGTGACAGAATTAGTAATAAACAGGACTTTCTAATATTCTAAAAGAGTATGAGAGACATGTGTTTTTAATTTTTGAGAATTAATTTCATCTGAGAATAGATAAATAGATAGATAGATAGACAGACAGATAGCTAGGTAGATATACAGATGGTATTGGGAGAGGAGACATCCAGGATTTGACGGCCAGTGGAAAATAATATATCTCTCTCTCAATGCCATCTAATTAAAAATGCTATATGAATTTAAAAGAGGATCATTAGATGGACTATTTTAATTATTTCCACTTTTTTACAGTATAGATAGATAACGTGAGACACATGAGAATTCAGGATTTCATAATTCAAAAGGGATGAGCATTTTGAGCTAAAAATGGGCCTGTCAAGCCACTTGAATGGTGACTGCCAATCTTAAAATACAAAAACAGTTTATAAACCCATACACACACACACACACACACACACACACACACATCTCTCTAAACCTCAAACCTTAAATGATATATTTATTTTTAAACTACCTGAAATATGCACCAAAAGGCAAATTTTAAACTAATACTATGCTCTATTGTAACTGACATTTCAGCTATTCCACCTGACAACTTTCTCTAAATTTTTGGTCATTGAAAATTAACCAATATAGAATCTGATTCCTGGGGCAGAAAGTAAAAGGAATGAGTAACTCAGGGTGTAAAAAAGCTGGATATAAATTCAAGTTGATTTTAGCTTAACAGAGAACACACATACACACCCATACATACACAAACACACCATGGTTTCTGTATTTAAAATTTTTGTTAAAAGACTGGCATTTTTAGTATCTATAGTGAAGAATAAAAATTGACTTACCAGAGAGATAAAATTAGAAAGCAAGGATGAAAGTAAGATTCATCCTTCCAGCAATAACCAAGATTGAGTTTGCACTACGTGCTAAGTCAGTGGTAAGGGACCTCATTTAGGAAAGGCTATTCACAACAGTGTCCCTTGAGGAGATACCTTTTACTGAGACTCAAAGTATGAGAGAAACCAAGGTACTCTCCTGTTGTCATCTGAATTGCTTGTTCATTTTCTTTGCAGAACTTAACCACAGGCTGTTGGCATTATGATTATTGGCCTCTTTTTTGTGTCTCTTACCCAACAAGAATGTAAGCTCCAGGAGGACAGGGGCCATTGGCCTGAGTATGGTGGGGACGGTAAAGGTGCAGGTGAGCAAGTGACTCAGGATAATATAGAAGAGATAAAATCATGCCAGGGCTGCTCCAGGGATCCAGACTATATAGGCAGCTTTGGGAATTGAGAGATAAAGACAGATTAGATATGATATTTTGAAGCTAAAAGCAGAATAGATCATTGATAAATTGGATGTAGCAGATGAAAGAAAGTGAATAACGAAGGATATTTCCACGTTTTCTAGCTTAAGTAACTCAGTGGTCAGTGGTGCCTTCTTCTGAGTTGAGAAAGATTTGGAGTGAGGGACTGGTTTAGAAATGGAATCAAGAGTTCCATTTTGGACATTTTAACTGACTACAACTATGAATCAGCCAACTGAAGATGTCAAAAATGTTGTTAGATATGCTGGCCTTGAGTACCAAGCTAGGCTTGATCTTGCAGTTCATTTCCACAGATACTTATTAAGCATGTACTATGCTTCGTGCAAACAGTAATTAATTTCCAACTTTAAAGAGCTTAAACATTAGGGGGACAAAGGACATTAGAGGACTAAAGGAAAATTAAAAGATAAACTAGATGGAATGAGTGTTCAGTGGTCCTGGAAATAGATTATAGAGGGAATCTTTGGAGATGATGAAAAGACATACATGTCTTTTATGAACTAATGGCTACTTTTACAAATACAATATTTAAGGCAAGAGCCTTCCTTAGCTTCCAGGTGTCAACGTAGGGTTAGAGAAAAGGAAACAGCACAAAAGGATATTAGACTATGAGGATCTGCCAGAAGATGCCTTTTCCCATCTAAATGTAAAACCTGCCATTACCCCTCCCTGACTTTCCCTCTAATCCTTCAGTCAAATCAAACATGGCCTTTCTGGGATACCTCACAAGTAACAGAGAAGATAGTACTGAGGTCAGACTGTCCTTTACATACAAAGTGGAGAGACAGAGTAGGAGTGAAACTGGTGATCTTTCTGTCCCCCCCCCTTTATTTCTCTGTGACTGAAGAGCCATCTTGTGTTTATGAATATATAGAGCTATGATAGATGGATAGATAGATGTTCTGTGAATGTGATGCATTGTTATTAGATAGATGGCCAGTGACTCCTCACCTTATTCTGTTTCTTTGAACCAAAGGGAAAAAGTTAATCAAATGACAAGGTAACAAATTTTGTCTGGACAAAGCTGATGCCTTTTATGTGGGGAATAATTAACCTATGAAAGTCACTGATGCTGGACAATATTAAGCAGGTAATTTAGGAAGACTCTAAAAGGGGATTGAGAATTTATATGAATATAATTAACAAAGGCAGTTTTAGAATCTAGAATAACAGCCTGTACATTCATAAGTCTTGATTTAGAGAATAAACCGCTTAACTTTCAGAGAAGAGACAATCCATGTAGCAGACACCCACTGTAGAAACTAAGCATCTATACATTAAGCCTTATGAACTAAGCAGCCTTTATTAAGAATGACTGGCAATGGAATGTTCTGACAATAAGAATGTTCCTCTTAACCAATGAATGGAAATTACCATTTATTCACAAATTACTCTCTCTGAAAATGTTCAAGTTGCTATCACATAAATATCTATTAGCCTTCTACTGGAAGATGAAGGAAGCATTTGATGAATTTGCAGATGACAAAATTCTAGATAAACAAACATTATTATAATGTGTGTCATGTTCCTAGTTCGCATCACAAACTTAGAATACTCAGCATCCTGAATAAAACAGGATTTCTTTTTTCTGGAAAGACAGTTTAGGTAGCTATCTCTGAAAGAAACTAGGATTGTTCTGTGGGGATATCATAAAAAGCACAGACAATGATGTGAAAAAGGAAAAAAAAAAGGATTTCAGGGCTACAGAATTTATTAAAAGCACATTTTCTTGGAAGATATTTTGCTGTGTGGGAGCAGGGCATATAGCTGTACTCATTCTGCCTGACCATATTTCAGTCGAGCCATTAAAGATGCTATTGCTTCATCCAGCTGTTTTAGGACAATTAGCCATGTGATAGCCAGACGGGAGAGTAAGATGGCAACAGACATTTCAGTACAGACATATGTCTTTTCTTCATTACAAAAAAGAGGGAAAAAGGCTGCGTGAACAACACGGGTAGAATATATTGTTACCTCCCTTCAGAGTGGTTCATTAGTTTGGCTGGAATCTGAGTCCTCTTCCATCAGAGACAAGAGTGTGACAGGCCTTGACTGTTTTAATATTGTTTAAAGATTGATTAATTGAGTATCCCAGGTAATTTGAATTTAAATGTAGCAAAAGTAATGATCCTTAATTGTAAAAGTTCTTTATTAATCACAAACTCCTATTAGCTTGAAAATGAGGGCTGAAGGTGAAAGTATTTTGAAAACTGCTAAATAAATATTACATTGCAGCGTTACTGCCACCAAAACAAAAAGGAAAGTTATCAATCAAATGTTGTTCATTTTACTTTAAAATATCACACAGGCAAATAGGTCTTTTAGTCTGCTTTGTTTGGAGTAGACTCCGGTATCAGCACCCTGGACAGCGAGAAAGCAGTGGGTTCCTTTCTCTGCGCCATGACTTCTGCTGGCGTACCTCCAGACTGGTCGTTTATTGTGACTCTTGTGTTGTGAGTTTTAGTACTTTTATTTAGGTTACCAAATCAAAAGCAGTTTTTAAGTTTCTGCTCTAGCCCCATGAGCACTTTATAATGAATGTGGAGAGGCAGCAGCCCATCTCACCAGACATCGACAAGGCAGTAAATAAATTTTCCCCTCTGGGCCTCTGCCAAAAGCAGTCATCTTTCTGCAGTCCCTGCACTCCTGGCCAAGGAGAGTCACACAGAGCATTAGTCTCAGTCTCCAGATTATTGTACAGGGAGGGTGAAGAAAGTTGAATAAGGAGAGAAGGGAGTAACCTTGAGCCTGGAAACTCATCCCTGAAGGGTGTAGGAGGATAGAAGTTAGAAATGATTCTCTGTCTTGAGGATCTGTTTCAAAGACTGTGCACTTCTATATCTTTAGAACACTACCCCACAACCCCTTCGGATTGTATGTTCTTCAGCCTTTTTAAGACTACACGTTTTATGATTGGTCCTAATTATATATTTCATGTCAGTCTGCTTTTTCAGTCTTACTGATACTTGTGTATCTCACTTACACTGTTTCCCAAGCCTTCTGTGAAGGTCTGATTTCCCCTTTCAGCCTGGATTTCTAATTCTTTTCTGAATTTGTTTTGCCCCTGTGTCTTTCCTTCAATATGTGAAGAATCTGGTCTTGCTTTCTAAATCTGGAAGGAGTAGGCTTATAAAACATTTGGTTTCAATGTGTAAAGTGAATGGCATTTTTATCCTCTACTCAAAGCAGCTTCAGTGATCCTGCAATATATGACTGTAGCACTTCTAATGCATGGAGACATTAATGTCACTGATGGCCTCATAAGGCACAGAAAAGTCAAAATCCTCTGCTCTGGATGCTGCCTTATATGCCATGGATGAAGGGCTTCTCTCACCTCCACTGGAACCAAGTTTTATAGAAGATGGATATGGATCATCAAATGAGGTTTTTACAGTACAGTAAAGTGTAAATCTAATTGCAGCCAAAGCCAAAGAATTGTAGCAGAGAGGTAGTTTCAGGCAAGAAATAAAAGAGCCAAACTAGGTATGTTCATGTGGTGTGCTAAGCATGAGACCATTAGAATCAGGGAGCCCCAGGGCATCACAGTTGTACTGAAACACTCAGGTGATGCCCAAGGGCATTTAATTACATTATCCTAATTTCTATTATTAATGACAGTATTAAAGCACAGACAGGCAGTTTGGTGGAAAATTTAGAAGAATCAAAGACAGCATAAATATTCATTTTTTCCCATCTCATCATTTTGCAAAAACACATAGAGCCAGCCATTCACTAACACAGGCCCATATCCCAGTCTTCATTAAACACAGATAGAACAACATGCCCTCAGGAACAGTGCTCAGTGGATATTTGCATTTTGGCATCGCCACTCTCTTCCCTGTAGAGCAGTTATTCTGCCAAGTTGAGAATATTGCCCCTGATGTTTGGTGTCTCTTAAAGTCAAGCCTATCCATGTAAGCTGAGGAAAGGAGCCAAGGAGAAGGGTACACCTGATTTTTGCTAGAGTTCCTCAGTGCTCAGGGAGAATCTTGTTATATACTAGAATGAATGCATTTTTGAATAAATGCATTAATGAAATTGTAAAGTCCTTTGTTGGAAGAACTTTTTCTTTTATGAATTTGAATAACTCTCAGATGGATAAATGCCAACCAGGGATGTATCCAAAAGCAGAGCTCAGACTTTCTGCTTTTCCTTTTCAACCAGAATGACTCAGTTTAACCAAAGGTTCCAGAGAAATACCAAGTCAGAATAATTTATTTTCTGAGATGTGATTGTCAATAACATTTTTGAATGGGGTGAATAAGAAGTTTGAAGTTAAAGCACCTATATTATATCTTTTACTTAAAATGATATTTCTTACAAAATTGGAGCAGGGAAGGAAAAGGCGAGGAGGGTAAACCTGCAGGAGTGAGGCAGGAAGAGTTTGTATCTCACTGGCTGGTTTTCATCACAGGACTGCTTCATAGTAACACAACTGAAAAACAATCTCAGCTTCATTTGAGGATAAGATATTTAATGTTTTCTAATAATTTAAATAAGTATTTATATTTTCAAAAAACACTTACTACAAAATACTATGACAATTAAATTTACTATAGCAATTTAGCTCATTCTTGGTTTGTGCCTGGAAAAAGTTCTTGAAGTGACAAAAAGAGATGCAAAGGAGAAATATTAGAGAGTTAAGAGTGAACAAAAAAGGTAAAATTACAAAGAAAACCAGGGTAAAGAATAAGAGCAAGTTAGAAGGACAATATGTTATTATTGTTGAAAAGGGAAAGGCTGAAAAGGTATGAAAAGAATAATGTGAAAAAGATACAGGCTGTTTTTGTTACAGACACTCTAAGAAAAATGAAGATAAATATGAAAAAAGAATGAGCAGATTAAGACATGTGGTCAGATAAAAGAGGGAAAAATAACAAAATAACTTTGCTTACTATGGGCCAAGTACTAGTCTAAGCTCTTTACATACCCTTATTCATTTACTAATCAAAACAAGCCTGTTCTAATGGTACAGGTCCCATGATCATCTCGATTTTGCAGATGAGGAAACTGAGGCAAACGAAGTTAACCAACTTTCCAAGGACACAAGTTGGAGGAAAAGTTGGGTTCCCTCCAGAGTCTGATTTCAGAGTGTGTTTGTGAAGGGGATCCCCAAGAAGGGGATCCAGAGGAAAGGACAGAATGAGGATAATATGAGCACTTTATAGTGCTCAATGTTGGGTTTGGGTGAAAAGTGTTTTCAGGCCTGAAATGTGTGTCACCAGCCCTCAGCAGCCTTACAGCAGAGAGTGGAGGCTGGGTCTGTTGGGCACTGAGGGAAATGGATAAATAATTGATTAGGCACAGTGCGCTCTGTGTGTGCAGATCTATAGGGAGGAGGGCGGTCTGAGAGGCAGAGCCAGATGGCGAGCTGTAATGTGCCCATATTAATAGATGTCTTCATTAGATGACATATTCACAGGAGTCCAGGGCGAATGCCTTTCAGCCATTGCCAGGGACAGACAAGGTCTGGAGATGAAGGTGACACTTACCTAGAAGGCAGTGAAAGCAGCGGTTTTGTTGCAAAGGAGGTAGAGTTATAGAAGCTTCCTCCTTCTCAGTAAGAGAAATAATGTACATTTCAAAAGCAATCTTTTTGAGTCTTTTCTTTTTTCAGTCCTTCTCCAAAATGTGAAATAACAAGGCTCTCCTGTCCACTCCACTTCCATTCTGCATCTCTGATACAAATATCTTTCTTTGCTGGATTTCAGTGAACACTGCTTTCCATTTTCTCTCCCAGTTACAGCTTCCCCACCTCTGTCCTCACATTCCTTTCAATTAAATGCCCTTACCAGGTGCCTTCCTGGACATTTACTCCCTGGCCATGACTTCTTGCACTTTCTTTGCTAACGTTACTGCACTTGGTCACAATTGCCAGTAGACTGGCCCTATCTTAGTGGATAGTTGGTGATTAACTCAATACTGTTAAGCAAAGGTTGAGGCTGAAACTTTCATCTTATATGTGAATTAATATTGATGGCATTAAGCTTAAATACCCTTGAAATGTTGGCTGAGCAGATGTTGAATGTTTCAAGGACTTTGAGTGTCTACTTTTATATATGCAGAGACACATACACTCATATTACCCCTCCAGAGATTAAATATTTTGACATAATTGGAATTCTGTATAGGCCAAACCAGAGAAACATTTTAGTAGATTGATGTTTGATTTGTATAGCTATTATCAGTGACAAATAATGATGCGCTCAATTACTGCTCTAGGTTACCCTCCTCCCCCTGCCAGGAAGAAAAGTCAGCATTTAGAACATAATGCCAAACTTTCAGAATGTTGATAACGGCATATCATTTACTGAACACCCTAAAACTGTAGAATATAGTGCTGGTCTGGGTGTCATAGAATTTAGAAAATTAAGTCAAGGAGCTTAAGCTACAGAAAAAAATGAGTTGTATCACAGAAACTAAACGAAAGGCTTTTTGGATTGGCAGCCTTAATCAAAGTCTTCACCATAAGGAGGGTTATTTCCATCGTGGGGCAAGTATAAAAATAATTCTGCTCTTGCCTATACCTATGTTAGTTTCCTTATGTCCAGATTGCCAGCATATTTGAAGTTGTGCATTCAGAGGCAGTGTGGAGGTAAGCAGGATCTGCTCATAGATTCTCTAAAGGGAGAAGGATTGTGTTTGGATTCAGGGTCAGGTTTGCTCCATGACAGGGACACACCTTCCCCGGGCACTGTCCTGACGGCAGAGTCAGCTTACTCTCAGGTTAGAGGTGAAAGGCACCCCACGGCAGAGGCAATCCTAATTTTATCCAACCAAAGTTTTAAATAGATAGGAGATTTTGCTTGATTTCTCCTAATTATTCAGGACTTTGTTCAGTAACATCCTTTGCCTTGCTGATAATAGGGCTCAAAATATCCAGGCATGTTTGTCCTAAATAGAAGCAGCTGGGAGGAGATTTGTGTCTATATTTTGTACCTTGCTCAGCCCAAGTCTTCGGTGAATCTCAAGGTGCTATTTTAATTTTATTTGCACAGTGGTTTATAAAATCAATCTAGAAAACTTTTGCAGCCATCAATAATTTTCTAAATTTGGGATGACTTTTGACTACACTTAAAAATATTCCTTTCTGAATAGTTGCTCTCCAGTGTCTATAAACTGCATTTCTCCCCTCAGTTTTAGCTGCTAAGCCCCCTAAACTATTTACACACAACCTATAAGAGTTACTGTCAGGCTCTGCTACTCCTCTGTTTCCCTTGAGGCTGTTCATTTCAACTTTTGGATTAAGATACATTCCTATTCAGAAACCAGTTCTGTCCTCAAAAAAAAATTAAAAAAAAGAATTATAAAAAGACTTTGAGACCTTGGGTGGCATATACCAAGCTTCAGTCTTTCTACAAATATTTTGTTCCTGTTACAAACCCCTTGTCCAGAGCTCACCCTCCATTTCTCCGTCTGCTGGCTGGAAGACTCAGTGGTCATGAGAGGAAGAAAACATAGTGGTTGAGAACACTGGTTTTAGAGTCAAGAGTCCCTGGGTTAAAATTCCACCTCTGCCATTTTCTAGCTCTATGACTGAACTAACTTCTATGAACCTCAGTTTCCTCATCTGTGAAGTGAGATTAATAACATCACTTCCTCTTATAGTCATTGTGAAGATTAAATAATGCATGTAAAAACTTAATAACCTGCCTGACACACAGAGGGAATTCATAAATGATACCTGTAATTAGTGTTGCCATTTTTCCTCAGGCCTTTGCTCCCTGCTGCATGAACCCCTTACACTCTGACATTCATTGAACAAATGTTTCTTGAATACCTACTAAGTGACGATCCCATGACAAACTCTGGACTTGACTCCTTTTTAGCTGGATATAGTCTCCATTTTCAAAAGTTTATAAATAATAATATCAATACTCCCACTATCTTTTTCATAAAATTTGGTGTAAAATTATTTTCCTTTTATTCCTAAAAGGTTTCAGAGGAGACCTCAACAGATGACTCGGCAGCCTACTTACAGATTTATTCTGAGGTGCTCTTCCCCAAGGTCATCATCTTGGTATTTTACAACGGGACAAGATATTTAGACTAAAAAGTGGTTTTTCTCCTGTTTATTGAAATTAAAAGAGAGTCAAAGAAGGGGCTAATCACTTGTTGCTAATGTACCTTTAACTCACAGCAATGAGTGTCGCTTGGTGATTGTTAAGTGAATAAGAAAAGATTTCTGTAAATACGGTAATTGGCTAAAATTTTGAGGTCAAAGCCAATTCTCTAAGAAATTGTTGAACTATGAAATTGTCAGGCAAATATTTTAGTGGCATATGAAAAATTAATCCCTGGTAAATATTTTATCAATATTTTATAGTTTGAGTGTGACAATATTATATACAAATATTTACCTGTCAGGTATTTTGACAGGTAAATGTTAACATGCTTGAATATCTGTAAGTAGAATTGATCAAAAAACAAAACAGAATAAGAAACAGAAGCAACAGCTTCTTAAAACATCAACATGTCAAATAGTCAAAGAAGCTACCATGGTAAGAGGTCCAAACTACTGTTTATAGAATAAATAAGCTGTAAGGATATATTATACAGCACAGAGAATATAGCCAATATTTTATAATAACTTTAAGTGGAGTATAATCTATAAAAATATTGAATCACTATGTTGTACACCTGAACATAATGTAAATCAACTATGCTTAAGTTTTAAAACAACGAATTTCTGTTAGGGATGATGACAAAGTTCTGAAAATGGATAGTGGTGACGGTGGTACAACATTAAGAATGTACTTAATGCTGCTGAATTGTACCGTTTAAAATTGGCTACAGGTAAATTTTATGTTACAGATATTATATCACAATAAAAATATGGGGGAAAAAACAAAGAAGTTATCATGGGAAATGAGATAATAAGGTAACCCATCTAATAAGCCATTTGGAGACCACAGGGAATGCTTAAGTTAAAATATGGCAAATAGGAAAAGGGAGCTATAATAATAAATCCAGGAGACCGGAGAATAAGAAGCATGATATTAATTATTAATGTCTGATGAGTAAATACTTAGAGAGTTTACTTGATTATAAAGAAAGAGGGAATAAGACCAAGGATCAGTTTCTTCTGGATATGATTAAAATTATGAATGACGAAAGAAAACAGTTTTATCAAACTTGTCTAAACATGCCAGATAATTTCTTTTAGGAAGAAGCTCTTGTCGCAGTAGGTGTAAGAAATATCATGCCGCTCATTTTAGAATTAAATAGGCTCTGTCACAGGGCTTCTGATTTTCAAATTAATTCATTTTCATTTAAATATTAAGGTGGGATTAGAAGCCAGTTCAGACAAAATGGACACAGTTTGAAAGGAGGAGGGCCCGGCAGCACCACACAGGGTTAGTTGGCAGTGTCATGAGGATGATTTATCTGCTGATGATTTATGTGATGCAGGACAAGCAGCGCAAGACAGCGCAGCCCCTGATTTAGGGGTCTTCAATCTAGGCTGGAGAAAAACAACTGCAGCATAAAATTTATCAGCTGAGAAGACGTCAACTCTGAAATGCAAAACTCATTGGCATTTATGCCTCTGGGTTGTGGGGGTAGAAGTAAAAAACCAGTGCAGAACAGAAGGCATTGAACAGTGAGGTCAAAAAGGCATAGAGGTGAGGCAGGAGGTCAGAGAAGATGCTGGAGGAACCGTGAATGGTGCAGAGGAGTTCGGCTTTGCACACCAAAGCAGCATCTCTACCTTTTGTTCACTGGTTTTCCTGGATCTGCAGAGAAGACGCTGGAAAATTCACCCTCAGTAAACCAGGTGACTGATGCCCTGAAAGCAATTACACGAAGTTTGCTTGCCATGGTGAGTGATAGGTACACATTAATAAACTTTATTAGAATGACACTGAAAGGTTTGCTTACCTTTCAGTGGTGCTGTTCTGATGTTTGCAAGTCAACCTGAAATGATCACCAAAAAGAGTCAGCCCAGCACAGAACTAACAGATGTTTGTGGAGCATTTGTTGTGGGCCAGGCACTTAATTGAGTGCTCTACCACACCTTTAATCTTTGCAGCAAGCTCTGACAGAGACGTGATTACTGGGGCCACTTTGCACATTAAAAAACTGAGGCATAGACAGGCTGGGTGATTATTCCTTTTCTGCTGTATTTAAATGCTGGTAGTTTTAGGGCAAAGACAGGACTCAGACAAATCATGCTTTGGTGTAATGTTGCTCCAGGACCTGTATGAGAATCCACACTCTCTTCTAATATATATATTTTTTCCAATCAGGCTGTCTTTCAAGATTGAAACACTTCTTACTGAGTGAGAGTAAAATTTTAAATTTAATTGCAAAAGAAACAAAACGGAAACATAAACTGGGCAAAGTGAAACAAGCAAAGAGATCAGTGATGGGGACGGCATACGATGCTGGTCCGGATTCCTGGAGGAAGAATCTAGTTCTCCAGGGTGTTCTGGAAGCCAGGTTGTTTACTAGTGATGCCCAGTGCATAGGCCAGACTAGGGGCTGTGCTCCCACCTCACAAGGCTGATCCACAGTGTTGGCTGGACCAGCTACACCTAATAAAATGCTTCTACTCTTTGTCCTTGGGGCCCAGTTGCTGTTTTTCAGCCCCAGAGACTAAGAAACATTACAGCTGTGTCATTCAGAGACATTGATTAAGTTAGTGTGGAAATAAGACAGGTAGAAATATATGTTTTGTTTAGGGTGTAAGGAAATGAAAGGAAGAATTGCGCTCAGAATGCCCACAAAGGAATTAGGTGATATTCAAGTTATGTTTGTGTACTTGACTCTCCTAGAGAAATTACTTTTTCTCCATTGCTCCACTCCCAGTGTTTAACACAATGAATGACATTGGAGGCATTCGATAGATGTTTATTAAATTAAACTGAAAGGGTCAAAGAAAAAAAATGGTATTCTTAGCAAAAGACTTAAGCGATGGGGATACATTAGAAATAGATGTTTAAAAAAAAACAGCCCCTGGGAATTTCCTGGGTTGGATGGACACATGTATAAAGAAAAATCATGAAGAGCTTAAGGAATTATATTTTTAAAAAAACAAGATTTAAAATTTTAAAGGACAAATTGGGGATGTTTATGAGCCACATTAAAAAGCATACTCTCTTAAGAATCTGGACTGATGAGGATACATCCCGGATATGCTGGGGGGACATCTGGAGACACAAAGCTGAAGAAGGGAAAAGAGACATTTTCAGTGTGATGTGGCACCCAAAAGGCTAATGTTATTTTTGGATGCACTCTATTTAGAGCATTTCATCATGGAATAGAGAGGGTGACAGCTCCACTCCCAATGACATTCATGAGACCTATTCTAGAATGCCCCATTCAGTTTGGTTTGTCTGACTACCAAAAATAAGTAGACAGATTGGAAGGACTCCAAAGAAGAGTTTCACAATTGATTAGAGGAAAGAAGCTGACTTATGGGAAAAGTTTGAAAGAATTATGTCTATACAGCTTGGCTAAAGAAGGTATGTATGTACGTGTTCAAAAACCATAAACACTTAATGGAGGAAGGAATAATTTATTCTGATAAAAAGGATACAGGTAGAACTGTACAGTGAAATGGGTTTTGAAAAGAGACTCGAGCTTGCATAGGGGGTGGGAATTGGGTGGTGCGTAATGACATCTACTCCGTGGACAGAGTAGTTTGGAGGTGACATTGATGTGGAAGTGGTGGGTGACCTGAAGTGAAATGCTGAAACATAGCTTCCAAATATATTGAAGAGAGTGATAGGAGGCAGGGTGAGAGGTGAAAGGATTCGATGTCAGGTTAGATGCTTCCATCTCAAATCACCCACCTTCCACACTGTAGTCGTGTGCACCGTAAGTCTCATTTGTACTTAACTCAACTTTACCTGCTTTAATCCCAGATGTATTGAAATGCCTTGCCTTTCCCTCTCTTTTAAATACCTTTTGAGGAAAACTAAGGTGGTTGTAAAACCGTTTACCACACAGATACTCATAAATACCATGTAAAAATGCTCACCATTGTTAAAATGGTTGTGAAAATAACTCAGATCTCTAATACAGCCAAAATAATATTGGCTGAGAAGTTATAAATGTTGAGACATTAGGATGAAATGTGTGGTAAATGCATGGATGGTGTTGCATAGATACTTGCAAAGAACCTTTGTGTGTGTTTCTTGGTTATGAAGCTAGAACATGCTATTTCTTTTGTTAGATTGTCCTCTTCAGTGGCTTATATTGGGCTTCCATCTCACAGTAGTGAGACCTTTAAGAGAGTAAATTCAAATTCAGCAATGCATACAAATGGCTGAAAGGTGTAGATAAAGAAAGATTTAAAAAATGAACAAAATAGCAGGGAAGTAGGAGAGTCAGGGGTTGGATTTTGTGATGAAGTCCACAATCACTGTTACCTGTTAAGGACAGCAGTGCCCTTATATTCCTTTACACACCCATCTTTGACAGTCATAGACCCAACAGAAATATCTTGTGTTCTCGTAAAGCTCCTTTGTATCTTTCTTTAAACTATCTGACTCAAACTCTTAATCTTAGAGAGACTGACAGTTAGAATAAAAATGTTTCATTGCTTTGTTTTCTCTTCTGGGGGTATAATCAAATTGCCATCTTTTTCCACATTTTTCATTGTCTTTTGCTGAAATATACTGTCGGTGTCTATTAATATTACTAACCTCCACAGGAAAATTAAGAAGCCTAAAATAAAAAGGAATAGGTTTCCACCAGCAAAGCCTCAGAGTGGTCAAACTGGCTAACAAGGGGACATGAGGTCTGAGTATTCAGTTTTGTTTTAGGTCTCTCTGGAAATTACAATAGCGTAGGGGAGGGGGTGAAAAAAACCTTCAAGAAAATTCTGAATTTACCAGTTATGGCTCTAAATTGAATTTCTGGAAAAGGTACAAATATGTATTATATACTAAAATTCTAATAATCCTGAAGGAATTCTGGGCTAATATTAGTTGTGTTCACATCTCTTCAATTATTTATTCATCCCTTTATAAATGTTTTTTCTATACTCAGTACCAACTCAAGTGCTGTTGGAATACCACAAGGTAGGCTCGTTCTCTGTACTTCATTAATTACAATATATTTGTGGGGGAAAAGGACAATAAAGAATAAATTCAAGGGTGTTATATTGCAGCAGAATTTGCTAATGAAAGATGCAGTATTAAGGAATACTCCAGTTTCTTGCTGAGAGTCTCTAGGAAAAAAATTATTTATTGCCTTGATTTAAGGAGGGAAGGTAGGAATAAAGACATGATGGTACAACACATGGGGGGATGCGAGCGCCAGTGCTGGCCAGAGGGAAGGGCCATCTCGGGGAGCAATAGCGTATCTTCAGACTGTGTAACAGAACTTAATTATTATGTGCTCTTCACTAAATAGCTCTGTGTCTTTGTTGACAGCAGATATTCTCATCAACTCCCATTTCTTACTTACCACCCCTAGCTTGTTCTTGGAGAAAAATGTTCTCCTTAGGAAATGACTCCCACTAGAATAAAAGCCGGTCTGCACACCCAAAGCTCAAAGTCCTCCAAAGAGAGATGTCAGAAGCATTGGGTGGACTGGGCAGAGTACTGCAATCTCATTTTAACTCTTGCCCTTACCCTCAGGGATAGAGCCACTCTCTTGATGTCAAGAGCATTAAACCCCCTTCAACATTGATTTAGGTACTACTTGTCTGGTGTTACAATTAAAATTATTTTTTTAGTTTTTCTTCTCAATCAGATTAAAAGTTTTGAGGACAGGAATTGGCCTGACATGAAGCTAAATACAGAGTAGATACTAAAATCCTATGTTGAATTTAATGGGTTTATAAGATTGTACCTTGTTTCCTTTTATCCCCTTTTTTCTGGCATGGGTGAAATTCTCACCTCTAGAGGTAATATGGGTAGGGTGGGCTTCGAGCACTTCACATGTACCAATTAATTCAATCATGTAGTTATTCGTCTACTTGTTTAAGATTTTCCTATGATGCCTTCGACTTTGCCCTGACAGCCCGCTCAAAGTTGGTCTGTGAAAGCTGAGGATGAGGTGTCTTATTTCCTTGGTAGGAAGTAATAAAAAGTGTTCCTAGCTCGCTGTTTTGCATACAAGGGGTGTCGCACAAATGGCAGGGATGCTGTTGATGATCTCTTCCTATCCCACGGAAAAGGAATCAAAGAAAGTAAGCGTGGGTTGATTATGCTATCTTTTTTTGGTTGTTTGTTATTACTGAAGTACAGTTACAATATGTCAATTTCTGATTATGCTATCTTTAATGCTTATAGATTTTACTCCTTTCAATCCCTCTGTCATCTCTCAATGTGTAAATATACCCTTTGAAGCAGCTGGTTCATGGACATATGTGAAATTACCTTTTGCCTTCAATATTGTTATGATAAATATTTCATTTTTCTCTAGCTTCAAATTCCTTTTGGCATATAAAGGCATTTTTTCCTTCTCCTGAGCCCTAACATTGTTACCGATTTAACAAACATTTGTATATCCTCTTCTTCATCTCTTCGTGTAGGTGTAATAAAACCCAGCCTTTATCTCAGCTGCCAGAAACCCCAGTGACCCTGGATCAGGTTTATACAATGCAAAGTTCATCGGGTTTAAAATGGAAGGTTTTCCTCTTTCCCTCTCTACAAACATTCCTTTTGCCACATCTCCGGAAGATTTGGTTAAAATTTTCCTACCCCTCACAAGAAACAATATTACTTTTGCAACTGGGCATAGGGAGGCCATGCTGTATCTCCTGGGTACTCAGAAAACACAATCACAGGAGACTGAGGGGAGTAGAAAGCTCTGATCACACTGATCCTTTGTTTTATTAACACATGCCCTTCCGGGACAATAGCATCCCAGCACCGGCTCCTGTTTGCAGTGTGGGAGAGGCTGCTGATACCTCACAGTCATACTTAGAAAAACTAACCAGTCCTCAGAAGCAGTTCCAGATCTGTAGCTACAATCTCAGGGATAAAGATTGTTGCATTTGCTCACAGGGATGCAATGTAATGTCTCCCTTAGCTTCAGTTGTCTTGAACTCAGAGAATTTATGTCAATGAACCATGAGAAGATTTGAATATTTATTATGAACTAGGAGTAACTCAAAAATACACCATTTTACACCTGGGAAAGTATTATAAGATAATAAATTTGAAAAAAAGAGAAATAAAATATTTATGTGTTAGAAAAAAAGGAATATAATGTTAGTGACAATGTTGCTATTCCACTGTTCATCTCCTGCTTTGACTGACAGATAAAACAGCCTTGTGTCAATTTGAAGTGGCTTCTCATCTCTGAAACTTTCCCTTTGCAGGGGTATCTCTGGCAGATCCCTTCAGCTGTCTCAGTGGGAAAGAAACAAGCAAGATTACAGAAAGAGAGGAATACCTCTTGTTCCCTCAGCCTTTTACTTTACTTGTTTTTCCTTGATTTCTTTTTGTTCTCTGTGTGTTTTTTTCTTCGAGACTGCTAAGGTATATTCAGTTTCTGAAAAGTAGTTAAAAGGAGCTCATTACACAAATAGGTTTGTATAAAGGCAAGAATGCTAGAAAGAGGTTAGACACTAAGGAAATATTTTTCTTTTGTGTAAATGATGCCCTTGTTGTAGATGGAACTTATTTTGACTGTTTGTGTTTATTTTTATGAGCATAAAATGTTTTCCTAGAACATGAGGTTCTGAACAAAATGTCACGTTGTTATTCTGAATGGTACTTGGCTGAATGGTGTGTTAGACATTTTTGCATAGGAGGCACTTACAGTGATAACATCATAAGGAGAAGAAAGCGGAATGCTAAGAGACTAGCCTTGAAGCTGAAGGGAGCATGGGACATACAGTATTTTGACTTAGATTCTGTTTTTAGAGGAATGCTTTGGATGTAGATCTGATAGAGAATCAAAATAAAGTCGCTGGAAAGAACTTAGCCTTCCCAGATCCCTTTCAGCAGGTTACTTGTATTTTAAAAATTCACCAAGGTTCAGGCAACACTGGCCTCTTTGTGTATGAAATTTATATCCAACTAATATATAGGGCAATTTTGCTACTTTTCAATTAAGAATTTGGCATAGATTAAGGAATCAGTGCTAAATAGTTTTATAACTATCTGGTTAGAAATAAATAAAAAAAAATACTAGAAAAAAAAATACTAGTTCTTCTGAACTGCTCCAGTAGACCCTGCACACTACTTCAATGATGCTCAGAACAGTGTTTTCGGGCCCAGCTGCATACCTCTCTGTAGCAATGGCTTCAAAAGTATAGTTTTTATATGGGTAACAGTATGGAGGTTCCTTAAAAACTAAAAATAGAATTACCCTATGATCCAGCAATCCCACTCCTGGGCATATTTCTGGAGAAAACTCTAATTTGAAAAGATACATGCACCCCAGTGTTCACAGCAGCACTATTTACAATAGCCAAGACATGGAAACAACCTAAGTGTCCATTAACAGATGACTGGATAAATAAGCTGTGGTATATATACAAAATGTAATATTACTAAGCCATAAAAAAAGAATGAAGTAATGCCATTTACAGCAACATAGATGGACCTAGAGATTATCATATTAAGTGAAGTCAGACAAAGACAAATATCATATGATATCATTTATATGCAGAATCTATAAAAAATGATATAAATTATACTTACAAACCAAAAACAGACTCGTGGATGTAGAAAACAAACTATGATTACCAAAAGAGAAAGGATGGGGAGGGATAAATTAAGGCTTGGGGATTACTATATACACATTACTATATACAAAATAAATAAACAGCAAGGACCTACTGTATAGCACAGGGAACTACATTCAATGTCTTGTAATAACATACAGTGGAAGAGAACCTGAAAAGAAAAAAATTTGTGTGTGTGTGTAGGTATAACTGAATCACTTTGCTCGATACCTAAAACTAACATTGTAACTCAAGTACACTTCAATACAGATTTTTATTTTTAAGTATAGCTTTTAGGTGGCCCAAACTTCTTTTCTCACCAGGAAAATGCTATGGAAAGAATTGTGGGCCTTTTCTGGAATGCCGTTTAACAGATACTGGTAAATAACAGGCCAGTACAAACTCCACCTGGTGAACTTAATTCAATATTGGGAAACTCAATGTACTTTTTATTTTATTATTATTCCTTCCTCATCATTGCATTACACACAGCTCACATTTTCCTCCTGAGAACTGCCTGCCAGCCTCATTTGCTTGTCCTGTTATACTGCTTTTTTGATCCCTAACACAGGAACTACTTAATGTACATAATAAAACCATAGCATCTTCCCGACTTTATCTCATTAATCTTCTTAACTAAACAAAACCCATTTGCTTTCTTGCTTCACCTTTATCCTTCAATTAAGGTCTTGTTTTCTTACCTTCGGCTCTTTTCCTTCAGTTCAACTTCAGTTGAGTCAACTGTCACTCCTTGTTCCCAGCATTTCCTTGGTGTCACTGCCATCAGTTGTAGAGTTGAAGAACTGAGTTCTTATCTTTTTACTGACACAGAAAAGCTAGACTCTTGTTTTTAATTTAGCAGAGGTTGGCATTAGAAACACATCCTCCGTGCCATGCTAGATTATTAATATTAATCCTTATGAAAAATAGCAACATTACTTCTGCACTTGAGAAAAGAATATTACCAAACAGGACTAAACAATTAATCTTATGAGTTATTCTTGCTTCTAGACAATATCTGACCCAGGAGACAAAAAGATGAAATTGTAAAAGAGTCAGAAATCTGGGAGGCAGAGATCCCTGAAAAATCCTGACAGTGAATAAAGGTAGGCAATTCTGATCCTATCTTTGAATTCTTTACACCCACCCGTGGTAAAGCAAAGCACTGTGACTTTTCTTGATTACTGACTGGCTTCATGCTCACGTTTGTTTTGAAGGGAGAGTGGAAACTGGGCTCCGTTGTCAATAGCTTTTGTTCCATCCACCCTATCCCTTCTACATTTACTCTATCCTAACTCATTTTAACCATCAGAACGGGACAGAAGATATCTTTAGGAAAATCACAATTATTATTTTATTCATCCACTTATCTTTTCCCTCCCATGCCTTACTTTGGCCAAAATTGGTGAGGTGTAGCATTTGCTTAAAAATGGAGAAATGAAAACCCATGTTTGAGAGAAGGCTGTACTCCATAAAACGGCAAATAAAATTGTGTCGAGAAAGTAAATAAACCAAGGGTTTGTGTAAAAGATAAAGAGAAGTGCTAACAAAAGTTGGGGAGTCTACCCAGAATACGTAAGGATCCATTAGGGCTTGTGTGGGTTCTTCTCGCATTTCAGCGATAGTGTCCACTTTAATTCTGAGCACATCTAAACTCTGGAGTGCAGTGAAAAGAGGGCAAGCTTTCCTTCTTTCCAATATTAGAATTTTTATGTGCTTTCCATCTGCCTCCTAAGCTCAATATTTTGTTCATGATATTTATTCCTTATCCTGTGTCTCTGAATTCTTGGCTACATATGCAGAGGTGTTGCTTGATTTGTGGTTTCATTTTTATTTCCTAATTAGTCCTACACAGATCATTCATTATCATAACATAGAGTGAACCCTCTCTTCAGGACCTGTACTCTCAGTTACTCACTATTTTATCTGCCCTATTTTGTTTCTTTGATAATACTGAAAACAATTTGAAATTATCTTTTTCTCCCTTTGCATTATAATTGTTTCTTAATAGAATGCAAGCTTCACAAGGGCACGAAGCTTTATCACTGCTCTGTTTACCACTCCCACACTCTGCCACAGCGGTGCTGGCTCTCATAGGTACTTCATGATGGGGTGATGCCTAGATCCATCCCTTAATTGTACCAATAATACTGTTATCATTATTTATTATATAGTAATAATTAATATATACTCAATATAATATTTAATAATATAGTTAATTAGTATATATTTAGATCTTCCTAGTAAAGAAAAATGACAACTTGCATACAATTCTGTAAAATAATATCTATAATGTCATCTAATATAAGTAGCATAAAATAACATGTGTAAGTGTAGCATTCAGTCACGACTCCCAGTTTGTTTTTATACCTTTTCAGGTCTATTTTTCCGATTAAGATAATTGGATTTGGGATGGATTTGGTTTATTCACAGATTACAGATTATGGATATATGAATTGTTAGTCTTGTCACTATTTGCCTGGTTCCTGTATCCATCTTCACCTATCCTTCCCCTATAATAATGCATAAGTAATTTTTTTTTCTACATTTTGCCACTTTGAATGACAACATTGTTGATCGTAACTCAGAGCTCAGCAGCCTGGCTCCACTTTGCCTTGATGCTTGTGTGAGTTTCAGGACTCGATCTCATAAGAGCTTTATCTCACTCTGTCTCTTTCACTGGAAAACAATATTTGAAAGATGCTGCAGAGAAGCAAGTTAAATTTAAAGCTTTGATCAAAATGCTCCATGACTATGTGTGCATAATAATTTCCCTAACTACAATTCTATTACAATATTAATTTGAAATAACACTTCCTTTGTCTTCAATTAAGAAAAAATTCTGTAAATTTTTACATATTAAAAAACGAGGCTATTTAAGAATTTAACTGTTACCTCGATGTGTGTTGATTCTCAAACAGTAAATGATGATGTGTAAAGACAAGCTTATTGGTCCATGTGTGATTTAACTGAACCAAGTCACCTCAGGTTAGTTACGTCTTGAAGTATACAGAGACCTGATTCCTGGGCACTGCGTCCTCAGCTTACAGCATCATATTCTATGTCTGCATCCGTACTGACAATTGCTGTAGGTATGCACTTCCTTTCCCTTAGTCGCATAGCAAGGATTCAATACAAAGTTGGTTTTTTCTCCTTAAAACAATTTTATTTCCATATTGCCACAGTGAATGGAGAGAGCTTGAGTCAATTTAATTTACAGAAAGTAAAAGAAAATCATTATATGGCCAACAGTATACTGCCCTTTTCAACCAAAAACAAATTTTTTCTTTACCAGAAGAAAGAAATTAATTTGGATTACTTTTTTTAACTCTTCTATTCAACCATGCAAAGATTGTAATAAGCAGCAAAATGTATTTGAATCAAAAATTAGAGACATGAGCAAGGAAATCAAATGGCCATGATAATATACTGAAACCAGTCACTTCATGATTGAAAGTTGTCTTTCCTTTATACAAGACAGGACCTAAATCATTTAAAAGGCAACTGATTCTACATGTTGTGTTGTTTGGGCTTCTGTATAGACTCTGAATTGGCCCATTGAAATTTAACATTGAAAGTGGACACGCTAATAAGATCAAATCATCGCCAAGTGAGAAGTATTGCATTTAATTTGAGAATGTCACCTTTTCAGAGGAAACTTCCCTAACCCCTCTATTTGAAAAACATCACTGCTGACCTCCACCACTCTACCACAGTTGCCTTCCACCATTTTGATATGAAGTTCGCATACACAGCTGGGAGGGAAGTCGAGGTCATCCCAACCTCCAAATAAGTCAAAAACGTTTAGAGAGAACTTGTTACTAGGTCTCTAATAAGTTGTTCCTCCTCTTTAAATATAGTTGTTCCTCCTCTTTAAATATGCCTCAAGTATAAAAAGAAGTAGGTAGAATGCACGGGCTCTAAATTTCTTTTCTGTTCTTACATTCTAGCTAAGGAAAAAAATGAGGTCACATCACAGGAAGAACTTGAATGTAGTGTTGCCAGGGAGTTTGCTTAAGTAATCATTTGCCTCTACCATTTCTAAAAATGGTGTGAATCAAAGAAGGCAGAACATGGCTTCCTTAGCGTTCTGTGAACCCGACATTTCTATTAACTGGCATGGTGGCAGAAACTTCTTAGTTGCATATTTTGAACTACATGGAGAAGAAACAAGTGCTGAATAAACATACTAATATCGACCATATTAAAAGCAGTTTTCAGGCTATGGCAGAAAATGGGTTCAACTTCTTTGTTGCTCTGTTAACATCACTTTGAGATACTGCAAAATACTAAAAGGCATTTGAAATAAAATAAATATTAACATACTCAGTTTGCTTGTAATTGTCGGTGTAAATTCTGTTTTCTTGAAGTAGTGATAGAAAGAGTATATGAAATGTTATAGATACTAATCTGTTTGAATACTCTGCCCCTACTAGGTGAAACTTTTATTTTGATTTTGGGTTTCAAGATGTAACACCAGAAGCAGTAGATGATGAAGTCGTGGGGCAGGACTCTAAGATCTGGGGTCCCCTTCCTGTGCACAGAGATCCCTGGAACCCACTGACATGACAGGAACTGGGCCAGATTCTCATCCTGGCTCTTCTGTTTAACTAATTGTTCTACGTGTGATTTGTTGGGCAAATAATATGGCTTCTCTAAGCAGCAGCCTGCCCATTCAGAACGTAGGGGTAAAAATATTTGCTTCACAGAGAAGTTAGGATGATTAAATAGAAAAAGTGAATGTGAAACATTATGTAAATGAGTAAACTATTAAGTGTCATTGAAAATGTAAGGCAGCATTATTTCTAAATGGCTCATTATATTTGAGCCCTAATTACCGAAGTCACATGTTTACAATCCCTTTCTTTTATAGTGTAATTAAGTTTCCTCGTCATCAAAAAATATAAAATGAATTTATGCATCAAAGCTGCACCTCTTATTTGTGGAGAGGAAGTTTTCTGTTTAAAGCATTATGAGTATAAAGGTAACTCTTGTGAAATGGAAGTGCTTGTTAACTCAAGGTTGTGTTTCTAATAGATTGTAGGGTTTAGGCAGGAAGAATGTCTTTCTTACTCCCTTTTGTACTCGCAGTTCTGAACACAGACTAGGTACTCCAGCAGTATTTATTGGTATGGAATTTGGGGGAGGGGTTGCTCTCACAGACCCAATCAGCACAATTCTTTGCCATGACTGGCAAGTTAAATTACCTTTCTATTTCTGCAAAATAGGAGACCGCTGATTGTTTTTAATCCAACTCCAGTATCACTTTTCTGGGTATTACAGCTGTCTGAGAGACACCATATTACACTGACACCTTCACTGAAACAATTCTAAGAAATGTCCTTCTTATGCTTAATTTCTTTGTTTTTCTATATATCAAAAGAAAAACAAACTAACCCAAAGAAGTAAATTTTGAATACTTACGCATTTACTTCACTAGTTATAAACAGGTATCTTAGTCATCTACCTCTGGGAAAGGGCAGTCAGTGGACTGACAGCTGTCTAATACCTGCCACCACTGAGGTTGTTGTTATTTTTGATGGTGTCTTGGAAAATTTTTCCGTGGGAAAGGTGTTGTCCTCTCTACTCATTGCTGGATTTTGTCACCAAATGCACAAAAGATGAGTAACTAACATTCCTCTCCCATTAGTAATGTACAATGGAACTGCTTCTATCTGTGACTCTTAACCTCAGAAGAAAGAAAGAAACAAACAAAAAAAGGCAACAAAAGCACCCTGGATAAGCATGTTAAATAATTCTATAAGACCAACAAGCTGAATGAGAAAGAGAAAAGTGATTTTATTTCAAAAGTATATTTTTAACAGTTGTGTGTGTTTTCATTTATTTCTTCTCTTTGTCTCTTGGCTGTTCAGATTTGAATTTATTGTTTCTAATGCACTAGTATTTCTATTCTAGCTTGGCATGTAGAGTTGATGAATTCACTTTATTTTAAAATGTTTCGGTCAAACCAGCCCCCGATGAGCTAAAATCATATGCTTCAAGTCATTATACTTTTGTAATAAAGACATATTCAAATTTTAAAGGTCTCAGGGGTTTACTTAGGTTAGCATGATCATTCTTAGACAAAGAAAAACTATTCAATAAATAGCAACTATTATTCTGTGCAAAGCACTTTTCTTACACATTATTTTAGAATAATTCCTTGAAGTATGTGTTATTATCCCCAGAGATTAGAAAGATTGAGAAATTTGCCCAAGGTCATAAAGCTAGTAAGGGATGACCCTAGGATTTAAACTCAGATCAGTCTTCAAAGTCCTTGTTCTTAACCTCTGCTTTTTCTATACCTTTATACTTAAGAGATTGGTCATGCGCTATGATAGCATGGGTACTGGAATAGCCTCCTGCAGCTGTAGTATTTTTCTCATCTTTATTAAAAGCCTTAGTGTCCACCTTAGGAAGACTTTTATCTAATTTAGATTGTTTACCCCATATACATGAATACAATCTCAGTTTGGAAGGAATTTTGCCTCCATAAATATGTATCATTCTTATGTTCCATGACAATCAGTTTTGTGTAATGACTTTCACATATGGTTACTTTTGCTAATTAGTTAGCTGGTCATTCAGTGGCTATTCAACTACTATTCAATGTGAATATGAGATGGAAAACACTGAGATATTCTGAGAAGAATAAGATAAGAACCCTATTCCAAGGAACTTGAAATTAGTTACCTAGATTCACAAACAATAACAAACAACAGTAACAAACAATAACACAGGAAAGAATGAAGAATGAATAGAAATGTGCTGCAACCCTGATGTAAGTGATGGGTGATGGTGTGCTAAAGATACAGGCAGAAAGCATGCAATTCCAGCTGTTGGATCAGGGAGGCTTCAGAGGTATGAGAGGCGTAGAGGGATGTGTTGGACTATTTGATATACGGAAAAGGGAATTCCAAAATGAAGGATTGACATGATTGTGGCACAGTGTCCTCAGTCTGTAGAGCACATATTTGGAGAATGGCAAATGACCCAGTGGACTTGAAGCCTGGCGCTGATGGCAACTTGTGGGGAAGGCAAGCTAGAGACCAGGTCATGGAAGTCTTGATTGAAATTTAGTAGAATGTTTGCGCTTGTTTCTATGAGGCATAGAGGATATTTGATGATGGTAGCAACTATCTAATCTACATTTTGGGAAATTTTAAAAATTTCTCTATGGAAGAGGATTAGAGAAATGAAAAGTGAGAGATTTTGCTCTCCAAGAAAGACAGGGAAAAAGTCTGCAGTTGCCACAGGAATGAAAAGGAAGAGACAGAATGGAATTTGCAGAAATAAAACTGGATGAATGTGGTCTGATCATTGTGCCTTCGGAGGACTGGCCACAGACAGAGTGTACAGTGGGTAAATTTAGTTTTCCACATCTTTCTACTATTTGTCTCCCATCCCTATACTAGAATGTTCTTTCTTTTGCGGCCCACCCCCTTCAGGAATCATTAGGCAGCCCAGCTGAGCTTTCAAATCCTCAGAGGGAGGTGCTCTAACACCATCACATCTTTTGATACAGTTAGAATGGATGCCTTTCCCAAGGACAGTGTTCATAATGTTGGGTGGGCATGTTCCAAGAGTTTCCTGGATAGGGTGGAGCTTGACTGTTCTCTAGCTTGGGTTTTCTTCTGATTTCCTTACGTCACATGATACATGTACTCCTAGTTCAGCACATTGTCTCCTCAAGTCAGAGACAAAAGGGGAAAAAAAGGACAACAGTCCAGCACCCCTGACCACATCTGTGTATTCTCCTTGCTTCCGGATAAGTGGAATGATGAAGACCATACTCAGGAAGCCTCTTATCTAGAGTTTCTGCACTGCACAACTCCAGAGCAGTGCAGTAAAAGACAGTGTAAGAGCTTCCCCCACTGTCTTCTGCTTCTTCCTGTCATTGAGTTTTCCAGCAACCCAGGATCACCCTACTCTTCCTGCTTGTCTCCCTCATGTGTTCATCTTAATCTCCCTTTTCCACCTCGTGAACCCTGGTAAAACATGAAATCAGTCACAGGCCAAACAGAAACAGCGGCTGCTTCTTCTTAGGCATCAGGAATAGTATGATCTGCTTTGCAAGCCCTGCTTCATTTACTTCCCCAGTCGTGTGTTCGTTTGTTTTGATCAGTGTGTCTGTTGTCCGGTACTGTTTTAAAGAATAGTCTCAGTAAGAGATGAATCAGAATAGCCAGCCCCTACCAAACGGAGAAGGTAGCGTAGCATAAAATCTTTTAAGAGAAGAAATAATTAAATTAAAGCAAAACAAAGACTGGCTATTCTTATGAGTGAATATGTATGTCTAAATTACTTCAGTTACCAAAAACACGTCTTTCCAGAACAGTTGGCTAATAACATAACATGGGTTTCCCCATTAGGATTCAGCTTCACAATTGTGAATAACAACCACAAGGGGAAAAAAAAAAGAGCTAAACTAAAAGAGAATCCTATATTGTATTGTTAAACAAATGTAACATTATTTAGGGTTTTTTTCTTCCTTGTCCCTCTTTTCCATGTTCCAAGGCTAGGAAGATAAATAACAGCAGGTTTAATACTATTGACAGAAGCCTTTCTGCTATGTAAACCTGCTTTCTTTACAAATGCATCATGGCCATAGGGGACAGTGAGAGCAAGATTGAAGATTCGTTAATACATCCCCATAAGCAAAAAGCAAATGAATCTCATGTCTGTCTCTCAGAATATGTGGAATGACTCACTCAACCAGCTGTCTAGGTCCCTTCTGGCTGGAAATATCAGAACCAGTATTGAATAATCTCATGTTAAAAGATAAACAATGCAAACCCACTTTATGTGTTTGTATTGTAGAGTGTCGCTGTATCTAATTGCAGACTCCTCGCAAAATATTCACTTTATTGACAGTAGTATATGATTAGGCAGAAGTTCTGGGCAGAAATGTTTTGTTCTGTTCTCAGACTGAATTTTGTGTTTATGAAAGCTACAGAAGATTTTGATAGGGGTGACACTTCACTTGGTTCTTTATTTCTGAATGCAACATTGGTGGAAGATGGCACTGTTAGAAACGGACTGTCTTCTTCCCCCAGCTTCTTGCAGTGAGTCTAAACCCAGACACATGTTTGTGCTTCATCTCCGTTTTGGAGAAGAAAGTCCTACATATGAAAGGACATAAGAACTGCCATCTGGTCCTGGTGATTTTTCTACGTCTTGTTTATCTGTTATGTGTAGAACATCTTGTACATTAACCACTATTTGATCTAATAATTCTCATCTGGTTCTCTTGCCTGTTTCCTAAGACATTTGGTAAATGAGACTCTCTCTAATATATTCCTTAAAACAGGAAAGCAATTAATTCATGTAATGTCTCAGCCTTCTCTTTTCCCTCGTAAAGACCAAGAAAGGAAAGTAGCTTCTACCCATTCTATTCAACCTGCAGCCCCTTCTCTCCTGTGTTGATCAGCTGGGTCCCCACTCCTATTCTCTCAGTCCTTCCATTTTTCTTTCTCCTTTTTTGAGTGAGTGAAGAAGTAACACAGGTTTTTGTGATGAAGGCATTGGGTTTTGTTCAATGTAAACAAAAAAGTGAAATATATTTGACTGATGGGATTGTGAATATTCTTTTTTTTTTCAAACATTCTACAATTATGTGTTTAAAAAAAATCAATGCTTTTTTTCCTTATTCTTTTTTGATTAAAAGTGACACTCATTTAAAAGTTTATTTATTCACTCCGCAAATAACTATTTGTGCCTATTATGTGCTGGACTTTGTTCTAGGCAGTGAGAAGCCAGACATAGAGTTCCATCCCATATGCAGAAAATACAGTCTAGTGAGTGCTAGGAAAAAACCAAACCATCTCACTCTTAAGCACATAATTGCACCTATGCTAAGTGTTGTGGGGGGTACGTATCAAATGCAGTGGGAAGACGGCATGGCATTCCAGTGAGAGGAGCAAGCACCCAATTAAGGAAAACAAAATGATCTTTTTAGAGGAAGCATGCATGTTGAAAACCTGTTTATTGCTATAAACAAAGTTTTCTGCAACTGTTGATTAATAGCATAAACCTTTCCTGTTAGATTTCAACTTCAAATCAGAAATAACAGCTACAAAGAAAAGAAAAGCTTTTAAGGTCACCTGTTTTTTGTTTGTTTTGGTCTTTTCGCTAACCATGACAAGGTGTATGAAAGGGCAGCCATGCTAGTCTGGAAGATCAGGGAGCACCTCCCTGGAGAAGTGACTTCTGATCTGAGATGAGAAGTGACTTCTGATCTGAGATCAGAAGTCGAATGGAAGAGAATGTTGCAGCAGAGAGAAAAACAGTTTGAAGGCCCTGAGGCAGAAAGAAATGTTTCACTTGTGAAAAATAAAAGAAGGCAAGTTAGTTGAAACAGAGTGGACAAGAGGTGCAAAGCGAATCTGGGAGAGGAGGCAGGAGCCAGGCCATGCTGGGCATTGCATCCCATAGTCAATACTTTGGTATTTATCTTAAGAATGATGTTGGTGCCCCTGAAGGGTTTTAAGCTTGGCAGCTGTCAGGTAAACAAGGACACTAAACCTGCTAGAACAGCATTTTGGGGGTTAAAGTTTAACACCCAGCTTATCTCATGGAGACAGGCTCAGTGGTGGGTCCATTTGCATGCTGGAATATACCACAGAGGTCTACGAAGCCCAAATGCCAGACTTTAGGAGGAACCCTACCCTTGATCTGTGCAGTTTTGCAGCTGCATGATTAGGGAGGCACTGTGACCAAGAGCATAAAAACAGTAGCAATATTTAGGTGTGGCAGAAACATGGCCCCAGCTCTATTCAGCATTTACGGTTGTGGGTAGAGCCAGCGCCTCCTGTGATTTCATCAAGGCACTAACGTTTGCAGGTATATGACGTAGCAAGCAAGTGAGAAAATCCCCCACATCAGTGTCCCTGTCTGGGGAAGCGCTGGCCTCTCCTTTGGCATGAGAGGGGCCTTGAGTTCTAGGCTAGTGAGTGGCCAGGAGTGATTATCTTAAGCTCAGATCCTTCCTCAGTTGCCATGAATCTTTACAGAAGACCCAGGGACCTCTTGGATAAGTTAACCCTTACCTCTCAGCAATGACAGGCTTAACGTGTTTTAAATTACCTACTCTGGGTGCAATTCAAAAGCAGATTGGAGATGGCAAGAGTGAACAAGGAACACAGGGCCATTGCAATAATGAGGCAGGCATTTGAAGGAGTTTGAAATAGTGGTAACGTGGAAGTACATGTAAATGTGATTTAAGAGATTGATTTATAAGTAAAACTGGCCAGATTTTGGATGACCTGGTTATTGGAGCTTAGGAAAAGGGAAATGGCAAGGTTGACTCCCAGATTTGTAGGTTGAATTGGATGTTTGGTGCGTCCTTTCCCTGAGACAGAGAATATTTGGGGAGACCCAAATTTGGAAATCAGGACCATGAATTCAGCTTCGAATGGGTAGAGGAGACATTCTCTTAAATGGGATAAGCCTCTGACAAGAGATCTCTTGCTTTTAGGGCAGGCAATATAGAACAGAACCACTAACACAGTAAAGAGAAAAACGTAGTCAAGGCAAGATGGAGGCCTAGAAATTAAGGTGATTGTTTCTTATTCACGGCTCCATTGTCACCACTGTGTGTTCAGAGCATCTTCTCAGATTCTCAGAATTGTCTAAAGTAATTGCCTTCAAGGCTGATGCTTATCTTCTTAGTTTCAGCCTCAAAGTGTGCCAGTGTGGAAAGCATCCTGTAAATCCATTAGGTTTCTCTCATTCGTGTTATGCAAATGCAGGTTTAAAGTAAGACCAGGTGTCATAAGGTAGTACCTCCCCTGAAGATGTCATCATTTTTGTTGGCTACTGATTACTCTCCTCTGCCCACCAGCAGGAGTGCATGAGTTTGAGAGTTGGAGGAGTACTAGAAACTGCTGTTGGCTTCCTTTATCCCTCATCTCTCATGTCCTGCCACACGCACCATCACTTACCTACTTACCCCAAGTCTGGAAGTCCAGCTGCCTATAGAGGATGAATGATTATGGCTCATACATTCCAAACCATTCCTTTAGGACATTCTCCTATAGTTATGTATGTTCCCTGGATGAACTGTGGTGTGTGTGTACACGTGGGTCTATACATAACTGCAGTGAATATATATTCATGTAATTTGTTTTCTAAGTGGAAGGATTATTCTTCTGTAATGCAATTCTTAAAATGTTAATATATTGTTTCATTCTTTGATGATAATCCTATCTAAGCCTCTTCAAGCTTTAAGAGTACTTGAATAGACAGTTAGAGGTATTTATTTTTCTCTGGACACTGTTGAATGACTTGATTGATTGTGGTGAGATGGGTTTTGAAATGGATATTTCAGTAACTCAGTGGTAGATGTCAAACCACTTGTGTATATGTGTGTCATGCAGGTGTCTCCTGAATTCAATAAGAATTAAAGTTTTAGTGAGAAAATATTTAAATTGTGTTATACCATTAAGTATAAGCCTATTCTTTTTTTTTTTCTTTTAATGTGATGGATATAATTATTTAAGCAGTGGTTGAATTAGTGATCTCTTAAAAAAGATGATGCGGTTTGTTTATGTTATACTTATGAAAAAAGAGGTCATCAATTCAAAACTTAAATGCAGCTTTAATTATTACACATTTCTATAGAAAAAAGAGCTAAGCAGACTGTAGCAGAGAAAAGCCCCTAAATATTATACCTCTTCTATTTCTAGTTTCTTTTTGGGAGGGGGAGCATAAAACAGTCCCAGAATAAGTTGCCAGCCAGACATCTTCTTCTATTCACCTTCACTGATGCACAGAAAGACAGGTGAGATGAGGAAGAACTTACATGGTGTGTAGCCACTTGGTGGGTTCACGTGAGCACGTCTTAATTAGCGGAAGCTCTCTAAGTGCCATCAATCAAGATGCTGTTGCCTCTACCAAGTCCAGCAGACAGCGTGTGAAGTTCAAATTAAAACTAGTTGTAATAACCTCAGCTAGTCCATTTTGAAAGAAGATTCAGTGAGAACTCTAAATTAACTGATGGAACTCCAGTCTTTTGGACTAGTGAGCAGGCTGTAAGAGAGTGCAAGTGTCTTCTGCATGAAAGACTTGTTTTCTGTTCTATGATTGCACCGAGCAAGAATTAATTTTATTCTTGATATTGGGAGTTGTATACATATGTTTCAATAATTGAGATGACATATAGTTGAAAACATGCTAATGACTGGATGTGTGGAAGGTAGTCATCTACACATCCTAAATACATGGCGCTGAAGAGGGGCCTGAACGTCTGCTGCCCTCTAGGGGCCAACGTTCAAATCTCAGACTGATGGTCCCCAGGGATTAGAAAAAGTGTTTGGGGATGTGCTAAGTCAAAAATGATAGCAGAGAGCCAGGACGGCATTATCTACATTTTGAGAAAAAAACAAACTAACAGTTTTCTAATATCATGGCATTTGAAAGAATATTTTAGTTTGAAATGGTGAATCTACTTGAAATTCACGAACTGCTTTGATATATCAAAGATCTCAATTTCAGGCAGACCAAATCATATTCTACACAAGCAGCTTCATATCATACATGGTGTGTCTTTGTCATTATAATGTGGATGTCATCCTTATTCTGATTAAACTAACACTATCATGGGGACCTTTAATATACATCATGAAGTTGCAAAATCTTTTTCTAGGCTTTAAAAGGGTAACAAATGGGTTTACTAAATTTATGTAGATTCTGTGGTCAGGGTCAGATTAAGACCTTTGAGGACTGTAAATATTGAAAACATTACTGTAACCCCTTTCCCACCCTAAGTCTGAATGTTAACAGTAGTCAAACTGCCATAAGTATATTAGGAAATACAAAAAGCCTCTTTTCCTATGATGTCTGCACTAGCCCTTTCATACTGAGATCTCAGAGATTCTCAAACCATTGTTAATGTTACTATTATTAGCAGCATCATTATTTGATGTCCCTGTGCTTTGCTTATAACTCTAAATAGTTATCTGTTTTACTTTTGAGTTAATCCAGAAGATTTGCCTATTACACTGTATGTTTTATTTTGCACCTTTTCCTATCAATTAAGAAAGAAACACTCTGCAAGTGTGAGAGAAAGCCAGACACCCAACTACAGCTCAACAAGTCTCCCCTAATCGGTTTCCTTTATTCCCACCCTTGTTATTGCTTTAAACTTAAAGCTTAATATTATCTTTCAGCATCTTTCTTCCCATAAGTGGCTTTCATACTGATTTAGTTTCTAGCTTGTCTTGATTTTTAACTTTTTGTTATATCAGCATTAATATATGTAGTTGTTTTGTAAGCAGTCAAAATGTTAAGTGCAGTGTCAGTCAATAGGTCACAACAATTTGCATAAATGTAATTATTTGACCGGAGATAAACAACAATTGAAAGATTAAATGCTGTAAGAATTTACCCCAATGTTCTGCTACTTTTTGAATATGAAGTCATTGTAAGATTTGTTTCTGGGATAGGAGTTTGGGATGATCTAGGATGGTTCTGTTCATTTCAAGGATAAATAGTAGAATAGGAAAAAAAGATTTTTTCAAAAAACTCTGCTTGCCATTTCTATCTAGAACTTGATTTTTGGTCACTTCTCTAGATCTAGCACGTATGGTGTAAATGGTAGAGTGGAAATCTGCTCTAAGAGTTGATGAAATTAACAAGGATGGGGGTGGAAGTGGAAGACTGATTTGTTTAGCTGCACGGCTCTGATGCTCTTCTCGCCACTACGCCCCAGGCTTCCTCTCCTCCCCTTCCCTCTTTCCTCTCCCAGCTCCCCTACCTTCCTCCTTTTCTTCCTCTTCCTCCTCCTCCTCATCTTCCCTTTCCTCCTTCTCCCTCCCTTTCCTCCTCATTCCCTGACTTTCAGCACTCACCTAGGTTTGCAGCTCCACATTGACAGCTCTGGCCCAAGTATGGATGTCATTGCTTTTTCTTGATTACACTTGACACAAGACAGTTGGTCGTTTCCAGTAGATTTTACTAAGCCCAAAGGAAACACAGGAGCAAAGAATACTGGGACCTAAAAATTGTTCTGCTTATAAAGTACAGGTTTCTGTTCTTTATAGTAGAGCTTACTCATAGAGCCTGTCTTATTTTAAACATTATCCTGGATGCTCCAAGATGGCCAAACTTAAATCCCAAGGGGATGGCACAGGTCAGCAAGCAACTTGGATGAATTACTTTCTTCTTAGCAACTGATCTTTATTTGGAGAGTTTCCTATTGACAAAGATGTTTCTTTTGTACATTTGATACCTTTATGGTTTTGTTCTCCAGATATTAACTACTATTGTTCTGTTTGTTTAAATATAGATGATTACTTAGAAACCTCACTTCAGTGGATTGTCCAGTCCCCTCCCCAAAGACCTATAAATTCCTGAAAGTTTGTAATTTTACAATCACATCTCACTTCAACCTTCTACCTCTATTGAATTAATTCAGTTTGTAGTCCAACATTAGTTTTGTTCCACATGGTGTGAACCCACTTATGGAGCTCAGACCTAGAATTTACTCTGATTTTCCCCAAAATTAAAAAATATACATACAAATAAAAAAACCTCACATAAAATGTTTGTGCTTTTATTTTGTTGAGACAGTGTCATTTACATCTAAAGCTACAAAAAAATCTTTAAATTGAATATTAAGCCCCTTTGTTCCTAAACAGTTCTTCTACTATTTATGCAAATATGAGATTTAGTCTCCCAATTTGTATCTCATACTTTCTATTTTTATCTTTTCTCTTATCTTTCTATTTTATTCTCTGCCCACTCCCTTTCAAGTAGAAACCAAATTAACACCATTATTAATAAAGAAGATGTTTCACTTTTCCAGTTCCTGCCTCTAAACACTCTTCTGGACTTCTTTTTGCATACTTTTGTTTTGCTGAAGCTTTGAAATTACCTCCTAGAAGCACCTTCCATTAAACTATTTCAGGCTCTGTTTTCTATAGTTGTTTTTTTCCCCCCAATAGTAGATCTTTCAAATGAGATGTATTTCCTAAACTTTTAGACTTTTATTCTATCTTTATAGATCCAGGTTTTTTTTTTTTTTTTAACATATCTGAATAGAGGGTAATACCCATTTGTTAATGAGAATTATACATACACAATTATGGAGGGCTAGTTTGGTTTCAGTTTCATTAGTAACATCATAAACTGACCCAGGTTTTGACATTCATGCATAAAGTTTCTTACTAGCCAGTTTCCAGTTGCCATAAAGTGAAATCTAGCCAGACTGGGCGGGCTATCCTTGTTGGATATCCAAACTGAAAGTAATGACCCAAACCATTTTTCTTTCAGAAGAGAACAGGGAATTTATTTACTGTCAACAAAACTATAAACAACTAGTATAGCAAATATATAGTGATGTTCCCAAATACCCCAGGCCATACAGTAATGTCTGTACATCAAGTTGTGCTCCGCTGTCAGCCCTCAGAAACTGCCCCAGAGGTTCCTCCAGTTTTCTGGGAAGGCTCTGTACTGGGATCTGGCAACTTGTGAACCCTCATCCCAGTAGAGAAAATCTGAATTTCCTTTATGTGTCTCAATTTTTATCATTATTTGCATCACAAACCATGTCAAGATTTCTTGATTCCAATGGAGGTAGATATTAAGAGCAAATGGAATTTCTGATTGGCTGAGTCAATTTTCATTAAAGGAAAATGACAAGAACAAACTTATGAAGCTAGTTTCCAGAAGGAAGAATCTCAGGGTAAGCCTTTGCCATAGAAATCCCTTTTTTTGAGGTGGAGCAAAGACCTGAAACCAATTTCCCTGGAGACAAAAGGGCTCGTCTATTACCAAATGGCAAGAATAAATTCAAATGGGCCAAGCCATATAGAGAGGAAAAAGAAACTTCTTCCAGAATGGACTAATACAGAACACTCACGTTTGAATATACATGTCACCATTTCACTTAGATATTCCATTGGAAATGTTTTAGTGGTAAACACAGGAGATCATTAGAAATAATCCTTAAATTACTAGCTTCTACAAACCATCCCTACAAGGATACTGTAACCGTCCTCATTTTGTAAATGAGGAAGCAAATGCTAAGAGCTATTTTTGTTTATCTAAAATGATCCACCAGCAGCACTATTTACAGTAGCCAAGACATGGAAACAGCCTAAATGTCCATCAACAGATGACTGGATAAAGAAAATGTGGTATATTTATACAATGGAATACTATTCAGCCATAAAAACTGACAACATAATGCCATTTGCAGCAACATGGATGTTCTTGGAGAATGTCATTCTAAGCGAAGTAAGCCAGAAAGAGAAAGAAAAATACCATATGAGATCGCTCATGTGTGGAATCTTAAAAAAAAAAAAAAGAACATAAATACAAAACAGAAACAGACTCATAGACATAGAATACAAGCTTGCGGTTGCCAAGGGGGAGAGGGATGGGAAGGGACAGACTGGGAATTCAAAATTTGTAGATACTGACAGGCACATGCAGAATAGATAAACAAGATTATACTGTACAGCACAGGGAAATATATACAAGATCTTGTGGTAGCTCACAGCGAAAAAAAATGTGACAACGAATATGTATGTTCATGTATAACTGAAAAATTGTGCTCTACACTGGAATTTCAGACAGCGTTGTAAAATAACTATAACTCAATAAAAAATGTTAAGAAAAAATAAATAAGAATTGGAATATTAAACTAAAAATTTCATAGGTAAAGCAAATGAAGTAGAATAAAAAGGATGGTATATCCACATTAAATATTGCAACTAATATAATTAATGAATGATGATAAAAGACAAGAATCTGGCAAAAATGAAACTGAGAATGCAATAAAAGTAAATGCAAAAATTCATTAAAATTAGTTTAACTCTAAAAAAATAAAATAAATAAAATAAAATGATCCACCTAATAAGAGGCGGAATAAAGATGTGAACTAAAATCTGACTCAATTCTTGGCTCTCTCCTTAAAAATCACATTGTCTAGACAGAGCTAGAGATTAGATCAAGGAAAATGCAGAAATAAACAAGAAGTAGTCTTTTGCACTAGCTCATGACAATTTCTAGTTTCCTCACAATCTTAATACATAATTCTCTTCTGTCGTTACTTTTGAAGTTTTCAATATCTGCCCACACTGGTACCCAACAAGTAAGAAACTCTACTTACTTCCAAATACATGACAAATTCTAAATCTTTGATGATTGTTTTTCATGGGTTTACTTAAACAAGTCGGTCAGTTCCTACTAGGTGTGAAACCCTTTAGCATTTTATTTAGAGAGAAAAAACAAATAGAGTGATAAAGGAGATCATGAAAGGCACTCATCTGGGTTTTCAGGTTTGATGGTTTAGATTTACCTTTCTGCTTGGTAAAATGAACAGTGAGGGAAAGTGGGCATAGAAAAGAAAGAAATAAAGGGGAAAGTGAAAAGGAAGAGAGGTGCTCAGGGTTGAGACCCTTGGCCAGAACTCAGTGAAAAAAATTATGCCCAGAACTTCAGTTTCTGCTTCATTCTCTCCTTCTCTGTGATCTGCACCTCTCCACTAATGGAGAAACCCACATTTCCAGAACTAATACTCCTCGCGTGAATCCTAATTGACCCTGTGAAGGCTCTTCCTCCTGTTTTGTCTCCAGCATGCCATTGCCATCTGCCCCCCCAGGAGACTTGAGGCAATCTCCGCTCTCTGCTTTCGCTGCTGGCCATGCAGAGAGAGGACAGTGAAGACGCTGAGGGTGAGAGAGAAGGTAATAATGGAAGATAATGAAGGACCCAAGAGAAAATCCTTCACGGAGAAAACCATACCCTGGAAAGAGAGAGAATAGGCAAGAAAGGGAGGCAGACAGGGCCCGAGGTTTGGCCAGGTGATGCGGACCCAGGGATCTGTGGGAATACAATGGAAACTTCATTTCCATTGCATTTGTTAAGCAGCTCTCTGTGTGCGTTTTTCACAATGTGTTTAATGTGTCCTTGGCAAGGGAAGCCGATATCAGTGACAATCTCAGCATTACCAGTTGGACAGGGATAAAGCCTGGATCAAGGATTAATGTGAGGGCTCGCTGATGGGGGTGAACAGCAAGGCACAGATGCCCACTCCCTGATAAGACTGGGTCACCCTCCAGCCTAAGCAGAGGAAGTTAATGAGGAAGGACTTCAGAATCAGACAAATCCAGGTGGAGCAGGGACAACATTCGCAGCAACAGGGGTCTGGTTGACATGAAGCTGTGTGTGAGCGAATAGGGCGTTGAGGATGCGCTGCCCGAGGCAGGAAGTCCCGGATCAGGGGACCCCGCTGAGATGACTCGGGACCTGCCCTTGTTTGAGATTCAGCCATTCATCCTCTCCTCTCCTCCTCATTTACTTCCCTTTTCTCCTTTCTCTGGAGTCATTTATACAGCAACTCTTCTACTTCATATCCCTTCTCTGCTTTCCCTTGGACTGCCAACCCATTTATTGTCCAACCGTAACTCCAAGCCAGTCACACCTTTCTGGAGAATAATAGTTTTCCCATCACTATTTGGGTTCATCAGTGCTATGGTCTGAATATTTGTGTCCCCTCCCCAAATTCATTTGTTGAGATCCTAATGCCCTTGGTTATGGTATATGGAGGTGCTTAGGTCATGAGGATGAGCCCTCATGCATGGGATTAGTGTTCTTATAAAATAGACCCCACAGAACGTCCTAGCCCCTTCCGTCATGTGAGGACACAGCAAAAAGTCTGCAGCCCAGAAAAGGACCCTCATCCGACCATACTGGCACCCTGACCTTAGACTTCCAGCCTCCAGAACCATGAGAAATAAATTTTATTATTTAGAAGCCACCCAGTCTGTGGCATTTTGTTACAGCAGCCTGAACTGACTAAGACAATCAGTGTAGCTTCCCACGACATCTTCTAGAGAACTGTCCTCAGGCCACTGAAAACAGACCCTACAGCATCATGAAGATGGTATTCCTAGTCAAATCTGTAAGACATGATTCTCTGCTAATAAAAGCTTGGCATGGAAGGGCTGAGGATTGGATCAACTTTAGCTCATCCATATAAACTCTTTCACAATTTGCTACAATAGCAGTGTCAGAGCCTTGAATTAATGATAGTATTAGAAGAGGGATAGAAGACCGAGAAGGAAAGAGATCAAGGGGGAAGACAGAATGGCAGCGACAGATGCAGAGAGGACAGGGTGAAGGGAAATAGAGTTAACGTGGTTGGAGCTGTCTGAACAGCCAATGTGTCTCTTCTCAGAAGAGCAATGTGCCTCTTAGCTTCTGAGCCGTAGGATTCAAACTCACATGCAAAGGTAAATATGACTCTTACAGAGGAAAGACTGCCTTACGTATTTAGCCTTTACCCCTCTTCCTCAGCCCAAGTCTCTTAGGAGAAGGCGTCACACAGGAGAAAGGCAGCCCTGAAATCGCTCCACTTTGCGTCATTCGCCGGACCCCACAATCAAAGCAACTGGAAGGAGTGTTATCTGACGGATAGCATTAACTTTAGTGGCAGGGACCTCGCAGGCACGGAGGAGTGGGGGGAGGTTGGGGGAGATGTGGAGAGGGCCAGCACAATTGAGACTGCTATTGGATTGGTGGGCTTTTAGCCAGGCCCTGCTGCTTTGGAAGCAAACAGCATCTCCCTGCTTGTAGAGGTAATGGAGCTGTTAGGACGCTATTCAGGACTAAGAAAAGACCAGAGCACATCATCCCGCAACAATGGGCTATCTCTTAACCTAGTTACAAGGTAAGATAGAGCCCCCTTCCCACCTGCCCTGGCTCCTAGTACGGTTTTCCCTTGATGGAGCCGTGCACTCCGGAAGTCAGGCTGCATAAATCTCCAGGAGAGCAGACAAGGCAGAGGCAGAGATAGAGGAAAAGGGATGGAATTGCAGCAAAATAGAAAGAATGGACTAGAGTGTAACTGAGAAAATAAAGGAGAGAGAATACTAAGAAAAGGAAAAAGTACCCAAAAGGCAACAGTCAGGTGAGAGAGAAATAAGAACGGAAAGGGGAATGTAAAGGAAAGGGAGGGGAAGTCAAATGGATCTGAAATGTCTCTGCTGAGTAAACCCACCTTAACCTCATCATTTATTGGCTGAGTGCCATGCTTTCCTGTTTGCTCTTTGTAACGTAAACAGACCACAGACTCATCTGGTTCTCAACAAAGCTGACTGTCACACGGGGGATATGGGTAGACCTGGGCTCGAGGTTTCCCTTTGGAAAGGGTTGAGGGGAATAAAGTTGTTTCCTTTCGATGAAGGATGATTTGAAAAGTGTTGGCAGCAAAAATGGCATCTGTTCCTGGGGTTGGGGGAAAAGAGCTTGCTAAGCAGTTCTTTAATAACTCAGGGTACATTTCTTAATTCTTTTCTCCAACCTCGAGGGTCCCACAGAGAAGGGCAAAATACTAGAGCAGATAACACAACAGATAGAAGTGTGTTAAGTCAGCCGCAGGTGGAGATCAGTGGCCTTGCCGTGAGTTTGGGTTGCAGTGTTGCGCAAGGCGCTGCTGCCCTCTAGTCTCCATCAGGATTGCAGACAGTGTCCTTGCTAGTTGTGAAAAGAGCCTGGTGCTGCCCGGGCATCTCCTCACCTGTAACCTGCAGTGTGGCTGCTCTGTTGAGCTCTTGTCCACTCTCCTTGCATAGCTCTCTTTGGGGGCTATACACAGAGAAAGAGGAAGGGAGGAGGACAAGGAAGTGAGCAGGGAGCCAAAAGGAGGAAGTACTGAAGGAAAACGTCTTTAACTAAATGTTGTTCTATACTGACCACCCACTGAAGAGATGCTGTCGTGTCTTTCTTCTTTCTGGGCGCGCTCCCTAAACTGCCTCTCTCTATGCTGTGTTGACACTTTGCTCCCAGTTTCTTGTATCTTCCTCTTATTTTTTCTCTCTGTCATTCCACATTTGAGGAGCTTTGTTTATTTAATCTCTGCACAACACACTGTGAAGGATACAAAGTGGCTGGCAGGGGCTCTGACTTCTAGGAGCTCAGAGTCAAACCGGTGACACAAAACAAATAAACATGAGCCATTTTGCAAACAATAGTCTGATGCTAAGATGGGTGAGGGAAATAGGAAGCAAAAAGTGCAATTGTATTGTTATTTGTGCTTCTGGCTATGAATGCAACTGCCCACATTTTCAAACTGTTAAGCAGCTTTGGGCCAAGACTTAAATCCATTTTCACTCAGCCTGCAAAGGACCACCCGGCATTTAATGTGTCAGCAAAAAAGAGGGAAGCTGGTGCATATCCTCCCAAACACATCATCAGGGCCAGGCAGAGCTGTGGAACTCACTTTGAGCTTGTAGGTCTGACTCATGGATGATCCTGTATTTTTAGAAAGAGAAGGTCCTCCATTTTTATTTATTCTCCTTCTCTTTTCCGTAAATTAAGAGGAGAAAGAGAAAGAGAGAGGCGAAGAGATGTGTTGCAATGAGCAGGTACAGAGAAAGCATGCATCCCCACTCACACACGCACACACGCGGATTGGATTGTCTTTGTGGCCACCTACTTGTTTAGCAACCAAGTGTTGTGTTGTGTTCTCTTTGGAGTTACTGACCAGAGCAAAGACAGGAAATCCAAATTTTCCATAGGAGGCAAGGAAGCCAGTAATATAGCTAGACCAGTGGAGAAAAGAGGTCAAGCAAATTACCTCAGATACAAATCTTTGGCACTAAGTACAACTGATAGAGCTGAAAAGTGAAAAACACACATCATAAATATCCTGCCATCCCAACTCTGCAAATTTGGATGGCATTATTTTTGGTATAACTTTGTAAGCATTTCGCTTGACTGCATATACATCAGTCGGTGACCTAATTTTGTCATGCTAGGTGTTGTATATTTCTACCACAGAATTATAAGTGGGTTGAAATGGTTCACATAAATTACATTTTCCCTCATCCCTCAACAGAACCCAAAATCATTTTTTGAAGATGAGAACATTTGCGTGGTTATGTATCCCTATTTTATTAATTATAGGCACATCCTTACATAATTCCTAAATTTGACTATTCTGAGGAGGAGGCCTCCTAAGCCCTCTTAGGTAAGGACCAGTATTTTTTCTTTGTAAAATGTTCAAAACCAAAAAGATCCCTGGAAGGTTTGGTTTTCTTAGACCTATAGCATTTTTCCAAATCCAACAAAGAGCTTCGATAATGAGACTGGAAGTTTGTTCTCAGTAGCTGTGCTCATCCGTGCATTTTGCGGTTCACCTGTCAAATCCAGCAGAACAATCCTAGCCTAGGAAACTAAGCTCATCTCCGCTGTTCCTGCAAGAACGGGCCTCGCCACTTCTGTAGAGGGTCTGCGGGTTAAGCAGCTAAGAGATCAGAATCATCATAATTGGACCCATAAGAATGGGAGAAAGCCAATGCTTTGCTTTCTCAAGAGTAAGACCAAAAAAAGAAATAGAAGGAAAATAGAGGTTAAGAAATCTCAAGCAAAAATATTTCACTAAAATTCACTCGTCTCTCCTTGTCTGAAAAACCTTTATCAAAGCCCATGAGATGTTGTTACCTCTCTATAATGTATTTAGCTTCCAAGTTAATCGTCCTGCCTCTAATTCAACTGACAGATTGATTTTAGGATATTAGATAGAACCATATGAAATTACCATTTCAGTAAGGTAAAAATGGTTAAATATCGGCAATTTCATATGGTTCATTTGGCTTCTTTACTTATTTCAATATATTTCTTCCTTGTGCAAAAGTCTATAATGTCTCATTAATACCTTATGGGTTGAAACAAAAAATCTGAAACGTGGAATCCATGCTCCTCTTCCTGTACAGCTATCATGCCTCCCTGTCCTTTAGCCAAGAAGGACCTTCCCCACAGCAGCTTCTCTCTGTATACACTGCAAACTCTGTCTCCAGAATGTTCATTTAAAAAATATCTTTCTTTTCTCTTATAATTCTTCATCCCTTCTATATGCTCTACAAATTCCAAGCTTCCTTCAGGTACCTGTGCACAACCTACATTAAGCAAGTTTCCCTGAAATTCATACTTCACTGAAACTCCCTTTCCCAGAATATCCCTTCAAGTATATGATTATGCTTAGCTCAAAGGTGTCACACGCACAGATACCGACTGTTAGCAGACCACATTATTTCAGTTGTGGGTGCCTTCTGTATGCCTGACTGAGCCTAAAACACTTCCGGGATAAAAATGCCTTAGTCTGTCTGTCTTTCTTTCTTTCTTTCTTTCTTTCTTTCTTTCTTTCTTTCTTTCTTTCTTTCTTTCTTTCTTTCTTCCTTTCTTTGTTCCTTTCTTTTCTTCCTTTCTTCCTTCCTTCCTTCCTTTCTTTCTTTCTTTCTTTCTTTCCTTTCTTTCCTTTCTTTTCTTTCTTTTCTTTCTCTCTCTCTCTCTCTCCCTCTCTCTTTCTTCCTTCCTTCCTTCCATTTATTTATATGTATGTTTATATATTTATTTATTTGCCCCCCAAATACTTGGAATAGGTCTGAGACAGCAAAGCAGACCATGCTAGTAAAATCAACCCTTCTCTGACAGTTTTCTTTCTGTGTAGTCACCACGAAACACCAGTCTAGACCCTCTGAACAGCCTTTAAATAACAGCTTCCCTTCCAACTCTCTGGGCTGGCAGTTTGTGAATATACGTTGTCCCAGTAAGTATGGGTTATGGGTCATAAAAGAAAGAAAAATAACACAACAGCAATCAGCCAGACTCTCCTTCCTCACCCTACCTCCAGCGCTGATTGTTCCAAACCATTACTTACCCTATCCGTGTGTGTTAGTAAAGTGTCTGGCTAAAGACACATGCCAGGCACACAGGAGATGACTGTTATTGGAGAAGATTACACATCACCATAACAATAAAAGGCAAAAAGCTAATAAGTGTGTATTACGTGCCAGGTAAGCTCTTTAAAAGCCTTATCTCATTGAGTCCTCAGCAACCCTGTGAAGTCTGCGCACTTTGACCACTGAGGAAATTGAGGTAGAGATGGTTAAGCAACTTGCCTAGTTCAATCATTTAGGAAGTGGTGGTGCCTAAAGCAGGTACCAGCACTGTCTCATTCTATAGCGTGTTCTTCTGAAGCTGGGAAGATCTTTATCTAACAGAGAGTCCCACTCCAAGCTAAATGACTTGCCCAGGATCACACAGCTGCTCACTGGCTGGCAGAGGACTGAAACACAATTGCTTCACTTCCAGCTGACTCCTAACCCAGTGCCGTTCCAACTGAACTCCACTGTGGTTCACGAACAAGATGAGAAGAGTGAAGTCCCGGAGGTGGAGAAGGAGTTCTATTTTGGCTTCATGGATAAATGGTTCATTATTTTTAAAACTCCACTCTTGAGCCATTGCTTTCTTTAGATGATAGGAGAAATCTTGCCTTAACAGTAGGAAAAATAGAAAATGGGAAAGACGAGGCTCTATTCTGTACCTGGCCTTGCTTTTCTCTTGGAGCTGCTTCAGGTTATAAATATGCACTATTCATACGTAATTTTTCCACTGTGGGTGTGGGTGTCCAGAGGCCTTTCAGGGAGTGGTGAAAACTGTCCTCAGCTGGAATTTCTCCAAATGTAATGGTAATTTGCTGTACAAGTGATTTTGATGCAATTCGTGTTTCCAGAGGACTGGGGAAAGTAGAAGTGTTTTTTAAGACAGACAGTATGGAGGAGACAGGAATTGAGTAGCCCTGATATGTAGCTTAGTGAGATTTTTACTAGTCAAAAACAAACAAAAACCACTCAAACTAAGAACAGACTCTCATCGTAATACTGGCTTTGGTTGCTGTTCTTGGTTCTGATTGCTTGTGGACTACTCTGACTTAGACTCATTCATTTATTCATTTTATTTATTTGTTTATTTATTTTTAAACTTTTCCTGGATCTTGAAAATGAAGCTGACCCTACAGCTCTTCCGTTTTTCTGGTTCTTAAGAAGAGGGGTCAAAGCTCCTACTGAGGAAAATATATCTCCTTTTCTCTCACACTCTTCTGCAACACAACTTTACTTCTGACCCCAGACCTGAAGGCTTTCCACATACCTAGCAACCCTGCAACACCAGCCGGGTGTCCTACAGTTCAACTCAATTCTGACACTGTGTTCTCAGAGATAGCGTCCAATCCCACAGGTTAAGGGCTCAGTCCTAATAGCTCCCTCCCCCAACTTTAGGTGCCAATCACAAGTCCAGGTTGTTTCCTGTGTTTCTGAACCCACCAACTAGAGATCAGAGAATCCCATGATCCTCTCCTCAAGTTTGATTAATTTGCTAGAGCAGCTTACAGAAAGCAGGAAAATATTTTTCTGATTAGGTTACTCCTGTCCGATTAAAGGCCATAACTCAGCAACAGCTGGATGGAATAGAACGTAACAAGGTATGTGGAAAGGGGTGTGGAGTTTCCATGCCCTCTCCCCAAATCTCCACATGTTCACCAACCTGGAAGCTCTCCGAATCCTGTCTTTTTTGCTTTTTATGGAGGTTTTATAACAGGCTTGATTGATTAGATCATTGGTCGTTGGTGAATGAACCCGATCTCCAGTCCCTCTCCTTCCCCAGAGACCAGGGGTGGGGCTAAAAGTTCCAAACTGCCAATCATCTGATGGTTCCCTGGCAACCAGCCTTCACATTTAGGGAGGATCGTAAAGTCACATCATTAACATAAAGTCAGGTGTGGTTGAAAGGGCCATGTTATGAATAATAAGACATCTTTATTGCTCTTGTTGTCCCTTAGGAAATTCCAAGGGTTTTAGGAGCTCTGTGCCAGAAATAGGGGTGAAAACCAAATATATATTTCTAATTATAAATCATAATATCATGGCTCTCATACCACTCCTACTGCCCACGCTCCACCCCGCCCTGCTCAGTTCTCCCTGGCGTCCAGCTGTCAGCACGTGTCACTGGCCTGTTTCATTCTCTGATTTGCTCTCTTCCCTTCTTCATGTCATGCTCTCTTCTTTTCTCTGCTTCCCTCTCTTAGTTCAAGCCGCTGGCGAAAAAGATACCACAAAAATATAAGCATAGCTAAGTGTTTCAGGGAGTTAACATTGTTTCTTGAACGTTATGTTCTATTCCTAATTTTTTGCAACAAATGCTATGGAAAGCCAGTTGATAGACTTTTTTTTTTTTTTTTTCATCTATAAAGTGGGGTCACAGTGCTGGTCTTGTTCTTAAGAGATCACTGTGGTATGTTACACCCTGGAAACAAAGACCGTGTCAGCGAAGGGCTGCACCAGTTACACTTGGTGCCTGAGCTGAGCCAGTGGGCAGTGAGGTGCACAAGGCGATGAGGCCATGCCTGGCTGTGATGACCAGTGCCCTAATGAGATTTCCTACAATGAACACAGATCCAGCATTTTGTTTTATTTCATTTTAATTGAAAGCTTAGGAAACGCTTCATGCTTCATAAACGTTCTGTTATTTTCAGATCAATCTACTATACTGGAAAGCTTAATAAACAAATAGATAATGGTCCTACTGAGCTGTTCAGCATTCTTTATTCACATCTCACCAGCTTCATGCTCTGCCTGTGGAATTGCATTTCTTGGTTTTTGTTTGTTTGTTTTTTCAGACATTAATTTTCAGAAAGAAGTGATCTGCTGTAGGAAAGGGTGGTAAAGACCAGAGCAACCTCCTTCTAAGCTACTTTATGTTTTGTTGGTTTTGAGTTATATCTAATGTCCCATGGTTAACTCTTTTTTTTTTTTTTTTCTTGTAGTTAGTAACCAGGGCTGGATTGTTCTCTCCATTCAGGCTTTTGTATTGGTTTGTTTTGTTGTTTTTAAAGAAAGCGGTAGAAGTCTTCTTGGAAATGTCTGCCTCCAGACATGTGTGCAATGTGTCATTTTGTTGGTTATTTTCAACTGGCCCAATGCAGGTGTCGTGTGAGCTGTGACTAACAGAAAGCAGACCTGTAGGTGTCTCACGATTCTGCCATGTTGTCCTCCGTGCCTTGCTGCCTCCACATATTCCACCTTGAAAAGTTTGAAACATAATGAAAGGAAAGAGATTAAATGTACAAAATGGGTTGCCATTGGTAATATTGACTACCAGATGGGAGATCCCAAATAAATTCTGCTCTCATTCCAGTTAGAGAGAGTTAGTGGTAAAAACCCAGCTATTTCCTCAAAGTCCCTGGGAAGGAAACTCTTGAGCATGAGAGAGAGGAAAATGATGGCTCCTTGAGTATGGAAACTATATTTTATTTAGTATTTCTCAAAAGCAAAGAACTTAGAACAGTGTCTGGTACATTGTAAATACCCGCAAAATCGGACAATGATGGTGCAGATGTGTATCCCATGCGTCTAGCCTGGATGTAGCACATAGCAACTACTTGTTAAATAATTGTTACATTGTTAAACATGAATAAATGAATAGTTTTATTCCCTGCAAATCCCGAAAAAGTGGTAGGCAGTTTCAATGTTGCCTTTACTCCTCTAGGTAGATCTTCTTGAGCCCCACACTCCAGAGCTTCACTCACATCCTGCTGGCCCATTAGAACCACATTTAAGACACTGAAAGATTCTCGAGACTCAGGACAGCTCCTTGCCTCAGGGACGTCATTCAGATACAAGGGCCCGAGTCTTATGTGTGATAACCCAGAACCTGGGACATGGTCCTTAGAGCTCCTTGCCTTCCGTTCATATTTAAATGATTAGAATTTGACATTTTCAACCTGACATGAGTAAGAAAAATTTCAAGGGCAGGAAAAAGAGAAATAAATGGGGAGAACCAAGATCGAGAGAAAACATGCATTATTTCTCTTACGAGTTGGAGACTGAAATCATCTCTGTGCATCTATGGCTTGTCTAATGGTTGCTTGTTTATGCCATGAGATGTTTGCAGACTGAGATCATAGATGATTTAGTAGACTCCAGGACATGTAGCAGGCTGTCTGGATTGATAGATGGGAAATCTCAGGGAAAGAGAGCCAAAATATAAATACAAAGAAAAAGGTGAATTAAAATTTCAAAAGTAAAATTAGGAGTTTGGGATTAGTAGATACACACTACTCTATATAAAATAGATAAACAGCAAGGTCCTACTGTATAGCACAGGGAACTATATTTGATATCTTGTAATAACCTAGAATGAAAAGAATATGAAAAAGAATGTATATGTATAACTGAATCACTATGCTGTACAGCAGAATCTAACACATTGTAAATCAACTAGACTTTAATAAAATAATACATTTTTAAAAATTCAAAAGTAAAATTAGAAGTGGCTAGAGCTGAAAATGCTACTGACAAAGCCGAGGGCCTTGATTGCCTAGACAGTCCCATGATTCATGATTTCTACTTGTCACCCATTTCCGTATGAAAAGACATGTGGTCAGATTGCACAGGATAGCTGCATTACACTGGACTGTGCTACGACATGCTGTCTTTCCCTGCTCTCTTTTTATTTAAGAACAGTAAGTAGAAAAGAGATGAATAGGAGAAACAGATGAGAGCATGCCTTTAGTTTAATGTGTTCCTGATAAGTGACTTCGGATTTTCCTCCATAGAAAAACCCCATTGGCCCATCTCAGATGTACTTGGAAACTGGGTGCTAGATACATTCTTTTGGCCTAATGTTTAAAGGAACTACAGCACCTAGAGGAAACAGAAAAGGAGATTCTTGCTAGAGCCGTGGGTAAATGCATCCACTTCACACACACAGCTCAAGCAAGTATAAGCAAGGAGAATGAGGAGGGGTGGAGAGGCAGAAGCTGGAGGAATGGGCATACTGGCAGCTCTCTAAGTGTGTCTGATCTTCAGTGACTGCTTGAGGTGAGCATCCGTACATGTTGATGTTCAGGGTGTGCATGAGGAGGGATGGTAGGTTCAAGACTGCCTCGGCCTTGAGCTGTATGGTGCACTTGTCAGACATGTGGCTATGTGTGGGCCCGCTGTCAGCATATGACATCATAGCAAGAGATCAGAGGGAAATGAATGAGGTTCTGCCTTTACTCTTTTTTTTGAATTTTTTTTGAAGTATAGTCAGTTTACAATGTTGTGTCAATCTCTGGTTTACAGCATACTGTTTTAGTCATACATATACTTACATGTATTCCTTTTCATATTCTTATTCATTATAGATTACTACAAGATATTGAATATAGTTCCCTGTGCTATATTGTAGAAGTTTGTTATTTACCTAATTTATATCTAGTGGTTAGTATACAGATGACTGGATAACGAAGCTGCAGTATATTTATACAATGGAATACTACTCAGCTATAAAAAAAAGAATAAAATAATGCCATTTGCAGCAACATGGATGGGCCTGGAGATCATCATTCTAAGTGAAGTTAAGCCAGAAAGAGAAAGGAAAATACTACCTTTGCTTGTGTTTCTCCACTAATTAAGTACAAAAGTGCTCTCAACCATGTGTTAGCAGTCACGGTACAGATCTCACCAGTGAAAGATGCTGTGCAGTTTCTCACAAAAGCCAAGTAAGAACAGTAGGCGGGGAGAAACTTATAGTAAATCTCCTCATTAATGAAAATCTGGTTTTAAGGCGATTTGCTTTGGTTCACAGCTCATTTTCAAGATCAAGATTAATATTAATTGTAAATTTATGGAAAGTGGATATACTTAAGAAACAGCAGATTCTCTGTGAATCAGTGTGTATGTCCTCTGGGGATATAAGACTTGGAAGGACTGGCTTTCATGGCAGTTTGTAGAACTGGCGTGATTATGGCCTCAGCATGCATTCTTGATGTCTGGAACAGCTGCATGCTTCTAAAGGTTTGCATCTTGAAGTTGAGATGGAATGCTCTGGGCATTGTGAAGATTTGCATCAGGAGTTCAGCAAAGCTCACATCTTCGTGTACTCTGTGATCGTAATAACAGCTATGTTCACAGTAAATACATTTTAAGCACTTAATGCGTGCAAGGCACTGTTTCACTCATTTAATCCTCATGATAAGTTAGATTTTATTATCTGTGTTTTAGAGAAGAGAATATGACCCACTGAAAGGTTAAGAAACTTTCCCAAGGGGCATCAGCTAGTAAGTGGAAGAGGTCAGTCTGGTTCCCAGGTCTGTATGATCAAACACAGGGCCAGCCTGCCTATACATGCACACTGGAACTTGTATAAAAGGTCGAGGAGTAGTGAGTTGCGTGCGTAAATTAGATCCATGCAAAGAATACTTAGTCAATATAGCCAGCTACAAGAGCTATGTAACACATACCAGATTTCGTCAATTCTAAGACCACATACATTTTATTCACAAGTTAATATTTCTAAAATTGAATTATATCTTAGAGTTGATAAGATAGCATCCTATTATAATTGAATTGGTCGTATATGTTTCTTTCTTAGTGACTCATAAAATAACAGTGCATCTTATAGTCCATACCATCTATTGTCAGTAAAATACAGAAGGTAGTTTTGAATGCCCGTGTACAGTAAATTAAGGGGTAGTATTTACATGCAGATGAAAGGATGCTAGTAGCTATGTATATGTTTGTTTTCTGTCTAAAGTTCAGTACATCTGCTCTGACTCAAAAAAAAAAAAAAAAAAAAAAGGAGGATACATGACTCCTCCAGAACAGGGTCCACAAGACAAGGTAGCAAACGTGAATATCATTAAGAAAAGCAGAGTGCAAAATGAGGGCTAAAGTTGATAATTAACCTACAATGTGTAAAGAACAGATAAATGCATAGTAGGAAATGAGCAAAGAGGGAGTGACTATTTCATAAAGTTTAGGGGTGGGAATCAAGTTTACCCCAGTCAGATTCCCAGCTCTGTTGTTTTAAACACAAGTGCACAAGTTGCGGTCCCACAGGTGAGCCCTGTCCTAGAGGACATGTGTGTCCTGTTCTTCGAGTCAGGGCTCGTGCATCTAACTGCAGCCAGAAGACAGACATAGACAAGTCTACCAATATTCTTTATTCATATTTACATATTTCCTAACCCCTAGAGGCCTCAGTTTCCTAATGGAGGAAGTAGGGAAAAGAAATCCACCTTTGAAATGTTTTCCTAAGCACAAACAAAAACGTGTATGCAAAGTTCCTGGCACATGGTGAAGTGCTCACTGAAATAAGGTGGGGGTTATTTATTTATTTAATTTATTTGCTAAGGAGGCTATATCGGAAGCATCATAGTCTGACTCTGTGCCTTCTTATGGTTATTGTTGAAAGGAATCTGATGTTTCATTTTACTGCTACTGGCAGTATCCTTGAGGCATGAATCCCCTGCCACCCTGAGTGTCATTACCATGGGCAACAACAGCTTTCCACAAGAGGGCGCTAGATCCATTTCTGGGATGAATGTTCATGTCCATCATTTACACAAATCAAAACTCATAAAATCACTCAAAGTAATTAAAATATAGTTATAAGCTTTGTGCTAATTTTCAGATTATCTGTTTATCTTTCATCTATATGTCTAGTCTGTCTAAGTTTTCTGCAAAATAGTGTTCAGATGTTATCCTTATTTCAGGCTCAACATCCACATAACAATGCCTGCCTTTATAGGGACAGTTCTGAAATAGGAATCTGTCTTGCAGTTTCACTGCTTTGTGTCCCCATTGGTTTTGGGTGAGAAGACATGTGTACCAGTATCAGTCGTTCATTGTTACTGGAGTGGGGCATGGGCTGTGGAACTCAAGCATGTTTCTAATGTTAAGGGTGACTTAGAATTTTAATGAGGGGTACACTACACATGACTCATATTTTTAGCTGGAAAAATCAAAGCCTGGTGTCATTCAATAACGTACTGGGTGGCTAGCTATTCTGCTTGTTTTCTGTTTCAAATATTAGCCCCTAGCTGCCTAAATTGGATGGGGATGTGAGATGTGAAGCCAACTAAGTCATAGACTCCCTTGGTTTTCCTCTTGTTCTAATCTCTGCTTCCACTTTCTAAAAAGAGGGCAAGGGTGATCAAATTCTGAATATATAATGAACTAAAGAGCATTCTATTCTATTTTTCAGTGCTTAAAGAAGAAGAAAGAATCAATGCTTTGGTTTTATTATTTTTATTTATCTTTAGAGTTAAATAAAATCTTAGAGATATAAGGTCCATCTTTCATCTACATAGTTTTGCTGGCAGATTGTTGGACCTGGCAGGTGCTGGGAATATTGAAGTCTAGAAGACCACTGCCAGGAATATTATAAGTAAATTATGTCTTGGTTTCCGTTGTAAAATCAAGTAACTAGCATTTACCAGCCTTGCAGAGGGCACTTACAAAATATGTATTTAATGACAATTTTCTGATTTGGGCTAAATATTTTGTCCTCTATACCTGAAGTTTATTCTAAATCTAGCATTCTATATTAGATCTTAATCTAATCTATATATAAATGTGCTCTATATCAAAATTTAAAGTTCTGTATCTTTTAAAAGTTACCTTTTTATCTTTTGGGAAACTAAATGGTGTTAGAGAGAGAGGTTGGTGATTTAAAGCTTTCACACCTGGATTCAAATCCCACTACACTGCTTTTGTGTTGCATAACTGTGGGCAAGTTATTAAGTTGACTGAGCTTTAAAACTTAGGTCTATCAAATGGACAGGAAAATACCTTCTTCCTGAGGCAGTTATAAAGATTAAATAAACTCATATGGCATATACTCTGAACTCAAAAAATGATGCTTCTCTCTAAATCAATCAGAAAATCTTAGGTTATCAGCCTTCTGCTTAAGTATAGTCTGGGCACAGCTATATGGTAAAGAATCATTTTTAAAGAGAAGTGCAAAAATGTTAATTAACATTTAATTGAGAGGAAGGTATAACTCTAGTGGTGGAGCACATGCTTGGCATGCATGAGGACCTGGGTCCAATGTCCAGTACTTCCATTTAAAAAAAAATTAACTGAATCTTGCTATGTTATATTCGGCATTTGGTTCCTGAATTCTGTATTGCAGGTACAATTTATGAAGTACATCTTGATAGTATAGTATATGCCCTATATGACACTGTTCACCTTTACAGCCCTTTGAGAGAAATGATCTCTTCTTGTTCTGAGTACAAAAGGTCGAGGCATTCAACCTATTATCAGGGAGGCTGACTGATAGTCCTCAGACAGTCAATTAGAGACTTCTTAAGTTCAGTCCAGCTGCTATAACAGGATACCATAGACTAGGTGGCTTATAAACAACAGAAATGTATTTCTCACAGTTTTGGAGGCTAGAAAATCTATAGTGTAGACACTGGCAGATATGGTGTCTGGTGAGATCCCATGTCCTGGTTCGTAGACCTACTTCTCACTGTGTTTTCACGTGGTGGGAGGGGTACGGGGACCCTCTGGGGTCTCTTTGCTAAGGGCACTAATCCCATTCCTCAGGGCTCCACCCTCATGACACAGTCACCTCCCAAACTCCTAATATCAGCACTTTGGGGGTTTAGAATTTAACATATGAATTTGGAAGAGGAGACACAAACATTTATTCTATTGCATGCAGACCTTTGAAAGGTTAGTCTTGCTTTAAAAAAGTAATTTTTGCTGGGAGTTACAAAGGCAGGTAAAAGTCTAATTTTTTGCTAGAAAGCAAAGATAATTTAATCCTTTCAATGTTAATAAAATACTCATTAGAAAGTAGGGGTTAGAGGATCGTCTTAAACTAAGACACATTTCTGACTAGAGAGAATATCAGGGGATAAAGTCACTCCTACTGATTTTAGACAGAATTGTTATGAACAAGGGAAATACTCACTAGAGAGAAAAAAAAGTCCAGAGAAATCCTGTTCTTCTCCTTGGCATTCCCAAGGAGATGCTCTGTAGGGCTCAACAGGAGTGCAGACACTACCCAAGAGAGTCACTGACGTACTTATAGCAGTGCATAGTTTTAAGGAGTTCCTTGCTACCTGACCTTTACAAAAAATGAATATGGGACCTAGCATCAAACAAGAGATTATCTGGACTTGGCACTCAACCCAGACCTTCTGTCTCCAGGTCCACAGCGATGGATATATCAGACCCTATCATGGCTTGCATAGTGAAATCATAACTTTAAAAAAGAAAAACAAAAGGCAACACTCATTTATTCAGTTGATCTTTCAACAAATATTTAGGGAGTGACTGTTAGGTACTCTGTTAAGGTTCAACAGCTTATTAAAAATCTCTTCTAGAGGATCTCTTCATGAAGGCCAGATGCATTATCGATTGGTATTGATTACTCACTGGCAAGGTCATTGAGTTAAAAAGATCCAGAGTAAATTAGAAACACAGAACTCTGTTAGAATGTGATTGATAACAAACAAAATTAAAATTGAAAAAATTTACTACTGTTGCCTTTTGCTTCCCTTAAAAGTTGATATGTAATAAATCTTTGTATTTGTTTATACCTAATGGTAAATAGTTCAACCATTCAGATAGATAAATAGGTACGTAGATAGACAGATAGGCAGACAAACATAATATGTACATAAGTGGGTATATATATGAAATTTATAATATATATAAATATATACATATGTGAATTTTATATATATAATATATATAATTTTATAAATATAAATATAAATATAAATATATATATCATTTGGAGTCAAAGCTGAATTTAAACTTTCAAAATATCACCGGGATAAGCAGTCCATAGGGTCTGTGCAAATGTAAGTCACTAAATGTGTGGGGAGGGGGACCAGTACCTGTCCTGAGAGGCAGAAGAAACTGGACTGTGAGAGTGTATTCCAGAGCCTTGAGGTTCTGCCAGGAACCCAAGATGGGATGTTGGGAGGGTGCAGGGGGCTAGACTCATTGTTCATTTCCACAGGCCTCCTTTCAACCTGATTATATTTTCCTTTCCAAGAGGTAATATTTTATTTGACAAAAGGGTCACTGCTTATTAGAAAGTTTGAAAATGACAGTTTTAGAGGATATCCTGAGAATACAAATCCAAGTGTCAGAAGTGTCACCAATGAAAACTAGGGAGCATCTCCCTGACTTGTCATCATCCTGCATGCACAAGCCCCAAGGCGAGCTTTATTTTAGGAGCCCTTTGCTTCTCCTCTCTTCTCTTCCTGCCTATTCTATTCTGGACATAAAATATTTCACAGATATGCCCTTAATTGTCACATGGGTCGCACAAGATGTTATTTTGGTTCTGTAAACTATTACAAGCCTGTTCTCACATCTTAAAGTATTTAAGCAATTAAGTGCCTCCTAAATCCATACTGTCAGCAGTCTCAGGCTTCCCAGTGTAGCTATCCTTTGCTTCTGCAAGGATTTGGGGAAGATATTTTATTCCAGCTTCCATTCCCTTCAACCTTTTCTCTATCCTAAGTGCAGGTTTTCTCTCTGCTCAGTATGTTCTGTTACGTTGTCTGAATAGCCCCAGAAGAACCACAATTAGATCTATGCACTTTGTCTTCTATACTCTTCACCACCCCTTTAAAACTGCCTCCTTCCCCACCTACCTTCCTGATTTCACTTGCCCAACATGGATGCTTCATGATCTTGGGCATCTTTTTCTAGGGAAAAAAAAAAAAAAAAAAGCTTTCTGGCTGCCCAAACCCTGTTAGGTTATCCCAGCTAACGATTTCTGGTCTCTGGACAGTGTCTTACATTGTCCCTCTTCCAATCTTCCATCCAGGATTGCAGTTGTTACTCATTCATTTATTTATTCAGTAGTTATTAACTGTTTGCCTAGAGAGTTTCAAGCTAAGAAAAGAGGCTAAAATAACAGGCAAAAAAAAAGACACGGTCTCTGTCCCCAAGGAGATTTGAGTACAGTAGGGAGGACTTTCAAGTAAATGGACCATGACAATATGATGGGTTATATAGGGTAAAAGAAAAATGCTGTGAAATTATACAGCAGAGGTTCTTATACTTGATGTCAGGTATTGAGGAAGACATCCCTGGAGAGATGAAAAGGGATAGTAAGTGAAGAAAAGAAAGAGTAGAATGGTGGGGGAAGAGAAACAATGTTTCAGGAAGAAGGAGTGGTATTGTGAGTGGTATTGTGAAGGGAGAGAAAACATTTTATTGAAAGGACAAAGAGATGTTTGGTGTATTTAAAGAGTGATAAAACACGAGACAGTAGCCAGATCCAGAAGAACGATGTAAACTATTTTAAGAGTTTTCACAGTGTCTCTACAGCAAAGGGGGCTACTGAAAGAATTTTTTCAAAGGGAGTGACATGGTGATTTAGCATTTTATAAAGATTACTCTGACTGCTGTGAGGAGGATAGCTGTGAAGACTGAGTCCTCATTCACAGTCACACACACACACACACACACACATTCTTTTCAGCACCAAAACATATTGGCTTTTAGTTATAAATCCTTAACCAAAGTCTCTTCACTTTGATATACAGTAGTTATTATTAGTGTTTCTAGTGAGAAACAGATCAACCATAAGACTTGATTTCCCGGGGTCATAGAGCTCTCTTGCCCCTCCCCTTTCTTCCCACTCATCTCAACCATTCCTCGTCAAAATGTGGTCCATGGACCAGCAGTTAGCATCTCTTGGGGGAAATTTAGAAATGTGGATAGTGGTTCCCACCCCAGATGTACTAAACCCACATTTTGACAAGTTCCCTAGTTGATGGATGTGCACATTTGAGTATGAGAAGTCTGTTCTAGAAATCTACCTTAGACTCCCAACCCTTAATCCTATCACTATGTCTTGAGACTAATATAAATTTATTAGTGTGATTGAATAAACATTATTTTTTTTAAAGTCCACTTTATATTTTCAATTGGAAGTAATGCCCCAAAATAATATTTCTGTAGTAGTCTTGGTCGTGAGATGGATTGATTACAGATTTTGTGAGCTGTGGAGACAGGGGCCTCAACAAATGAGGATTTTCCCTAAAATTACCTCTAGCATGTTTTCCACTTGTGCCTTCCAATATTTTAACCGAGTGTCAGGTCAACCTGTACTGTGATAGCCTTGCAAAACTGAAATTTAAGCCTGTGGGCAGTTGCTTCTAAGATATGTAATGAGTTTTCTTTTAATCATACTATTTTCAAATGCTTTTCTACGCACCTCTTTCATTTCTAAATTTCCATCGAAAACTACTGTTTCTGCAAACACTCACAAAGCCTAATCACTTTCATTTGCATATTTTATAAAACAGTTTATGAGAGGGAAGCAAATGATAAATGAACAAGCAACTATCAACAGTTTGTTTCTCATAGGAAGTTATGAGGCACTGTTTTGAGTGGGAAGAGATTCAACCCAGTCTCCTGTATCTCTAACTTCTGTCCTTTAGCCTGGCCCGGAGAGTACAGTTATCAGTAATGATGTCCTCTAAACCGCTTAAAATTCTCAATCACCAAAAAAGCTTCAAGAATGTTAAGATTTCTGTAACTGCATGGAGCAGTGGAAATAAATGCTGACCTAAAAATGAGGAGATCTGGGTTCTGATCTTGGCTACATTATTAATTAGCTGTGACTTCACACATGTTACTCCTAACTGGACCTAAATGTCCTCACCTATAAAATGAAAACAGTAGACTAGACAGTCTGTGAATATTTTAAGATTCCACGTACATTTCATTTATCTGAAAATTGGTAATCCATATGTGCTGCATAATGATGGAAACACTTGGGAAAGCATAATGTCCAATTAACCAGCGCACCGCCATTTCCCAGACATCCTGAATTGGTGGTATACACTCCTGCATGCACGCCCGCCTCTCTCAATCACGCTCCTCTAAGTGGCAATTTTTGCCAAGTCTAACCAGCAGTCCTTTGACTTGTTGCTGTAGATTTTTCCCTCTGCACTAACCCAAAGATTACACCTTTCCTGAAGCTTGTGCCAGATGCTTTCTTCCCCGTCATAAAAATCAGGAAGAAAATGTCTCTTAGAATCAAAGTCATTGACTCTATCAGCAACATTCCCACACTGCCATCCTTACACAAGCTCTCGCTGATTCTTCCTCCTTTTAGCTATAGTCCTGAAAATGAAGCACACTCAAGATGGTTCAGCTGACTTGTCCTCCTCTCCTTAGAGATGGCCTGTCCCTTCTCTGTAAAGGCTTATTCTTAACTGCTGTCTACCTCCTGGACCACGCTGGAAAGACCTAAGCAGCACATTAGTCTCAAAGGCTCCCGTGGTCTTTGCCTTCCTGTTACTGCATTTCCTAAATATTTCCTTTTGTTTGTAATAACTCTACATTAAATAGTACTATGACAATGTAACCAGAGCCAAATTTGTTTTACACTGAATTTGAGTAATGTAACGCTATGTTTAACAAGGAGGAACCCACTTTGACTGATTCCTTTGCCCAATCTGAAAACAACTGGCTTTTCTTTCTAGATCCAGTGGCCTTCCTACAGTCTTCTAACAAGAGTAATAACTACAGCAATGCTTATCATCAATGCAAACTTACATTACAGCAGGTGCTTCCCATAAGTCATCTCATTTTATCCTCATAATATTGCAAGAGGGTAATTTTATCCTCGTGGTATAAGTAAGGAAGCCGAGGCTAGAGAAAGCCTTCCACCACATCAGCTCTCCTAACATGGGTCGGATCCTGGGATGAAACGCCTAGTGGAGCTCTAACTGCATGTCCATCCAAAAGCAGAACATCCAAGAGGGAGCCTTGGTGTTTGTGGTTGAATCTGATGTCCCTAATTGCCCTTTTTTGGGTTTCTCATCTGTTCCCAAATCCTGTGCCCATCTGTGGCCTTTAGGAATTTAGAGCATTCTATCACCTCACCTGTCTTCTAGGGCAGGGTTTCCCGAATTGTGATGTGTTTCAGTATCTTCTGGGAACATGGAGTTTGAGTAGCCTAAGGTAAGACCTGATAATCGGCATTTTACAAGCCTCCCACGGCTCCCAGTGGAAAAACATAAAAAACACAAGAATATCCAATCTATCTTCTCTATTCTGAGTAAAGAGTGGTTTTCTGTATGTCTCGGGTCTGGGAAATAAACCACAGGTGAGTCTTTATACCTTTCCCTTGCTAAAGTGTGCCCTAAATAAGGACATGCCATGATAAAGATATGAATTAGGATTACTGGTGAGATCCAGTGCTATTTCAGCCTGTATCTACTTCTGGACTCTTTAGATCATCCCCTGTGACCCTGGACTATTCTTCATTCTCCCTGTGGGCGTTCCTGAAGGTAATGAAGATACTCCCTTTTCTGGTTCCAGGGGGGTTTCTCTTGGATTTCAATATATTATCCTGCTCAAATTAAACAGATATTTTATTTTCCTCATTCTGAAGATTTCTTTAACTTAAGTGGAACAGCTTTGAATCCTGTCTCCATTACTCATTATCTGTGTGACTTGGGCAAATTACTTATTCTCTAATAGTTTCCTTTTCCTCACATGTAAGGTGACAGTGGTGAATAGTAGTGTTTATTTTATGGAGCTGATATAAAGATCAAAGAGTCAGAGCCCCTGTGTGGGCCATTCACATCATAGTAGAAGTAAAAGTCTTCCTCTAATGTTGTGCAGTACACAACCTGTGCAGCTGTATGAAGAGACCCTAAAATAAACTAATATTTATTTTAAAGGTTTAGCATAATCCCCTGGCATTGCGGGATATGAAATTTGCCATTCCAGAATGGTGCCTATTGTTTAATATTTATCCTCACCTTTGGCTATTTCTATCTGATTTATTCTTATATTCTTAACATATATTCACTTGCCATTTGTTAAGCTTAACTCTACTGGGTTGCTAAGTTTGATTCCTTAATTGTGGACCCAAGATCACTGAGTTGGTTATGAGAGTGGCCCTAGTCTTATCTAAATAGTGGATTTACCTAAATTCATTCCCTTTCTCTTACCACAGTTTGTTTGTAACCAATGATATGTCTTTGTAAGATGGCTAGTTAAGGATAAGGGTGCAGCCTATGGCTCTGAAACCATTTTTTCTCTTGCGTGAAATACTAACTAGCCTGCCCAGAAATTGGACCAACTACCTTGACCTCATTAGCCCAGCACTCCAAGCAGCAGAACATTTTGCTTTCATTATTTCAATACTGCAGCGATGATTATAAAGATACAGCAAGAACAGTACTGAATCCAGACATTTCATTATTCCCATTAACGATGTAAATCAGGGGAAGTATGCAAAAGAGAGGGTGAATTGGACTGCTTACATGGAAATCACAGATTTGACAAATAGGCTTAAGGATGAGTATGTAGCAAGGGAGTGTGTGTATGTGGAGTGGGATGGGGAGCAGAGAAGAGGAGAGAGAGAGAGCAAACTACGCTTTCTTCAGGCAAAAGAGTAAGATGTACTAAAACAGATAACTACGGATATGGGAAGACAAAGGGATATATCACATAATTCACTTCCTTACTCTTTTACATTTTTATATCCTTTAAATATCACTCAAGCAAACTAGAAACACCTTGGAAAGAGAAGAAATATTTAATCTATTTAGTATTTAGTATTATGCCAACTTTATTTTTGATCCTTTTACACTGAAATATTTGCCCAGGTAATTAGAAAAAACATATATATATATGTGTGTGTGTATAGTATATAGTATGTAGTATATATAGTGTGTGTTTACGTATTCAACTTCTATTAGAAAGGCACAGGTGAGGGAAGGGAACTGGGAATGTAAGGTAAAACAAAAGATCTGGGCCATCATGAAGCTTACATTCTAAAGGGAGGGATTAGACAGAAAATAGCTGTATGAGTGAGTGAATGGATAAATTAATCAAACTTTTGACACAGTGAAGAATGTAAACTTTAGAGAGTAGTAGGGGTGAGAAAAGACACCATTGTGTAGGTTATTATGTGTTTAAATAAGGAGTAAACTTTTCTTCGGATATTATGATCAGAGAAATTCTCCTTAGTTTTGGGGTACCTGTCAAAGGTTGGCCCTGGGATTGCTGGGGAGCAGGTATCTCTGCTGTCTGTTATTTTAAAGTTACTTAAGGCTCAAAACAAAATAATATACTTTTAAAATATTTATCTTCTATATATATTATGTTTTATGTATATTTATATTGTATATACAATATACAGCCACCCACTCACCCACAGCCTCCCAGTGCACAAGGCAAATTTTCATCACCCTTTCCACACCTCCTGTCTGGCTAAGAACCTGGTCACCTGTCTGTGGCCAGGGCTGGCCCACATGGTCCTGTTAGCACTGTTTACACATTGTGGTGGACAAAACACACAGCCCCAGAGATGGCTCACCGCGAAGGATGATTCTCCCCTCTTACCTCATTCCAAGCCCTTTCAACCCTCACCACTAGGGTTGGGTCCATCCGTAGGGCTTTATACTTTACAGTTGCAAGTTCAAGACTCATCCGAAACCTTAGTATCTCAGTCCCCTCAACTCCAATGACCTCCGTTCCTTCTGCACTTCAGTCGCCTAGCAACGCAGCCACACTGAAAGAGCAGCATCAGACTCATTTCCCCTCAAGGCTCACGATCAGTTTAGCATCGCCTACTTTCTCACTGTTGCTCAGTCTGCTCTGATTTTCCCCATGACCTCTACTCCCTTGACCATTTTCCACTCTCACAGTTCATGACCTTGTCTCTGTCTTCATTTGTCTCTCTACCCTGCGTGGACTCTATTCTCAGGCTCTTCAGTTCTTCATAACCTTGTAATCTCGTATGTTCCAATTTTTATACCTATGAGATCCTATATACTTTATCCTTCCCTGTTGTGATTGAGGACTTCAGAGAAGATAAGGGTTTTTTGTTTGCTTTCTCATTGGGTTTTCTGAAAGTTCTGTCTTAGTTCAGGCTACTCTACCACAAACTAGGTGGCTTATATAAACAGAAATCTATTTTATTTTTTTAAAGTGCATTGATATTAATTCAAAAATTGAAAAATTACTTTATCTTACTGCAAATGAAAATATTATCATGTCTTTTCAGATGCTTGTGTGTGTTTAGCAGAACTGTAATTTTAATGCTGGAATTCTGATGGGATATGAAATAATGGCTTCATTCTATGCAGTAATTTAAAGACATCAATTCTCATCATTTCTCTAAGCATATCAGAGAATAGAGATTGGAGAAAATATACTTCCTTTGTTTAACTTAGAATGCTGAGGAATGCAGATGCTCTTGCGATGGGTAATCACCCACTGATTTTTAAAGTCAAAAAACAATGTTCAGTGTCCTAATTTCTTTCTTATCCCTGGTCAAAGACAAGTACATGCCTTCATTGTAACTTTGGGGAATTTGTATTACAACAGTAATTTTCCCAATTTAAAAAACCCAAGAATCATGATAAGAAAGAACCATATATATATTGGGAGAGAAAAAGCTGCAAACAAACCATTTTGGGAAATCTGATCACAGATCCCATTTTATACACTATGTGTGTGGTGTGTGGATATGTGTGTGACAGCCATTCATGTAATCCAACTCTAAAAATCATTGTAATCCATCCTTATTGCATTCCTGTTCTTTTGATCATAGTGGCTGGGCATTTTTTTCTACTTCACATTTCATTGTCTTATGTTGTTGGACTAAGAACACAAAAGCCATTGGATCCTGAACCATTCTGCTGCTTTCCACTCCACTTTAAAATCCTTTCTTCCCTTACCCATCTTTCTTTTTCTCCTTCTTTGGGGGAAAATTACTTCCAAAATGAAATTCCACCTATGCTCTTGTCCTCACTCCCCCACAACCCCCAATGCACATGAGTGCACTTCCTCAAGAACAGTACTGTGTTCGTTTCCAGTATTCTCATAAGCCTAGAAGTATGATCTATTTTCCTCTTATGCACAAAAATAAACAGATTTCATCCAAAGAATGGTCCTCTCCTCCATCCTTTCTTGGAAAATGTTTTTGAGATATTAGTTATATTCACTGTCTTCTTTCCTCCCCCCACTGTATCATTCATCAATCCTTTACAATCTGTGGTTCATCCCACCGACTCTCACCACACTTCTGAAAACATTCTGTTTATTTAGCAAATGTTTGATAAGCACTTGCCAAGGTCCAGGCACAGCTGTAGGAGCTAAAGTTCTATGACTAGTACTGAGCAATCATGACACCTAATTTGTCATGATGTCCACAGTAATTTGTCTGAAGAGCCCAAATCTCAAGGAATGGAAGCGGTGGGGAGGGGAGGAGAGTGGGAATCAGAGAACCTTATATCAAATAAGCTTCTGAATTCAGCTGTGCCTAAAGATCTACTCAAAAACTTTTTAGTTACCTGAGCCAATAAATTCCTTTTCTGTGTAAGTAACTTTGTGTTTGGATTCTGTCATTTGCAACTGAAAGAGTCCTGAATAAAATAACATAGTTATTTGCATATATATATTATCCTCTTCTATGTAATCATAAACTGTTTGAGAGAAAAGACTACATTATTCATTTTGTATCCTCCAGAATGCTTGGCACATTGTATACATCCAATAAATATTTATTGACTGAATAAGTCAATTTATAAAAAAGCTTAAATTTAGATTGATGCAGTCTTCAGACTTCTCTAGTGATTTGGATAACGAACAACATCACATGGCAGAAATCTTTCAAAATTCCCTACCTCCCAGTGGGAACACGTAGCTCTCAGCTAGTCTTCCAGCCTTCCACCACTGTCACTTCATCTGCAGCCCCATTCAGCTTTTACTCAGAGAGGAAAGTAAAAGACACCTGGATGTCTGTTTCTGTGCTATGAGCAATGAATATCTCAGGCTCTGGCTATAACATGACTGAAAGGAAGAAATACTGGCCTTTTTGATTTTTATTCTTTCTTGATCCAGGTACAAGCTTCTCTTTGTAGAGAAAGTACTGCGATCCTTCATTTAGAGCCACATCCTAATTAATTGTAACAAGAGCAAGAATTGAGGGAGATTATGATTTTCAGTTTCTCTCTCTCTTTCCCATACACCCCCCCCCCCACACACACACACACACTAAAGCATACTCCACACATACAGGCACACTCAAAAATGAAGGATTAAAAAGAAACCCAATGGATGCCCTGGACACATACACAAAGAAAGCTCACTCTGACTCACATAGTTACAGCTCTCTCTTTCTATACATACGAAGACAAGTGCATACAGAGACAAATCTTTCCTTTAGGAGCAGGTCCCCTGTGCATGTCTAGAGTCAGAGGAGTCAAAAGGACCAAGAACTCTTCCCTGAAGCAGACAGAATGTGGGTGGAGGCAAACAGAATGATATATTTAAACATTTAGCAGGAAGGAAATCTTAGACAGTTAAAGCAGCATCCTTATTAATTACCAATTGTAGAGGCAGTCTAACATTCATTCCCTTTCTCCTGTCTTGTTACTTGTTGAAAATACAAGAGAATGGGGTTGGGAGTTGGAGGGGCGGGAAGGATGGCAAGAAAGTCATCTCTTTTTCTCTGGGTGCACATGTGTGTTTTAATTATCCCTCTTGAGATACTTCTTTGCATAGTTGCTTGCAGTTGTGTTTTTGACATTGGAGCTTATGTTATCAGTAATTGCCAGCTTTGTTTCGTGCTTTGTTTTTTGAGGGAGTGGAGGTGATTAGGGTGGCCCCCAAACTGTCCATACTGCTCGCCATTTGGAAAAGGCTAAACTGTTTACCATTTAAAGGCAGTACATGAGCTTGTTCCTACCCTGCTTCCTGTGGTCAGGAGCTCATGGCACTGAGACTAGAGCAGGAATAGACTGCAGGGCTTCTCAGTGAAGTCTGTGTGCCAGTTGGATATGTATTCATAGATTTCATCTTTGAAAAGATAACCTGGTAACTACCAAGACAGCTCCAATAATGACAATAACTAAGCCAGCTGAGTGGCAGGGTGCACTTTAGCCAGCAGTCAACTACTTATATCGCAAATATAAGTAACAGTCCTCTCTCTAATAACAAATGCTAAATATTCAACATTCTACATCTGCCTGTGGAGTTGGAGATCTTTTTAAGACATTGAAACACAGAAATTCCCCCAAACTCCTGCTGTGTGAAGAATGCAAATCATCCTTGATTCAAAAAAGGATGTGTTCTAGGAAAGCAGTGCTCTCATTTTAACAGATTTCCTCAGAAATGTGGTGGAAGCAGGAAGGAGAATGAGATACTGTGTATTATTAAATGAAGATAGTGTTAAAGCTGACTCTTTTTTACCACAAACATCAGCTTAACAGTGTCACGAAAATGCAAAAATGCAGGCAAGGAAATAAACTCATGTAATGGGAAAAGTTAAGATTTAGAAATATTAGTCCATCATACTAAAATTTTATGTGTATAGAATGTCATGTTTTCATTTTACTTTCGATCTGATTATAAAACAAGAACACTCTAGAACAAAGCAACTGGAAAACAACCCTTCAACTGCCCATTCATAGGTTACCCTACTTGACTTATTATAAGATTTCCTTTTTGGCTTTTTTGGGTACACTTTTATATTCGTAAGCACATCAAACACTTCAGACATAAATTAAGCTCTGAGGTGGGATAAGTTGGGAGTTTGAAATTTGCAGACACTAACTACTATATACAAAATAGATAAACAGCAACGTCCTACTGTACAGCACAGGGAACTATATTTAATACCTTATAATGGCCTATAATGAAAAAGAATATGAACAGGAGTGTGTGTGTGTGTGTGTGTACATGAGTCACTATGCTGGACACCAGAAGTTAACAGAACATTGTAAATAGACTATACTTCAATAAAACATTTAAAAGAAAATAATAAACGAAGTGCCAGTTCTATAATGACGTAACTCACACTATTCCCATCTTCTTATTAAAGTTTTGGCTTTCAGTCCTGTTTAGCTAGAGTCTGACACCAGAGCCCCTTATTTTCTCCCATTCCTCATCTTCATCTTAAAATCAGAATTTAAAAGATAACTTGTTAGTAATAGCAGAGATTCACCATATCAAGGCAAGGGGGACACACACTTTCTGGGGAGCAAAAACAGCCATCTCAGACCCCTGCCCAGTGCATTCCCTTAGTCCAGGCAGACAGGGCTAAGGACCACCTGGTGCCTGGTCTCAGCTAGACGGTGGCAACAAGTAAATGTCTTAGTATTCCTGCCACATGGTACCACTGCCCCTCAAGTTGAGTTCTTCACACCTTCCTGTCCTTCTTCCTCAAGCCATGGTCTGGTTCAGAGACTCCCTTCTCAGGACCTCTGTATACCCATATTATTCTGCTCAGGTTGCTATAACCAAATAGACTGAGTGGTTTAAACAACAGAAATGTATTTTCTGACAGTTCTGGGGGCTGGAAGTCCAGATTAAAGTGCCAGCCAAGTTGGTTCCTGGTGAGAGCTCTCTTCCTGGCTTCTAGATGGATTTCTTCCCCCTGTTTCCTCACACAGCCTTTCCTTGGTGCATATGCACACAGAGAGAGAAAGGGAGAGAGCACTCTGGTACTGATGCTTATCAGGTGTGTCAGTAGCTTCTCCAGAGGAACAGAGCCCATAGGAGATAGGTCTACATCTATACATACATTCATTCCATAACAAATCCCCTCTCACCGTATTGCTCTCCTACATTGTTTTAAGATGGATTTGGTAGAAGTATATGAGAGCATTGGGCAAGTGGGTAGGGAAAATTTACTAAGAGAACAAGTATGGAGCTAACTCTGTAATTGATGGAGGATGAATTACAATGAGTAAGGAGATAAGAGTGAATAAATTGAAAAGAGTTGACATGGCCACCGGATGGTGTGAGCTATGGAACCAGCGAGATGAATTAATAGCGCAGTCAAGTAATGACAAAAACAGAAATTGACATTAAAAAGAAATCCATGTTTAGTGATTTAGGCTTATTCCAGCAATGGTCTGTGGCTGGGGTGTAAAATGGATGATGATAATATTAGGTGGGACACATTTAATGATTAGACAGTGGAGACCCACTGTTGGAAAAATCATTCTTGAGGTACTAACAATGGCAACCTGGTTTTGATGAAGTTGAGGGTATCTGCTAGAGAGATATCAGAAGGATTAAAGATAAATGGCCACACAAAGAAATGAAAGTTTCTAATGATTAAAACTGCTCTTTCTCGGGAAAACAGTTTGATGTGTAAAATTGCATGACTTAAACTTGCTGGATGGGGGCTATCTCATGTGGAATTGTGGGTAAAGAGATGAGAAAAGATTGGGGGCGAAGGGGTCATTTCCAACACCCCATGATCACATCTCACTTGCAATCTCTTCTTCCGCCTACAGCTTCTTACAGCTGTATCTGACTGAACCACTTGAAGATGTCAATAAACATGGGGCATAAATTACTGGTGTGAAGAATTGTTTCCAACACAATAACACTCTCAAAAGGAAAGGGGAAAAAGCAGATACATCTCTTAAGGATACATAAGTGTTTTTCTCATGGGCAAATCAAGATCTCAGTGCCACCAGATGTGATATTAGAAACTTTCCTAATTAAAATATGTAACTGTAGAGCTGTATGAACATATTCTAACATGAGGTTATTAAAAGGTAAAACAAAATTGTCTGACCTATTCAGAAATTAAAATGAATTTCTGTTTTGTTTTAATATGGGGTGTAGTGTGACACTGTGCCCTAACAGGTGAAAAGCCACAACTGTGACAAGTCTGCCAGCTATCCTCAATCTCTTTTCTCCCTTTCTTTAGCATTAAAACTCTTTTCTTTTAGATCGGGGCATGACTTCATGGCAAGACTACTTCTCAGCTACACCCTCCCCTCCAGGTTGTTGTGACCCTGTGTCCAAGTTCTGGTCAGTAAAAGGGAGGCAGGAAAGTCTCAAAAACTTCTTGGAATCTCCCTTAAAGGGCAGCTTGTGCACATCCTTAGCCTTTTGTTCTTTCTTCTTAGTCCCTTCCTCCTTCATGTTGACTAAAATGTGAGTGTATTGGTTGACAGTGGCCATATTAGACTGTGACATGACCTTGAAAATCGAGGCCACACACAACAGAACAATAAGATAGAAGAAGCCTGGACGTGGGAACTTGGGGATCAAAGATGCCCAACAAGCCTAACATACCTCCAGACTCCTGCAAGACAGGGAAGTAAGCTTCTTTTCTGTTTATATCTCTTAGACTCAAAGCTGAGACTGATGCTGACTAAAACATCAGGCTACTGTCAGAAACCTAAGAGATCAATCTTCTCTTTTAAAACTTCTAAAACTGTAAGAGAGAAAGAATTGGGTTGGAAGACTGCATCAGTGATGAGCCAGAAACAGAAGACAATTGCCCACCTGAATCAAAATAGGAAAAACATCTTCCCGTTGTGTTATCTGTCTCCTGGATCATGAACAGGACAGTTTGTACCAGACAACTAAGTGAATCCTATAGGCAAACAGGTGCTGATATAGGCAGCCAAGTGCTCTCCATTCTCTTAATATCTGCCCCTATTTCTGCATCCAGTTTGGGACTATATCATCCAGAAAATAAACAGTTGAGATGCACTGGAACACAAGCTGATGCATGATATTTGAGGATGTGTAGTTGCAACAAGTAAAGAGCTAGGTGGGGGAATGGTTCAGAGGCAAGAAAAAAATTCCTGTCAGCAGACACTGGAGGCTCTGGTTTTGCCACATAGTTCATCTATTCTTTGTGTCAGACAACCAGGCACATGAGATAATATACCATCCTGTTTCAATACAGTAGAGCTACACAGAAAAAAGATGGAAAGACATCAGGAATCAGACTAAGAGTTTTGCATATCAAGTTTCTATGTATCAGTGAGCCTGAAGGTATTTGACCAGCACCCAAGTTCACCCAAGTGAACAGAGAGTAAGGACAAGGGCAATCTACACACGGTATCTGTTAATAAATACTAAATTTGAGTCAATTTCCTATCTGAGGTTGACTTAACAGAAATACAAAGAGATTACAGAAAGGAAAAGAAAAAAAAAGGAAAAAAGAAAAAACACAGCCTAGGAAATAATAGAAATTTGGGGAGGAGAGCAGCCCCTGTATAAGCGTTAATCATACGTGATGGAATCGGCTTTAGGGAAGTCTTCATTCTCTCCCTGGTAGGGGGTGCTGACTGAGGACTGCCTGCTCTGTAGCATCCATAGGCCAATGGGCAACAGAACAGTGTCCACAAGGTATCCAGTGGGAATAACAGTTGGGATATGTTTATTCCCTCACAGGTGTTTTTTCTTGTGAGGAGGTTTTTTTTTTTTTTAAAGTTATTCTCAGACATTCAGTGGCTTATAACATGTCATATCTATACGTCATTTTAAAACTACTTTAAAATACACAGCAACTGATCAGGAGAGGAAACAATTGAAAAGTCCATCACAGGGAAATCACATGTAAAAAGACTAGTAGGAAACATTAAAACCATTTAAAGTCAGAGCTGAAAGTTAAAGTCATTTTTTACAAAAAGTCAAAGATCTAAAATAAATATTAAAAGGTGTGTTATATAAAAATGAAAATTTAATAAAGGATTATAGTCTATATCTAAAACTTGACGTTACAGCAAAAACAAGGTAGAGCAGTAGAGCGCAAAAGTGCTAAATTCCTGATTTTACAAAGGGGCAGCTCAAGAACGGTATTTAATTATTAACTTTTACAATTAGTGGAATGAAGATTCCGTTAATGAAAGTATAACACATGCATAGAAATACCTACTTCAGGATAGTGGTTCTCTCTGGGAAATGTGGAATTGGGCTTTGGCTCCAACCTTGGCTCCATCCTTATTGGTTCATTTCCTTAAGAGAGAGGAAGATCGGAAACAAGTAGAGCAAAATGTTACGTCTGTTAAATCTGACTGCAACATTGGTGTCTGTTGTCGGTTACATTACTCTCTGTAGTTTTCCACGTTTGTAATATTTTACATTTTAAAAGATTACTTTTGGAGTTGGGGGGAGGATATAGCTCAAGTGGTAGACTGCGTGCTTACCATACACAAGATCCTAGGTTCAATCCTCAGTAACTCCTCCAAAAATAAATAAACCTAATTACCTCCCCCCACCCAAAAAAATAATAAAAATAAAATAATTTTTAAAAGATTACTTTCAGAGTGCAAAGATAACCACAAAGTAGAATTAGAAACAAAATATGTATCCATGTATCAATCAAAAAAGAGACATGCATGCTATGTACAATGCAAGAAAGTATATAGTCTAGGAAAATACAGAAAATGTAGAAAGAATCAGAAAAATACTCAAAGCAAAATGACAAAAGTAAAATTATAGATCCATTTTGAGAATTGCTACAAATTGTTTCAATCCCTTTATTAAATAACTAGTGGTAATGTTAATGACAATGATTCTGAACATTTATTACTTCTCAGCATCTGCCTGGCCCTATGCTATGTTATTCTACATCCTTTAAATGCTTTATGCCACTTAATCCTTACAGCAATTTTATGAATCAAGTATTATTATCTGAAAGTCTCACAAATTGAGTTGATAAAATTAATTCAACCAAGAAATACATCTTTTTAAAAAGACAAAAAAGTTAAAGATGTTTAATGTTTTTGTCTTACCAACCAAAAGAAAAAGAAAATAGAGATTGTTAAATATTAACACTAGACAAAACATAATTAAAGACAAAAATCATTAAGTGCTGAATAGAGATTAATTTTATATTTAAAAAAGGGAGATTCCATGATGAATATTTCAGAAGTTTAAGCCTTTATGTACAGAATACTGTAACATTTAAATAATTGATCAAATTATTAGAAACGCAAGGAAAATTATGTGTGAATTCAATGTCTGTAGATATCTCTGGATCAAAGAGATAAAAAGAAAATAGTGACATAGAAAAATATTGCTCAACCTAGAATTTACAGATGGGCTTCTGGAGTTCTTGAAATCCTAAAGCTCTATGTAAATTGCATTTGTGTATGACTGTGAACTTTTCTGGAAACATGGTACTGCCATCATATCCTCAAAAGAGGTCCAAGACCCCCACCAGATTGTGTATATACATGTGCATCTTTGCACCCTGTAATAAGAGACTATAGTTTTTCAAACATAATCCATGGGTTTTTTTTTTTTTAAAGTATACAAAATCCCAAGTGGAAAACACATAGAATTATTCTGGAGATTACTTGCTGTCAGGCTCTCTCAGTGCAGTTCACCCTCTGATAATAGGGACCATAAGTATCTTATTTTGTGATACTCCACTCAGTACGATAGATGACTTATAGATCTCAGCAAATAACAATTGAATTACTGAATCAACTAACCAATAATCTTGGGGAAAGCTAGTATTTTGTCAAAGAATTACCTCCCCAAATAACTCTAGATCTAGACAGTTTTACAGGTTAATGCTAACAAACTTACAAAGATCGGATGCTTGTAAACTTAACTTTTTCATAGTATGTATAAACAACAAAAACATGAGATAAAACTTCTCAGCTTCAAAAGTATGAAACTTAGAAACCAAAGCCTGAACAAAATAGTTATGAAAATCCAACACACTTACATCACATATATGTGTGTTGATAAATAGGGTATTATCACATAGTTTCAACAACATTTGAAAATGTATACACTAACAATGTAATCAATAAAGCTGAATTCAAGAATAAAAGAATCTAGTCAGTTATTTTCCACTTTTTTATTATTATCTATTATTTTTCCATTATTAGGAAATAACAGCACATCAAATGAAAAAATAGTGATCATCTTCATAGCTGCCAGGAGTAATCTGATTAAAATTTACATGCATAATGATAAACAAAAAAGTACTAGTAAAGAAAAATGTTCTTTTAACCTGATAAAGGTTAAGCATCTGAAACTACCATCCTATTTCATATTTAAGAAGTATAACTCTAGAAACACTAGGAGTATAACCATTAAATTCAAGAACAAGGCAAGTAAGCTATTTATTTGCATCTATTAGAAAGAAAATTTGTTTGCTTTTGATGTGAGTGTATACTTGGAAACAAGGAGAAATGAAACAGGACACTTTTTTAAAAATATAGTTAGAAATAAAATAATTCTAGATGAGGGCAAAATAAAAGTTTAATTTCATATAAGAGTTCTGCAATAAAGTTCTAACAACAAGCCTTTAGGTACTTTTGTTATTTAGTACAAAAACTCCAAGAAGAGAAGTCAAGTTACCAGATATATGTGAATATACAAAAAATAATAGATTTCCTGTACACCTACCAAAGATTGTAAAAGGGAAAAGGTCCAACTAAGAAAAACAAAAATATAAAATATCTATATTAAGGAAGATATGAGACATGACTAAAAATGAGTAGAATTTCGGAATGTGTATTTTCTCCTGTATTTTTATAGGCTTATTATACTTTCAGGTAAACAGGTAGTTACATTTGAATGTGGTACCCTTTAAACCTCTAATTATCTTTTGAGAAATGTATCCCAATAAAATAATCAGAAGTTTAGTAGAAGATTTAGGGAAAAGGTCATTTATCCTTTATTCATTTTTAAAGGGTTATAAACAACCAAATTCCCCGCAATTGCAGTACAATTAGATAAATTGTGGCACAATCATACAGCAAAATCTAATGCACCATCATGTTTATGATGAACAGAAAATACAAAGAGAAAGTGCTTAAGATACAATAGCAATTTCAAATAAAAAACAGTGTATCAACTTTATAATCTTTTAATTATACAAATTTTTTAAAGATGCTGGTTTTTAAGCATTTCCATAATAGTGTGAAAAATAAGCAGAGGGAGATTCATTGATATAAGAGATGTATATTTAAGAGGTTAAATAATAATTTTATTTTCTGTGTATCTTCATTGTTCCCTTTTTTAACTGTAAACATACATTTTACAGTTGGGAAAAAAACAATCAATTCATATATCATAATATTATTTATTTTCATACATTTGTCATGAGATTGTTTTTGTGTGTACCAGACTCAAATAGAGATCTGCAGTGTATTTTTTTAAAAGATGTTTGGAAGTGAGACTGGAAATTAAAGATTTTGAAGATGGGTTTAGAAGTGTTACTTGTAAGAGGGACAAACTGACATGGTATCTTTATCAACAAAGAATAAGAAACGGAAACAAAAATGAAGACTAGCTCCAACAAAGAAAAAGAACAGTCAGTGTCTTACTTAAAAACCTGAAAAAATTTGAAAGCATAATTGTCTCTATAAGAGTTCATATGCTGATATTGTACATTAAAGCAATTTAGGAATGTTTATACCAATATTCGCAGTTATAAACCAATTTATAAAACACTTTAGCATTGTCTTGCATTCAGACTGCATGGAAAATAAGTTTTCCATCTTTAAGAATATAGAAACTAGGACAAGTAATAGATTGAAAGTTTTATGCTTATGAGCATAAACTGTGATTGTTTACTGTGCCGTAACAATGATGAAATCACTGAAGGCTTCATAGCGGGACCCAGACCCTGGGGGAGCTGTTAAGAATTCAGTATTAGCAGTTCATGGAGGAAAATGGATGCCACTTGCTAAAAGGATTTTAAATGTTTTCTACAAAATGCAAATATTGCAGCACTGTGAAGTTGGACATTTTAGAGAGATTTTATTTGAAACTTTGTTCTTATGCAAGTGTTATGTGTTATTCTCGGCGGAATCCAAATATTATAGTGTCTGATTAATGGTGGGCAAGTAATAAACTTTGGATGAATATAGAAATAAAGAAATACTTAAGGTTGAGAGGGGCTGGGCCATCAAAGTCAATTCCAGGCATTATAGAGGGGAGAGTACGTCTCAGTGGCAGAGTGCATAGCTAGCATGGACAGGGTCCTGGGTTCAATCCCCAGCACCTCCATTTAAAATAAATAAATAAAAATCTGATTACCTCACCACCAAAATAAAATAAATACAAATACGAATGCGAAATTATTTTAAAATGCTCCAAAAAATAATAGTTTAATTACAAAAAAAAAAAAAAAAAAAGACGGGGAAAAAAGTCAATTCCAGGTATTCTAGAATTTCTGAATGGTGCCTGCCACCTAAAGGTATGAGCACTATGGTCCAAACTGGAACATCTCTGATGCTCTACACAGCCCCATAGCTTCTTCAGTATCCTATTCTGTCCAGGTGTTGTGGTGGCCCCAGGCAAACAGTAGAAATCAGTATAGCACTGACTGAACCTAACTTTTGTCATGATGCCCCAGAGTTCTCTACTCACACTCTTGGGGAAGGCAAAAACAAAAATAAAAAAACAGGAAAGGTGGGAACTAACAACTGATGAAAAGAAAGGCAGGCACTTTCTTCTGGGAATAATGAATCCATGCTCAGAAAATATGGGCAAGCACTGCTTTGCTTCATTTGATTTTTATTCACTTCATAATGACAGTTAAGCGAGGCAAGTGCCAGGTCCTGAAATCGCTCTTCGTTGAGGTTCTAGGGAATGTTTCTTTCTCACAAACCGCTTGTCAGAGCATAGCGTATAGCATGGGAGAGCTTGTGTCTCTGGAATGAGAGAAAAGCAGCATTCAGACGCAGACTAGTGATTTCTGTGCTGTTGTTTATTACTATCTTTCCGGTTGTATTAGTTCTTAATTAAAGTGAAATGGACATCTTTCTTGAAAATATTACCCTTTTTTCTTTGGTTTTGAGTTTTGTCCACCATAGAGGGTTTGCTAGTTCTTACTTAGGGTAAACATAATATTGACCAAACCTAAAATCTCCGTTGGATAGGGATTTACTGAGGGTTCAGATAAACAAACAAACAAACAGGAAAAACATCAGAAATCATTTTTCTCTCTCTGTCTATGTCTCTCAGTTTCTCTGTGTGTGTCTGTCCTTGTAGTTGAGTATATATCTCTCTTTGTCTCACTCTCTCTGTTCATCTCTGTCTCTTCTCTTTTTCTCCAGAAGCCACCCCCTTCCCCATCACCTCTTCCCCACAATGGTGGTAAAATGGTGGATTTACATTGGATTCCAGATTCACTGCTGGAAACACCGCCTTGAGCCTGGCTCAGAATATGTCTGTTCTGGAAACCTCCCTCACACTGGACTATTAGATCCACACAGACCTGCTGTAACCTGACATTCTGGCCCCTAGATTCCCTCAGGTACCTCATGTCTTGCTGCTGAGCTTGGAGTTCCAGACCATTACATCCTGAAGATCAGGCCAAGGATGTGGGCATTGATTTCCAACGGTAACATGCCAGTGCGGTCACCTCTCTGTGTCGTCCTATGTCCTTTTCAGTCTCAGGGCCAGAAAAGAAAAAGAAAAAGGTTTGGACTTGACAGTGGGAAAAATAAAAATAAAGAGGCTTTTTTTTAAACCCCCAAAATGGGAAAATAAATTATGGAGAATTATGTCACATCAAGAAAAACATGATTAAAATAACCTGATATGAATATTCATCCATGGCTTGACAGAGGGCAGGAGCGAGGGGACTGATTGCAGCTTACTGCTAACAGAGATCTCTTTCAGAGAACTGCATTCTAAAAGAATTTGTGATGAGGTCTGCTGGCCTAAACTGTGGGACTCTTTTTTTTTTTTTTTTTTTTTTGGTCTGTTTCTTTTTTTGTTTTTTTTAATCTTGGCATTTTGGATGCCCAGCTTCCTGCTGAAGAGCATTTCTCTCTAATCACAACAAGGCCAGGTGCTTTGCCTCACTCACACCAGGCCGTTTGAGGTGGACTCACTGCAGAGGCGAGGAATCACATTATCATGACAACTGATTACCCTTTGTATGCTTTCTCTCTGTCCACACAATGAAAATGATGCTTAATGTATTATTAATTATTCCTCCATCTCCAGTGTTTAAAGAACAACCATAGCCCTCTGTTCAGCCACATCATCTTCCCTGTTCCAAGGTTTCTTTTCCTCAAACTCTTCCAATCTCACCTTCTGAAAGTACTGCCCAGTTGCATTCTCTGTGTTAATAACACGTTCTGTATCTGCACTGTCCAATACTATATTTGAAAACAAAGCTTAAGGCTCTGATGTTAGCAGAGCGTTCTAAATCACAGACGTGTTCCAGAATCCAAACTGTCAAGTAATGTGCACAAGTAAGTCTGTACATACACATGCATGCTTTTATTCTCTAAGAACAATTTTTCTTTTAACTTTTCTAATTTCAAATCACTCATCATCATTTGTCATCGAATCACAACCTCACTACTCAGCCATCAGAGTTGCAGAGGACTCAAGAAGATAAAATGTGACATTTTTAACTTCACTCTACTGTTCTCCAAATAGCTAACACACAGGTACTGGGAAGCACAATGACACTTCACATCAAAATGATGAGCACTGAGCAGGAGCAATCATTTCTGATTTGAATATTCCATGGAGATTTTCATCAAATCTGAGATAACCACAGTCTGTTCTTTAATCTAGTATTACCAATGTTTAAAATGAATTAAAGTCAATAACATTGCCATTGGTGTTTACATATAAATCAATCTATGCCTAAAGAAAAGTGTTAAAGTAGTCTTCGACTGTATCTCTGTAACACTGGAAGGAATCATTCAATTGTCTGATCAGTGAGATGAAACAAATTGCTTGTTTAAATTTGATGGTTATAGTAATAAAATAATAACTATTATTATTATTACTACTATTACTTATTCACTATCGATTATAGCTAGGCACTGTCTTAAATGTTTACCTTTATATGTAACTATATACAATTATATATATTTAATTATAAATATTATGTAGTATATATAATGTACATATATATGTATAACTGTTATACCCATTGTACTTATAAATGAGACAAATGGAAGTTAAGTAATTTCCCCAAGGCCAGCCCAAGTTGGCATTCAAATGCAGGCAGTCTAACCACAGAGCCTCCGCTCCTAGTTAGCATCTAGCCCACCCCCTGCATAGGGGGAAGCAACAAATCAGATGACTAACTGTTCAGTTTTCAACAGCAGATAAATATCAGCCTCAGCAGAAAAACTCTGATTATATGGTCAAAGTAAGTGTTACCATATGTATGGCTTAAAATAATTAGAATTTACTCTTGTGACTACAACAGTACAATTATTGACCAGAGCAATGAGATGCTAAAAGCGACAATGAGGAAGTGGCCAAAGAAATACTGTGAGGCGAACTAGTCTTCTCTTGATAACAGTTACATGCAGTATTCATCCAAGATGTAAAAAGAATATACTGAGAAAGCAACTACGTTCTGTTGCTACCTTTTGCTAGCTTTCCTATTACAGATGGGAAAAGCACTACATTCCCACTCCTCAGGGTATATTTTCTGGAACTGATATACCATTGACTTGAAAATCTTTCATTGTTGTTGTTGATTGTGGTAAGAACACTGAACATGAGATCTGCCATCTTAACAGATTTTTAAGTACACAATACAGTTGTTAACTGTAGGTACAGTGTTATACCGCAGATCTTTGTTTATCTTGCATTATGGAAACTTAATACCCTTTGAATAGCAGCTGTCCGTTTTCCTCTCCCCACAGCCCCTGGCAACCATCATTCTACTCTTTCTATGAGTTTGAATATTTATGATTCCTCATAAAAGTAGAATCATGCGGTATTTGTCCTTCTGTGACTGGCTTATTTTATTTAGCATCTTGCCCCTCCAGGTTCATCCATATTGTTGCATGTGGCAGGACTGTGTGTATATATGCATTTTCCTTATCCATTTATCTGTCAGTAGGCATTTAGATTGTTTCCACGTCTTAGGTGTTGTGCATAATACTGCAGTCAAAGTGGGAAGTCTTTCTGACTGACTAACTTGTATTCCTCTTCTTTGACTATTTTCTCTTTTTCTTTTTAATTGGACATTCTTTCCTGTAACATTTCCCACAACTGCCTAACATTTTATATTATGCAGTGAAAACAGCCACTTCTGAGGTCAGAGGTTGCCTTTTTTTCAGCTCTTTCCACTCTGTTTCATTTCTTGTATCGCCACTGTCCATGCCGCCTATTCAGGGGGAGCCTTTGAAAAGAGGTTTCCCAAGGAGCTTATTTTTGAAAAACTTAGATTGTATGTGATTGAAGATATGGGACTGCGAGTAATTAGGGGTGACAATCTCAATTCATTCTCTTCCTACCTAGAACAGGGGGATATCAGAGTTTGAAATGACCTCAAAGACCATCCTGAATCCCTTATTTCAGGATTACTCAGCCCTGTTGAAACACCTCCAGTCATACAGAAGACTCACTGCTGTATAAAGATCACTGTGTTTTCCAATAGCTCTAATCATTAGAGTCTTCTTTTTTAAAAATACTTCTTTAACTTTTCCAAGTTGAATCTAATTCTACACTTTAGGCCAAAGTAAGTCTAGTGTCTTTCTTACATGACAGTTTATGAAATGTTTGCAAATAGTTCTGATGTATCCTTGAACTTTTCTCTATGCTAAGTATGCTCATTTGCTTTCTTATTAAGTGTTTCTCATGTTGAGATGTCTCCTCACTTTGCTTTCCTGAGTGGCCTCTCCTGAGTTGACTCAGTTGATCAAATGTCTCATTGGCTGCCCGGAAACAAATGTAGGAGGTGAGCAATATTTGATCAGCCAGAGTGGATGGGGAAGACCTTTTCCTCTGTCCTGGATGTGGTCTCTCTAATAATGCATCTTCAGGTCAACTGGAGCATTCATATGATTTTTTGAAATCTTCCTGAATCTCTTATCAGTTCCCCAATAAGCAGAAATCCGGGAGCCAATCAAGTATCAAGAAACTGAAAACACCATTCACGGAGGTGTTTTCCTTGTTCTCACCAATGTTCCTAAAGTTTCTAAGACTTTGTTGCTTCTTTGTTGAGGCTTAAATGTGTTACTGACATGGGTTACATTTTTGTGGACTGGTTAAGATGAGGGGTTCTAGAACCAGACTTCCCTAGCCCTACCACTTACTAGTCATGTGAACAAGCAAGTTACTTAAGCTAATTTCTTTCTTCATCTGCAAAGTGGGATAATAATTACACCTACTTTATAAGGTTGTTAGAGTCAAATGAATTAGTATATAAAGTACCTCAGGCAGTGCTCAGCCTATGGGGAGTGCTCAAAAAATGTTAGCAATTATTATTAAAATGTGACCTCATTTGGAGTTTTCACAGAAGCACATGACTGAGTCAGATTTCTAATCATTACAACTGGGATTGTGTCCTCACTTTTTACAAAAAATGAAATCCAACAATTAAAAACAAAAAACAAAAAACACAGTTGAGGAATTCTTTGAGGCTCATGTAGCTCATTGTGGTGTATGCAAGCCAGAAAATCTTCCCCAAGATTACTATAGGAACTATCAAACCACAACATCTTTGTTCTTGATCCTTGATCTCATGGCCATTTGGCTCATACCTCAGTCACCTACTTTACCAGTTCCAGTTTTCCAAGAAAGGATATTGACCATATAAGCCAAATTCCAGCCATAGTGATTGGGGCCCATACTTGGTGCAGTCATCTGGGATTAGGAGTGACCCTCAACAAGGTCACCCAGTCTGGAAGATGGGTACAACAAGCAAAAGCTGTGCGTGGGACAGCTGTCCTCAGAATAATGGGGGAGGAGAGAGTTAGTGAGGCAATGTTTGATTTGTCTAATACTGTAGTTTCCTTTTCCACTTTATGGAAGATGATTCTGAACCTTAATTTGCTTGGATGATTTTAATAATGATCAGTGGTGTGCTGGTAAATATTTCATAGCAAGTTTTGAGGGAGAAAAGAGAGAACACTGATTGCCAGTATTGGCTGTTTTCTGTGGTATAAATATTTCCACCATGGCTAATTCAGGCTACCAAGGTGAAGTCATTGAATGTGAAGTTACCAAACATGAATTTGTGAAAAGATGCATATAGCCCTCTATTATATCATATTTTGAACATAAAAATACATTAGATTTTTATAAGCTCAAGGATATATATATATATATATATATATGTAATAAAATATGGTAAAATAATTAAAAAGTAATAAGTTTTGGGTGTTTATTACCTTTCCTTTTAACATAATTTATTTGATTGTAAATCTGTATATTTTAATTTAATAGCTGGCAGAATTTTCTGAAAATTTAAAAGTTGGTTCTCACAAGCTTATACAAGCCAGTTCTAGCACATCAAGTGCTGGTAAAATGAGACCATTCAAGACTTGGCCTCTTCCCTTACAGACTCATTGGGAAAATGATGCTTTTACATGCAAACCAATTAGAGAATAATTCAAGATACTACACACTTAAATATGAAAAAAGTATGTATAAAGGAAACTTTTTTAGGTATTTCAGAGAAGGAAGGTCTCAGGAATGCCAAAAAAATCAAGAATATCTTCTATACATTTTAGTATCATTATTCTGTCTACCTGAACTTCCCAAGATATACTCTAGAGTGCACAAACCTAAAACCAGACTGATCAGACTCTTATAGGGTAAAGCAAAATAAAGTTCTTCATTGTAGTGTCTTCTGAGGATTTCCAATTGTGAGCTGTAACAGAGGATTAGAAGATTGTTTGGGGGGAGCTGAATTGAGAATTACCAGATCCCATAGATCAGATTAATAATTCATAAAGCCTGGACTTGAAGAGAATTATTCGCAAACTGGATTGATAAGACTATTAGAAATAGTCAATGACTGCCCTTGGGAGACCTTGAGAAAAGTGATCAGGAAAAGTGGCACTTGAGTTTAATAAACTTCAGGCTGCTCAGATATATCTCCTAACTAATGGCTTGTGACATCTGTACCCTGGGCTTTGACCAGCGGTGATACCTAGTGCTGTAATTGTCTTGCATATAGAGTACCTGTTTCCAAAGAAAGTTGTTGCTGTGCTGAGAGAGTAATTACAAAGCTGCCAGAAGGAAGAACAGTCACCCCACCAAGCTCACCATGATTTATTGGATGTATTTGTACTCTTAAACAGATCTGTCTTTTTCTTCCTGGAATGTTTTCACATTTCAATATGAATCTTTCTTTCCCTGAGCTCACCTCATTTGGATCTGAAATATTGATCTCGTTGACAAAGGACAGAGCCGTATAAGTGTATGTGTGTGTGTGTGTGTGTGTGTGTGCGTGCACACGTGTGTGTTGGAAAGTGAGAGATAGGAAACTTGTGTACAGGTACACAGTGTTCAAAGACATGATTCTTTCATATTATTTTGATGATCTAGGAAGATTTAGCACAGAAACTTTTCTTTCTCCTTGAAAATTCTGCTGATATTTTCTACCTTTGAGAAACAAACAACATTGGGAGAGTGAAAAAGCCCTTCAGTCTTTTCTGTGACATTTGTCCGTGGAGTCTGTAATAAGAGATGATTTATGAAAGCCCGCCAATGCAAGAAAATCATGTTTGTGACAAATTCCTTTCCCTCTGTTGCGAATCAGCAGTTTTAGGAATGTAGTCTCCATGGTATCTTAAATACTAAATGTCCTCTATCACACGTGTGCATCTTGCTTAAGTTGAGGAGAACCTTGGAAGATTTTAGAATTCTATCTCCCCTTTGGAGAAGTAATCAAAAGTTGCTTTCAGTTAACTTAAGCATTTTATCTTCCCGGGAAAATACTTTTGCTTTTCCAAACTCGCAGTCACTGGGGAGCAGTGGAAGGCGTTGGTGCACACCAGACCTTTACTAGATTTTGCTTCTGCCTCTGATGTTTTTCTCTCTTTTCACAAAGGAACACAGTGTCTCTTGCTTTTTATTGAAATTTTCAATTTCAGTCTTAGAAAGTTAAGTTCCTTTGGTGGGAAAAAAAATGCCTACACTTCAATTACAGAAAGTCCAAATAGATTAAATTATAAAAATTTTTATGCCAAACTCAGGAAATTGGGTTCAGCATACCTTTTCTGTCAGAAGAAGCGTGTTAACAAATTTTTCTTTTTGCTCATCAGCACAGGAAAGTAAAATCTGTAGGAAAAAGAATGAAATCATAGTATACACTCTAGATTCCTTGTTTTTTAGCAGACTAAAGAAAATAAAGCACTATTTCAGGAAAGGTTAGTGTATTCCAGTCCTCAAGACAAAAGAATTAATTAAGTGACCTCCCTGGGTCCCTTCTGCCCTCTACAGTAGCAGACATGTGATTATGATTCAATTTTGAAATTCTTTTCCTTTTATAAAGCACCTCCTCAACCCTGTGTCAGGCCCAGTCCCACACAAGTTGAAATGACCATACTTCCAGCACAGGCTGTAGATTTAGTGGGCAAACGAGCTCTGTGTTGAGCTGGAAACCAGGAGATTTGGCTTTTTGATTCTGCAAACATATGCTATGAGAAGGTGAGTAGAGTTTCTTTAAGAGAAAAATTATATTCAACTTCTCAACTTTTCTTCAGGTAATTTATAAGAACATTAGGTGTGCTGTAATTAAAACATTTCCACAACAAGATTTCTTAATCCCAGCCATCAGAGGATTGAGAGGAAAATGGAACTTAGTTAAGAAATAGAAAACTAAGTGTCAAGGTACATTTTCTTCTCTTCGAATAGAGGAGTGGTAACAGTGGTATTCCTGGGAAAAATGTACCAAGATTAGTTTGACTTGATAGTTGAATAAATGAGTTAGGGGGAGTGTTATATAGGAAAAGTGTTAGGTTTGCAAAGTACCTATACTGTACCTATAAAGTCTGTTTGTTTAATATTTTTTGGACATCACCCATATGCCAAGTATTGTGGGGAATACAGATGAATAGTTCCTACTTTTAGGTGGCTTATATTCTAGGGTATGATGAAAATATTACTTTTAAAACTAGAATATTAAGCGGAAAGTATTACCTGATCCACCAGAGAAGTAAAATACTGTTAACCTTCACAGTACAGAGCACTTACTTCCACCTTGAGAAGAGTCAAATTTTCATGAGGGCGATGACATTTACACCTGACCTTTTGCCCTTTAGCCTGTGTAATAAAGCTTTCTGAGCACAGGGAACAACATGGCAAAGGTAGAGCGGGAAAGAGAAAAAAGGCATAAAATAAATTATGTAAGTGAGCAATAAGGAATTGAGGCTTTTGTGGTTACCGCAGTTTTCTTGTTAGCACAGAGACTTTGCAAGCAGAAGTAGAGAACTTGGATGGGGCCAACTTGTGAGGAGCTGTAAAATGTCAGATTAGGGAATTTGGCCTCAATCCTGGAGATTAAGCGTTCTCAACATTTTTCTTCCTTAGCACACATGACAGATGACATTACAACATGCAGGATATGGCCATAGCAAAAGTTTTATACAAATAATTATAACTCTTCAAGAAATGATATCATGTAAGTGAATAAGAGTGATTTCTAAAAAAAAAAAAAAAGATGGTCATGAGTTTGTTCTAATTTTTTTAGTGTGAGTCATTCTCAAACATCAGTATTTTAATTATTAAGTGATGGCAATTTACTTTTGACATGTGTCAAAATAAACAACACTCTGGTATGCTGAGGTAACTAGGTTGTGGTCCACTGCTACAGGCCATGGAAACAGTTTAACAGAAGCAGGAGAATGTCATGATTAGAACAGTTTTTTCCAGAAAGACTTTGCAATTGTTAGAAGGTAAATGAGCTTGTTTACGAGAGAAAACAGAGTAAACAAAACACTGAGCTGCTGTTTTAATATCTAGTTAAGTGATAATGAAGACCTGAACTGGGGAAGTCGTAGTGGAAATGGAAAGGAGCCTGGAATCTGGAGTTATTACAGGACAATGCTTCTTGTTGACCTAACTGGATTAGGTAAGAGAAGGGAGTTGTGGTGGGTGGTCAGTTGTGGTCAGGAGAACAGTCACAAATTAAGTAAAGATTCAAGTGGGAAGCTGAGTAGGAAGATGGTCCCATTACAAGAAATTATGAATTCAAGAAGAACAAGTTTACAAAGTAATAAAGTAAGTGCAGTTTGGCATAATATGAATTTGTGGAGCTTAAAATATACAGTAGCTATTCAACAGGCAGGTGAAATATGGAACCAGCAATTCAGAGAGAAATATAAGCCAGAGATTGTGATTTGGTAGTCATCCATGATGGGTGATAATTGAAGCCATGGGACTGAGTAAGATTACCATCTTTCACCTCTTTTATTACCTCCCTTGATATTTCACTTCTTGCAGGATGATTTACATTTAGAGCTGCAGAGAAGGAAATTAATTCACAGAAATATCATAGAATTGGTAGGAAAAAAAATCATAAACAAGAATTCTACAAAAGCCAGGGGACTAGACAAATTCAAACTGGGAGCGATCCATTATATTGAATACGGTATAAAACTTGAGGAAAATAAAAATGAAGAAATATCTGTTGAATTTGGAAAAGACTTTTCTTCAAGACAATAGTTTGCATAGAAGCCAGATAACAATGGTTGTTAATGAGCAGGTATAGACTGTTTGTTTAAGAAATTCACAAATGATTGAAAGTAGAGAGAGAATGTTCCAGAACGCATATCAGTATGGAGAGACCTATATTATGATTGGGGTTTGAGAAAATTGTGAGTGGAAATAACAGAAAAATCAGTAATAGAATAATGACTGTGGAAGAAACATACAGAACACTTGTGAGTCTGAGGCCATCGAGAAGGGTCGTAGAGACACAGTGTGAGGGACAGGAAAGGATTTGGTAATTGTTTGGGTTTTCCAAGAAGCAGATGAATGGGTTTAGATATGTAAGAATATTTTTTTGAAACATCTTTGAAGGAAATAGGGAAAGGATGAGATGAAGGGACCTGAAGAGATGGGAAAAGCCTTTATACCACAATGCAAGTTTGACATCTATGAAAGAAAAGGAAGAAGGATTGGAGAGTGAGACTCTCAGACTGTTAGTACAGTTCTAAAAATGTTTTGGCCAGACTGATGGGTACTCTTTGGCTCAGAGTCACCTATTAGAAAAGCCCCACATCCCTCAGAAATGGATGTGAGTTAGTAACATCACCATGTTCCATCTTTGGCTGAGAGCAGCCCTTGGAAAGGGTAGTTTTGGTGAAATACAGTGTTTCCAGAGGAGAACAGCTAAGACTGTCGGTCAACTGTACTTTCTGCAGCAGGAGATCAAAGCAGCCCATTTTCATGGCTACCATGTTAGTACAAGTGAATGTGGTTAATCTCAGAAGAGGAGAAGATAGTAGTATGGGTCAAGCCAATGACTGCTTATGGTGGTAAAGAACAAGGAGTAAGCATCCTGACCACCATGTCCTTCTGACCCTGTGAGTCTGAGGGAAGAGGAACAGATGCTCCTGAAGAGGATTTTATTAAATAGATGGTCTTGGAGCATCATGGTGCAGGTTGTCTAAGAGCTAGTCTTAGAATGGCAGAATATCTTTAGGGTAGGCTGGAATGGAGGACTACCATTGATGCCTTCAGTGTCACCGTTCAAGTCAACAGTGATACTGCTTGGTCCATAGGATTCTCTAGATACTGCTGATTCTTTCTGCAATGCCGAAGACTCTTCCAGTTCCCATCCCAGCTTGACCGCTTGCTGTTTGTATCACATTAGATGTGTTGCTTTGTTTTTCTGTTCTCTATCTTCTTCATCTACCAAATGGGAATATCATAGCTCAGAGAATTACTGTGAGGATTAACTTAGTATTTTTATGTACTTTGCTTTTAGTTACAATACTGCCATTTGCCTCCTTCCATTAAAACTTTAGTCCTGGGTTTTGGATTGCTTTCCCCCACAATAATTAAACTACCAACATTTGATTCCTAACTCAATCCCTCACTACTCCCTACTCTCCACCTGTACTGTTGCCACCACCATCAAATTTACCATCTCTTAGTTCTGCTCCACCACCGTCATCTGTTTTCTTTGTGCTTTTGTTAGCTCGTGGATCTTTCTTAGGCAAATTACAATAACAGAATAAACCCTGATGCTAAATTTCATTTATGCCAAACCTAGAGCACCTGTAGAAGGACTGCTTTAGGAAAAGGTGAAAGATAAAGACATTTATTCCCAGTAGAGCACGGATTTCACAGTGCACAGTAGAAAGGGAAAAAGAGAAAAAGAAAACAGGTAAGCATGATTTTGACTAAGCAGTAAAGAGTTAGAGTCCTAGAAGAAAGCGCAAAGTTCAGATTTTTCTCTGTGATGATAAATTTAAATAATAAGAATTGAAACAGAAAACTGGAAAGTACCTAGAAGAATGATTTCCTGTAGATATAACTGATTAACTAAATAGGAGGAATTTTAGGAAAAACACAGTTCTCCTTAACATCTGTGAAATGTGGAGTTTATACTTTAAATTTCTCACAAAGTTCATGTCTCCACTCTTCAAGAAAGATATGATTTAGCACAGATATATAAACCAGAGAGAACTTTCTGTAAAATCCAATAAAAATGACCGAGGAAAATAAGAAATACTCCTGAGCATAAGTGAAGATAATTATTACTTTTCAGTTTGGCAATACAGGATTGAGAGAGAAGACAAATTAAAATCATGAAACAAATTATTTCTCTATTTGTTTATTAAATTTCATTATATTAAAATTTAAAGTTATTTAAATATGTTAATGTGATTTAATACAAACAAAAATTAATCCTACTAAGAAGATGAAAAGTTCTAGAAATAATTAGTCAGTGACATAATACTTCCTAAAGGAGTGTGGAGATGGGGAAGAAAATATTATTAAATATCAACCAAATTTCAGGCACTTTGATTAGCAATCTATTTATGTTCTCTCATTTAATTCCACCAATAAACAGGTAAGAGAGGTATTAAGAAATCCATTTTGCACCTGAGAAATTCATGGTCTAGCCTGAAGTCAGTTAGCTAGTGGTATGTGGTGTCCTTAGAATTGAAATCCAGTTCTGACTGATTTCAAAATAATGTCATTATATGCCACACTGCCTGTGTTAGAAAAAAATTCCATTATCCAGAGCTGTAACTTTTTACAATCATCTAAGTGTACTTGCAGTTTTGGTCTATTTTGAAATGAAGGGGCTTGGTAGACTTGCTTACACATGCCTTTTGATGGTGTTCTTCTCAGAGATAAGTTGCAGAACTGAAGGACTATGGGACTGATAAAGTATAATGTTTTCTCCATAATAAAATTCACTGTCCAGGGCTGGGCCCTCTGACCAGATTAGCACAGCAATCATGCAACCTGTACAGTATTCACTCAGTGATTATTCTTGATGCTGAGGTTGATGATACAAAAGAAACTAAGATGTAAATTAGGCAGAACTATGTAGTCTAATCAGGGCAATTAACAAATCTTTGAAGGGTAATAAGGACAGAAGACGAAGTATTGATGCATATTCTCTCACACACACACACACACACACATGAACGCACAAACACCATTTACCTCTCTATGCGACCAGTGTAATTTGATTCCAAACACATCTTTGAGGTCATATTTTTCAAAATATTTCAGAAATATTCTTGACAAAATTATCTATACTTACTTATATTTTAAGCATTTTTTTTCATCCGTACTAACCAACTATTCAGTACCAAATGATTTCAAGAAAAGGGGGAAAAAATGAATGAAAAAATTAGCAAAGGTATTTTTCAAAAATACCCGAGGAGAAGCAAGCTCTGCCTTTTCCATGAAGACTTTCTCTGTCCTTCCCTTAGTCAAAGCTGATCTCCATAATCCTTTTTTAGCCTAGTTTATAAGTTGCCATTGACTCCAGTGATGGAATTTCATTTTTTTTTAAAAAAAAAAAGACAGAAATTGCCTTTCTACTGTAAAATAGATCAATACATTCTGAATTTCGACTTCCAAGAATGTTGTTCAGGGACGTGTTATTTACTCTGTGGAGGACTACAGGCATTCTGGATGAAACAGATACTCTCTCATTGGAATCAATTCTGTTATTGAACTTGTCTGTTGTAAAGAAAGTGTTTTTTAATTTATCACTGGAGAAATGTTTTTTCTTTTTTTATCACCACCCCCAAAATTTGCTGTGAATATACTAGATATTAGTAAATATGCTGTGAGAATGAAGATTATTTAAATAAAATTTGAAGGTCATGCCACCATTTATGACATTTAATACATTTCTATATCATATGGAAGTTCACCTCTCTCCTCCAATGTGTTCTCTCCTTGTGGCATTTTCTTTCTTTAAGAAACACTGGATTTGAAATCACTGTTGGGATCTTTAATCAGTTTACCTTTGTCTTAACACAATTTGAGTTTCCTAGGATCTCCACACAAAATATACTGGAATCAGGTACTACTAGGGTTTTGCTAAAAGCCGATTTACTTTCATATTAAAAAATTGCCTGAAATGGGGTCAGAATATTTGTGTTGTGGTATATAATTTGATGTGTCTGTCTCTGTTTATAGCAACGTCACTGATTTCTTTGTAGGAGCTGTTTGTTTGAAGGCAGCGCTTGGTGCATAATTAACTAAGAGAAATAGATTTGCCATAAAATTCTGTGTCTTGGATTTAGTCATTTTGAATTCTTGATGCCTGGGCTTCCTCCAGAGTTCCTCATGATATAGTCCAGACCAGAATTAGCTCAAGAAACTTGCTTCAGTTTGGTATATCCTTGTGAGGTTTTCCTTGGCCCCGGATTGACTCCTGCTTGTAAGTCCTCTCTGAAGTACTGGAGGGAGCTGCAGTGCATCTTTCCCAGCTCTTCCCGCCTGCTGAGAGGGGTGGGTTTCTCAAGTGCGCCAAAGGACTAATCATTCTCTAGAACAAGTTTGCATTTCACATCAATCCAAACCAGATTGTATCTGCCATGGTATAAACCGGTCGGCCGTAGCTTACCAGAGCAGACAACAGGGTATAATTTATAAGCTATGACTCCCATATGACCAGAAAGTCATTTTACAGCAGTAGGATAATTTATGTCATCTTTATATTCAAAAATTGTATTCTATCACATTTACTCAAATATGATACCATTGTTTTGATGACTTGGGTGGGTTCTGAACACAGATCAACAAGATATAAATTTCTAACTATAAATTCTGTTAAATAAATGTCCTTTTTGATACATGTTGCCACTTAGTTTAAAAGGGACAATATGTATCAATAAATTTGCAATCTCCCCTCCTTTTTTAAAATTTTATTTTATTTATTATTTTTTTTTACTGAAACAGAGACACCAGCAATAGCAGGTTAAAGCCTCCTCTCATTACATCACTCTCTCCTCTTCTGTAGTCAAATATTTTTCTGTTTCTCTTTCTCTTTTCTGTCTCTCTCTCTTCCACCTCTAAGACCCTTATGATTACATTAGGCTCACCCAGATAATCCAGAATAAGCTCAAGATCTTTAACTTGATCACATGCAAAGTCCCTTTTGCCATGTAAAGTAACACATGCATAGATTCAAATGATCAGGTCCTGGACATCTTGGGGAAGTCATTATTCTACCTACCACAGTAAGTAAGAGATCAGATAGACTTAATAGTAATCGCAAAGAACACTTCCCTAAATAATCCCTCTCTTCAGCTGATCACTCTTTTTCCCCATCAGTAGTAACTTTGTGTTGTGTGTGCAATATGACTGTACCTTTAAATACACTGTGATAGCACTGCTGTCACCTAATTTCAGGACTGATTATTTTCCCTCCCCCGTCCATTTATGAAAGCGTAAACCCATTCATAGCAGTTGGTCAATACATTTTCTATTAAGGAACTTAATTATAATTAAGGGTTATTTCCTTAATCTCTTTTGTTCTCAAGCTCAGAGAACTTGCTGAGTTGGGGATTATGAACTAGAATGGGCTACAGTGACATATAGGAGGATTTATGGAACGATTTACTGGGGGTTCATTCAAACATGAGCCATACTTGAACTTCCATTGAACTTCATTTGTACTTTCTTAATATCTAGTGTGCTGTGTATGAAATTGTATGTTCTTGTTTCAGAGTTGATATTAAACTTCTTGAAAGCATTATTCCTCAAGAGCCAAATTTATCTAACTTACCCTTGTATCATTAGAATTTCCATAATGGTCTGCTCTTATAGATTCACATTGTCCAGACCATTCATCTTTTCCAGACTTTTGAGGGATAACAACCTTGAGTTCATCCTCTTCACTGAGAGATGTGCACAGTGCTCAAGCCAGACTGTTCCTCAGTCTACTCCAGAAGTGGACCTTTTAGGGTGTCTTGCCTGTTACCTAGTCAATAACTACATTTACTCTCCTTGTGAAAGATGAATACGTGGAGAGTTTGCTCTCGTTGCAGGTGGTATGGGGAGGGAAGCCATTCCAATGTGCCCTCACTCTCAACCCTGCCTTTCAAGCCCTCTGCTGCCAGGGGAACCTCAGAGATAGGAATGCAGTGGGGCTGGAAGAGGGGTAATGTTGGGTTGAACTTTTCTAAGCATTGATAGGAAAACTATCGTGGAGCTCTGCTGTGCTGGACTGAGTGGCTGTTGTTAACATAGCCTTCAGCACCTGAGAAAAAGGAAAAATCAAAATATGTATCCTTACTCCCCTGCCTGGTGTCAGTGTGCGTGAAAGTAAACTAAGATGGGAAACACGAGTTCAGGCTCTTTGAATAGTAGACCCAAAGGAAGACTGGCTGTGAGTGATTCAGTGCATAGAAAACACCTGGGAATTTTGCTAACATGCTGATTCTGATTTGGTAGGTCTAGAGTGGGATCTAAAATTCTACATCCCTTAGAAGCCTCAGATAATATGGATGCTTCTGGTTCTGGATCATAGCAGCACAGATTTAGAGCAATAAGTACTCCATTTTGCAGTGACAATAGTACCTCCAGTACGCAAAGAGATATAGTGAATACAGACCTCTGAATTTTGCTATCATCTCAATATTAGAGAGTAAGAAAGAACATGGGTGTGTTTGCACATGGGGAGTGTATTTGTGTTTCCCCCGTGACTATCCAGAAGCAGTGTGTCTTAATGGCTATAGCACAGGATTGAAAGCAAGTCCCAGCTGAGTCCCTGACTCATTAGAGAAGCCCTATGCAAGTCACTTTATCATCCTAATTTTTTTTTCCTAAAATAAGGATTGGGATAACTGTTCCAGGCTTCTTTCACAGATACTATGAGTATTCACAGGAGACTACTTTTAAGAATGAATAGATACAAAAAAAAAAAAATAAAAATAAAGAAGAAAGAGTAGATACAAATAGATGACATTCTTGCTACTTGCTGTCATCTCTTTTCTACTTACCATCCAATTTCCCTTCTTACCACTTACCCATGATTTATCTTCTGCCCATGTTCTCTCCATTTTCTTGGTATTCTACTCATGTGACCATGTGATGTATTATTCAAATGCCCCAACTTATTTTATTGCTAATTATATATTAACCAGGTTCTGACTTCATTCTTCTCTGTATTGAATCCTGGTCCAGACATGACACTGACAAAAAGGATTCCTAGAGCTCAGAGGAAATTTTGGCAAATGACGATTCTCTTTTAGGGCTGTTAGTCTTAATGGAATATTTGATAAGATGGTAATAACCCCTGAGATCCTTTTATAGCAAACCCAGGGGCGATGTATATATATATATATATTTTTTTTTTTTAACAGTCTCAGTGACTTTTATTTATTCATTTAAGTTTTCAGTGAGGTCAGTTCTTGAAGGCATTTCATAATGACAATTCTTTCAAACATGCGAACAGGTATGATCCAAACTCTCTTCCTCCTTCCAATTAATTACCTATTGATATGAATAAAAAATTCTTCTCCATATGTATGATTCAGTTGCAGTTTAAAACTCATTTCCTCAGCTCTCATTTTGAAGTGAAGAACTACTCACCGTCCTCTAGGAACTCTCCTTTGATAGTTTGTAGAGTCAGCAGTTGGATTCCTCAGGCACATTGCTCATGCATGTGTCATCCATTATGTCTTCCATTTTAATTTCCCTTCTCCAAGACTGCATTCCACTATCCAATAAGTAAAAAGTGAGTTTTTCCTCCTGGAAAAAAAAAATATGTATTGTCCTTGCCAGTTATGTATAGTATGATACAATTCTTCTGTTTCAAACATAAGGTCCAATGTTTAACAATATGAGTGGGCAGGCAATATAAACATTTTGAGGATAATAATAACAATGTTAACATATATTGAGCCCTTTACTCTTCCTGACACTGTGCAAAGTGCTTGGCCAGCGAATTCTAATTTAATCCTTGCAACATTTGTGTAAGGAAACAACCAGTAACAAAACAAATGTATGAATGAAATAGAAACAGGCTCATAGATACAGGGAACAATCTGGTGTTTGCCAGAGGGGTGAGGAGAGGCAGGGAAGGGGTGGATTGGGCAAAATAAGTACAGGGGATTAAGAGGTACAAACTTCCAGTTACAAAATAAGCAAGTAACAGGATGTAATGTACAGCATAGGGAATCTAGTCGATGCTATTTTAACAACTTTGTATAGTGACAAATGGTTACTAGACTTAACATGGTTATCAATTTGTAACATGTATGAATGTTCACTATATTATGCGCCTGAAATTAATATAACATTGTATGTCAATTTTAAAAGGGAGAGAAAAAGACACAAACAATCAATACCCTCGTTTTGCACGTGTTGACACTAAGGTTTAGAAATGCTAAGCGATCCTGTTCAAGGCCATACAGAAATAAGTAACAGAGCCTCTAGACAGAGATACTATTCTCATTTTAAAGCTGTGCTCTCTTAATCATTGTAGTAAATTATTTTGGCAAAAGTTTACTAATTTGGATCTGCACAGTGCCACTGTCCAAACAGGAATACAGTTCCATCTCAGAGGCAGTGCCCTTTAATGTTCACAGTGCCATTTTGAGGACTTTATTAGAGCCAAATTGTTCCAAGTTCCACATACGTAACATGTGTGAAGTTAACAGTAAACCTGTTTCGTTACACCATTAACCTAATTAATATGTTTGTAATAATGGCTCGAAATTTATCTAACCAAAATAATAACTTCATTTAACACAAACGACTTGCTGCGTAGGCAGCACTGAGTTGTAGCAACCCTGCTGCTGTTTCCAGAACATTTACCATGTGAGTAATGGGAAAGCACCTTTGTGACCCTGCAGCACCTGTTAATACCTCGTTTCACCTCTCTTTATGTGAAGTTAGGCAGCCATGGTGAGTTAAATAGGGACCAAGTGAATTATTAATGATTGTTAATAGCATGGTTATGATTGCTTCATTATTTTAAAAAGTCTGCAATAGTATATAATAAGAGATTCATAAAGCGCATCCTTCATAACCTTTATAAAGTGGTTTGAGGAGTCAGAAGATCAGGGTTGACTATGACATTAGCCAGGCAGATTTCAGATGCATTGACACCAGGGGATGCCCTCTTGCCCTTCAAGGCTTTCCCTGTCTGGAGCCAGTGAGTTGTAGGGAGGAGGCAGAAACATGGTTAGTCTCCTAACTTGATCCTTCAACATTATGTTCCATGCTTAATCAGTAAAATAAGGACTATTCAGGTTTTTTCTGTAATAGCAAAAAAACTTACTTTCTGTGTATAGACCATAACTTCATCTGGTTAAACCAGGGGATATTTAACATGAATTTGCTCCCACAATTATGAAGCTCAACAACTTGTTACTCAGATAATATTTAATGAGTGATTATATACATTAAATTGTTGTCAGTGCTGTTAATTACAGAAGTTATCTGTTGTGTATTCAATGGAATAAGCTTGCCAAGCTTAACACAGCTCTAAGAACTTACAGTAAATCGAACATCAGCATGGGACAGAGATATCAGAGGTTCCAATTATTAATGAAAATGGTATTTTTATGAAGTAGAGTAAGAACACCTCTCATCTTCTGTGCTCATCCTCACTGATAACAAGTGTTAGTGGAGAACAGGTACAGGCATGTTGGAATGGTTTGTAAAAGTGGAACAAAACTACATGCGAAGTACAGCTACCAAAAGAAAAAAACAATTCCTTTCCTTCTAGAGAAAGAGGTTGTTTAACATTTCATGTTTCCTTAAGCCCAAAATGGCAGTGACATCAGGCACTGGGTTTGTCCTTGTACCCATTATTGATTGCCAGCATCAAAAATGTCTATACTCCATTGGTACATGGACAAGAGGAAAGCATTTCAGAAGTCACTGAATATCAGGCTAAAGGGGTAGGAATCTCAGGATGGTGCTCTTTTCTAAGCCCTTTCCACAAATGCTGTGCTAGGCTTAAATGGGCAAGTTGGATGTATGAAACTATATCGGAGCATAACCCTGAAGAGAAAGTGAAGCAGAGAGTTCAACAAATAGTAAATGGATTTGAACAGTGTGAACAGTTGTTGAAATTATTGAGAATCTCCCTTGAATGTATTAAAGATATTGGTTCCCTGGAACCTGATATGTGAGTGCTAGACTCTCCATCATTAGGGAACTGTTTTAAAGATGACCAGAAATCCCTCTGGACAAGCCTACAGTCTACAATATTCTCGTTCAAATTCACCATCAGTCATTTTAGAAGATCAGCTTCCATGAGTAATTACTACTCTGTGTATAATATTATTTTCCCAACAATGAATTTAAGCAGAGGCCTAGATAGCTCCTCTGAATCAGCCTTAGATTTCTGAAATTCCAAAAATAGAGATTACAGCAGTAATTATAGTCTTGGTTTGTATGTGCCCACGTTGAGGATATACCAAATGAAGAGTCCATGACAATTCTCTGAAAGAGCAAAGAGGTTATCAAAGAAGAGACTTGGAGTCAGGACAAAATACTGCAGGAAATATTACCTTATTTAAATAGATTTCCAAAGACCTATTTGAGAAGATGGAGTACCTTCCTCACCTAGGCAGATGGAGAAAAAGGGACCAAATGTTGTGATCAGTACTCTTATTTACATACAATACAATCCAGTCCACCTTGTTTAAGTGTAAAAGAATTTATTAGAAGAGTGAGCTCACTCAGAATCATTGAGAACCCTTAAGAAACATTCCAGGCTGAAGTCCCAAGAAGGACTTCTAAAATCACACCATAGAATTAGGTCACCAAGTGCACTGCTTTGCAGTAATCTAGAATCTAGAGAGCTGCCGAGTCAGGAAACCACCACCCAGTCAGGAAGCTGTTAGCACAGCAGCCAGCACTAAAGCCCCTCCCGCCTGATCTGATCAGAAAGTGGTGAGATTAGGAAGCTGCCACTTCTGTCTCTAAAACCCATGCTGTCTTTGCCAAAATCCTTGCCAAAAAATATAGATACCCTGGGATTTACCCCTTCATTGTTTCTCAGCTCCCAAATTCTCACAGGTGTTCATGTGATTGGTGATATAGGTAACAAGCTGTAGCTGCAAAGGAGCCTAGGGAATGCAGCTTTTGTTCTCCCCAGATTTTATCTGTCAGGATGAGGTGGGGTTAGATGTTTAGCAAGCTATTTATTGCATGTGCTGTAGAGCTTTGGGACAGGGACTTCAGTGTAGATCTCCTAATTGCATTTTTCAGCTTCCCAGTGGCTTCTATCAAAGAAGTGACAGGTAGGTCCTGGAAGAAGGTTTGGGGTGAGAGTGTCCCAGGAATGAAATGCTCAAGAGTATCATTCTTGGTGATTTCTACTGAGGATTTAATACTAGGGTACATGTTTGGTTCTTCTACTGTCTGGATGATTTAAAAAACCATTGCTCTTATACTGGAAACTAACACAACATTGTAAATCAACTAAACTTCAAATCTAAAAAAAATAACTATTGATAATCTGCCCCCCCTGCAAAAAAAAAAAAAAAAATACTGTCTTGTGTTCAGATTATTCAGCCTTAGCAGACACTGTAATACTCACTTCACTGGCTTTTATGAAATACACATTTTTTTTTAATTATGGAAAATGGTGTGGTGCAAAGCTTTGAGAACCACATACATTTTCATTCGGAAGAAATCAGTTAACTCATATTTCTTGAGCCCCACGTTGGTTGTCAGGCACTGAGGAGGCTCTAGAAAAAAAGATTCCTTAACCTTCTATGAAGGAGACCACAGCCTTAATTGGATAGATTCCAATTACAGGACTTCATAGTAGAATAGAAACAAGAGAAAGAATATTCTGCCTAAATCCTGGTAAAAGTGTAAACATCCTCCAGCGCCAAGCTCACACTAAGGAGGTACCCTGCACCCCAAGATGGGGTAAAGTGTTTTCATTACCACTGGTCTCCACCCTGTGATTTAAGAGATCCTAACTCAGTTGTAGCTCCAAACATGGGTCAAATGGTAGAGTTCACTTTAGTTTTTAAAACCCATGCCATAATAGAATGTTAGTCTCTTATTCCAGCCATTGAAAGATTCCATTCCTGGTATGTGACGAAAGGGAAAACATGACACCACGAGTGCCTATCTATATTGTCCCTTCTCCCTCCTGCAGAGATTATAGTGATGCTGTTTTGCTTCAGTTGTTTTCAAGAGAGTTTATAAATTGTGTATGGCCAAACATGGTGAACTGCCATCAGTTCTCAATTAGTGTTTGAGGAAGGTAGTGTTTGTTATCATATCTCTCATGACTACTTAAACAGGTTTATTACTTTTTCCAGTGCATCATTGTCCTGACACATTTTCATTAGCATCTCAGTGCATTTGCTTGCTTGTAGTAGTTGTTCAGTAAAATTATGTTTCAGTCATATTTTGAGAACAAGTATTGATTGCTTCCTCCTGAGTTTTATGCAGGGTTGGTTTCACCTCGAGTGGTTGGCTGTGAAGAGTCAGGAGTGATAGCTCCCCTGTCACCTTTAATGAAGTCAGTACAAAGACTTTTCTGGCCATCAGCACCTGTGTGTGTCCTTTCCATCAGCTTTCCAGTGACTCTCCTGACCTCAGTGCTCCATTTCCTTCCTGGCCCACAGCGCATGTGTCACAGTGTCTATTTGACTGCATTGTGACTGTAATTATTATTTCTTTTTGACTCTGCTAATTGTGTTAGCAGCTTTTTCTTCTTCCTTGCTCTGCAAAATAAGTCCCTCAGATGGTGTTTAACAAGAGCGCATGTAACAAGAAACAGATTGTTTCTGGGAAGTGTTATTTACCTTTTTTATTTTCTGCTTTGTTAGCGACACAGAGGTTTCATTAGCAAGGAAGAAATGAATAGCAAAGACAGCTAATCTTACACACACACACACACACGCATGCACGCACGCACGCACACACACGCAAACACAATAGATAACATAACCAAACAGTCTCCTCATGAAGAAAAACAAAGGAGTGAGATGTACATCTGGGCTGATGGGGCTTATTGTTGCACTGCCATGTGAATAGATTATACTCTAATTGGTGTTGCACATAATGGAGTTCTGTGTTCTTCCCTGTGAAGAAATGGAGCCAAACTTGCAGTACTTCACAAGTGTGATGAGATTGAGCCCTACAGCATTTTCACTGGCTCAAAAAGCCCATGCACTCCCGTCACAGGGATATCTTGGACTTAGAACAGCAGATAAGTACACACAAAGCCTGGATTATGAGGATTAGTCTCTCCAAGAGTTCCAAGAGAAAGGCAGAAAAACTCAGAAATATCTATGCTATGATTAGGGCTCTTTGGGGTAGACCGTTCAGTGTTGAAATGAATACCTGCCACTCAATGCTGAACTAAATTCCCAGAGAACATCTGAGTAGAAATGTAGTACATCCCACAATCTCAGCTGCAAAGGGAGGGAGAATGTAACACCACACAACTGAAGAAGGAAGACATGTAATTTCTAATACTAGGGGTCTGGAGAGGCCCTCCCTCGCCAGGGCCCATTCCAGTCAGTAGGTATAAGACCCTGAGTTACCCCAGGGGTATTTCTCACAATACTCCTACCTCTCAAAATAGGGGTATTTTGAAGGATGCATCCCATGAAGTGCAGAAAAAATTTAAAATCTGCCAAACAGTGCCAAAGTAAGAAATTCAATAAGCTGGTGTATAGAAGAGATCATCAAATCCAAACTATTGACTCCTAGACAGAATGATTTGTAAAGAAGTTACAATGAAGAAGAGCTGGGTTCACTATAAGACAAAAAAAATGCAAAAAATTAAAGCGTTCTTCAGTAAAAAAGTGGATTTTCTTATGAAGTGATGAGCACCTCATCACTATAAAGGTAAAGCAAAGGCTAGATGACTGTTCAATATCCGTTCATTGACTTCTCCCGTCATGCATTTATTTAACAAATATTTATTGGACTCCTGCTCATGTGTCAGGGGATGTTAAGCTAGAAACATCAAAGATATAATCAACTCAAAAACTTTATAGGAATGCTGAGCTGAGGGCAAAGTTTGCAAATGTAGTAATTCATCAATAATATCTGAGGCAATTCTAACTGTATGTGTATTAAATACCTGAATGGTCTATGCTTTAACTGCTCAGATAATTCTCATTCAGTCCATGTATTAGGGTGAAACTCTTCCCAATGTTCCCAACCTTCTCACTTTCGGCTTCCTTTTCATCTTGATCTGTTTGTTCTGCAGTTACTTTTCCAGACACATGGAATCAGGACCATTGCTTTGGTGCTCTCGTTTGCATGGGAAGTTGTCAGGCCTGATCTGACCTGCCTTTCCATCAGGATTATAAAGGTGACGGATAGTCAATTTCAGGGATTCATGATCCATTTTACCACGACGTTTCACCTTGCAGCTAAGTAATACAGCTGTGATAAAACCAGCCATAATCACTGCATCTTACTCAGCCCTGCCTCGGCTATAAATACTCGTTTCAAAACAAAAAAGGCAAATAGAACAAAGGGGGAGAGAGAAGAAAGATGAAGGCAAATATGAAGGTTTATTCAGAGTGACTAACGGGAGACCATGTTTATAGCTTTTACCCTGTTCGTTTTTTTCTGTACAGCAAATGGGAATTTACATCCCATAATCAAGAAGTTTGCTAGTAGTTGATTCATCAACATCAATTATAAGCACTTCATTAAGTATTTATGTGCACTTAGAATACTTATTCTCAGCACTATACAAATGGGATGGTTAAATACATTCTAGATGTGAAGACCTTAAAATGTAATAGACAGCTGTGCATATGTTCATGCAGATATGACACACATCTTTTGGGGACAGGTAGACAGATAATGATATTAATGGTAAATATGGACAGAATTGAAGAGAGTGAGAAAGAAGTCTTGGAGTCAAAACTATTTCACTCATTTATTCTTGAACCACACACTGTTGTTGACGCCAAAGGAAAAGCAATGATGGAAGAGGAAAAGCGAACCCTCAAGGAGCTTGCATTTGAGAGATGGGAGACAGAAAGCTGAGCAACCAGAAAATAAACTCGATAGTATGTTAGGAGTGGTGGGGAAAACAGACACATAGAAGGGAAGGACATAGAAATAATCAGGTACAGGAAAGGTTTTCAGGTGCACTGGCTGATATTTTAGACACCTTCCTGACAGTTGAGTAAAAGACTTGAAGAATAAGCCATGCTGATGCTTGGGAGGTGCACTACCAGGTTCAGAACAATTTAGGCAGGAGGGTGCCTGGTACATGTGAAGATGCATGAGGAGGCTGATGTGGCCATTGCCCCCCTAGTAAAGGAGCAACACGGCTAGACAGACAACAGCAGTCTGCATGGGAAGGACCCCTAGAGCACTTCCTAAGGACTTGAGCTTCTTTCTCTTAGTGAGACATTATGCCATTGGAGTCCTTTGAGCAGAAAAGTGACAAGCTCTGATCCAAATGCTTAAATGATCACTTCAGTTGACATGAGAAGAAAATACAGTAAAAGCCAAGAAAGAAGTAGGGAGCCACTTAGGAGACTATTGGAATATGCCAGACTAGAGCAGATGCTGACCCCAGCCAGGGTGGTGGCAATGTTGTGTGAGAGAGAGTCAGATTGTGGGAGTCTCTTAAGGTCGATCCAACAGGGTCTCACAGCAGAATGAATGTGGAGTGAGAAAGAGAAGTCAGTTAACATAGGACAGTGCCTGATCCAAGCAGCAAGAGGATGGATTTGCCATCAACTTTGATGGGGAGGAGTAAGAGATGATTTGAAGACTTGGGGCTCAATTTTAGACATGTTAAGTTGGAGATGCTATCAGGCATCAAGGTGGAGATGTCAAATAGGGAATTGGATATATGAGATTGGATTCCAAGGGAAAGGACTAGGCTGAAGGTTCAAATCTAGGTGTCATCAGTATATTAAAGCCACAAAACTGGATGACATAATCTAGGTTAACAGGAAAGAGAAATCCACACCTGAGCCCCAAGCATTACAACTTATAGAGATTCTCTTCCGGAATTTGTGATTGACTAGCTTTGTATCCTACGGGTACTCTGCAAATCACTAGTCCCTCTAGTTCTAAATATCTTCTTGTTGAAGTATACTCATATCGGGGGAAAAAAGTTTGGGAGTGACACAGATAACCTAGATGTAACATTAACAACAGGGGCAGCATGAATAGCAACAAGGGAAAACTCTTATTTATGGAATACTTACTAGATGTCAGTCAGTGTGCTGAGCATTCCATGTATGTTTGCTTTCTTAATTATCCCAATTCTGCAAGTGTGGAATTAGCACCATTATTATTATCTCCACTCTGTAGATGTGAAAACAAAGGTTTGAAAGTTGAAGACTTCCTCAAGATCATACATTGAGCAAAGTTTATCAAATTCCAAATCTGGGCCTTTAAAAAGAAAATTACAATATAGTTGATTTACAATGTTGTGTTAGTTTCTGGTGTACAGCAAAGTGATTCAGTTATACATATATTATATATATATATTCTTTTTCATATTCTTTTCCATTATGGCTTATTACAAGATAATGAATACAGTTCCATGTGCAATAAGCCTTCTTGTTTATCTATTTTACATATAGTAGTTTGTATCTTTTAATCCCGAACTCCTAATTTATCCCTCCCCACTCCCTTTCCCTTTCAGTAACCGTAAGTTTGTTTTCTATGTCTATGAGTCTGTTTCTGGTATGTAAATAAGTCCATTTGTACCATAATTTAGATTCCTCATGTTAAGTGATAACATATGATAATTATCTTTGTCTGCCTAACTTACTTCACTTAGTATGATAATCTCTAGGTCTATCCATGTTGCAAATGGCATTATTTCATTCTTTTTATGGCTGAGTAGTATTCCATTCCATTATTCCACAAATTCTGTATCCACTCATTTATCGGGACATTTAGGTTGCTTCCATGTCTTGGCTATTGTAAATAGTGCTGCTATGAGCATTGGGATGCATGTATCTTTTCAACTTACTGGATATATGCCCAGTGTGGGATTTCTGGGTCATATGGTAACTCTATTTTTAGTTTTTTTAAGGAACCTCCATATTGTTTGCCATAGTGGCTGCACCAATTTACATTCCCACCAGCAGTGTAGAAGAGTTTCCTTTTCTCCACACCCTCCTTAGCATTTATTATTTGTAGACATTTTAATGATGGCCATTCTTACTGGTCTGAAGGTGATACCTCATTGTAGTTTTGATTTGCATTTCTCTAGTAAAGAGCAATGTTAAGCACCTTTTCATGTGCCTATGAGCCTCTTAATCAGGGATAACCACACTGTAATGGTTGGTGTTCCTTTCCATGAGATAACACTCATAGTCCTTCTAGGAATGCTTCCCTATTTTTGTCAATAAGAATCATTTCTGTACTTCATCTTCATCCCAACCCACACCCTACTTATGATGAGGGTTGTTAAGTTGGGGAAGGGGAGAAGATTTTAACCTGGCAAGCGGATTTGGATTTGAATCTACTTACTAGCTATGCAATTGTAGAGCACTTATTTAACTTCTCGGAGCTTCAGATTCCTTATCTGCAAATAGTAACACCTATCTAAATGGCATTTATCCACAGGATGACATGAGGATTCAATAAGAGCACGTGTGTGGCTTGTGTAGTGCCTGGATTAGGGTAGACACATTAAAGACTGTAGTGCTGCTCTTACCATCATCGTTATTATTTGAGCTGCCTTCTCCCTATTCACCATTCTCCCCAAGTACTGTGCCCTCCCTGGTTGCACTTCATCTGCTTTGCCCCCTTCCTCTGCCCTCTAGACATCTGCCACCTCCACCAGCACCTCAGGCACTTTCCAGACCTCAGTCTTCATGCAGCTCACGCTTTTGTTTCCCGTGATGCCTTCTGTTATGGCATCTTTAATCTCATGAGGAATGCTAAGTGTGCTATAAATCCTTGTAACCAAACCATGAGGCAGACTGACTTGATTATAAAGCACATTACAGGGAGAAGCAAGGTCTTTATCATTATTTTCTTCATATCAAATATTTACTGAATTTGTGTTATATATTAGATACTCAGAAAACATAACCCATAACACCGACATTGCCATTGCCCCCAGAAGCATCTATTGTAAACACGAGTCTCCTAAGTCTCACATCATTGAGTTGAGTGTCCCTTTCTTGCCACTCCACCCACATACCCAATAAAACAGCTTCATAAAAAAAAAACAAAAAAAAACCCAACCTGGATTGGGTAAATAATTTCTGGGAAATTTGTTTTATAACTATTTATTTATACCCCGTTCATGCTGAATTATTTTTATTAGACAGACTATATATGAAATTAATGAAACTGTTGCTGAGTTGTGAAAGTAGACTTCCCACATGGCAATTTCTTTTCTTCTTTCAGCATTCCCTAGACTACTAGATTGCATTTTTCTGTCCTTTGCTACATTTCAGGGTTAACAATCAACTCCCCCCTAGGCTTCTCTCTATTTCATTCCCTTCCACAATGATTTTTTTTTCATAAACTCTCTTAGAGTCTGTTTGTTTTGAAATGTATCATTGCCCTCTGCCATCTTCCACTCCATTTCCCTCAGGTTTCCATTTCATGTTCTAGTTTGTCTTACTTGGATTTTCTCTGTGGGTTCCTATTCCTGTCCAGTGCAGTTTCCCCACTGGGCTGTGCCATCTCGCATTCTCCTTCCCTGCAGCTCTTTCAGTATTCAGTGTCCGAATCATAATGACATAATGTGCTTTAAAGATCTCTGTAAAGTACAATAGGTTACCCAAACGTTATTTGCTATTTTACTGTTCTATCTTGGAGAGGAGCAGGGTGAGAGACAGGAAATAAACAGTCAAATGAATAGGTGCATCTTTGGGGAAGGGAAATAAAAGGATTACAGATAGATTCAATGGCTTGATAGGAGTAAATGCAAAGTCTCCAAATAAGTTGTTATAAAGAGTGAATGAGATTTCCAAGCTGACTGATACAGATTTTAAGAAGGTTTCAGAAGTACATATATATGGACTTTAAAGTAGCTGATGGGCACCAAATTGGTCTACTTAATGATAATTGATATGAAGAAAAATATAAATCCTAACAATGATAAACATGATGAATTCTAAACCTCCACTACAGAAACAGGAGGAACTTAGTAATTCTAAGTCGGTAGTATGAACCCAATGTGTTTCTATAGCCAAGAAAGACACATGGATGGGCACCACTAGAAAAGCTGCAACAAACCAATAGAAGTGGATCTATGCCGATCTTGTTGCCAAAACACATGATGCACTTAATCAAGCTAGTGAGACTGGCACTGCTGAATTTTACAGGAGAGTAAAGAAACAAACCCAAATGAAAACAGATTTTATTTGTTTGTTTGTTTAGGAAGTCAAACACTGAAATGGATTTTAATATAAGCAAATGAGATCAGTAAGTCTATACATATATTTTTTTAAAGTGTGTTCTATGAAGCACTAGTTCTACCAGTAGTTAATGACTAATTTGTGGAAATTAGAATTGCAACTTGGGTGAGTTAGGACAGGACTTCTCAGAGGGTTCTATATTTCTAGTGTTTATTTTAAAACTATAAGAAACATGTGATGTGCTTAGTTTCCCAATGTTAATTGATCATAGAATCCTTTCCTTATGACTGGGTCATTTTACAAGACTAGAATTCAACTGACAGTCTTCAGGAAATAGTATCTCAGGGACACCACTTCAAGTAGGAAGAGGAAATGTCTAGACTCACTCTGATACCCCAAAGTGATAAAAACAAAAACATTATTTAAATTCAAGGAAGCTTGTGTTAAATGTTGGTAAGATCTAGCCATGAGGAAATAGAAACTGCTAAGGTACACGTTAATCTTCTTGAAGTTTTTAACAAAGGTTAATTGACTTTTCAAACATGCCAATTAGAAAAACTAGTAAAGTGAGCCATAGGGTAAATATTTATTTTCTATTATTTTTACTTAAAGTGTCTGAAGCTAGGCCTCTCAAATTGGAGATCTGCATAATTCAAGAATAAACACTATACAGTTTTTTTTTTCTTTGATAGCAATTTAAAATCTTATTCTTGGTATAAGAACAAAATTAAAGTCAGATATTATCCTGAAAAATAATATGCATTTTACAAAAATTTTAAAGATGAAATATCACATTAGAGAAAAGTTAAAGGTTTGGTGGATAGTGGACCCAAATTCCTGGGAGAACAGTGCATTTCTCTTATGTCACAGGTTTTCTTTGGTGCTAAAATTTGAGATGCATTGGCCTAGAGTAATGAATTAACACCTGGAAATACTAAAAGCAATTTTAAAATATTTTGAATAGAAAGTATGGACAAAATGTGTTCTTTTAGTAAGTTTCCAGTGTCTCTGACTTACTGGCAAGCTCCACATGGGAAAGCTGATGGAGATAAACTACCCAAGATCTCTAGGAGAAGTGTTTTTTCAGTGAACTTAAACTGAACTGCATTGATTCACACGATCATGGGATCTGCTTTAAATATTAGAAAAAGGAATGAGATGTTCTGCTTGATATTATCGTGTCTCCAATGTGAACTTCATTCAGATTTAATGCAATTACTCTGTGTTGATTAAATCTCAAACTGTTATTAAAAAACTGAGTTATGAGGTTTACCATTTATATAACAAGTTTGGCCCTCTACATTGCACCATAAACCTTAATCATTATGCTGGCAATAATCACTTTGTGGTTATTTAACATAAATAATTACCTCGGCTACTAAAATGAGATAATGCAGTGTTACACTGTCCCCACATCTGGTAGGATAGCGCTGCTATTTCTTCTTGAATTACTTAACTCTTAGCATGCAGGCCTTTTCTTTGCTCTCATCTAGTGAATGTTAAATAAAATAATGTTATTGTTCTGACTGTAGTATTTCTAAATCTCTATCTAGCACACTTTAATGTTATGAAGCTGTGCTTTTGAAGACTGCTATTCAGCTCCTAAGATGTTCTTCTTTATCATGGGATTGGGATTTACCAACACACATGGATCCCTTTGTCCCCCATTGTCTTTTATTGAAGTATAGTAAGTTTACAATGTTGTGTCAATTTCTGGCATACAGCATCATGTTTCAGTTGTAAATGTACGTACATTTATTCCTTTTCTTACTCTTTTTCATTATAAGTTACTATAAGATACTGAATATATTTCCCTGTGCTATACAGAAGAAACTTGTTTATCTATTTTATATATAGTAGTTAGTCTGCAAGTCTCAAACTCCCAGTTTATCCCTTCTCACCCTCTTTCCTCCCAGTAACCATAAGTTTGTCTTCTATGTCTGTGAGCCTGTTTCTGTTTTTTAAATAAGTTGGTTTGTGTCTTTTTTTTTTTTTTTGATTCCATATGTAAGGGATATCATATGGTATTTTTCTTTCTCTTTCTCGCTCACTTCACTTAGAATGATGATATCCAGGTTCATCCATGTTGCTGCAAAAGGCATTATTTTATTCTTTTTTATGGCTGAGTTGTAGTCCATTGTATAAATATACCACAGATTCTTTATCCAGTCATCCTTTAATGGTACAGAATCAGAATTTGGAAGCTAGCTCTTTTGTCATCTTGGTTATAAATTTACCTCTTATTTCCCATGACTTTCCTAGGAATTAAAAATAAACATCCTATTAGTATGCTGGGGTTTTTTTTTTTTCCTTTTTCCTTTGTTTTTGTTTCAGGTGAATGCATACTTAGGTAACAAGCATTTGTGGGGATTTTTAAGGAATTCTCCTTGGTCTTAACTGTGGCAAGAAGTGAAAAAAGTTGAGAATGCAGACCCTTGGCCTCATGGAATTTTCCATCTAGGTTGTAGACACCCATTTCTTACCTTCTGAATCATAGTATAAAATTAACAGGAAACAATGCCTATTTTTGCTCATCTCATTCTCAACCATAAATCACAGTTATAATTCTAACTTTTGAGAATATTTTAGCTTAAGAAACTTTAATGTTTTACATTTGACTCTAAACTGTTTTCGATGTCAGGTCATACTTTGAACTCAAGTCCCTTCACGTGGCTCCTTCTTCTCTCTTAGAAAATGGAGACTTTCCTTCCGGGATGCAGTGGGGTCCATGGATGCTTAGGATTTCTGTTCTTGCCACTGTTACATTTTGGCACACAATGAGCTAGAGTTTGAAGGGTACCCTGCTACTCACTTATTTACATGGCTTTGGGAAGCTTGTTGAAGTGCATTGAGCACTGGTTTCTCATCTGCAAAATGTGTATAGCATTACCTACTTTGGAGAGTTGATGGAAAGATTTGAGATTAATGCACATCAACCACCAAGCATGGTGGCTTGCACATTGGTGTTGCTCATTAAATGACAGCTGTTTTATCCATAATTGATGATGGATTTACTCTATAGGTAACCTATGGGGATACAATGACTTGTGTACATAAACAACTTGTCAGGATACACATTGGTTGTCCATTTGTCTTAGATTATTGCATGAGAAATCATTGAAGAGTGGCACACATGGTACCACCTCACCGCCCTGTCCCCACTGCAGGTGTTTGCAATCAGTCACAGTGAGCACAAATATAGCCTCATAATTTTTCCCACAACTGTATTCCAGGCAGCTACTACTAATCAACTGCTATCGATATGCAAGATAAATCCTACTCGCCATCTAATAGCTAAGCAGTGAATTTAGGCAGATAGGACACAGTGTATTTGAGAAATGGGAGCCATGCAAAGGTACTTTGGTTAGAAGTACAGAAGACGGATGCTGGAACCCACTCAAGGATGGTGAGAGAGTGGCTAGGGTAAGCTGGAGCTCAGAACATGGGTACCAGTGGGCCACGTTGGACAGTATATAAGTAAATGTCCACTCTAGATATTGTGCTCAAACACCAGTCACAGCCAACTCACTTCAAAGGGAAGTGAAGTGTATAGCAATTCACTCATTTACTTCTTTTTGGCAACCTATCTCAAAGCAGGAAAAAACAAGTGAGAAAACAAGAGAGAAAAAAAAGAAAAAAATTGATTAATTTCTTCAAAGGCAAAGTTCAGATGAAACTGACATTGATTTAAAGTATGAGTCTGTGCAGATTCACTGTCTCTAATTCCCAGATTCCAGTACTGCCAGACCCTAGGCTGTGCCCTGGCGTAGCTCTCTCTTGGAGCTGGACAGAGTTAACATGAGATAATCCTCCTCCACGGGGCCTGGGGAGGTTTATAGCACATGTTTTAGGTTTGATAAAGTCACACTCTTTTCTGTAAGGTGAAGTCTTCTTGTCTTTACTATGGACTCACACACAGTGAATTTCTAAGCCCAAACTCATAACCGTTTACAAGATGCTGCAAGAGATCAAAGGAGCAATGTTGCAGATAAGAAGGGAAAGCCCTCACCTCTGTGGTAGTCTCTAAGCCTCTCAGACCCAGTCAAATATCCATTCCCTTGCAGCTGATCAGATAGCAGGAGTTAAGGTTCATGAACATGCCAAGTAGAACATCAAAGCGATACCTCACTGGCTGCTCTAAGACCAGTGAGCTTTGACTGTGGAATTTGCTGGGCTACACTCTCTCTCCCTCAATTTTGTAATAGATCAGCTGGTGGTATAATATCACTCTTTACATGCCTGAGACCCCAGACTTTAGTAACAAAAGACCCTAAAGGGGCTTGGTCTGATCTGGCTGTCAAGACTCAAGGAAGCTGTGGCGTGGATGGCTATACGTGAGTCAGACCCAGGTTTTGGCCATTGTGAAATAAGGATCCTGATAGCTTCACTGAGGGCTAGATTGTTTTATTTTGGATGAAATGGTAGTCATATACAATGCATCTATTCTAACAGATTTGGATTGTATATAGGAAAGCAGCAGTAGGTATAGCTGTGAATAATCTTGGAATGTTAGGATTTTTATAGATGCCTAGGAATTTAAAGCAAACATTTTATATTTCCTCTTGAATTTGTTGATTTCCAACTTAGGCCAGCTTGAGGGGATAATGAGGTCAGCAAAATATGGTAGAGGATATTACTTTTTAAATTTGTCTGATAAATAAGCACTCTGTTCTTTATGATTTAGACCATACCTATGTGGGTTAAGGGTCAAGTCAGGGTAGAGATAAATGGGGCTGGTCAAAATTGTGCTGTATTTCCCTTATAATGAATATTAAAGAGAATGTAAGTATTTTGCTTAAAGAAGACTCAGGGTGGATACCTATTTAAGAATAGTTAAAAGTTGTACCAAATGAGAAAGTAGATACTTTACATGGAAGAACTATTGCCCACCAGAGATAATTTCTAGGAAACAAATTTTGTCTAAGAGGGAGGAAGAATATTCTAAGTCAAATGAAGAATAAAATGATGCTTCCTGGCTTACAAGGTAGTAAACTTGTTTTTAATACAAGTGATCAACTAGAGATTACATGACCATCTGTCAGAAACATTCTAAATTGTTACTGTTTCCTAATAATGATAGGTGTCTTAGAATAAATAAATACAATAAAAATTCAATACATGCGAGTAAATTGCCATCCTGTTTTGAACCCAGAATAGGATACTGTGAAGGAGACTTAAGTTTAATACTGCACATGCTGGAATATATAGGGAACTTGCTGTTGGTGAATTGAAACTAGAGAATTAAAGTTGGGCTAAAGGGACAAGCAGAGAGAAAGGAAGAATTAAGGAGCTTCGGCTGTTTTCCAGAGTTGGTGGTAAGTGATGGAACATCCCTGCCAGTCAGTGGGGAGTTGTTGCCAGCTGGCATAGCAAAGGATTTGGGAGCAGAGTGGTCCAACAGGAAAAGGAATCCTAAAGTTTCTTTCTGTGTTCTAAGCAGTGCATATGTGTGTGTGTGTGTGTGTGTGTGAAGACAGTGAAAGTAACTTCTAAAAAAGGAGACGCAAAGGAAATAGCGAAAGAAGGTAATTCAGAGCTAACAAAGGAGAGGATCAACAACAAAAATGGAGGCCAAAAATGATAAGAAAACAAATCTGAGAAGCGAATAGGATACACATGGAAAGGAGCCGTGATAAGGAAGCCAAATCTGCTCTAGCTTGAGTGGCAGAAGAAAAAATGCAAACTGTGACTGGATTCGGCAATGCCATCTATTTCAGCTCGTTTGAGAAGCAGCTATGCTGGGACTCAGCTGCAATGTTTACTCAGCAAGTTTGCCCTTGGTTTATTTATCAGTCCTGATCTAGACTGACTTAGGAAGTAAGATGCTTGACTTTGCCCCTCCCCTTCCTCTTTTGGAGGCAAACAACAGCTCAGAAAAAGTCTCTATCAAGAGCCCCTCCCTCACCCAGGACCTGTCTGTTCTGAGGCTGCACCTCCACTAGGGGTCCCATGATCCAGATCCCAGCAAGCCACTTTCCTTCAGCTAGTGTGCCCTCGGACATGCTGTTCTTGACTTGTGCTCCACGACTGAATGTTACTAGAGAAATGTCTCATTCTTACTAAACAGGCACTTAATTTTTTTTTTAACAGATAGAGTTGACATACATTATGTTAGTTTCAGGTGTACTACATAACAATTTAACACCGAACAGGTATTTTATCTTTCAAATGTTACTGTGATAAATTATGCACATGCTGAGACCAGGTTAGGCACGTCTTCACATTCTTCCTTTACCAACCAGTTGGACACAGATTTTCCATATAAACATGCCATATCTTTTGTTGCCCAAGCCAGAGTAAGTGCTTTAACCATGGACATCTAATCCAGTCAAAATGAAGTTTGAAAGGATTTGGGAGAGAGGAGTATGAGTCTTTGTCACAATAGGATCTAAAAAAATTGCCATCTGTCTTCCTAAATACACCTTATCTAGTGTAATATAACCTACTCAAGCATTAGAATACACATATGAGTGTTTTTCTTTTTTTCGTTCTTTTTTTTTTTTTTTTTTTGCAACAACAGAGAATTATGAAAAGGCTATTAAAGGTCTAATACTTTGAGTTTTCAGGTCTCCTCTGTGTCATGTACATTCTGGTGCATGACTTAATTTTAAAATGGGAGAAAAAGAAAAATTATTGCTAGCATTATGGTGTTGAATAAGGTTTATAATAGCAATAATCCCCCATGAAAACAGTTGTTATCATACTTAATGCCCATTTTGTCAGTGTGTTAACCTTCCCTGGCTCTGCTTCGGGCCATTAAATGGCCAGCCATTTGTTAAGCACCCCAGAGCAAGCAATTTCTGGGGGAATATTGCTGAGCTCATTTGCTAAGTGAAGCACCTGAGAAGACAGTGATAAACTCTACACCAGGTTCATGCACACACACATCCTTATACGTACTTTTCCTAAGACCTTCCTTTAAGAATATTCTGCCCTGTAATTACTTCCAGGCCAGTCAGAGCCCTGTGGTATCCATTGTTACTAACCCTGACCATGCCAAGTTTGGGCTCTCAGACACCCAATCTAGCTATTTCCTGCCGTTCTTTCCCATGTCCAATTGGTATCTGTGTTTAAAGTGTTTGATAATTTTAACTCTGATTCTTAAGAATATACCTTTAAAAGGCTCAAAGAACATAACTAAAAAACAAAATTAAAATAATGTTATTTGAAAGCAAGAGAAAAACAGGGAAGGGAAGGGATAAGCTATCTCTAACCTCCAGGAGCATCTGCCCCTCAAATGGACACACCTTTCTGCGTTTATTCAGTTATTAGATACATTCAGTGCTTTCTACAGATACGAAGTTAGTGTGATTAGTAGTCCCAACGAGGGGTGAAGAAACAGAATTTGAACTCGGGCTATTTGGCTTCAGATCAAAGCTTTTCATTATCATGATAAAACATAGAGATCTTCAATTCAAACCAAAACAGGCAAGATTTTTAAAAATACGGATTCCTATCTCATTTGCCCTATGTGTTAATTCTGTACCAAACCAGACATTGGTGATTGGCTACTAATATTTGTTAAGGTCAACTATTTATTATTGTCCAGGGAATCTCTGTCAAATAAATCTTCTTCAAGTATGACCTGGTTTTCAAAGTCACAACAAAGCAGAATTCCAAAGCCTAAATACTGATCAAGATATTATAATAGATTGTATTAAAATTTGTTGTTTTGGGTTTTTTTTTTACATTAGAGTTGACTTTATACTGTGTTACTATGGACTGTCATTTGGTCCAGACTTGTAAATCTCTAATTTTGAACACAATTTATCTAATTAGTCAAAGGTAGTTGCAACTATCTTCAATTACTTTCCATCAGGGAAGAGTTATTTCAGCCGAATCTCATTTCAGTGAAGAATAATACAGGTACGTTACACAAGTTTTGACACAATTAGCCATTTCATTAATGAAATAATTGAACCTCCTTAATCAAAGGGGGAACTTCTTCCTTAAAGCTTAGTTTGAAGAATCAAATGGGCATAACAGTAGGAGGTACAAAGATTGGTTCAGAAGAGACAGGAAAGATTTTAATGAGGGAGAGATCTTTTCTCATTAAACTTCTAATTTGGTAAGGCTATATTCTATTTTTAATTTTTACTTCCTATCGTCGTTTTCACCACAGTTAATACTGTTAACTGCTAATATCAGATGAGTACCATACATAATGCATGCAAGGCCATCTCAAAGGACCAGCAAAAGAACTGTAGATTGTTTGCCAGGATTATGATCAGTCTTTGATTTCTTGTATTGACAGAGAGAAGCCTGAGAGCAAATTCTGTAAATTCAGGGATGATCCTAGACTCTCCATTAGGCATTGCCGTCAACTAACTGTCTTAGCAATCCAGGATTTTCAAAGTAGGAGAGCTCAATTAGGATTGAAAGTACCATACTCGATTTCCCCTCAAATACTAAAATTTACACAAGAACTGGTTTCAAGATATGAGCAAATCACGCTCACTCTTTTCCAAGCACTTGAAATGCAGTAATATTCTAGTGGAAGAAATAGGAGGCTGGTTCATTAGCATTTGCTTATCAATTATCTACATAAATGGCTCTCTTTATCATGGCTTTGTGGTTCGGGCTTTTTCTCACTTACTGGCTGGCAGAAAGCCATAGAAATCTTGGTGGTGTTCTCAGGTTAAGGAGAGTTTCCTGCCTCTGCATTATTTGGTATTCTATAGCATCAAGGATTTTGAGCAATAAAACCATAAACAGGTGTCCGGTGTGATGATAAGTATGACTGGGACATTAGATTTCTGCAAATTTAGTAACATAAACATATGCTATTCCCTGTTAGACAAAAATGATGATGTGATTTCTTCATTCTTGCTAGCTTTCAGCGAATATGTCAAGATGAGTTGTAAGATGTCTACAGATAATGTGGTCTAAGGATAAGGTATCAAAACTTACAGATTTTTCATTTATTAGAACAGATTTAAAATAATCCTTATAAGAATGCCATGTTTAAATTTTTATGTTATAATCCTTTGTATTACGTGGGAAAGTGGTAGAAAGGCCTAATGTCCAAAAGGGCAGAGAATTCTTGGTGTGTTCTTCAGAAAGTGTCTTATGTAGTGAAGTGTTGCCATCTGTCTTGTATGGCCGGACTGAACAGTGTCAACATTTGCCTTAAGGAGGACCCAGGGAGGGAGCTGGGATGCAGTGGGTGGGCCTGATGGGACCTTGACATTATAGACAAACAGGCCCAGAGTCAGGGCTGTCTGTGGAAGTGTAGTGGGGGGGGTTCTCCTCTTTGTCCTTTCTTGTTCTCTTTCATATCTGCTCTGGGATGTTAATTGTGACTAAAATGTCCTCACCGTGGCAGTGTGAATATGAAGTGGCAAAGTCTGAGTTTAAACTCCAAGCCTGTACATGCACTCAGAAGAGACGGATGTCACCTAAAGTAATCACACACTGGAAGGAAGAAGGCCCATTGTCCAAGGGAGAGGAGATCATTAACACTCCTCAGAACAGAGTCTGAGAGCAAAGATGACATCTGCGGGGTGTCTGGGCACCAGCCGAATGCGCACAGGCCCTGAACCGAGCCAGGCCAGGACTGAGCTGAGTTGTGGGAGGGAGCCTGCACTTTCCTGGGAAGGGAGGTGACCAAGGGTTGCAGCTCTCCTTGCGGGGCTTGGAGTCTGCAGAGGGGACTGTACTGAAAACTGATTTTGGCTTGAGCATGTGGGCACTTTTCTCTTGTCCCTTCGTCCCTGTGGTGACCTCCCCACAGCTTGCAGTCTTTCTACATGGCTTTCTTGCCGCACTTTGGGTTTCAGAGTTTTTTAAAGGATAATTTATAAAAGCCTGAAACAGCAACAGCTATCCCCTTTGTCCTTCTCCTCATCAAATTCTCAGTTGTTTACACTAAAAGCAGCAGCATTGGTGTGCAAAGCTAGAAAACTCAGATAGCAATACCAGTGGGCTCCAGCCTTCAGTGTCCTCAGCAGAGCCACCCTGACAGCATCCCCTCCCTTCCTGTGGCTCATTTATACATGCATGTAAGTATACATATATATGTATGCATATGTATGTGTGTGTGCATACAGATGCGTAACTTCTGTGTGATACACCTAGTACTCCGATAGACTTGTCATTCCATTTTTACTAGCGTCCTGAATCAAAATAAGGACACTGCAGTTTGAACCCTGGTCTCTCTGACTCCAAAGGCAAAGCTCTTTCCTTCAGTGTATTACCTGCTCAGAAAAAAAAAAAAAAAAAAAAAAAAAAAAAAAAAAGACTCCCCAGGCATTATATCTGTGTTTACAAAAGTAGTAGTGTTCTGGACCAAAAAGGGAAAAAAAAAAAAAAAAAAAAAAAAAAAAAAAGGCCCCTGTGCATAGATGGGCAGGATTTTGGTTTGAGGTAGCAGAGCCCTGGAGCCCTGCCCGCTGGTACCACTTGCCCCCAGCCAGGGTCAGTTGGATGCTAAGAAGGAGGAAGTGGTCTAGCCACCTGACAGATGTATTGTTTAGTCAGAAAAATCTATATTCTTGTTAAAAGATTATTATCCATTTTTCATTATGTGTGTGATCTTTCTAGATCATGTATTTAGAAAAGAAAAAATATAAATTTCTTTTTTCCACATGTATCAAAAAAGCCCTCTGGCTTGGAAGCCCTCAGATATATACTCTATATGAGAAATGAATCAGGCATTTGAGAAATTTTGAGTCTGAATCTGTAAATGATGAGTTTGTAAACTCTGACCTCCCTGTTTTAAAAAAAAAAAAAAAAGATAGAAAAAAAAACTATTTAAAACCCACTACTCGCTGATGAAAGTTTGACAGGTTAAAGCAAAAAAGAAAAAAAGCCCTATTTATACATTTTGTTTTTAAAGTCAGCGGTATTATAAAGCATTAGAGTCAAGGCTGCTTCAACATTTTAAACAGCTTTTCTAAAGGAGGTCTTTATGAAGGTGTACTTGCATGTACGAAATTGTTACGGGGAAAAAAGGAAAAATTAAGACAAGCATTTACAGATGCCCCAAAGGCTGCTGGAATATACATCTTCATCTGGGCGTTAGTGGATAACAATGCATTCGCAGGCTCCCTTGTTTATTGCTCTCTGTTGGGGAAGGGGTTTTGTCTTTCTTTTCGATACTACCAACTCTTGGGTAAGGCAACTATCCCTTAGAACATTGTTTTCCTCTACTTGTGGGCAGTCAGTGTCATTGTAATTAATGTGTTTGTGAGATATTTTTTATTATCCTGTAGATTATTCTTCAGTAAGTCAATAACATGATGTTTTGATGACTCAAAAAACCCTCCTAAAAAATAATGAAAAGGAAAGCCAATCTTTAGGGTATCTAGGTCTTCGTGTTTTACAGGGGAGGAAGCTGGGGATGTGTGGGAGACCTTAGGAAGCCTGCCCTCACTGCACAGTATAAATGGAGCTGAGATATGATCCCCTACCCCCAGTCCTAATATTGCATACTCTTACATACTTGCTATGATTAGTTGCATGTCTGAATAAAGACCTTTCCAATCAGAACCGTTGAGTTTACATGATTCTGTCATGAGTATCCTCTTCCACATCCCCTCCCCTGCAACAAAACAAAGCAAGGCAAAGCAAAACAAAACAAAAAAACAAACAAACAAAAAACCCAAAATGAGGAAAATAAATGTCTAGTCAATAAAAACTCTTTCTTCACTAATAGGTTATTTAAGAGAGCTATTTGAAAGTGAAGACTGATATGCAAAGGTAACAGACACACAGTCACACTTCTCAGAAGGCAGAAACTGATAAATTGTGATTCTTCAGCTTTCTTCTCTCTAGGAGGTCAGCCCCTCCCCATCCTATAAGCCTTTTTATTAACGTAGCCATGAAAACAAAGTTCTGTTCCTTTCTCCCAGAATGGCTTAGACTTTCTCTATAAGGCTTGGTAGTGGTACCACCAATGCTCATTTCCCATTGTATTTTCAGGTTAAATATAAGTACATTGGTAAAATTTACAGTAGAAGGCAGGGGTGCTTTGCATTAAGAACACTTCCTATATAGGAAAAAAATAATAATTCCAAGAAAGAACCAAAGGCTGTATAGATCATAGACATGGAACTGACCTTAACAATCCGTCTACTGAGTTTGCCTGTAATTCCCTTTTCGACAATTGAAGAGTTAGAAATAAGGCTGTGATTTGGCCGAGATTACAGAAACAATACAAATAAGATAAGGAATGACTACTGGAGAATTCTTTAAGAATCGTTGTTCTTTATCCAAAACTCTGCTCTTTCGGCCAGTCTTTTCCGTCCAGGCAACGTGACTGATCTCCGCAGGGTGGGCTGGTTGCTCTCCTTTGTTCTCACAGTCCCCAGTGCTTGTTCCATGCTCCCACTTAGAGTGTGATACCGACATTTGGTATTAATGCATCTCTCTCTGACTAAACTCGATGATTTTTGATGGCAGGAGTCAAGTTACATTAATCTGTATATGCGCAGAACCTTGTTCAATGACTGCAATGAAACTGATTCTTAGTAAAAGTTATGGAATTAGATGGGACCCTTTTAAACAGCCGAATCTCACCGTGCGTTTACCTGTGATTTGATATATCCAAAAAATATTTACTCATAACTTTCAGGAATACATTATGTAAAGTGAAGGATAGCATTAATGTTTTTCTATTAGCGGCTGAAACTTGGCAAGCTTGAGGTGTAAGACATTAATTCATTTTGTGCAAAATAAGCACTTCGAATACCATGGCTTTACTTTCAACAGTTTTATAGGGAATAACCTAATGACTGAGCATCTGTGATGAGCCTCCCTAAAGCCAGGAAGACGATAAATGATAACTAATCTTTACCAGGACACCCTGAATTTCTCAAGAGTTACAAAAAATCATTGTGAAACCTTCTGGTTTTCTTTAGAATACCTACCATCTGAAGCCAAGAATAGCATGCCACCAGTACTGGTTAATTGAGGGTACAGCTACCGAGATGGCTGTGTACAGTTAACCAGGAAAATAGTCTCAAATCTCTGATTTTCTCCTACATGGTTCTCACTGGTCCCTAACTCCTCTCTTTAGGGGAAAAACATTTTCCTCTATAAGAGCTTCAGCATATTTCAGAGAAGATAGGACTCCTTTTCCATCCCTCTTCATGTCCTTTATTTTCTGTGAAAGTCCATCCAAGTCAGCTGACAGAGCTGCCCCTCATGCTGACACAGATCACATCCCCTCAAGTCAGCACCACATGGACAGTGGGAAGTTAATTCCTGGCACCTCTTCAGCATCAGGTGTGTGTAAAGATGCCTGGACTTGTTTCAGGAAGGACAGCTCATATCAGTTATCTTTTTGTTCTGTTTTGATGTTTTTTTTTTAATTGAAGTATAGTTGATTGATAATGTTACATTAATTTCTGGTGTACAACATAGTGATTCGGTTATATGCATATATATATATTCCTTTTCATATTCTTTTGCATTATAGGCTATTACAAGATATTGAATATAGTTCCCTGTGCTGTACAGTAGGGCCTTGTTGTTTATCTAATTTATGTATAGCAGTTAGTATCTGCAAATCCAGAACTCCCAATTTATCCCTCCCCCTTTCCCCTTTGGTAACCATAAGTTTGTTTTCTATGTCTGTGAGTCTGTCTCTGTTTTGTAAATATGTTCATTTGCATCTTTTCTTTTTTAGATTTCACATACAAGGCATATTATATGGTCTTTTTATACCTATTCATATTTATATTAAAAAAAAGGACACTCATTTATACCACTCGTAGCCTAAATAGCTTCCTATTGTATCGCATCTCCTGTAAAAACATCTGAGGATTCTGAGATGCAGTGAATGTAGCTCTTTTACATTTCACTGTACTGGAGACAAGAATGTGCTTCTTTAAGATAGAATCCTAAACTGCTTGAGAATTGGAGCCATGTCATTATTTCTCTCTTTCTATAGCTCCTTACATGGTATTAAGGATGTACGTTGTTCAAAATAAATATTTGCTCCATGATGAAGGATCAGATTGGTTATTACAGACAGAAAGCCACAGTGTGAGGTTCTCCCACTCACAGTTCTCTTTCATTGATTAATCTTAATTTCTAGATTTGCTCCTTGGACACATGCATGGTCATACTCCCCTCTATTCTCGGGTGGCCTTAACTTGCCTGCCAAGTTGCTGATCACACACTCTGCAGGACACCACACAGCCTCTGAATGTGATGGCTCCAGGGCTGAGATGAAGCCCAGGAGAAGGCACAGATATGCCAGTCAGATAGCTTTGAAAACTCTGATTTCCCTACGAATTGTGATTCTTAGCTGAGGTGTTCTTTAGAATTCTTGGTATCTTCTCCTTGGTATTTCAGAAACAGTGGAATCTACAGAAGACACTGGATTGGGAATTGGGAGCTCAGGGTTTTATTTTTGTTTTTGCTTTCGTATTATCATTGCAACTCAGTGAAGACCTTGAATATTCCACTTTGTGATTTGGAGGAAAATTATATAATGTTTTTAAGTCCTTAATTCCATATATACAGAAAAGCTAAACTTGTATGATAATATGGCTTATAATTATATGGAGTTAGGGCACTCCATAGGCCAATTCATATAACTAAATATTGTTAAGAACCCGAAAGAACAGTGAATATCGTTAGTTCTCCAGTGCTTGAAACACAAGAACCCATTTTGCAAAGTTTCAGATATTCTACCACTGAAGAACTCATGGCTTGGTAAATACTTCTCAAATCCCAAGTCACCACTTAAAATAATGAAATAGACAATATCTGTCATTAATGTCTCTTCTCCTTTTTGGATATCTTATTAAGGATCGTGGAAACTGTTTTACCTTGATTCTTTCTCCAGAATCACACAGCAACATTACTCCTTCTGCATGACGACTTCACATGTTAATGGCTTCAGGTATTGGCCTATTCATTGACATTTGAAGAGGACCTTTATGGAAACTCATCATAATTATACCCAGGGACAACTCTAGCCTCAAAAGTTTCAGGCTAGTGGGCCACCCTTTGGGTACTGAGAAGATGCAGAGACTCTTCACTTATTCCTCAAATAGAAAACAAAATTGTCAGTCAACCATCAGCGGCATGTCCTTTTCTCCCTGACCCTGTGACTCCAGCAGTTCTGAGCCTGACTCTGCTAGAAGAAAGGTAAATAAATCAAGGATTGACAACATATGAGGAACAATGATATTAAAAAAAACAATTGCTGATTTGACTTAAACATACACATTGCTTGAGGGAAAAAAAAACAAAACAATTTATTCTTTCACAAGTGACTTACAGCTGATTCCTATACTCAGCTATGTGTCTTAGTCTAAATCTAGTGTAAATCACTCCATGATAGAAATATTTTCTTTCCTTCCTCCATCTATTCACACCTGGTTGTGAAATACTTCCCAGATGAGTGTCCATCCATCTTCATCCCAGCAGGGTGCCTGCACTTTAGAAGTGCTGCGAGATTTGTTCTACTTTGACAAAGGCTTCAAGACAAAACTCAACCATGCTCGTGGTAGCTTACACATGGTAAGGGACCTCACATGAAGAGAGATGCCCTCTGGCAGCAGTTACTGTAGGATGTTCAGTGAAACAGTCTCTGAAGAGATAAAGTAAACCAGACCACTTTGGAGAGAAATCTGTGACACCTTAAAAGTGCAGCCCAGCCCAGTGTTTACCCCGCCCCCTACTGTCTTCTGCTTCCCTGTTCCTTTCTTCTTTCCTTCCTCCCTCCCTGCCTCCCTTCCTCTGTTTCTTTCGGGTCCATCCTTTCCCTGGCTTGCCCCCCATCCCTTTACTCTTCCACATGCCAAGACCAGCTCTGCTCTTTGTGGATCTTTTCTTCATCCATTCTTCAGATGACCTGCTTGCTCTTTGCACACCTGCCCTTTCTGGGGCAGTTGAATGCAGAGAAATGGAGACATTATGCTTGCTACATTAAGGTCAGAAACTGTTAGCAGAAGAGGATCCTGGATACTGGTGATTTGCCTTTAAGACACAGCTCAAATGACTCTTCATCAGGCTTACTCGGACCCTTCTCTGTACTTCTATCGCTCTGAATCATCCTTCCAGAGTGGAACTGGTACTGTAGTTATAAACATGTTGATTCTTCCCCCTTTAGACTCCTCTCTTCAAGGTAGGGCCGTGACCTTTGAATATTGAATACTTAGCATGATACCAAATACGTGGTAGGTGCTCAAAATGTATACCTCACGTTACCTTGGCCTTCACATCATTAGCGATCACCCAGCTTTTTGCGTTCATTCTTTCCATAACCCAGAGCCAAGGGCTATAAAAGATTAGGAGAATTTGACTGTCTGCTGGGATGTCAGGGACCAGGTCAGTCTTCTTTCTTCTCTGTAGGTTTGGAATACAAAAATTAGTGGGGCTGAAATGCTTTTAAAAGGACAGGTAGGTAGAGTCAGATAAAACAGAAAATACCACATCCTGCCAAATTCCAAATGGCAAATGATGTATTTTTTTTGTTTTTAAAAAAATAAAAACTCTGATCATTCTTTCTACCTTATGGTTTATTTGCTCTGCCTTCCCTTGCTGTCTCTGACCAGAAGTGTGTTCTGTCAAATAGGCAGTGTGGGGCCAGTTTTTCCCAGCATATATATAAAGTCTTGGTGGCATCTGTTGTAGGGAGTTTATCTTCACTTATTATCAGGCAAACAAGAGGGAAAAAACAAGACCTATTGACTATTTCCATCTGCAGGACAGAGAAAATGAACACTGAATAATGAATTCTATTCTGGACTTTATTCCATTACCACCTTCTGCCAATTATGTGGTGGGAGAAAGGCTGATGTGTCATAGAACCTTACAGATTTCTGAGCTAGAAGGCACCTGAGACATCAGCCAGCACAATTCCCTGACTTTATAAATGAGGAAGCTGAGGTTAGGAGAGGTTAAGTCACACATATAAGAGGGTAGGACATGGCAGAGCGGGGCTAGACTCCAGTTCTCCTAACTTCCAGACCTCCCTGTCCGCACCTCTACATTGCGGGGAAGCACTGACTTCAGCCTCACTCCTCTCTCCCTGCACAGCACTGCCCTTTGCCCCCTGCATGTCTCCTCATCATTCAGGGACTTACGGCCCCCATGACCCTCTCCCTTCATCTCAGCTGACAAGACATCTTTAAGAAATAAAAGCAATATCTGCACCAAGTTAGAAATCCAAAAAACAAAGAAAGATAAGCTATTACTTACCAGCCTCCATCTCCCGTAGTCACTCTCCCTAGTGCGAGTTGTTGTTAACAGATGTCATCTTCACTGTCGGTAAAATAGAAAAAGCTTTACACATAAACCAGGGTATCTATTTAGACGGATGGATGATGAATAGATGGACCGAAAGACAGACAGAAAGACAGATAAATAGTAGATACATTTTGACAAATGAGCTCAGCCATTACAAGTATGTTTTCCACTTAATAATATAACAGATTTTTCAAAATCATCATATATCTCTCATTTTTAAAATAGCTGCATAATGTTCAACTTTATAGATGACAAATAATTTATTTAAATAGCTCCTAAGTTTTTTCCAGGTTTTAATATTACAGGTAGAATAATCATGTTTATATGTATATATCTGTACACACACTTGTAAGTTCTCACAGGTCGGTGGCAAAAATTAAATAAGATTATAAGCATCTGGTTCAAAATGGCTACTTCGGATTTATATGGAACACTTGGCAGAGAAGCCCAACCACTCATGCACTAGGGAATAGAGAATGGTCCTCCATCTCTGTGAATTTCATCTCCACCTAAGCAGGCCTCCACTGTGCAGAGGTCAGTGTAGACAGCTGACCTCTGCACAGTGATGAGGTCGGACCAACCAAACCAGGCTCCCAGTGGGAAAACAGGTAACATTTCTGAAAGATACCAAAATGGAGGCTGCGGGAACTGTCATCCGTTTGCTTTATAAAAGGAGGCAGGATCTCCTCACTCTTCTTTTACGAGCTTATTAGTTACTAGTGCAGCACCAGCAAGCTAAGAGCAGCAGCCAAAATCTGATCAATAATGTATCTGTCTGTATCCGAATCAAAGGCACCGTGGTAAGGAAGGGAAAACACAGAGTACCTTAAATCACAATGCACACCAGCGGGAGCCAGACAGCTGAGAGGGGCCGGGGATAGAACACAGAGAAGAGAGAAACTGAGCAGGGGGTGGGAGCTGGGGAGAAAGACCCGATTGTTAAAAACAATACAGTTCTTATTTTGAAAAGTTGAAGCTTTGTAGGACAAAGGAGGCTCAGAACGTTGGGATATCAGAATCACAAATACATATATATATATATATATATATATATATTTCTGCTTCAGAAGTATGGGGTCAAATGAAGCAAAGGTCCTGGGAAGGTTTTTGGATAATTCAAACAGAATTTCTGAATCACCTGGGATTTTCCAAGGTCTCTTTAGCCTCCTTTTTCTAGAGAACTCATCAAGCCTCTAACGGAGAGTCGAAGATTCAGAGTTCACATGCTGAGTCCCATCATTTGAACCCCTGAACCATGCAGGATGTCTCCTAAGCACTGCATTTTGAGCCACACATCTACTGTTTTTCCGTCCAAAAAAAAAAAAGAAAAAAGAAATAGAAGTGTACGAGAACTGGGAGGAATCTCACAGATCATTTAGCCCACACCTCCGGTTTAGTAGACGAAGCACCTGAGGCTTCAGCAGTAGCTACTGTAACTGACATCACGTAATCAGGACAAGCTCTCGGACCTCTTTCATTACTGCCTCAGTCATCTTCCTGCTGCTCTGCCACCAGGAGATGAATTCAGCATTTCTGTTTTTGTTTACGAAAGAAAATACACCAGCCAACCAATGTTTCATTGTTGCTGGCAGAAAAGATGCAGTTATATCTTCCTACAAGTGGATTAACATTCAGTAAAGAAAACAAGGAACTGAGATCTCTTAAGATGTGATTACTTAGATGTGCTTTTTCTTACTCCGCATACATACTTATTCACTCCATACAGTGGTGGAGTCTTTGTTTCAGAAAATAGGCTTTACTTGACAAAAAGAGGTACATGTGCATGCTCAGAAGGGCGTGGGAGAGTAGGATGAAGAGAGAAAGAGATTGCTTATTCTAGAGTCAAATGTAATTTTTTTTCTATATCATAAACAGTTTTAATCTTTTAGCATGAGCCTGAGCTTCTATAGCTAGGCTTAACATTTTCATATACAACCAAATGTGTATGTATTTATGTAGTTTGCTTATTTATTCTCCATCTCCTATTGGAATATAAGACCAACAGGGCAGATAGCAAGACAGTTCTTCATGCAAAGTTTCGTTAAGGTTGCACTAGCTGCTGTAACAAGTTTATTTCGAGCTCCCCTCAAGTCTAAAACCAGTGTTCTCCTCTGAGTGGTGATTCTGCCTGCTCCTTCTGTGTGGTCCCACTGTGGTCAATGTAGTTCCCAGGGTCACTGTGGTAGGTGAAAGTCCATGGAGAATCATGCATGGCAGGGGCACAAGTAACATTTTCTTTTATATTCTGTTGGCTAGGACTCAGTCACATATCCAAACCTCACTCCAAAGAAGTCTAGAAAACATAGTCTAGTTGTGATAGATACATGATAGATACTCAAAAAATAGCTGCTAAAGGAACTTTTGAATGAGTGAATTTAGTCTTTTAACTCTCTCAGCAATGCTATAGGTTAAGTAATTAAGCATAAACTACTTACACAAATAGAAATGAGAATTCATTATGAATCCATTTTTAAAGAGAGTCTTACTCCTTTTCAGCTCATTTGATTTTTCTTTCCTCTCAGCAGTGATCCTTAACTGAAAATAACTTGATTTTCATGAAAATCCGTTTTCATAAAAGCAAGACTAATTAGAGCTGTCTGATACCCCTTATTTGTTCCTCCAATTTCTCATAAAAGAGTTGATGTATGAGGAGGGGGAATGAAGACTCTTCTCACCTCCATGACACGAGCAGATTACTTCACCATCTGTACCCACAGAACATAGATTATCTGCATTTCACATGTAGTTTGGAGTACGACTGTTACTTTGTATTTTAAAATACAAGCCATGAAACATACTTGTGTAAGTCAGGTAAGACTCTATCCTAGTATCTGAAAATCCATAGCAGGTCGTTGGACACACTCCCCTGATTCTTGACCAACCTCATCTGTAGGAGTTTCTCCAGTTTTTCCACCCATGCTCTCTGACCACACGTCAAACCCAATCTTTTGCTTTTTGTCTTCAACCATGCCAAGAGAACAGCAGGCCCATGTCCCAGAATAACACCTGTGTAGTACAACAGCTGCCATGGGCCTGGCTCCCCGCCTGCGACACCTTCCAGGCTACGGCTGCTAACTACAGCCTTTGAAACATGGCCCTTGGCAGGCTTTCAGTCTTCCTCCCACCTCGCTCTTAGCAGATCCCATCTCTGCCTCATCAGCAATAGAGTCTCAGGTCAGCTGGCAGATTACATCTTTTTTTTTTTTTTTTTTAATATAGGCAGTGAGAATAACATAGATATAAACTACTGATTTGGGGTAGTCACAGACTCATAGGCTAGTAGAAAGCAGAAACTTGAGTAAGTGACTGAATTTCTCCAAGCTGTAGCGTTCTCATCTGTTCAGTGGAGAGAATGGTTAACTTTCTGCTGAGTTAGTGTTAGAGAGGATGAGAAATGCCTGCACCCCCAGTGTTTGGTTCTCCTCCCCCCTGATTTCACCCCACACTGCTTCCCTATAGCTCCTTTTACCTCGTTCCCAGTGGATGGAAATTTTATCTTCCTCCAACTATCAATATATAATTGTTTATGTTTCAATCACCCCATTCTGAAATGAGTTCATTTGAATGCACACTCCTTTTGACCACCTTTTCTGTTCAAGCTTTCTTCTTATGCTTCTAGAACTGTGCTGAGCAGTAGGGGAACTCTAAACCACATGTTGCTTTTGAGCGTTTGACATGTGGCTTTCTAAATAAAGATGCGCTCCAAGTCTAAAACACATAGCGGACTTTATAAAAACTTTGTATACAAAAAGTCTATAAAATAGCTTCTGAATGTTTTGTGTTGATTATATCTTAAAATAGTAATTCTCCAGATACACTGGATTACATAAAAGATACTAATATATCAGCTTCACCTGTATATTTTTACATTTTTAAACGTGGCTGTTAGGAAATTTAAGATGAAGCCCTGGCTTGCATGTGTGGTTTGTATTCTGTTGGACAACAACTGTGGTAGAGACATCTCTGACTCAAACTCCACGTTCCAAACTTCTGCAACAGAATCCTCTCCCCTCAGCTCAGTATCCCACCTTACAACTCTGCCCCTTTCAGGCAGATCTGTTCCTTTCTTCTACAACACAGATAATAATTAAGACCCTTTTAAAAGCAAGAGGATAGAAATGACATTTAATGTTTCTAAAACATTTATATATTTTTTGTATATGATAAGAAAAATTGGTTAAGCAGCCTGACCAGAGCTGCTTAGCTGGATGAGCTGGTCTCTGCATTCTTCTGACCATCCAATGTCTTATAAATAGGATTTAGCAGAAAAGGGGAAAACACTTGATTTTGGATTCACATTATGTACATTCAATTCCTCACTCTGCATTAACTTGAATCTGTAACCCTAGGTAAATCTTGAGCTCTCTGAGTCAGTTTTCTTAATGATAAGTATGTGTTTGCAAAAATTAGATTATGTAAGGTGTCTGACATAAAATGGGTCTTTAATAAGTGATCAACATTATTATTTCACATGACAAATCATACTGCTAAATAATTTACTGGGATGACTAGGATCAGGAGCATGGGTTGGGGCAGGTAATGGGGACATATAAATTCCACCAGCCTTTTGTAAAACATTTTCAACACCTTTTGTCCCTCAGTGCCATCACTCCTACTTCCATTAGCTTTTTACTAGGAGTCTTACTTTCAATAGATGCTTATTAAAAATATCTGTAAAGCTTTGAGGATGATACCAAGATATAAACAACATCAAAGATATAATAATTCTAAAAGTTAAAAGAACTTTATCTTATATTTTATTTCAAAAGTTATATTTAATCCCAGGAGGCAACTGTTTCCATAGTCTTAAAAAAAAAAAAAAAGATAAAAATTTCCAGCCAACATGGGATTTTTCACATTCTTCTTACTCAGAGATGTGAATAGGTTGGGATTCTGCAAAATTCATATGGCCGTGGTTCAAGAAACATAGAATAACTTCCAAAAAGCAGGAGGAAAGAAATTCTTTGTTAATTTTCTTTGTTTGATTCTTTGTTACTCTAGAGGTGGAAAGATGAGAAAGGTATTATTCTTCAAAGTACCTTAGGATTCATTTTATTAGGCTTTGGAATCTTTGAATTTAAATATAGTATTTGACTTTTCAAGATTTCTGTACGTATTATTATTCTAGCTGACCCTTGGAAGAGGAAAGTGAGCAGACATAGAAACTAAGGCAGGACTCTTCAGTGGCTCTAATGAGTCAAGGGAACCTGAGACCTTCTCGGTGATTCTGGATTTGTCATTGCTAAATGAGTTTTTGGGCCACAGCCTCCATGAGAGATTTCGGAGCAGGAGATGTCCAGGCTCCCTTAGGTCCCCTCAATTCACCGTCTGTATCCTCACCTTCAGTGCTTCTCTGTCATGATTAACTGAGGCAAAGGAGGCCCTTGTAAAAGACAATGAGACTGTAAGAACAATAACGCCAAGTCTCTTACTTTGGGCCTAATGTCATCCTGCTGAGATACAAGGGACTTGACCCAAGGAAGCCAAAACCCCGGATGTGGCTCTCATCTTGAATTTTTTTTCTTTTAATTACTGCCAAAGCCCTCTGTGGGCCAGTAACATTAACTTCATCAAGTTGTACATTGGAAGTAGTCAATAAACAGGTTATAGGACAAATAGCACCCACCTGAATGCCTAATGGCTCTTGCAAACAGCAGCTTGTATAGACTGTTTTTAAAAAGTTGAAGCGTAATAGATTTACAGCATTGTGTTAGTTTCTGGTGTCCAGCATAGTGATTCAGTTATACATGTATATATTTTTTTTTCATATTCTTTTCCATCATAGGTTATTATAAGACATTGAATATAGTTCCCTGTGCTTTACAGTAGGACCTTGTTTATCTGTCCTTCTTGACATGTGAACCCCTGTCACCACAAGGCACCCATTCTTCAAGGCCCAGCTGGAATTTGACTGTTCATGAAGTTTTCACTCTCTTGCTGCACCCTTAGTTAACAGCTCCCTCCCCTATGAACTACCATAGTACTTTGCACTTACCTCTTTCACAGAGGCTGTGATTATTTTTTTAATTAGATATTTATTTCTTTATTATTGATGGGGGTACTGGGAATTGAACCCAGGACTGTGTGCATGCTAGGCACATACTCTACTACTGAGATACACCCTTCCCACACTAAGGCTGTAATTATTTTTGTATGTGTTTGTTTCTCCAAATGAAATCCCTGGGGCTTCAAGAGCAAGATTTCCTCTCTGTCTTTGTATCCCACATGCCACCTGGAGTGGGACAGACAGACTTGTGATTTTTCAGTGGGTGTCTGAAAGCACAAGCTGATACAACTGGGTCAATCAATTGATAAATTGATCAGATACCTCCCAGACAATGGTTTTTTAAAATGTATTCACAGGAAAGTATTGATAACCTTAAGACATTTCCAGTTGTCTTGAGTTTTAGTTGCCTTTGCAGAAAGGTATTTAATGAGATCCCTTGTCACGTGAATATTGTCATGTGAATTAGTTATTTTCTTTCAGTCCTCATTAAGAACAGCCATTTTTACTTCATTTTAACGGAACTAAAGCAGATAAGCCATCTTTCAGTGGTCCCTGTTAGGATTATTGGAGAAAACTGGTAACCTTTGCAGTTGCAGAATAGAGTAGAGGCATTTTATATGAGTTATCACTTTAGCTATTTCCATGTATAGTGGTTGTTGGTTTCTTTGCAATTTTTCACTACTGCTACTTTTTGTTATCTTTAAAATTTTTTAAATTCCAATATTTCTTTGGGAATTTCTTTCCACATTTTTTTCATTTTATCCCCTCAAGTGCCTGCAGTACCACACTCAGTTATTGGCTATCCATGTGATATATTTTCATGGAAATGGAAAAATACTCAGTAATCCTCCTTTTATTTCCCCAAGTAGCTCATTGATGCTTGAAATTGTAAAACTAGAGATTCATTCCTTTGGCTTAAAACTTGGGCCCTTATTAAAAGATTATCTTTTTTAATAGAACATTTTCCTTCCTTAAACCTGTATGATCCAATATGATATTTTTCTACCATTTATCATACTCATTTTCTATTGCACTTATTTGGATATTTATCTTACGTCCCCTACTACATTATTAGCTTCTTGAAGTCAACAGTTATTTCTTCCTCATCTTTCTATGTCCTTTTGTTCCCAGCTACATCTCTTCAAATGGATTAAATGTTGCTTATAAGACGTGACACAGAACCCTACTATAAGGTCAGATTAAGTTACCAATTATTGGGCTAAAAATCACAATTCCGCAGAGCAGGAGAAACTGCAGCCTAATGTAGTCTATCTGCACCCTAACAGGTGGCACACAGCTGATGGGGACACTAGCTTCACAAAGTCTTAGTGGATCTGAACCCTTGATGACTTGGTGCATCACAGTTTTTTTCCTCCTAAGGCTGATACAATCATCACGAAGAACTGATGCAAATAATCTTTTTCTTACAAGGGCTTCCACTGATGGGAGTATCTTCACAATTGGACATTTCCATTTCTTAGCCAGACAGTGGGAGTAGAGTCGTATCCTCATGTGTGGGAGGAAAGTTGTGCCAGTGCCCAGGGAACCTAAACTCTGCATAGATCTCTGCCTCTAGCTCTGCAGCCTCTCAGAAAGCCCATCTCCCTGCACCAGCACAATTCTTTGTATGTAATGGTCATTCCTTTCAAATATTTTGAGATGCACGCACGCATGTGCACACACACATACACACACACACACACACAGCAGAGAGATTAAGAAGAATTAGTCTGTAGAGTCAATGTTCTTGCAGAAAACAGATGAATCTCAGCAAGGTCAAGTAAGATGCTTTTGGTCACACAGCTAGTCAATGAAAGAACTAGGTTTCTTAAACCCAGTGTGGTCTAGCTGTAGAGTCTGAGAATTTTCCAACACACTGTGCTGCCTTCTTAGTCATGTGTCTAATAATGAAAGTAATCTGTTTGGCACTTTATATATATGTATGTGTATATATATTTAAAGGTAGTCTACCTGCTTTTCTTTCTGCTTTCTATTTATACTCATTCTGACTTTTTCTTTCACATTTGGTTGATTTTTTTTTTATCCTAGCCTTTTGTTTTCTTTTTTTTTCCCTCCTGCTCACTCATTTCTTCCTTCTTCTTCATTCTTTATCTCTTTTCCACTCTCTCTTTTCCAATTCCATTAATGAAAGTAGATAATAACTTGTGAATTCAAGTGGAACTTCATTTCTGAAACTGCACACTCATGCTGGAACCCATTAAGCTCGAGAGCGAGAAATGAGAGAAATCATAATTATCAGGCTACTAAAATACATGAAACATAAAATTTGTCAGGGAAAGTAATTGAAATTATTGGAGCAGTTGGGCCTGGTGCTGAGCAGACCCTCCGTGATAATGGAAAGGTTACGGGTGATGTTTAGCAATGCTGATGAGGTCCAAGGTGACGCCGCACCACCACAGTTAGCAAATTCACGCTCAGTTTATAATGTGCCAATTCATCTCTGAGAATCAGAGGAACAGCAGGGTTCAGGGAACCCCTTCAACTGTCCAGCAAAGCAGGTACTGAAGACTTGTTCTTTTCTTCACCTCTTTAATGGGTTGGGTTTTTGTTTTGTTTTGTTTTGTTTACTTTTTCTCATTCTGTTGTCTTCTCTCTCCTTGATTGTCTGCAGCTTCTCATTTTACTTCCTCTTGTTATTCTTTCATCTTTTAATTTTTTTTCCTTTACTCTTTTTCACTTATTCTGAGTGCTACTGTTTTCTTTAATCCCATCGCAAATCATTTGACAATTTGTATAATTAATATGTGAAGGGTGCTTTTCAACAACAGCAACTCTGTTACCTAAGGATCAGAATTTTCCTCCCTTTGGCCAAGGCTGCCTGCCACTGACATCAAACCACAGTCCAGATCTGCACATAGAGCTGCTCCTGCAGGTGTCAGTACCAAACAAATGCCATTACTGTACATGCTCCGTGGATGTTACCTGAGCAGATATGAATGTGCAGGAAAGAGAAAGAGGATGATTCTCAAACTGCCAACCTTGAAGTTCCTACGGGGTCTCTGACCTCAGCAAATGAAGAATTTTAAATACTCAGGGCTGCTTCATCAGAGCCAAGTGTGTGGCTGGATCTGGAAATGAGACAGTATACAAACAAGCCCAGATCCAAAGGACATCAGCGTCTGTTTGGAAGACACAGATATTCAGAGAGAGAACTACTTCAGAGAGAGAAGGGCTGTGATTTTCATATGTATAAAATAAGAACACAGACATCTTTCCCGACTTGGACTTTCAGAAGGGAAGCCTTGAGTTACATCTTGAAGGACAAGTTAGAGCTAGCTGGGAGAGGAGAAAGAGAGGAGAATGGGATTTCACTCAGTAGATGTGCATGTACAAAGGCGTGGAGGAAAGACACTTTGACAGGCTCTGTAAGCAGTTTATTACAGCTAGAGTGTGAGATGCCTGACAGAGGAGGGAGGCTTCAGAGACAACTGGAGAGCCAGCCAGGCTCTTACGGGCTCTGCTGTGAAAAAAAAAAAAAGACAGTTGACTTTTTTACCTTGATCTCTTCTGGGCAGCCTCATTACACTGGAATAAATTAAATTCTAAAACCTTCTTTTACATGTGCTACTATTAAAGAGAGTTTGTTTGAACAACAAACAAGAAGCAGGATTTCCCAAGGCCTAGCATCAGTAACAATGCCAGGAAGAAACCGGGGGGGGGGGGGGGGGGGGGGGGGAGGAGGAACGGGAGGGCACAGACTGCCTGGCGGGAAACCTGGGGCCTTGTTTCAAATCCTTTGTACAGAAAATTCTTGTATGTGAAGCTCTCGGAAAAAATCGTATAAAACTGAAAGTTGTAAAAATTCCCTAATAAGAAGAAGAAGAAAGAAATAAAGAGATGGAGAGAGACTAAGAGAAATATTCTGAAAAGCCTAGTGATGAATACCTTAGAGAGTCTCAGGAAGAAATGGCCAATTATAAGAGTGTCCACTACAATTCTTTTCTTGCCTTATGTATTCTTCATGGCTGTTATAATACTTTGGGGATGAAAAATTTCTGGCTGTCACTTAAGGACAATCTATGATCACTTTTCCAGAATTTTCTCTAATTTTAGGTCAGTTATTATACTTAGAAAAATGTTTTTACTATTCCACTGGAAAAAAAAAAAGACATGCTATCTGCAACACTAATTGCCAAAAACTAAGTAATATGGCACTGAAAATAAAGAAGTTTTATAATATAATGGGTCATAGGAATAAAAAGAGACTAGACTGTATATAATCTTACAGATTTCTCTGCAGCACCTATATGCAAACATCATATACCACAAGAAACAAAACATGAATTCTAAGCTCCAGGCATTGAATTGTCAACCAGTGTTCCCAAATTGCCAAGACGATGATATTATTTCAAACTTGAAACAATCTAATGAGAGTATCTGCTGAGCTATTGTTGTTTAATAGAAGTTTACCATGTTAGTTTTACTATTTCTACATTAAACTTCATTTTGTCAGTGCAAAATGAACACTTGACCTGAGTCACTGAGACTGTAGGTAAAGGGCAGAATTAGGGACAGATTAGGAATTGCCAGAGCATTTATAAGAGGGCAGTTATATTTGTGACTATACAAATAGTTGAATAAATAATTTCTAGTAAATGATATCAAATGGTGTAAGTACCTTATTTTAGGATGTAAGGTAGAAAGGCTGCTTCTTATTGCTCTAAGTAATAAGAAGAAAACTTATAGTTTTGGACAGAGGTATAACTAAATGGAGAACCTACAATTACAGACAGTGTAATTTTTCTCCCTGTCCCATTTCATGTCACAAGGAAGGTACTGATCTTCAGTGAAGAGCTGGAAGGTAACTTTGAAACATTTGTTATAACCTTTAATTCAGTAGATGAGGAATTCATGTCCCAATGAGGATTACTCATTTTCCAAGATTTCACAGTTAATTAATGGCAAAATTAAGGCTCAGACTCAGTTCTTCAAATCTCTGACCCATGCACCTTCCACTTCAACACTGGCTTTTCTTAACTATTGTATTTCTTCCTACACTGTTTTCCTTTAAGAGATTTTGTGAGAGTTACCATTTATCTTCACGTCTGTTATTCTATCCAGCAGATGAGGAGCAATGAAAGTATTCTTCTCTGTTAATTTAAAGTTGCTTTAGTAAAAGGATTCATTTCATTTATAAACATACCACAAATAGTATGAATACAAATATGTTCTGAATTTAATACTGCAAAATTTCTATCTTGTTAAGTTCTCCCACACTGAGAATATCATGTAAATGTGGAAAACAGGCACTTTCAACAGAATTTCTGAAATCTGATGATGCTCAGTAATTATGTCAATTAGCAAAAAAAAAAAAAAAATCTCTGAGTCATATTTTTGACCACTAGAAGCTCTTTTTATGTTCAGGTGCCACTGGAAAAAATACTCCCAGATACAGCAGCTTTAAAGCATTTGCTCAACAGTGAAATTTCACAGGAAGAAAGGTTAGAGCTGGGAACACACCAGAGAACTAATTGCTAAGAAAGCTGCCTTTATGTACACACTGCAGTAATTCATAGAGATACCATTTAAAAAGAGAAAATCAACAGTTCTGTTCTGTAGACACTGTCCTCTAGAATAGGGGAGAGAATGAGGGGTTCTCATGACTCTGGGGATTTTCTAAAAGGCACAACTGTTGATGCATTACTGGAAATCATGCAGGCAGTCTTGTAGGAAAGAGGGGGACTATTCAAGCTTTATAATTCCAAAAAAAAAGAAAAATCATTGACCCCCCCCCCCCCCCCCCGTGTGTTGTAGAACCCAGACTTGTGTGCCTGACACACAGTGAGGCCAAACACAATGAAAAGTCAGAGTCTGGAGCAGGGAAAGGTTTATTGCAAGGAGAATGGGCAGCTCATGCTCAAAAGACCTGAACTCCCAGATGGGTATCAGGGAAGAGTTTTTAAAGGCAAATTTGGGGGGAGGGCTGCAGGAGTGTGACTTTCTTCTGATTGGTTGGTGGTGAGGTAACAGGGTGGTGTAACAGGAATCTCAAACAGCAGCCTTCTGGTTGTGACCAGTGTGGGGTGCACTGCTTATTGCTAAGCCTGAAGTTACCATCTCCTATCTGGGCGGAGGCCTTAGTTCCTACAGTAGAACTCAGAGATTTGTATCAGATTGCTATAAATATCCCTTGAGCAGGAGACTAGGGCCCTGCTCCATGGATGCATTATTGGTTCTTGACTGCTTTTCCTGGTTCTGCATTCTCTCACTCCCCTAATTAGTAACTGTTTGAATCTACCCTTTGGAACTCAGGAAAGGTCTAGAAGGCTTAAGCCTTTTTCCTGTAAACAAGAATGGGACACAGAAAAGCTTTTGTACCTAGGAGGGCCCCACAGGGTCCTGCTCAGTTTCAAGGGGGCTTCCCAGTATGGTACACCAAGTTCAGTTTTCTTTTCTTTTCCTTTTTTAAAAAAAAAGTTCTTTTAAAATTTTTATGAAAATACAACTGATACACAACAAACTGCACTTAAAGTCTACAATTTGATAAATCTTGTTTTATATATATATATATATATATATATATATATATACCTATGAAACTGTAGCACAATCAAATTAATGGCCATATTCATCACCCCCAAATGTTTCCTCATGCCTATATATATATATATATATATATATATATATATATACCTGTGAAACTGTAGCACAATCAAATTAATGACCATATTCATCACCCCCAAATGTTTCCTCATGCCTCTCTGTGAGTTCCCCTCTGAACTGCTGCCTCCTTTTGTCTCCAGGCAACCACTGGTCTGCTTTCTGTTCCTATAGATTAATCTGAATTTTCTAGAATTTTATATAAACAGAATCATACAGCGTGTACTTTCTTGTCTGGCTTCTTTCACTCAGTATAATACTTTGAGATGCATCTATGGTGTTGAATATATCAAGAATCCATTCAAGCCATTCCTTTTTTTATTGCTGAGTACTGTTCTACTGTATGGATATGCCACATATTGTTCATCCACTCATCTATTGATGGGTTGTTTCCAGTTTGGGGCTATTACAAAGAAAGTTGATGTGCACATTCATGTATAAGTGTTTATATGTACATATTTTTTGAGTAAAAACCTAGGATAAAAATAGATCATATAGTAGGTTTATGTTTAGACTTCTTTATCATAGAGAAAAGGTTCAGCTGAAACAGCACCTTTCAGCAACCTTTGTGAGGAAATGGCTTGACTCAGAATTAAGGTACTCAGAGCCTTTTGTTCTTAGCTTCAGGTTCCCTTAGTTACAACTCCCATAAAATTGGGGGAAAAAAGTGTAGAGTTTCTCACAATCTGGGATGCAAATATATGAGAAAAGAATTAAAAATAAAACCAATTTCAGAAGACTTGCTAGTGCTCTAGAGACCCTTTTTTCAGTGGAAATCATGTAAGTGAAGAAGAAACTACACTTCACTCTCACAAAGGATGTTTGGAGCTTCCAGAACAAGTGACTTATAACTGGACAATATTCCAAAAGTGTAGCACTGTTACCAAATTGGTCAGGTCTTATCCCAGGCCTAGACCGCCTCTCCCTGTCCTGGCCAGGGAGGTTCTTTTTCTGTTTGGATCCATGCAGCCAATAACCAAACCAGTGCTGGGACAGCACAAGCTTTATTCAATGGCCAAAGAACAGAGAAGTGGGAACCTAATTTGTGCATCATTTTCTGAACCCAACTCGGGTGGAGACATAAATATATATCTACATCGGAAGATCAAGGTAAAAGGGACGGAATTGGAATGAATGGAGGAATATTCACGAGTTATTTGAGCACAAGGGTGTGTAGTTTACACTTAAAACTGATGCAGCTCTCTTTTTCAGTCCTTGTGTGGGCTCTTCCCGTTGTTGTCACGGCGCTGATGGGTGTGTCACTTAGCATGCTAATGTGTTACAATGAGTGTATAATTCGGCTCAAGTTCCAATGGAAGTCGAATCCTCTGCCATCTTGGGCGTAGTTGGTGCTAGTCAGTTTTTGTTCTTTTCCCTCTGCAGTTCCTCCTGAGCCTTAGATAAGAGTAACTGGTTTCTGTTTGAGGGAGGGGCAGGGATATGATCCTGGAGGCAACAGCCAGGTTAACAATAACAGCCATCAGTTTTAAAACCATGTATTTGTATTAGGCTAACTAATTCACATACTTCAAGTACTGATGAGAAATATCAGGATTGGTGTTTTTTCACATGTTGATTCACATAGGAGAACTTTTCACATACTTTTACTCATTGGATTCTCATGGAATCTCTGTCAAGGAGTCAGAAAAAAATTATTTTTTCCCATTTCCTACCGTTGTAGGAAGTGGAGCTCGACAAAGTTTAGAAAGTCAGCCTGGTATAGTAGTCAGAATTTCTACACTGAGGGTCAGGAGAGCTGGGCTACAGTCTGCATGCCTTTGTCATTTGACTACTGTCATTTAAGCCCTGTAGGCCTTACTCTTCTTGATGAAATAAAAAGTTTGAGTGGCATCAGTTTTCTCAAATTATGTTCTTAGAAATATGGTCTTTTTAAGGTTCATAATAAAATATGTAGAGAGAGTCAAATATGGTTGTGGAAAATGTAGAATTCCCTTCTGGAGAATCATAATATACATACCTATAAAAGGCTCTGAGATTTCTTAAAGAGCCCTGTTCAACTTTGAGTCACTAGCATTTCCCAAAGTTATTTGCCCTAGAACTTTTTTGCTTATTAATCCTCTAGTGTGTAACATCTCATGTAATTCTTCTAAAAAACACAATGAGAAACCCTGAAATAAATAACTTCTCAAATTCCGGAAGTCCTAACAGTCTCTCTGCTTTGAAAGATGTTATGGTCCGACATAAACAGAACAAAGCGTTGGAGGAATGGAGACCAGAAGCAGGGTTTCCTCACTCCTTGTCCACTGCTGTTTTCATGGTACTAACAGGACAAATCAGATCCTTCCTTATGGTGCTTCATGATGGCACATCTGGACCCACCGATGGGCAAGTTTTCATGACAGTACAATTCCTTGGCCTAATTCTGACCAGGAATGAACTTACCAGCATTTATTATTTCTTCTGGTCACGTTTCCTTCATAGGCAGTGCTTATATGACTGAAGTTTCTGTAGAAAGTGCCAACTTACTTAAGGTTGTTAGAGGAATCCGTTTACAGGTGAGGTGTGTTTAAATTGAAAATTTTATTTGGAAATAGCAAGGCTTATTTCATGCAGACAAAATAAAATGGGAATATTGAATCGCCGGCCAATTTCCCTTTCAGTCTTTGTTTCTGACCAGGACTACTCTGCTCCCCAAATCAGCAGGTGGAGACGGTTCCTGTGAAGTCTGCCTTAGACTCCCTCATTTAGAAATTTCCACGGCACCAGAAATCAGTATCTAGAGAATCCCAAAGAACAAATGAGAGGAAATGATCCCCTCATTTCTCACCCCCTGTTCTGTCACTAAGACAGCGGGGTCCTTGTCTCACACAGAGGTAGTCACACAACTCTATTTTAGAGGAAGAGCAGAAGTCTGCAATTTTCTCACTAGTGCTTCTAGTTTTACCTCTAATTTCTCCAGGACAGTAAAAAAAAAAAAAAAAAAAAAAAAAATGATATTCTAAACAATATGAAGATTGAGCTTTTTAAAAATATCTGTATTACAGGACTAAGTAATGAAACTCTTTCCGCCTTCAGGTTCTAAGAAACGTGTTGCAAATCCATTAAGTGTATTTAAGTGTATACATAATATTAAAAATACAATTGGTCTTTATGGTATATTATTTTATACAATTTTGAAGGAGAAAGAAAGATGGAAGATGCAGGCATATGAAATGTGCACGTATACAGCTTGGATTGGCTTAAAAACAAGTTTAAAGGTGTTAAAACCCAGCCACTAAGGTGTTCACACTAACATACCAACTCTGCTGGCAAATTGAAGTTCGTTTTTCTGTTCTCAAACAAGATTGCCGAGATCCACGTGCTGACTGATGTTTGATCTACGTGAGATTCAGAACTGGATTTTTAAGAACTCCGCTGAGAGTCTCATGCTCTTACTATCAATTTCTCTTTTCTAAAAATGTAGGGCATATGCCCATTTATTTTCCAAATGAACTCTATAAGATTTTGAATAATAAATAGCTTGAATAATGGTACCAATTGAAATTCCTGATGAAAGGAAGCTGAATTCTTCTACTGGATGATTCTGATTTTGTTCACAATAATGGAAAGAAGGTAAAGTGTCAGAGTAGGATTGAGGGAGGCAGGTTGTTCTATTATCTCTTTTTAATATGCTAGGCTATTTTCCACTATTAAACTCACATGCATTTTATTTAATGTAAAATAAATAATAACACTCTCCTTCCTTCATTCACTTGTTTCCGTCTTTAAAAGCTCGTTTCTGGTTGCCATGGTGATGGTGCCACTCTGATATTTATTTAAGTGAAACACTTTCATCTCACTGCCTTGAAGACAGGTACTGGAAGGGCCAGAAGAAAACACCTGACAACACAGCCTGCTCGCTGGAATAAAGGGCCCTCATTCTGTGGCCAATGGCCAGTCACCCTGATAAGAGAAATCATCCTGTAAGAGTAATGGAAGGGCGTCTTATCTCTCACTGTGCAGTTTTATTTTCTCTTTTAATTGTTTTATTTTGTTATGTTTTGTTTTATAAAAGAGTAAGAAATAATGTTAGGGATTAATAGGCAATGTTTAAAACTGAAGTCATTTGTAGACAGATCTGCTCCTTGGATTTAAGAAGACCTTTAGAGATGAAGAGGGAAAGAAACCTTTAAGAGAAAGCCCCTTTTTACTCTTAAAAAGTGAAACAGAGGAACGGCACCATTTATAATAAAGAAGACACTCCCTAAATTGTACCTGTTTGTAGTTATGGCCAACCTATTGAAATTGGTTTCAAGTCTGTGGCCACAGTGAATACCATGATGTCTTCATTTAGAAAAATCAGCACATTTCCACTTGCTATGCAACTTAAGGTTGCCTGCTGCGTACAACTCTAGCAGAGGAACTCTGGCGTTTAAAATCATAATGGGAATCACTTTTGATGGACTTCAGTTTACAAAAGTACTATCTCTCATTATCCAAGCACATTTAACTCTAATACATTATGTTAGGAGAGTTAAGTGTTAGGAGATTGTTTGTATCTGTACTTTACTTCTCCGCTCTGCTGCTGCTGATGTCACCTTGGCAGAGCAACAAAGGTTTAAGAATGGCCTCTGGAGTCAAATATACTGAACCTACACTCCACAACTTCCTTGCTGTGTGAAGGTGGGCAAATAACTTTGCGTAGTTGACCAAAATGCAATGACTAAGAGTCTTAATATGGACCATTGGGCTTGGTTGGACATTACAATGAATGTCTCTTTTGTAAAGTGTCTTCCCAGTCTTAATGACGATGGGGAACATGATCTTGAGTTTTAGTTAATTCAAAAGATACACTTTCCCTTTAAAATTAGGGGCACTATCAGAGTTAAAGTGTTTATCTAAACAAATGTGGGGTGCTGGCCTAACAGTGATTACAGTTGGCTATGCCATTTAAACTTATGTAAATTTAGAAAGGTCGTTTCATCTCTCAAACCATAATATTCCCATTAACCAAATAAGGGATTTAGACAAATGATGTCCCAGATCTTTTTTTTTTTTTTTTTAGGTATATCATTTTATTTTTTATTGAGGTATAGTCCATTACAATGTGTCAGTCTCTGGTGTACAGCGTACTGTCCCAGTCATACAATAGACATACTTATATTTGTTTTCATGTTCTTTTTCATTAAAGGTTATTACAAGATATTGAATATAGTTTCCTGTGCTATACAGAAGAAATATGTTTTTTTAATCTATTTTTATATATAGTAGTTAATATTTGCAAATCTCAAACTCTCAAATTCCCCCTACCCCAATCTTTTACCTCTCTACATTCTGTGACCCTTCCGCCATTGTTCTTGGTCGCAGATTAACACAAGGGTTCCCCTTCTTAGCTTAAGAATCAGCTCAGCCTCAAATTTATAGAATCAGAGAGTGAAACGGTGGTTTCCAGGGACTGGGAGGAGAAGGAGATAGGGAGTTACTAATCATTGGGGATAAGATTTCGGTTAAGCAAGATAAGTAAGTTCTAGAGATCTGGTGTATAACACTAGACTTAAAGTCAACAATGGTGTACTGCACACTTAAAATTTTGGTAGGTGTTAGACCTCATGTTACATGTTCTATAAATAAAAGGAAATTATGATTAAAAAAAATATTTTTGAAAGATTAAGAATCAGCCCAGCCTTGGAGAGTCAGAGAACTGGGCTGAGGGGCTTCGTGGGGAGTTTCCCATCTGATGGTATATGTGTTCGAGCACCTATTCGAGGTTTATCCATTTTCTGGTTCATGAAGTTTTGTTTTAACAACTAGTGAAAAAGAAATGTGTCACTCCTACTTAAAACAAACAAAATAAAACAACTGGAGGAACATTTCCCAAGCCGTTCTCAGTCGGCTGGCAGAAATAACTGTAATGATTCGTAAATCACACTGAGTGTGATGGAAATGACTGGATTTACAACCATTTCCTTTTCTCAGGCTTTTAATTATATCTGCATTCCTTTTTATCTCCAGTCCTCCAGAAAAGGTCATTCCTGTTTATTCTTTTTATCTGAATGTTTTGCGTGTCTTTTTTTCCTTTAAGTATGAGAAAACATCGAAAACTTTACAAGCAGTCTAGATGACTAAAAGATACTTTGTTTTCCAATTTTAAAGTCCTCAGTCTCAGATCGTACTTTCCTCTTTTCCTTTTCTTCTTTCACTAATGGACCTCTCTGATGCATAAAGAATTTACACAGCAGTTCTCTTCATCGCTTTTGCTCCCCCCTTACTCAAAGTAGATAAGAGCATCTCCAGCACACATCCACAGTCATTATATGCTCCAGGGATGCTAGTCAAATAGTTTCAGATTTTAATGTAGTCAGAGTAGCAAAACAATATGCAAAGAAGAAAAGCACCAAAGAGAGCTAGGAATTGACTAATCTGCAGGTGTTTGTGGAAGCAGGAGAGAGAATACACGTGCCTTCTCTGATATAGTACCCGGTGTTCTGAAAAGTTGCATATAAATCATATCTTTAAAAATTGATTTAGACTTTCAATTCACTGGAATAGCATAAGAAACTTGAATGATACATTTTCTGTGCATCAGATTGCTGAAGGAGAGATTGTGACTCTTTATTCCTTCTGTTTCTGTAAATATACTTGATTTTTAAAATTGAGCATAATGATCACTGAATAGTTTTTAAGAAAAATGGCATGCCAATATTTTAGCCTTTCATTAGAAGGAAAGCAAATACATTCTAGGTCAGTGGCTTTCAAGTGTTTTTGATCATGTACTTAGTAGCCAGATATATACAAACATACATACACATACACACACATGTATATATATATATGTGTGTGTGTGTGTGCATACTTATTTTAAAGTTTCACAAAACAATGTTGAGCCTTCTGTGCATGACATATTCTATTTTTCCCTTCCTTTTATTCTTTTTTATTAAAAATTTATTAAAACCCCCTAAAGTGACTTCATAACTGACTAATATGTCACAATATGTGGTTTGAAATCTAGAGCTGTAGATAAATAGTAGGTTGAGAGAGATTATATGCATAAATGACAGAAGTAGAGGTTTGGAATGTTAAAGTCCCAAACCAAGCAAGTCATCTAAGTAAATGTAAAAAGTCAGAGATAGTTAAAAAGATATATGATCTCATGGGAATTCTCTTTAGCTAAATTAATTCAGAGCTTTGTCCATGACAAGCACTCAAATATTTGTCAAAGACTGCATCTCTTAGTTACACATTGGCTGGCCATTTACCTGAAGCTGCGGGGAATTTGTCAGTGCTAAGTCTTCAAAAGACTATCTAGAAAGGAAAGAAGAGAGCAGGCCCAGCTGTTGAGAAAAGGCAGAAGAATAGGGTGATACGAAAGTCCTGGAACCATGGCAAGAAATCAGTCAGGACCTGCTGGGTTAGCCAGGTGAGAAAGTAGGGTCACCAGTCTTGGGATTCCTATGGGTGGGTTAACCAGCTCTCCGTGATACATCAGGAAAGGATTAGACCTGGAGACAAAGGAGTTTGGTTCTAGCTCTCTCTCTCTGACACTGGTTTGCACTGTTACCCCTGGGATAAGTCACTACACTTTTCTAGTCCTCACTGTTTCTCATGTTTGGCTCTTAAATTCTTATCCAGTATAATCACTGGATGACCTTATAAATCTGATATGTAAGCCCAGTCATACAACAAATAGAGTTTAGGCCATTTCTATGGGAGATCTGATATTGGAAACACAGGACAGAGGTATCCACCATCTAGAGATGCAGGGCAACAGGAGAAATAAACAGACCTTGAAGACAGGGACCGGCTGAGGGCAGCAATTCTGGACCAAGAGTAAGAAAATTGGGTTCAAACTAACCCTTTTCCTAAGCCATCTCTTCTGACACTGGATCTTTGTATTAACACCTGCTCAGGACCAGGGTCACTGCCAGGGAGAGTGTGAGACTGAGCTATCAGTCAGTCACTGTAAATGGGATATGTCTCTGGGGTGGGAGAAGAGAACGAGGAAAATTCAGGTTGTTTCCGTCTGAGTTGGCCCAGGAGAGAGAGGTATTATCTCTGAATGACATGGCCAGTTTTCCACAAGCACTTTCAAGCACCAAAATTTGGACTATCAAGAAGCTTAGTATTTAAATAGTCTGTGACTTGACTTTTTTAAAAGTACTCTTTTGTAGGATTCTGTAAATTTACTGCTTAAATGACACATGTATAGTTTTTTTTTTAAGACTTGCGTAAAGCATATAAACTTGAACTATCTATAATGGCAATTAATTAAGGCAACGATATGATTGAGAATTTCATTTATTTGTTTAGTCACCAAATATTAACTGAGTGCCTGTTACTTTCCAAGGACACTGTATTAGCCTTGAGGCCAGAAAAATGAATAATACTAAGCCTCTGCCTTGAAGGATTTCATGGTCTAGTAGGAGAGTTAGACGTATAAATAGATAAATTGCAATACAATGTGATAAGTGCTTTAATATAGATAAGAAATGATTAATATAAATGAAAACCAAATTAAGCACATTAAGCTCTTCTCAAAAGAAGGGAAATTTGTTCACATAAAATATTATTATTAAACTGTATTATTCTTCAATTCCCTAAATGATATTTGAAGATAATGTCTTGCTCTTTTTTCTTCTAGCCCCATTAGTTTTCATTTTTACTCCACTGGGGTGGGTGTGTGCACACAGGCACACGCATAGGTGAGCTGTATCCTGTCATTCCTCCCCTAGTTCCTGTAAAAGTGTCAACAACTTTTACAATCAGTATAAGGGCTATAATTAAAAGACACAGATCTTCAGACATCAAAGTATTTTCCCCCACCAGCCCTAGTCCTCTCTAGGGCAATTAGAGATATTAATATTAAAAAACAAACAAACAAACAGATCAGGGAATAGAAGTGCAGAGGGAGTAAAAGGATAGTAGTAACAATAGCTGATGTCTATTGAGTGTTTGCTGTGTGCTTGATACTGTTCTGAGTCCTTTACACATTTTAATTTCTTAAATCCAAACAACAACCCCACAAGGTAGACCTATTATTATTCCCATTGTATTAGTCAGGAAGCCGAGGCATAGGGAGGTTAATTAGCTTCCGTAAGGTCACACAACCAGGAAATACAGAGTCATGAGTTGAACTTGCCAGACTCCAGAACTGACAATTTAACAACTGGGCTGGGCTAAGTTGAAAAATATTATTTCTTGCATTTATTTCCTTAGAAAATCCTGAAGTGATATTCATATTAAATATATATTAATAGAATGGAATACAGGCAGCAGGAGAAGGAGGTGAAAGAATAAACTCAGTAACATCTTGCTTCCTCCCCTGTAGTTTTCATGTGTTGCTTTATCTTGCAGACAGCATAAATCATGACTGTAGAAAAGATTAGAATTTTCAAGAATGGTAAATGTCTACTTCATATTGTTGCTTCAGTATTTGTGTGTGTGTGTGTGTGTGTGTGTGTGTTTTGGGAGGGGGGGTTGTTTTGTTTTGTTTTTGGTAGATATCTTCCTAGCTACCACCCACAAGCCAAGCCTAAGAGGGAAAGCAGCTTTCTACTTTTATATTTTGTGAGAACAATACAGTTAATTGAGAATAGGGTCACCTTAAAAAAGATTACCATAATGCTAATTGCATATCATTCGTTCAAGTCCATTTCCTCCATAATCACAAATATTAATTAAATGACTGCATTATTCCCACTGTATTCTTGAGGAAAACTGAGGCATCAGGCAGTTAAGTGAGCACACGGAGGTGGTTGTCAATTTCAGGTGGAAGGGGAGTAAACTAGAGGCGTCCGGCTACTACTGCCCTAGTTTATGAGAATGTTCTGCCCTTTAACTGGTAGTTAAGGAATTCAGAAAACTGATATATATACCCATTTGAGATCCTTTTGAATGCACCTCTGCCATTGTTACCAGCTTTTATTGGTAGCACTACGCAGCTCAATTCTCTTCTTCTTAGCCTATCCAGATGTGAAAATAATTGTGCCCTGACTCCCAGGCACAGATGCTCCTTTGATTATTAGTTCCTACTAGTGGCCTGAGGTCTATGGTGCCACATTGTCTTTTGACGTGAGCCTGACAAGTCCTTTATTTTGGAACTGGAATAAAAGCCGTAGAGACCATCTAGTCACCTCTTCCCCCATTTAATCAATGAAAAGGCTGAGGTCAGAGAATCTGCCTCCTCACGTAGGTCTCTGTTCCTTAATCCCTTCAAGTGCTAGCAATAATTACAGGAAGACATTAGGGCTGCAGGAGTCCCCTGGGCTCTCGCTTTTCCCTTGTGTATCTTCTCTAATACCAAATAATGTGAGGATGTCTCCAACCCACAAGATCCTACTCATGAAAATCCTCTGCCACTGATGGCAATGATTTCCCAGTAAAAGAGCACTGAACTTAAAATCGAACACCAGGATCCAAAACTTGCCTGTGATATTATGTGACTGTGTGACCTTGGGCATTTGGTTTAATCTCTGATTTTCAGTGTCCTCATCTGTCGAGTAGTATGGTGCCTGTTACATATCTAGGTGGTTGTGAGGATTAAATGAGATGATAGCCACAAAGACTGATATTTTCCTCTGTTCAGAATCTTTGATTTACTTTTCAGTGCCCTTATGATAAAGTTCCAGGTTCCTGATTTGGCCACTCTGCCTTTGCAGTGTTTCTTGCCTGCCTTGCCCCTGTTCTCTTGGGTTCTAGGTGATCTAGAATTCTTTCTGTTCTTCTAAAAGTCCAAAAGTCCATGTTCTCCCTTGTCATGGAGTCTGCTGTTTCCTCTGCCTGAAACTTTCTCCCTAACCAAACTCACCCAGATACAGGGACTCAGCACACATGTCCTTTCTTTAGATGTCCCTGGCTTCGTGGGGTTACTTGCCCTCTGTCCCCGGGGTCCCATTCCACTTTTTGTGTTCATCATCCTCATGAGCATTTAGTTAATACCATTCTTCTTCTCTAAATGGTAGATACAAAACTAGAATCCATTCGCCTCTTGTAAACGTTTGTATCCTCAGCACATAGTGAAGCACCTGACATCAAGTGTCAGGATGTCTGTTTACTCTGATTATTTTTGAATACATATAGCATATAAATGTAGCATCAATTATAAAGGTATGCCTACAGAGTAGGACTGGATAAGTAGGACTGATCTACCTAGGTTAAATAATTGCTGAAGCTCTGTGGCTGCTCTGGGTAACCATTCTCCTGGCTGTAACAGCCATAAAACATTGCATTAACCTTTTCACTCCAAGCAAATCAAATATAGCTTAGACCTCTCCAGCGTTCCTTCTCAGGCCTGTATACCAATGAGTTGAACTCATTCCGTTGCAGCTCCTGAGTGCATGGAAAAACCTCATCCATCTCAATTGTCCAGCCAACCAAGAGGTTAACCTCAGCTCTTATCTCCTTTAAACTGATGGCTTCAGAATAACAGGAATGTGTTGTCAATGTAAGCTCCAATATCAGTTGCACGACCTGGAGAAACTTTTAAAGTAGACATGCCATAAAACATAATTATTTTTAAAGAATTTACCTAAAAAACCTTACCCCATCTATATCTAAGTCACTTGTTCCCAATGATTCTTTTTAGATTTCCCATGAAAACTTCATGAGACATGAGACAAAATCAACCATCATCCCAAGATATTTTTCTTCCTGACAAACTTTGTAACAGAGATATCACTGTCTTATTTGACTTTTAGTAAACCTGGGTACAATAAAAGTATTATACTTAATGTTAACAGCTCTAAAGACATGTCTGTGTTAAACCAAAAAATTCAAACTAGCTTCAATACTGAGTATTTTCCCAGATCACGTGAAGCTGATATTAATTTGGGTTAGTTTCTATTATGTTTCTGAGAATTTATATAAGTGCTTAACTTGCTTTAAGGCAAGTAAATAGAACTGTTTACAAATTAATTTTGGCAATACCATCATCCAAAGGTGAAAAGTACCACACACCGATAACACATACAAATACAGACTCAGGGACCTCATAGTCCCATTTCAAAATCTGTGCTCTGACCTAATTACCTCCCCCCAATAAATAAATAAATAATAAACAAACAAACCCACAAGCAAACAAACAAAATCTCTGCTCTGAATCAGAAACAATACAGACCACACCAGTTACAAAATTGAGTTTCTGGTAGATGGAAAAAAAAAATCCAGGTCACCTGCCTGTTCAGATGGCAAAACTCCTTTTACTAATATTTATAGAGAAGACACTTAAGATTTGTATTTGTCCTTGGCAAGTCAGGTTCAAATGGGCAATTCAGAGGATCCATCTCTGGCCATCAAAGGATCTTAATAGCGACCCAAACTATTACAAGACATAAGATGTGTCCCCACAAGAGTACAAGAATGCAGCCCTCACAATTCCCAAAAAATTCACTCCCAAATATAAGAAAACAAAGGCCTTTTTTACGTCATTTAACAAAGCAAGAAAGTTTGAGATGACAAAGGCCCCTTTTATGGACTGGGTCCCTTATGAACAAAATCCCCAGAGAGTGGCACAGCCAGACAAAGAGACTGCTCAGAATCCTGGGCTATTTGACAGGCTGCCAGAAGCACACTGGTGTGTGCATCTTCTGGATGGCAGACACCACATACGGTATTCTCACTGGTTAACAAGGTAAGTTCTCAAGACAGTACAAGACAAAAAGAAAACCTAATTAGACCAATGGTTTTTCTCCTTATGGCAAAGGACACAAAAGACAGAGAAAAGCAAACAATGACCATCTCTGGGAGGAAAAGGACTCAGAAACCAAGTGTACTCTAGCAAATTTCAAACCAAGAGTCGTAGGGTCCAAGGAGCTAGCCCCACAACTGTTTTATCCTGCTAATCTAATTTTTAGAAGAGGAAAATTCTTATCACTCTCCTTTCCAGTAGGCCCCACAGGCAGAGATCTGGGAGACTGAGTGACTGGTAAGAATTCTTACCTTCTTGGGACTTTTGTCAGTTGTCCCAAGATCTCTTAACAGCTGTGGGATAGAGAGCCTCTGTCGACTGAAATAAATGTGCAGCCTAAAAGTTGGGTTATGTTTTATTTGGAGGTCTCAAGCCGGCATGACAGCCTCTCAAATCGCTCTTGAAGGTCTGCTCCGAAGAGGTAGTGGAGAAGCTAGGATATTTAGGAGCTTTACAACAAAGACCAGGTAGTTGGAACAATAAAAGATTACTTGTTATCTAAAGAAAACCAGGCATCTCAAGTTAAAGAATTTAGTGCTTTTCTATGTATGGGAGGAAGCAAACATTTGGGCTCATTGAATTCATTCCTTTGACAAACACCTAGCTAATTTAGGGCCAGTATCTTGTCCTTTATTATTCTGAGCCCCCTCAGGGTGCACCACCGGCTGCAGAGATTGGGCTGCAGGCTTGTCTTCACTGGGGGGTGGCGGCAGCCGCTGATGACTTGATGGCTTCAGCATTCTTTGTTTACTGACATGGTCTACAGTATTTTTTTTCACATGTCCAGCCAGTACAGTTGCATCCCATTCTCTTTGCCAGCTGTTGGAGGAGGAAGAAGTCTTCCTGTACCCTTCTAGATTCTTATGGCTGGTCTAAGAATTAAATTCACATGAGGAAGATTAATAGGAGAAAATTAACCCAAAGTTTAATGACATGCATGCATGGGAGAGAGATGGGAAAACAGTAATTCACCCAATTGTCTAAAGCCCTTAAGTACCATCCACAGCTAAAGACAAAGAGGATGTTAAGAGTGGGGAGAGGCAGTTCAGGGAGGTTACCAAGAGGAACACCAGGAGAGTAATTGTGATGCAGATTTAAGTCACTATCTTCTCCATTGATAAGCGTTTTCTAAGATTTGGTCATCCTCCTCTTCCTGGTATAGAGAAAGAGACACCTTTGCAAATGGAGATTTCCCTTACAAATGTAAATGTTTCTTACAAAAGGGCAACTGCTACCTTTGTTTTTGAGCCCTTCCCATGTCTGACCTTCCCCTCTTTATCAGAAAATAAGCTTAAAACCATTAATATGCCAGAGACATTTTGGGGTGGCGACTTTTGCTCCCCTACGCTTTCCAGCAACTTTATCTTTTCACCAGTTTGTCTTCAGCCTGGTGTAACTTCAGCAATATTGTTAGCAGTCTGCACTGTCATTGTGCATAATTCCATTCAGTAGGGCTGATTTTAAAAACAGCCTATCTGGCTGAAGAATAATCATCTCATTCCTTTGCTATCCCTACTTACTTATCTGCATAGTTTTATCTGTTTTAGAGTTGAATTTTATCTGAAAGAGCAAATGTTATAGTCGTAAATAATAGCTATTTAGGTAGCTATTTCACTTTCCCAGAACTATTTACTTGGCTTCTATGATCCTGAATTGCTTATGTTTTACACAAATGTAGTAGATGTTGTTTCTTCGGAGTCCATTTCCCAGTGATACGCGTGAATTGTAGTTCAACAAATGAAGTGAATTTTATTTAAACAGACTGGATTATTTGCATCCAAACAGGTTCACTCAGACTAATTTAATTTACATGAGAATAGGTTAATCTCTCCAAATAAGTGATTGCTATATGCTGAATTGCCACAGCATCCCCAACTTCCTCACCATTTCTCCTGCAGTGTAGATGGATCCTGAATTTACCTGTTGCTACTCCAGTCAACTATTCCGTTACCTAGGCAACTTGAGATTCTCTGCTTTCAAAGAAAAATCAGAAAGCTTTCAAAGAAAAATGATATAGTTAAAAAATAAGTGTGGCAAGTCTTTTCATCTGAATAGCCATGTCTTTGAGAGCTCCTCCTGAAAAGTAGACTGTTGTTAGCTGATGTGACCAGATTGCTGAGGACTAAGTCTGTGTTTCTGGAGGGGGCTGTGTGTGTGTGTGTGTCTGCACTTGGATTGCTAAAAGTGATCATTTGGATACTGTAATTTATCTGCCTCTCTATAATTTTAGATCTCCTTCCCTGGTTGTTTGAAACTACTTTTTAACGTGAAAAGCAAAAATAAACTTGTGTAAAATATATTTTCCTTTAATTCTGAGACTTTACTTACCACAAAATTTTAAAGATAAACTTAATTTATTTTGGAAGAAATGTTTTCTTCCTCTAGTGAGGGTTGTGTTCACAAAAGATAAAACTGAAAAGGAAGATGTTAAAGAAAAAGAAAAAAAATTTAAAACAAAAGGAAATCTTTTCGATTTGCTTTATTGTTTAGGCATTTTTAAAAGACCTATTTAATAGAAACTATTTTTGTGGATGAGTTTTTATGATGAAACAACTGCATTCGTCTTTTCTGGCACTAGGAAGGTAAGATGGTGCTTTTCATCTGTGTGAGATTTCCTCTCTGTTGGCAGGTGAAAACACATTATAATCATGTTGTTGCACCTAGCTATTTTCTGTGGAGAGCTAGTGGTCAAAGGGTCAAAAAGTATATCAAGGGCTTCCCCTTATTCTATCCTTTAATCCAAACAATGTTTCTATTAAGAATTCTGAAGTTGTTAGGATTTTTTTCTAAGTCTCAAACAAAATAAATTATTGATATTTTTTAGGACTATTTCAACTTTGACCCTTTGCCTTTTCCGTGAATGTTTCCACCCCTCAGCTCTCTTTCTTGGTGCTTCCTTAGCATCACCTGCTGGGGACTTACTTCCTTGGTGATGCCATTCCAGCCACTGGCTCCTTGCACTCCAGGCAGAGACAGGCACTTCCCCCTCTGGGCTCCCACAGCACCGTTTCTCTCCTGCTACACCACTTTGTCTTGTGTTACCTGTTTTCAAGCTCATCTCTTTCTCGCTAGACTTTGAGCATCCTGAGGGCTGGAATTGGCTTTTTTTATATTTGTATCCACATGCTTATAACTGAGTGATATATAACATTTTCAAAATCAAAGTCCTAATATATCTGATGATAAATGAAAAAAAATTGTGATTTCATATTTTTGGATCATTTTGAATTATAACTCTGTCATCCATTCCACTTTGGTGTTACCTATAAATGTCATAAGTGCTCCGTTTACATTCAAGCCATTGGCAGACAGAGAAGAGATATAGATGATATAGATATGTAAGTATAGACACCGACATGGATTCCCCATGGCACATCTTGGAAAACATACCTTCAATCTATGTTCACCATTGATCAGTGTAACATTTGGGGAAGAGAAGGGCATTCAGTGCTTCAATTAATTTGACATCTATGAGTCAATCAACTGCTGTGAACTAGTATCTAGACTATAATCTCTTTATTTTTTCCATTTGCTTTTACAAATGCTTGACTGAAATAAAGATAAAAAGATCAAAAGACTTCTCCTGATTTGCTGCTTTATGGAAAACAGAAATAAATTTAGTTCCATCATAAGTAGAAACAGACTCTTAAGTGCTCATAAATGATCTGTCTCCCAGTTTGCTCTAGAATTTTGCTAGAAATCAACATTACGTTCACCAATCCATAATTTTTCCCATTTCTTAAAATTGGGATTTTCATCCCACTTTAATCTCTTTGATTTAGTGCCTATTCTTTTACATTCTTGCAATAAAACCTTTCTGGGCCTGGAAATTTAAGGACATTTAAATTGCTCAGGTAATAATTTACTACTGCCTCATCTTCCAGAATGTTAATTTGTTTTTACAATATTTATCCTACCTCTTCTCCTGGGAAGATTTAGTTTCTTGCTAGAGAAGATGGATGAAACACTGGAGGTAAAGATCCTGGCTTTTTTCTTTCATTTGTTGCTAGGTCACTATCTTCCCTAAGCCGTAAGATTTTCTGAGTAAACCTCACAGATACAGGCACTTTTTCTTTTTGACTTTAGGATATTCCATGAACCTGAAGCTCATTCTGGCCATAAGCCTTCTTGACACTGTTTACATGTTCACGGTGCATACAGTGTCTCTCTTTATGTCTCCCTGTTCAGATTTTACTGAATGACTTCTAAAATATGAGCATGGGATGCTTGTGCAATTGTATTAACTTAATCATGTCTTTCTTTTCTGGAAATAATGATTCAAACCATTTTTATAATTTCTCATCTTCTTTAGCTGTAGTTATTTTAAATAACTCAACTATTTTAAACAATTTTGGGTGGAAGGGGGATTCTATGTTGAATCGCTATACAAAATTACTCCCTGGGACACATAGCTTTTGTGAGTCCAACTTTATTTACCTCTGATACAGACATGGCTGTAGTTTTTCAGGGCCCTGCCTTGTTGATTCCTTAATTTTTACAGGGCTCCTCCCCAAAGCCTTACCTGTACACCCATACACCCCTAGATGTATGTGGGAGCAGAAACAAGCTGTCCTCTAGGCACTTTTTATGGAGTGTGAATTCAAAATTATTATCCCTGAATGGTCTTAAAGGCTCAAGAGAGAGAGACAATCATTTTATTATGAATCAAACTTCAAATTATTTCTTTAACTGAATTTCATTTTGACATAATATGTCCAGTAAAGGGACATCACAAGGCAAAAGACATCCCTATGAAATCCCCAGCTTTGCTTATACGCAGGGTACTGTGGAGACTGTTGTCATATTTCTATCTCTTATGAGCCATTTCTGTGTTATGTATCTAGAAGAGTTATGATTTTCCTGTCATATTTTAACTGATCCTGCTTTCCTTTTCAAGAAAGTTAAAGCTAAATTTATGACTCTCTTTAAAACTGTGCAGTATAGGAGTTCATGCCATGCGTTGTGGTATTAACTTCATTTGGGGCTTGTACTTGCTGTTATTTGCTGTGTCTGCATCTTTGTGACTCACCACAAACTCTTTTTGTAATGAAGTAAGATAAAAATAAAATAAACTGCTTTGCTTTCCTTCTTCCTTCTGTTACAAATCGCAATGGCACTTTCTCCTAACGGTCCCATAACATCTTCCAGTCCGATCCAGTTTCTTGCTGGTCATAATTAAAACCATCATACACTTGAATGGATAAAGAAAATACAAGTATATAAATGCTACACACACACACACACACACACACACACACAGAGTGAAATACTACTCAACCACAAAAAAACAATGAAATAATGCCATTTGCAGCAACATAGATGGACCTAGAGATTATCATACTAAGTGAAGTAAGGCAGACAAAGAAATATATGATATCACTTATGTATGGAATCTAAAAAATGATACAAATTAACTTATTTACAAAGCAGAAATAGACATATAGACATAGAAAAAACTTACGGTACCAAAGGGGAAAGGGCAGAGAAGCAGGGACAAATTAGGAGTTTGGGATTAACAGATACACACTACTATATACAAAATAAACAAGAAGGACCTACTGTATATAGCACAGGGAACTATATTCAATATCTTATAACAACCCATGATGGAAAAGAATCTGAAAAAGAATATATATACACACATATATATACACATATATATAACTGAATCACGTTGCTGTACATATGAAATTAACACAACATCGTACATCAACTATATGTCCAAAAAACCCAAGCTTCACTAATTACAAATAATTTATGCTGAAAATAATGGAATCACTAAATATTTTTAAATACATGTATTTTTCATGTGTTTATTCATTCATTAATGAAATATTACATAACAATGTGTGAAACAGCCACCTCTTCTGTGTTAAGAGCTAGGATGCAAAAATGCTATTCAGAGCCTCTGTCCTCAGAGGATATGAGGATGTCTTAAGATATACATGAACTTCAAGGCAGGCTGTAGGTTGGCTAGAACAGGGCTACTGCCTTAGACCTCAGTTTTGTTTCCTATGCCTATTCCAGAACTCTGAACACGAAAAAGCCCCCTGCTGAATGTTTGTAACGGTGAGCATTCCCACCACGCATAACTAGGGTTTCAAAATTGCTTTACAGTTTGATTTTTTTAAATTATTAATAAACTGAGGGTTTCTTTTATGAAAACAACAAACAAAAAACCCCATCATGTACATTTTATGTGTGAATTCAGTGAGCAGATGGAATATTCTCAAAACTACCTTATGACCACATACAAGATATTAAGTGGGCATTAGGATCAAATGCAATCAGGGCATTTTCCACAATTTTTCTCCTCTTCTAATCTTGTCAAGAGTTTATCAGATGCTTCACTCTAGTAAAATATATTCAGTATAAGTGCAAGTAATTGGATTTTTCATCATTACTGTACTTTACCACTGTGCTAGTTCTGTAATTTGTATTAGGAAAACATCAACTCTCTCCCCTGTCAATGGTACTCCTATAACAATTTCACTTCTGTTTGTTTTCCTTTTTTTTTTTTTTAAACCTCAACACATTATGTCATGTGGATTAATTACAAAACTAGAAAAGAGACAAAACTGTTTACTTATGTATTTTCAGTGCACATTTTGTGGTGTTTTTTGATGTTGGCTTTGGGGAAAAGTCTAAAAATTATATTCAGAAAGCTTATTCTATAAGTTATGTTAAATGAGCACAACACTTAACATTAGTTTTTTCAGTAATTCAAATGGTTTGTCAGTTTTGAAATAGATGTTAAGATTCAGCCTGACTTTATTTCTCTCATTAAAATTAGGCAACTGTGTTTTTAAATACATGGCCCAAACTCTGTCTTGCCTACTTTTGAGAAATTTAATAACATTATTTGATCTTGGTGATTTGTATTAGGTACAAATCCTATTCCTTTCACTTACTGCTTCAAGGCAGCCTCAGGTTCATCCTTCCTTGAGGATTCACAGACTTCTATCAGTCTGGGTGGAAGGATGAAGAGCCAGAGAGAATCAAAGAAAGAGAAAAGAGAGCCCAGTCAAGAGAGCATGTCCCAGGACATCAGGTCCCTGCCTGTCCTGTTCATAAGCCAACACTGAAGGCAGTCCCCAGTAGGATGCTCTAAATGCTCTGTACGCAGAGGAACCATGTTAGGTCACCCAGGGAGACTGGGAAACAGAAATCTTTAGAGCAAAAGTGTCTTCATAAACATAGGGTTTGAATGCATGAGTATAAAGTGCATCTGTGTCAATGCTGTTACAGCTTTAAAAAATTGACTGAAAAAACAGAAGGCCATATTCTACTAATTGCTCCTTCTGTGGTTGTAAAGCAGCAGGCACACAGTGTGGATGGGATGGGAACGTTTTTGATTTTGTGGTTTCAGGATTAAACTTAGCAATGGATGCCTTTGAGTTGGGTCATTCAAGATAAACCTTTACAGCTTTTTCACGTTGTGAAGTAACAATCTTACGAGAAATCAAAGGCTGAAAAATTCAATGCCAAGGGAGGGTAGGCTCATGCATTTTAAAGGCGGGTTTGTCTTGAATATATTACGGTGTGAAGTGAAGCTACTGGTGCAGATAAGATGGCTGCTCAAGAAGTAAAAAGAGACATTACATTTTCAAACCCAGGAGGAAGACAACAACTTGATTTCTGGTATCCATACGTGCCACAGGGGAACTTTACTGTGAAAAAAGAGGGCAACAAAATACATCTCTGAATTATTGTATCTAAATTACATCAAATGTAGGGGGGAGGGTATTGCTCAGTGGTAGAGAGCATGCTTAGGATGTATGAGGTCCTGGGTTATATCCCCAGTACCTCCATTAAAAAAAAAAAAAAAATTACATCAAATGATCCAAATTCTCCTCAAAAATCATTATCAAAGTCCTCCAAAAATATTTTTCTAAATGTTATTAACTTGATAGATTTTTAAACACCTTTATTTCTAATGTGTTGACCAAAAAATAAAGTAGGAATTATATGAAATATTAATAATATATATGCCTTGAATTACTCTAACTATATTTGTCTATGATTTATTAAAGTGTTATCCTATTCAGTTAAATGTGAACAATAACTTTATGGAGACTTTATCAAACTGTCCTAAAATAGGCAATTTGGTATAACATACACATTGTAAAGTAAGCTCACTAGATCTGTCCGGGAATTTTCCTCATCAAATTTCATTAATTCTTCTTGCCTAGGAAAGGTTTTAACTTTGTCATTGAGCTATAGCTTCTGGAATGAATGCCACTGCTGTTTAAAGAAATTATTTTTTTGTCTAGTGCATTCACTGTAGTTAATAAAGCATGATGGGTTCATGGTGATGAAGAACATAAAAAAATGCAATATATTATTAAATTTAACATCTCATGTTGATGCAAGGTCAAAGTTGAGCAATTAAGCATTCAAAAGCTCCCCAAACTCTAGTATTATAAGCTCTGAAACAAATTGCACTATGCATTTAAAAAAAATGAATGCCATGTATTATGATGAGTATTTACCAGGAAAGGAAAAGAGTATGCAAAATATAAATTTATATATGTAGGCGTCTACAAGAATAGAGAATCACCATATTAATAGCATTGGAAAAAACTATTTGGCATGCTAAATCTGTTTAATGCTGCTTGAAACCACTATTCACTATTTTTATTATTCCACTTAGATAAAGTCAGCATGCAGTTGGAAAGGAAATATAAAAAGGAAAGCATGCAGAGGTCACATAATAGAAAACCCACTTTATTAAACTCTCCCCTCAAATCAGTTCGGGGTGTATTTCCCATCAACCATCATGGTTTGAGGACAGTCTTCAAGTGATGGCAATCATCACACTATATTTGTTATTTATTTCCTTGTTTTACTCCTTACAGTGGTGAGCCTTCTGAGGAAAGAGCTTGTCTACCTCTATATCCCCAAACCTAATCTCAACACCTATTCAGTGCCAGGAATATTATGAAAAGTTAATACAAGGTTGTTTGATTAAGGAACAAATACATGGATGTGTGAATACAGGTGGAAAGCACAGACTTTGCTAAATATATGATGCTCTGGGCAGTACTTTGAACTTGAAACACTTTTAGATGTTTTGGAATTTTCAGATACTCACTTTTAGCAACCATTAAAATGTACCCTAAGTGAAGAAGGACACTTATCCCTTTGCACAGCTGCCATCCTATCAAAAGGAAGATTCTTAATCTCATCATCTTCCAGGGAAAGCCCTCCATCCTAACCATGCTAGTTGTCTGGGTCTTGTCCAGCTCTCTTCTGCATCCTGGAACCCAGGCGTGGCTGCCCTATTTTCTGTTTTGTTTTGCTTTGTTTCCAGAGCAGGGAGGAGTGCTGCTTTTGGTTTTGTTTACACAAAAATCCGTGAGGAAGCACAGCGTTCCTTTGGTCTCTTGGCCTAGCAGCATATTCAGCCATCGTGAATATGTGCATTCGAGGAATAATGCACTCGAATTGCCCGTGATAGCCTGGAGCCCATAATCTTGCAGTTTGGATTATTTCCCCCCAAACTATTACCTTCCATGTACGCTCACTGAATGATGCTCAGATGCAGATATGCCGCTTTCATGCCCACTTACCCAGACTCAGGAGTCCTCCTGAATGCGTCCCTGCCACCTCAGCACCTCCTTACCCACTAAAGCTCACTGTCACGGGGGAATGTGGAGGTTTCATTACATATAACTTTTTAACTTCATATTTAAAAAAAAAAACACTTATAAGTAATACTGGTTTCATCATATATGCCTTGGATAGTGGGTTGTGGAGGATGGTGAAAAAGGTGTATAGTGCAACTACGAGTCTCCTCAATTCAGAGAAGTTGGGTTGCTTTGGTCCTCTCCATCAGGCATTTTTTCAGGCTTATCTGCCTACTATTTTGTGTCTGTGGGCTCTGGGTTGCCTACATTCTTGGGTTAGCCAACTTATGTGAAAGGACAGATGTGTGCTTCTAAATGCAGGGACCTTGACCTAGCTAACCATTTTGACTGGCTTTTTTTTTTTTTTTTTCTTTTCTTTTCCTGGCTTTATTGAGATATAATTGACAAATAAAAATTATATACATTGAAGATGTGCAATACAATGTTTTGATACACGCATTCATTGTGCAATTGCTTTTAAAATGTTTACTTATAGCGTGGTATCGGGAAAAGAGACCTGACTGTAGAGTCAAATAGTTCCATAGACCCTGACTCTCACCTCCTATCTGAACATGAATAATTTTATTGGGATTTCTTCCCCCAACAACAAAGTGAAGATTCTAACACCGATAAGTACAGAATTTTTGAAGATCCAGTGAAAGAGCTTATTATACATCATAGTGTATCAATTATATTATGTATATCATTCTCTATCACGGTCTTCAGGCTATTTTATTTCCTTCTTTCCATCGTTTCTGATAGCTGCCTATCCTTTAATCTGGACCTCATTATTCCCCTCCCTCCTGCCCTAATGAAGGCCTGCTCTCCTTTATTATAACCATCTGACCTCTTAGTCCCTGTTTTCTTGATTCTGTCATCTCACAGGTAACTCCTGTCCAGTGTGGCTAATCTCTGACTCAATATCTCCCACATTAGTTGACTTCGTAAAAGAAAGCACCCTCACAAATAGGTTTTAGAAATTCTCCGATTCTCTAAATTACACAGTAACCTTTTTTTTTTTACCCCGGAGTGTGCGTATCAATTATTTGGGCATAGCTTTCCTTTACATTATCACCGGTAGCTATTGAACAGAACACTCCTGCCCAGTTGCAGAGGTCTGTGGATACATCACAGCAATGACCTTTGAAGCATTATCTGCTTGGAGGGGTAGAGGTGGTTCTGGTTTGGGCTGAAGCGTTGTTTGTAATGACCAGAGTTGGAAATAATCTGAAGGTCAAATTGATATTTTAGCAGAGGAGAGGAGTTACAAACCAAAGGTCAGTGCCAAAAGAGCAATCTGTAATTAGGGACATGAAAGGCAAACAACAAGGACCTACTGTATAGCACAAGGAGCTATATTCAATATCTTGTAAAATTTAAAAAAGAAGTGAAAGGCAAGATGACAAGGATACCATGTCCAGGTTGGCAGGTGGAACCTAAAGTGAGATAAGGTAATAGGGTTAAATCCAAACAATTCTAGGGTGTTAAGGAGATGACTTTTAGTGAGTGCATGAGTCAGTGGCAGAGAAGTCATCAGTGTTAAAGGAGCAGCAGAAACTGGGACCCAGTACTCAATGCCCAGTCTCGGAATGCATAAAATATAACTTGAGATTAAAATGTGAAAAATACAGACCAGTAAGTTACTGAGCACCTGTGAGCTTTATATGCATTGGCTTAAATTATCAAAACTAAAATTATTCTCAAGATGATAAAGGTGGCTTAGTTTGGATTGCTCCCAAATACGGCTCTGGGAGAAGCATTTGGGTGCACATCAGTAAAAAGTCTGTTAAGAATCACGTGGGCAGTGATGGCTCAGTCCTGCTGGAGACCCTGTCAGAGACTGAAAAATACACCTCGGAACTGGCCTACCAAGAGGCAAGGAAAATGAAGTATCTGTCCACAAACTCCCATCTCTCCTTGGTTGGCATTCCTCCTGGAAGCACTCACTTCCCTGCACTACCGTTCTGCTCCACTTGTAGGAAGAGCATTCCTTTGGCCAGAGAAGGCAGGTAGAGAAACACACATCCTCGAGGTCAGGGAATTGACTGCGGCAACCCCTGATGACTTCCCAGATGGGGTAAGGAGCTTATGCGTGGGACTTTGACCATGTCTGCTACAAAGGCAAAGCGTGATTCTTTCCAGAAACCAGGTGAATATGCTGAGGGGTTCTGTTTAAAATCACCTATATCAAAATAAGATTTTGTCACAGTTTTGACACTTGGTTCCAGGACCTGTGGAAAAATTATGTTCATGCATTTCTATCTTCTCCACTAAAATAAACGTTAAATCAGGACCTGGAACTAGCATAGACTGTATTTGGCTCTTCCATCACAGTGCTTTTTCTGCCATGAACTGAAGTCCATTCTAGTGACATTAGAAAATAACGGCTTCATAAGATCCCCTTTCCCCCCCAAAATCAGAGCATTTGCTAATGATAACCTGTTTCCCTGTGTCTATTTGTAATGCCTCTAACCCCAGTGGATCCAAATACACTGCATTAGCAATTACTGCACAGCACATTTAGAATACTTAGAAAACCTCTTTCCCTACCATTGCCACACAGTCGCCAACCGCCGGGAACAGATCGCAACAGCTGTGCAGCAGCTGCAGTAACACGACACAAAAGTGGATGAAGAATAACCCACCTGGCATATGCCTCCCATGTAACAGGCTGCATATCTTCAGCCTCAGAGTCCCCTCTGGTTCCCATTTGGACTTCTGGCATCAAGAGGGTGTAATAATACTCGAAAGTAATTATTTTTAGAAAGGTAAAAGCAATTCATACTGTCCTTTAATCTTACCCATTAAAATCAGAAATGAGAGTCACTGCCCACGAAGGGCCTGTGTTTTTATTGGGAAGCTGGATGCCCAGTGAGCAGAAGCCTTTGTCTTTGAAATGAGGTACGCTATGCCCTGTTGGGGGATGATGGTGATGTCACAGGCACTCAGGTGGTTATTCAGAATTTACAGACCTTGGAAAGATACTTCATAAGCTAGTCGTCATAACACATTCACTTTGAAGGTGAGGATATGAAGACCCCAGGAAGAGATGCATTTCACCCAGGGTCACAAAGTTGTAGCAAGGAGAGTTCAACCTTCAACACTGTTTGTTGCTTTTTCATTCTATGCCCTTTCCACCACACCAGCCAACTTCTGTATGTAGCAAGATTCAGGTTTGAAAGGGTGTGATTGCCGTCCAAGTAATGTAAAACTCTCTCACTTTCTTTGGAAGGACCCTATACAATGTGAGCTGGGGATTCCACTGACTCAAAAATACACTCAACTAGGTGTCAAGGAGATCATTCCAGTTCTGACATTTCTGCTTACTGGACTATGATCTTGGGTTAACCACTTTATATATCTGAGTCTTTATATATATCTTTCCCTCTTTAAACCTGTGAATTTTAACTGCTTCCCTAATAATATTCCTACTGTCGTAATGAGTATTATACAAGCTTAACCCTAAAGTGCCATGGGAAAAGAAGGTATCCATTGTTCATCGAAAACTAGGCAATACTTAGAGTTCTTTGCTCCTGTGGTTTTGGGGATGTCTCATACAACTAGGTGGATGTAATGAATCCTTTTTTACATGGGAAAAAAATTGAAGCTCAGTGAGTTGTGGTTCCTTTTGAGAGATCATACACCCTGGAAGTGGAAATAGATTTTAAACTCAAGTTTGTCTGATACTGAGTTAAATATAGAAGATAGTGAAATGGTATCTTCAGCATATCTGAGGCCAATCCCAGAGTTTTCCCAATTATGATATTGTTACGGAAACGACAGGCCAGTCAAGAAACAAGCACCACTCGGAGGGTAGGAGTACTCAGATGTATTACGCCGGCGGGCTCAGAGGGGCTTCTGCTCCGAAGCTCTGAGCACCTTCAAGATGTGCACATGAGGTTTTATAGGGTAAAGTACAAGCTTGGGGTATTCGGCCAATAGGCATGGAACAGCTTTAGCAGCATCATCATCACAAAAGTGGAGGCGGGGAGGCAGCAAACCAACATTCCAAAGCCAGATATGTATCTTTGAAAATCCAGCTGGCTAGCAAAAACACATAAACAGCAAACCAACACTAATTAACCTAGATTTACAAGTTAGTCTAGCAGAACTCACATCAGTATTCCAATACTTCGACTTGTTAGCCCAGCCCAGCCTCTCCTTCACATTCCTAGACTTATGAGATATCTTGTCAGACCAGCCCGGTTTTTCCTTCACAATATGACACAGAAACGTTTAGCTGAATATATGAGCACAGAGCATGAATGAAAGTAGAGTGTCTATAAACATTGAGAAGTCAGGAGCTCTACCTCTGCCTCTGAGTTAGCTGGGTTGTGTTTAGGACACCACCAGCTGGCCTGCTTTTCCCCTGAGCCACAGTCTTTCCTCCTTCGTTGTCAGCACTCTCTTGTCCCACCGTTAATGCTTTATCTCACCATCACCACTGTTGGAGTCCCTGTACCAGGCACTAGGAAAAAGCCAGTTCTTGCTTTCAAGGAGGAGGAGACAACAAACAAACAGGCACATACTAAACAGCATCCCCATTCCCCACCTCTGGAGAGAGAAGTTTGGGAAAGTGCTAATGGACACACCCTGGAGGCTTGGAGAGCAACTCCCTTCTCTACCAATGAAAAGAGCCCACTAACTCTTATTCATAGTAAGATGCAAACATATGAACGATAAGGTTTGAAATGTTAACCTTTCTTCGGATGTATTTCCAGAGTTTATATTAAGGACATTCAACAACCAGAGTGGCTGGAGGACCAATTCATCAGAATGGAGATAGTTACAGTCCAGAGCCCCAAAGACCCCTAGCTGGGCCCAAGGTCAGTTTAGCTGCTGAGTGTGGGAAGTCCGAGAGGTCCCAGGGGAGGGCTGTGGGAGCCACAGCTAAGTGGGGTTGGGATAGAGGCACTGGGGACTCAAGGCAATGGGTTGATTTCTGTAATTGAAGTTGAAATCGTTCAGTATTTTCACAGCTAATACCTTCCTCTGGAACCAGTTGAAGACCAGCTCTTTTATTTGCTTTTAGAGACCACTCCTCTATTTGCCTTATGCCCCGCTGAGATTTGTCCTAAGCCCCCCCATGATATTTGGGACATCCGTAGACCACACAAAGAGGTGCCCGGGTCACCGCTGCACGTGCCCGGCTCCCTGCTTTGTGAGTGGGTAGTACTACATACCAACTGAATTTGAAATAAACCCTAGCAGGTTGCTTTATGTTAAGAACTGATCAAAGGAGAATGGACTTTCAACTTGCGAAAACTTATTTTAGTTGAGTGAAGTAAGTTCAGCAGTATTAAAACTCCTTCACGCTCTATGGTTAACAAAACACTTTCACGTCTGCGCTTATTTCCTTTTCGCTTTGATTGTAGGGATTGAGCAGGGCTGCTATCATTATCACCCCCATTTAACAGAGGAGGAAATGGAGGCACAGGAAATGTAACTAATAGTCATGCACAGTAAGCAAATAAAGAGATACAGAGACCTCTGGGGAGGGAAAAGTGAGAACTTTGGGATCTGACAGCCTGGAATTGAAGTCTGGTTCAATTCTATTGCTGAATGACCTTAAACAAGTTTTCTTTTAATCACTTTAGCCTCAGTTCCTCTTCTGTGCTTTAGGGACATAGCAGCATTTACCTCTTGAGTTATCTTGAAGTTTAAATGAGACAACATTTTGAAACTACACAGTGCTTGGCATATTGTAAGCCCTCAATAAATGGTGGTTACTCTTGTAAGTAAGCCACTCATCTGACTCCTGACCCAAAGTCCTCTTCTTTATCACATATCACCTCTTTTATACCTACTCATAAGACAGTCACAAACTCAGCCGCCTGTTATAGAATCAAGACAGAATTCTGAATAATTTGAAATACCAACTGTTGTCGGTGTATTCTTTTAGTCCCAAGCTCTGTGCGATAATATTTACATATTCTAGTGCCAATGAAAAATACTAAGAAGAACAAATACATATAAGCAAATAAAAACATTTGCTTCATGTTTTGAGTTCTAAAATATGAATCTCTCCATTCTACAGAGTATTGTGATTCTCAAATAGAGAACTTGACGCTCCTTGTCATAGAAGGATGTTAATTAATTTCACAGCCAAAATATTGGGGCTAGTCAAGTGATAGGGGATAGCGGTATACTTATCATATCCAGAAAGATTTATTATCTTAAATCTGCTTTGTGCAATAAACCATTCTACACAGTTTCTCCTTTGGGTTTTCTAAGATGTCAACTTGTGGACTTTAACTCCTCCCCCCCCCCTTTTTTTTTTTGTGGGGGAGGCTGGTGTTTGGGGGAAGGTACATTGGGCAAAAAAACAAGTTTTTCATAGTCTCCTGAACCTAATAAGATTTGTGTGTATCTTCAGAAGGTGCAAATTTCACGGTCTAGGGGTGAAAATATTACATTCGAAAGTCTTTTCTGAGATGATTGGAAAAATTGCCAAAACAATTCGAGAACGTTCTGGAAGACAGGGTATGGATTCAAGTAGGGATGTAATTCTTATCTTTGTATTTTATTTGAGGCAATCACTTCCTTTCTGTATGCATCAGTAGCATTTTGCTTTATTCTGAATTTTAAAATGTGTACGTATCTCTAGACACTGAATTCTTCCCAAGTTTCTTGGATACAGATCTGCTGCTCATTGCTAACAAAAAATCACTACCATTCTGAGCCTCAGCATTGGTCATTGGATGAGAACTGTTTTAATGGACGTGACTTACCCCACCTCTCCCCTCAGGAGCTATGCAAGTCTGGATTTCTTAGCTCACCACAACCGCACCTGTAACTCATTAGTTATCTAAGTTGATCAAAATAATAGAGTTAGATGCACAACCTAATTATCCCCTGGTGTGTAAAAATACAGGGCTGCTACAAATCTCAGTGGGTGGCATTATATGAAATCACAACCTAAAGCAGAATATTCCACTCTGAAGTGTTTCTGGACTTCCAAAAATGTGGAATGTCACCCTCCTTTTCAGAGAGAGGGTTTAGGGGCCAAGTGAAATTTGCAGTACTGCCATCTTTACCATTCTTAGATCTGGTCCTCATTTCTAATGAAAGTGTTGATCTGTGCAGTTGGCTCCTTCCAAAGTACAAGTTGTCCTGAGAGGGGGGACTCCCTGAGCCTCTCACCCTCATTTTTGCCCCTGAGCCTTGACTCTGTTCTTCCCTGTATTGTGTTATAGATTGTTCTCCTTTAATTATTTAAATCCTGAGCATTCTTCTAAGCCCAGATCAAGCTTTTATTACCAGCTAGAGTCCTAGCTTTCCCCTTCCCTTCTCTGAACAATTAATGCATTCACCCATCAGTTTCATGATAAAGCTTTTCAATGTATAACCGCAAAGAGTAGAACTTAGATGGAGAGGTGCATGCTCCTGGGAATGTTAATGGAAGGAAACCTTTTATTCAGAGCAACCAAAAGGGGAAAATAGGCTGGCTTGCCAAGTAACAATATCTCTGTCATAGGAGGTAACCAAGAGTTGGCTGAACTATGGATTAAGGGTCCCATTCTAGAGGGGACTCATGTATTAGATGGGTTACTTAAATAATTCTATGATCCCTGAAATTATACCATTTTATAAATTTTAATAGAATATAGACTCCTTGAGAACAGACACCTTACCTTATGCTGCTTCTGTGTCCTAAAAAGCAAGGCTTGTAACAGGGGCTGCTTAATTCTAGGTAGTTTGATTGTATTTGTTTTACTAGTTAGTTTCCTATCAAGAGGTACAGGGCAGCAAGGAAAACATGTAGCGAGGCGGGGAGGCAGCTCACAAGAGATGTCACATAAAACTTACAGCATATATAAAATATGCTTAATTTATAACCCCTTCCTTCATGTGGCATCTTTTGTTGTTTTTTACTGATAGGGAAACATAGTCTAGGCTTCCTGATTAAGATGATGCCAGATCTGGTCACAGGCAAAAATAAACAATTAAAAAATGCATTCATGACTTAATATTATTCAGAAGAAATATTTCTCCTTTATTCTGAATTTTTAATTCAGTCTCTGTGTTTTCTTGCTTTTTCTGAGGGTGATGTAATCAAAAAGAACTCTGCCTTACCATACTGTGTCGTCATTGTTTCAAAGAGCTCACACCCTTTTTTATTTAACTCTCAAAACAATCTTAAGAAGAAGTTGTTGATAAAAGTTGATAAAATACCTTGTTGATTTCTCAGAGGAAACTAAAGCTCAGAAAGGTTAAGTGACTCGTTCAAGATCACGCAGCCATTGATAAAACATAATCCTAATCTTTACTCTTAAATCTACTAGTTTAAAATCATAATGCCACTAGCTGTATGATGCAATTACCATTATTTATACACTGCAACTCACAAGGGTTGATAAGTGAGCTTAACGTAGGCAAAAGAAATTTAAAATGCAAATAGTTTAATATGTGATATAAAATTGTTTTCTGTAGTTAAGCGTTACTAGAGTGTGAGAGGTACTTGTTTACTCATCAGAATGTGAGGTTTACTGCAAGTGCTATTTTCAAGGAAAATGAAGATGAAGAGGTGTGCTAGTTTTAAAAAATCATAGAGCTATAGAGATAACTCATTTGGGATGTAAGAGGTATCTTAAGAAAAGATGCAGAGAAGAATGTACTTGTGCAAAAAATGCAGCATGTTGAAACTAAGAGCCATTTAAAAAATTAGTAGAGGGAATCAAGAACAAAAGATTAATCAAAGAATGAAGAATGAACAGAGGCAAAATCAAATTATAAATTATATTGAATGAATGAAGAAAGGAAGGAATGAAGGAATAGAATCAGGGAAATTTTAAAGTCTAGGCTCCACAGAAGCTTGGAAGTCACTGACTCTTATTATTCATATACAGGGTTAGGAATTTATGTGCTGGACAGCTGCAGGGTGAAATGGGTCTGCAGCTTAGTGCTCGACCACTCCTTACCCTCAGCCGTCCACACACAATAAGCAACAGGCAGCAGTGCTCCCAAGAGCAGGCATATAACCTCACTGATGCTTCTTAAGTGGCCATAAAGTAGTTGGCTGAGCATGAAATTTCATCATTAAAGTTTATGCTTCGAGTTGGGGGGAGGGGAGAAGAAACAAAAATCAAGACTAGAAAAAAGAGGAGGAGGAGAAATTGCTAACAGCTCCTCTGAGAAACCCACATGGTTCCCAGAAGAGAGTTAACTTTTAGAGGGGAAAAAAAGACACCTGTGATTCTGAAACCAATGTGCTGGTAGCGCTTCCCTTTCCTGTGATCCAGAATGGAAGAGAAGGAGGGAGGCTGCAAAGAGGTTCTGCTTCTTGATGTCTGAACGTGCTAATGACAGCTGTGCTTTGCTGAGTTGTGAGAAGAAATGCCGATAACCTTCTCTAAACACAGGGGGAACAGGATTCTGTTCAAGTGACTCAAGGTAAAAAGCATTTGTTGGAAGAATAATTTGAATTCACATGGGAGTACAATGTGTGGCATCGATTTGGAAATTTACACACTGTTACTCAGATGACAGTAAGAAATGGCATTTCTTTAATTTCCTATAATTGCTCTCCTGTTTCTCCACGTCTTCTCCATGCTCAGCAGACTGAGGTTAGGTTGGAGTAGGGAAGAGGTGTCCGTGCTTAACCATTAACAGTCTTTTTGTCTCTTCCAGACAACATGGTCTGTTGTGGGCGTCCACTCATGTGTCTTTTTGACAAATAGTGTCATTCACACCACCTTCTCCCTGCTGTGACCTAACATGGCATCTGGGGTGAGAGGCAGGAAGCAGAGTTTTGGAATGCACCTGAATGTCAACACTGGGGCTCATTTCTGCAGTAAGGTGGCTGATCTGGTCTGGGCTTTGGGCTGGTGGTCACAGATGTGCTCTCTGGTCTAGTCATCTGCTTCTTCATTTCAACCCTGGGCTTCTGGTAGTTAATCTGCCCTCACAGCACCCTCACGTCAGTGCCACAGAACACACACAAATGTCTGGGTCCTCTGCACACCACAAACAAGAGACAGGAAGCCCTGGGTTCTGTCTCAGATCCATCTCTCTGGCCAATTTTCCCCAACAAACTGTTACTACCATCCCAGACTTGGACCAAGGCCTTGCAGCACATCTCTCTCTTTCCAGGCAAAAAAGTGAAGAAAAGGGGCAAAAGATCTATTGATTCTAGATTTCTCTACAAACTTTTCCACATATGAAAGTCAGAAGCCACTCTTCTAACTTGCCTACTTTTCCTTCTCTTTCCAGACTTCACCAGCTGAAGGGGACCATCTCTCCTTTTCCTTTTCCTGTCTAGGAATTTTTTCTTCTAATTTCCCAGGGACACTAAACATCAGGGCTTAGCTGTCATGGTAGATGGGGAACAAGGAGAGAAATCTGCTTACCAATAAGAGAGCACATAGCAAGTCGTATTTACAAGTTATTTCCCTCATTAAGTGTATGCCCTGTCATAGATTAGAATCAATTACGATGATATAAAATTCAAAGATTACTTGCTATTACTGGAATGCAAGTGGAATAGAATTTTTAGCCAAACAATGTATACTAATTTTATAAGGAAAACGTTTGGAGTCTAAAGCCAGGAAAATGCAGGTGGCTTTACATGAGATTAAAATATTCTTTTGCCAAGTGGAAGGACCATAAGAATTAAAAACTAAACAATGATTTTTTTTAAATGATGGCTCATATTTAGTGTCAGAAGAGGAATGTCATATTTCATCCCGGAGAGGGTGTTTTCAGCACTGTATCACTCCTCCTGCCAGTCGGGCATTTATCCACATGTGCGCAGAGAAACGTTGCTTTAAATCACCATCCTGAGACTTCGAAGCTTTACTTTTCTTAGAGTAGCCTCATTTTATTTTATTCAGGAGAAGCTACAAGATACCTAGTTGTATCTTGGGAATCATTAGGAAGGGGTAGATAACCCTTTATACTGTTCAGTTTAAACTTTTTCCTGAAATAATTGACTAACATAATATAATACCAAGAAGTTGATGTTGATGTTTCAACGACTGGATATTCCTTAAGTTTGAGAAAGATTTTATAAAAATAGGAGAAAAGAAGAACTGCTCTCCATGGAAGCTTCTACCAAAAATGCACTGCTTTGCTGCTTTCATTCAAATATTTATTGAATCTTCACTGTTCTTTAGGCACCTTAATTGACCCTAGATGTACAAAATGGAAAGATACTGTTCTCATCTTCAAGGAGCTCAAATTCAATTCTATTTAGCAGGTGGTTTGGTTCCATGATTCTTCTTTGTATTGTTTTCATTCTGCTTCCCAAAACACTAAATTAAAATTAACACACACACAAATATTTTAGTTCCTAGTTCTTCACTCTGGGCGTCTGACAGCTGTGTGCTGTGTGTTTATAAATGAGTCCCATGCACGTATTCACCATTTTGAATGTGGTCTCCCAGTGATTATATTTTTTGCTTCCTTGTTCATTTGCCAGAAATAAATTATGAAGAATATAAGATAATAGGCATGATTCTTTGGTACATTCATTATGTGGTTTTTATTTTAAAAAAGAGAGAGAGGAAAAAAAAAAGAGAAAAGAATGTTTTAGGACCTCCTTTTTAACCATACTCTGAGTAAACATGTCCTTGAAATACGCTTCTAACTTTCTCTATTTTCATTAGGTTGATACTCCCCTAAGACTGTTACATGCCATTATCATTAGAACAGTGCCTTGTGTATCTTGTTTTCATCCAAAGTGAACACAAATAAACACATCTACATTAGAGTACAGTGTGTTTTTATACTCATCAGGAAAAAAACCAGAAATGCTTTTTTCCTGCTGGAGATTTTTAATTGCAAAACTCCCTTAATGGACCTACATTACATATCCAAGATTCTGTAAACTCTTGTCTTCATTTTATATTCTACTGGCCTCGCCCTTATGCATTTCAAAATCAGAACAAAGAGCCAGTCAAGGAAAGAAAATCCTTACCAAGCACTGTTCTAATACAGCTGCCTCCTACTCTTTGACCTCATGTTGATTAGCTTCTTGGTTTTATAATGAATTGATAAGGACTTTGTAGAGATTACAAACCCTCACAAGAGTCATCAGCTACCAAAGCAAATTCCATGGGCTTTGTAGGTGAAATGTGGTAATAAATGGAATGTGGATGAGAGAAGGGGAACAATGACAGCTGTATGATCCTACTGCAGGAAAAGGGAAAGAAAAAAAAAGTGATATTTAATTCCTTCAGTGTCTTGAGAATCCATCACTCAGACAGAACCCTTAACAGAAATCTAATTCTCCAGTTACTGGACAAAGTTAATTAATTTGCAAATATATTTCATCTTCTAAGTGACAGCCTTGTCTTCTCTAGGCAGTGAGGAAATAGGAGGCTAAAATCAGAGCACGAAACACTGGTGGGCTCACATGACACGATGCTAACCCTGGAGAATCGAGGTGACACTAGCTCGTTACAGCTCCTCTAAATGAGCTCCTTGTAAAAGGAAAATATTTTGAGTACGGTAGTGAGGGGGGCACGTATAGTGCTCTCCATGTGCTTCTTCTAATTGCTCTGCCATCCACTTAAGTTTCTTCAAAGGAACGCTGCCTGCAGGGACAGGGGTCCTCTTGGTTTTTGTCATCAGTCCCAAGGCAGGATGGGGAGATGTTGCCTTTGTTTCCTGATTGCTCCAATTACTGTGTTCCTTGCCTCAGTCTCCCTTGCCTTCACTTTGAATCCACTCATCCTGAGTGGGCATTTTTCAAATTAGTTAGTGACTTGCAGTGGCCAGATTCGAGCACAAGACTCAGTAAAACACAATAAGATTCTTGCTCGGACCATTTATTTTCTGTATAACAGATTTCTGAATATGAGGATTCTTTCCCTGTATCCACATCACTTCATAAGCTTGTATGCTTCTGGGGCATTGGCAGAATAATTACAAAGTCAAAACTGGGGTAACCGGAGAAGAGGGAATAAAAGTCTACGTTCAGAATGGAGTCAGGCTTTGCCTTCTTCCCAGCCCGGGTAGTTCTCTTGTATGGGAAGGCTGGGCTTCTTGGGCCCATGTGCTGACTCAGCAACATCCTAGCTCTCAGAACACAAAGGAGGAGAGAGTGCTGAACAGCGCAGTGGGCAAGGGGAAGGGGCTGAGGACAAAGTTGGAGACTCATAAAAGGGAAAAGATCGTGCAGGGCATTGTACTAAATGTTTGAGTTTGGCTTGTGTTCTAAGTGCAGTGGGAAGCTACTAAAAGATATTTAAATAGGTGAATTAAATGAATTGAATTATGTTTTTACGAGAATTTTCTGACTGTTGTATGGACACATGAGCCAGGAGTGTGATCAGGGTTTATGCTCTCAGAGTCCTGGTCAATGAAGACGGTGGATTGAAAATGTTGATAGACTGATTATATGTATGAGAGGTATAGGTAAAGGACTGAAGTAGAAGATGAGCGAAAATCAAAGGTGTCTGCTAGGTATGTGATTTTGAGCAAATGAGTAGACATAAGCACCAGAAATATCAGTCTTTTTATAACTTGGGCCTTGACATGCTGTTATTAGTTTTTGTCCAAAGGGTGGGAACACCACCCCCTAATCTGTTTGGTGATCAGACTCTTAAAACAAACTTTTCTGGCTTTTCTTACTCTGTTTTCTGCCCTTGAAATTGCCCTTTTCAACAGTGCATTGGCTGGGATGCCCTTGTTACTCCCTTCTAGACCTCCTCGTACTGATACCTGCACTGAGATTGAAGCTATGCCCAAATCTCTTTTGGGAAAAGCCCTGTTGCTTTTGCTCAGACACTCCCTTCCACCCTCTGATATTGGATCTCCCAGCCTCCCACCCGGAACTTGCACTGCCTTTGTGATCGGTAGAGTTTTCTATCCTGGCTCCTTGTGTTTGGAGTCTATTTCACTCTGATTGGCTGAGCCTTTCCCTACTAAGGCTTGAAATAGGAAAGACAGTGATATCAGAATCTGTAGCAGGTTTTCACAGAAACTTCCTCTTGCTTTGAGGCCAGTATCCCTAGATATACATACTCTGAAAAGTACCCCCCCTCCAGCTTTGGCTGTCCCTAAGCATCACTAGCATTATAGAAATATCAATTGGTTTATCTAAAGCACTCAGTCCATTACATGTTCGGAATGGTCTATTATAATGACCAAAGGCAACACTCTAGAAATCATTATGCAATTATGAGGAACTCTAATTAAAGGAGTTTCTGCAAAAAAGAAGAAAAGGTATTTTATTAAATAGAGAAAAGGAGAATAAAAAGAGAGAAAACAGTGTGTGTTCCTTTCCAAAGATCAGAGCTATTCCATGTCTTGTTAGTGGGCATCTGTTTGAAAATGTGAAGCTACACATCTCATTTTCTATCTTGAAAAGCAGAAAAGCAAAAGTACCATTTCTGTTCATTTAGTAACCAGAGATTTACTTCTACGTTAGTTTTACAGTATACCAATCAAATGAATTGTACCTAAATATTCATTTTATTCTGGTGCTATAGGTCCAGTGAACTAATGAACAAGAGAACTATTTGCTTCATTCACAAGCATAGAATTCTGCTACCAAAAAAAAAAAAAAAAAAAAGAAAAGAAAAGAAAGAAAGGAAAAGGAAAAGAAAAAGAAAAAAACACACTTTAAAAAAAGAGAATCTATAAACCAGTTTTTAAAAAATGATCAATCACCTCCTGCAATCTAAAAATGGGGATATAAAGCAATTTTTATAATTCCAGATAGCACTAAAAAGCTTGAAATTGCTTCATTCTTTTAAAAGAAAACATTATTCTACCTAAACTTTCCACCCAGTTGTCATGACAACCTTGCCATTTTCTCCCATGTAGAGACAATTAGATATTAACCTGGGCATTTAGAGAAAGACACTTCGAACTCAGAGAAAGACTTGTTGATTTGTGCTTGGCTGAGTAGACCAAAGAATTACTATTATAATTCTTCCCAGAGCTAATATTCTCTGAGCCTTCTAGGCCATTGTCTTGGAAAGGAATTGCTCTGAGTTTCACAAATAAACTGAACACAGTCAAGGAAAATGGAATATGAAAGGGGTTGTGTTAACTAGTACTCTACTAGCTGGATAACTAGAGAAGGTCACATTTTTTGGTTTCTTTGACCTAAATCTTTAATACAGTGACTGTCACCAGTATAGATTCGTACAAATTGGAAGAGTAATTTACCTGTGATTTAATTGGGGGAAGTGGCAGGAGATTGTTTCTCTATGCCTTAACAAACAATAGTTATTAAATCTGTAGCCCTGACTCTTCCATGTACTTACATATCTTGTGAGAGACAGCAAGGGAGGCAGTGAAATGGAAAGCACTTGAGAATGCAGAAATTAATCCATCCTTTATTAGGGTTTTTGTCTAACTGGCACTCTTCCTTTTCCCATTAATTCAGATAATAAAATTCTTTTTTTTTTCTCATTATCTTCTTTGCTATTAAAGTTTTGTTCTTCCTTACCCAGTAATGTCAGAGTGGGAGAAGGGTGGAAGCATATGTTTGGGAAAGAGGATCTGTTTTAGATTAAATGGACACATAAAACAAATCTGAGCATTGTTGTCACAGAGCATTTGTTTTACTCCAAGACCACACTATTCTTTGGTTAATGTAGACATTCACATAGACTGGAGCTATCCCCAAAACATGTAGCGGATGAGGAACCAGGTAAATGCAGTAAAAAATGCGACTCAAAAAGAACAATAATTTTTATCTGGAGAAAAAAAAAATAGGGCTTTTCTCTTCAACATACTAACCAAGAGAAGCAATATATTTTCTAATTATGCTGTCATTGTTCAAAATATTTAGGGAGCTCTTCTCCTGGAAATTGCTTCTAGAATCTTTGCGTGTCATTTTGATTGCCCTAAGAGAAGCAACTCTGCATCTTTTGAGAGTAAGCCAAGTCTGTTAAAAAGGTGGATATTCAAGTTCAGAAAAACCATTTCTACTTTAGTGGGTTGTTTTTTTTCTTTCAGTTTTTTAAAGGAGCAACACAGATTGCATTTGTGTGTCACGAGGGAGGGGTTAGGAGTGGGTGGATCGGTTTTGTCAGGCTGCTTTAATAAAATACTACATCCTGGGTAGCTTAAATGACAGGAGTTTGCCTCCTCGCAGTGCTGGGGGCTGCGAGTCTGAGATCAGGGTGTCCACCAGCAGGACTGGGTTCTTCGAGGGCTGTGACCTAAAGATCTGTTTCAGGCCACTGTTCTTGGCTTGCAGATGAATGGTTTCTCCCTGCGTCTTCACAGTGTTCCCTCTGTACATGTCTGTGCTCAAATGTCCTTATCCTATAAGGACATCAGTCGTATTAGATTAAGGCCCCCCCTAAAGACTTCATTTTAGCTTCATTACCTCTTTAAAGACCCTATTTCCAAATGCAGTCACGTACGTACTAATGTACTGGAGTTAGAATTTCAACATACGAATTTAGGGGGAAGGAGCACAATTCAGTCCATCGTAGGAGGTGTGGCTTCTAAATAGCATCTAAAGGCAGTTCTCACAGGGAAGTTTCTATGGAGGAAAACACTCCTTGGATGTTGTTGCATCAGTTATCTTTTGCTGCATAACAAACCATCCTAGGATTTAGTGGCTTAAAAAGTATTATTATAATTCTTATAATTCTATAAGATGGTCTGGTGATTTTTTTTTTTTTTTTTTTTTGCTGGTTTCACTTGGGCTCACTTACACGGTTGCATTCAGAAGGAGAGTCCTCTGGATGGAAAGATACACAATGGTCTCATTCGCATGACCGGCAATTAGTTCTAGAGGAAGGATGTTCACCTCCCTTCACCAGAACTCTCATCCTTTAGGATGCTGGACCAGCTTCCTTGCACGCTAATCACAGAGCACTGTTCTGAGAGGGCACAGGGAAAATGCAAGGTCTCCTGAGGCCCAAACTCTGAAACTCTTATGTTTTCACTCAGGGGAGATAAATAAGTCATGGGGATGCAATGTGCAGCATGGTGACTATCATTAATAATACAGTATTATGTATTTGAAAGTTGCTAAGAAAGCATATCTTAACAGTTTTCATCTCAAGGAAAAAATATTTGTAACTTTGTATGTTAACTACATTTATCGTGGTGATCATTTTGTGATATATACTAATATCAAATCATTATGTTTTACATCTAAAACTAGTATAATGAATGTTATATGTCAATTATACCTTCAAAAATGTTACATTCCCTTTTGGTCAAAGCAAGTCATAGGCTAACCCCAATTTAAAGGATTAGGAATAGATCTCACCTCTTGATGGAAGGAACTACAAATAAATTGTGTCCATATTCAATCTGTCACACATGTATAAATTCTGATGTTTGTTGAAATACTCGTTTTTCCTTTTATGCCATGATTTTTAGTTCTGTTAACTTTTTAGAGGGACATAGTGGCACACACAAACCAAAATAACTCTTAAAATTCCCATTATTTAGAGGCTTTTTGGGGGGTTGGTAGTTAGGTTGATTTGCTTATTTATTTTTAGAGGAGGCACTGGGGATTGAACCCAGGACCTCATGTATGCTAAGCATGCGCTCTACCACTTGAGCTATTCCCCGCATTGTTTAGTTTTTAAAAACATTTTATTCCTGCTTCATCTTTAAAGTGTATTAATTTAATTAAGTATTACATAAATCTTTACTAAAAGTCATTTGTTTTCTTCAAGTATATGGTGACCAGATAAAGGAGAAGTTTCTGAAGAGTAGAAAACAGAGGCTCACAGACAGAGGGTCTTAGGCTATTCCATGTTCCAAGGAACAGAGAAAAATAGTTACCCAGATAATTAGAGCCTTCTTGTAAAGATACATGAACAAGCAAAGGACTTGGAAAATTCTCCACTGAGTCAAACCAGGCTGCATAAGAGTTAGTACATCATAGTGGGCATGTGGTATATAGAGCATGGCAATTGTATTCGTTTCCTACCAAAGTACCACCAGTTTGGTGGCTTAAAACAGCAAAAATTTGTTCAGAGTTCTTGAGGCCAGAAGTCTAAAATCCAATATGGCTCTCCTTTCTCTAGGAAGTCCAGGAGAGAATCTTTCCTTGCCTCTTCCAGCTGCTGGTGGCTGCCCTAGTGTGCCTGGGTTTGTGGCTGCATCCCTACAACCTCTGCCTCCATTTTCACATTGCTTTCTTCTGTGTGTGTGTGTGTGTGTGTGTGTGTGTGTGTGTGTGTGTGTGTGTGTGTTGTCTTCTGTTGTCTTCCTCTTATAAGGACATCATGATGGGATTTATTGGCCCCACCCAGATAATCCAGGCTAATCTCCTAGTCTCAAAATCATTAATTTAATTACATCCACAAAGATCCTTATTTCAAATAAGATAATTCACAGACTGTAGGGATTGGGACTTGTTTATCTTTGGGTGGCAATGACTCCACCTAATATAGCAATCACCAGCATCAGGCTTTCTCCAGCCTCTAGAGTTGAGCTGTTAGGAAAAAACAAAGAAAATGTAAGAAGGCAAGGTAGGTGTGGGTAGTCATCTGTGCCAGCCTGCAGTGCTCGCCCTCATCATCCAGCCCTTCGCTCAGTCATATTCTGTATGTGTGGCTCTCTATCATTTAGGATTCTGAGGTTCTTCTAGGTTGCAGTAAATATAAGATAAGAGGATATGACCCTAATTTTTTTTCCTGTGAGTAAATCCCCTTGTGTTGAAACATCTGTGTTGAATCTCCTGAATCCCACTGTAGGAGAGGCAGCTAAACTCAGCAGAGAAGAGATCAGCCTTTCTCTGAGTTATAGAGGAGAACACAGAATGCCTTCCTAGATAAAACAGCCAGATCAGAGATCCAGCTCTGAACCCCCACATCCCAGAGACAACCTAGAAGAGTAGGAACGGTGCCTTGCATTCAGGGGGCAACTTATCCCATTTTTTAAAAATTTTTATTTTTATTGAAGTGTAATTGATTTGCAATGTTAGTTGCAAGTGTATAGCAAAGTGATTCAGTTATATATACATATATATATATTTTATTCTTTTCAGATTCTTTTTCATTATATGTTGTTACAATAAATGGAATATAGTTCCCTGTGCTATACAGTAGGACCTTGTTTATTTTATATATAGTCAACTTATCCCATTCTTCATCCATTGAAGTCTTTGTACCAACCCTTAGCCCTCATTAAAAAAAAAAGTGCATATGCATAATATTTCACATATAATTTTAGGAGGAATAATAATTTGAAGTGTAGCATAAGATGAATTATATGCTTCACAAGAGCAGGAATCTTAAACTGTTTGTATTTCAAGTACCTAGAATAGGAGTAACTTAAGCTTTGTTAAAAAAAAAAAAAGCTTGTTTTAAGAGGTTTCAACAGGCGCGAGATCTAGTAATAATCTTTCCACGGAGCATGAATTCTTGAAATCAGTTAATGCTTTTAGGTTTATGACTACCAGTTACCTCATGTAAGCATAGTTTCTAAGGCATGAGGCCATTCTAGTACTTTCTTTAAGCCACATTAACTAACTTGTGTGTAGCAGTGTCACTTTATGTAAGTCAGGTGGGGTTTGAGAAGAAAATCTCTAAGGATTGTAAAATTGCCGTGAATCATCTGGGTGGTTTGTTAAAAATACTACTTCTGGAGCCAATTGCTCCAAAAATTCCAATTCAATAGAGATATGATACACAGTGATTCAGATACAGATGTCTGGGGAGTGCGTTTTGAAAAACATTGTCTTCAGCCACATTCCAGAACTCTGGGGTTTCGATATATTTTAGCAAAGCTAACACAGGAATGCTATTGGACAGATGGCATGGATGAGATGAGGAAAGACAGTAATGCCCCAAACAGTGCATTTCTAATTTGTTTTCATGACATTTTGAAGAACTGAGTCATCTAATTTGTAAGCACCTCTTCTGGCCACAGTAATAGGATAATGTTTATTGAAACAAAATACCTAGAATTGAGCCTCCGTCAAAGACGAGAATTTCTTTGTCTTACAACAAAAAAGAAATGGCGCTCTATCTTCATTGGTGTTGGTTCTCTCCTAGACATCTGTCATTTCAGCATCCATGTCATATTTTTCAGTTCCACTTTGTAATCCTTTATCAAAGAAAGAACATGCTGGCAGTTTCTGAAAACATTTGAAACACACATCCAAACAAAAAGACCCAGAGAGGAAGCTATGCTTTTGTTGATGAAAATAAGCTATCTGTGTGATCATCATGTATCTATCCATGCATCTGGAGAGCAGTTCTCAGTTACAGACAATTATGGTACTTTAACGAAGCTCTGTGTTTAAATCTTATATCATCTGTTGTCACCCAAGTTAACTCTGTTAAAAAAATAAATATGAGGGTAAGGTATTGAACCTACATTTGAACTTTTTTTTTTTTTCCTTCCTGGGGATTTCAGAGCAAGGTCATGCTTTAGAATAATAGGTTATTTGATAAGGTTCTAATGATCAGATTGTCCCCAGGAAAACTAGGACAGAAAAGGCTATGTTTAGCAAGCCCTGCCTCTAGCAGAGAACATCAAGAACCCTAGGAGAAGTGTCTGGTCTGGCTTTCTTTTTTTTTTTTTTTCCACCAAGAGACATTGGTAACCATCCTGTAGGTTCTTCCTGAGATGATTGACTCTGGGTTTGTCTTTGACAGAGCATCCAGATACCTGAGAAAAATGTTAATTCAAAATGTGTTACTGAAGTCTCTGAGTACACATACATGTGACAGACCATTAGAACATTCATGCTTCAGAAGACACATAATTTGAAGACATATTTAAATTGTTTCCTTTTACACTGATGGTGGGAATGTAAAATGGTACAGCCACTATAGAAAACAGGGTGGAGATTCCTCAAAAAATTAAAAATAGAACTACCATCTGATTAAAAAATCCCACTTCTAGGTATATATCCAAAGGAAATAAAATAAGCGTCTTGAAGAGATGTCTGCACTCTCATGTTCATTGCAGCATGACTTACAATAGACAAAATATGGAAATAACCTGTGTCCATTAATAGATGAATGAATGAAGAAATGTGGTATGTATATATATATATATATACACACACACACACACCACACACACACACACACCACACACACACACACACACACACACACACGCATATTATGGGATATTACTTAGCCATAAAAAAGAGTGAAACCTTGCCATTTGTGACAACATGGATGGATCTTGATGGTACTATGCTTGATGCAAGGTATGATTTTATAGTTGTGAAATGAATAAGTCGTGGAAATGTACATCATGGTGACTAGAGTTAATAATAACTGTATTGCATATTTGAAATTTGCTAAGAGTAGATCTTAAAAGTTCTTATCCCAAGAAAAATGTGTAACCATGTATGGTGTGGATGTTATTTAGATTTGCTGTGATGAGCACTTTGCAATATATACAAACATTGAATCATTATGTTGTTCACCTGAAACTAATATAATGTTATATATTATACTTCAATAATTTTTAACAATTCAGCACTATATATCTTGTTTTTTTAAGTTGTATACCTCTTTCTAATCATATTTTTGACTAGATTTTTTAGAGTTCACTTTCAATAAAGCATAATTATGATAACAAATTCCTAGAAAATTTGAATAATATAATTAACTCATTTTGTCTAATAAATATATATTACTTTAGTCCTTAAAAATAGAGAATAGAACTTACTTTTAGTCAATTATAGAATATTTTTAAAAATGACCATATGTTAGCTTCAAAGAGACTCCTCAATAAGTTTGAAACCAAAAAGAAAGAATGCACATTCCCTTTTTTTGACCAATCTATGCTTATGCTAGAAACCATTGACAAAAATAGAAACTAATGGACCCAATGAGATGGAAATTAAACAAAATGATCAAAACGTATACTATAAGTAATTCATGTCTAAAACAAAACCAAAAAACAAAAACAAAAACAAAAACAAAAACAAAAGTACAGAATACTTAGAAAATAGTGACTGCATTAAAACTTTTATGATGCATATTAAAAATGTGACTGAAGGAAAATGAATGGTGTTAAATTATTATATAACTAAGAAAACTATTCAATTGAAAAGATGGAAAAAGAGAAACAAACAGTTCTAAAGATATTTTAAAATTTTAATTGAAAAGATGGGAAAAGACCAACAAACAGTTCCAAAGATATTTTAAATTTTTAAGTGTAATTAATTTAAAAAGAATGATAAATATCTCTAAGTGCTGATTGTAAAAAAAATAAAGGGTCAGTATAATAAAGAAAGGAGAAGATATAATGCATAAAATCAGAAATAAATTAGATCAAATAGCCCTTAAGAGGAAAATAGAAGAATAATAAGGGAATGTTTTTCAGAATTTTCAAAAATACTTTGAAAACATGAATGAAATTAAAGTTTTTTGGTTTTTTTTTAGGAAACTGGAAATTATCTAAATTCAAATAAAATACATAATAGCTACTCAGCCAAGTTATCAAAAACAGACATTGACAAAGTTATCAGATAGCCAAATACCAAGAAAACAGCAGCTTCAGAAATATGCTTAGGTGCTTTCTTCATCTTCCAGGAAGATACTGCTAATATTACACACAAGAAGAAACCACTATTTTTTCTTTAAAAAAAAAAAACCTGAAAACAATATTTTGAAAAAGAAAGTAAAGATCATTTTTTCATGTGATTATTGATACAACCATCATAAAGGGAATATTACCAAAATGAATTCAGGAGTAAGTGAATATAATTTTACACTGTGATCAAATGAGGTCCTGCAATTTCAGAACTGCAAGGATGGTTCAAGAACAGGAATTCTATTAAAATATTTCAGCTATAAAAAAGTTAATAAGGGAAGATATGTTCATCTTGATAGAAGTCAAAAGCACATGGGGAAAATAAATTCAAACTTTAGAGAAATTTAAAACACCTTTGCAGCAGTTGAAATTAACAGTATAAATACTGGGAAAGGAAAAATACTATTATATCTGTACATTATATGATTTTATGTCTAGTAAGCCATATGAGTCAACTAAAAACAATTAGAAATAATAAGTAAATCTAAAAAGGTGGTTGATTACAATATTAATATACACAACAGTTAGAAACAAATAGAAAGTTAAAGGAAGAAAAATTCAATTTACTAAACCAATAGCAAAGATACGCCATTTTAGAGCACACTTAATCAGCAATGTGTAGGTAGATCCAGTACGATGAAAATGTTGCAATTCCACTGAGGAACAACAACAATAACAACAAAAAAGTCTTGGGTAAATGGAAGCACATACTCTGGAAGACTCTAAAATTATATCTAAAGTAATAAATAATTGTAATCTCAAAATACCAATAAGACTTTTGGGGCACTTGAAAAATTACTACTAATTAAATTTTCTCTAGAAAAAGAAACATTAAAATATCCAGAACATTTCTAAAGTAATTTGGGGAGGTAGGGAGGCTTTCAGACAGTAAAACATATTTTAAAGCCACGGTATTAAAAATTAATTTAATATTGACCTAAAAGTAGGCAGAGTAATGGAAGAGAATAGACACATCATAAATAGGCTAATATTTATATGAAAATTTATATCCTAAAGGTGATGTGCAAACTGGATTCAATAAATAGTGTTGGGGGTTGGGGCAGTTAACTAGCAATTGGAAAAAAAACATCTTGACTCATATCAGACTCCTCTCTCATAATACATACCAAACGAATTAAAGGTTTACATTATTAAATGAAACCCTAAGAAGCCAGAAGAATTCAAGAATGTGTTTTTTCTTTAATTTTGAAGTAATGAAGCTTTATCTAAATAGGGAAAAAATGTAAGTATTTATACTTTTATGTCCCACATACATAATAGTGATTAAATATCCATATTGCCAAAAAAGTCAAAAGATAATTGATAAACTAGAGAATGATTTATCTTTAAAAAAGTAAGGCAAAGAGCTAATTCCTATGATATACAAGCCATTTTTATAAATAAAATAATCTTAATAAATACCACAATTAAATAAAAGGCATAAACAGGGATCACACAAAAAAAGGAAGTGAATTATTAGTCATGCTCGACTTTTATATTAAAAGAAATGCAAATTTAAGCAATAGTGATGTGTCAGTAAGATTAGCAAGATTACATTTTTCCATAGTACCACAAATTGTTAGAGAAATAGGGAAGTGTGCACTAACTTATTCCCGTGATGAGAATATAAATTGGTATACATTTTTGAGGAAAAATTTGGTAAAATATCTAGCAAAATATTAAGCCTACATACTTGTTCAATCATCCGGTCCACCTCTAAGCCGTTTCTCCCATAGAGTTGCTTGTACATGTGAACAAACATGTATGTCCAGTGATTGTCCTTGCAAAATTATTTTTAATAGCCAGAAAACTGGAAATAACCTAAATAAGTATGAATACAGACTGGTCAAATTAGTTATATACTAATATTAAAAGATGGTCAAAATATATCAGTAAGTAAATGAAGTAACTATGGTTTCATTTGTATGAAAAAGACTAGAAGAAAATATATCAAAAAAATGAAACAAAACTGAAGCAGGGGTTTGATTTTGCAATTGGAAATAAAGATTAGAATGTGAAAGAGGAGGTGTTTTATTTGTTGTAATTTTCTGGTTTGTTGTTTGATGAAAATGTATTACTTAGTAGCTGTAATAGTAGTAAGTACCTTTTAAGCTGTGAATGAAGTCGGGAGATGTGAGTCAGCAGCAAGAATGGCAGGTCTTAGGCCTCTCGGACTTGGTGATGCTATCAGGAAGTTTCTCACAAGTATTAGTGGAAGAGGTAGTACTTTTAGTTACTGTGAATCCATAATGGACTTCTCAATTACATAATCCTAACCTCTGGGTAACTATACACCAATGAGGAAATATATTCTCTACATTTATCACAAAGGTAAATGGGCAAAGATAACCGATTGGGAGACTTGTTGGGTGAAATAATGGAAACAGCAGAAAACCTGAAGCCAAGGGATCGAAACACAGTTTCTGGTTTTTATATTCCCTGGGTGTGAGTGTTCAGTCACTTCACGCCTCTGAGCCTCAGTTTTCTCACCTGTAAAGTGAGGATAATAATGTTTAGCAAATCAAAGAGAGTGATAAGAAAGATTTCATAAACAGTATGCTACAAAACAAATAGAAGTTTGGTTTGGTTTTGGAGGAGATACGTCATACTTTATATCTCCCTTTACCTTTGTCAGAGCTGATAGTTTTATTAATCAACATGCATTCTAAGTCAGAATAGTCAAAAAATGATGGTGACCCCAGAATTTGCACAACCCTAAATTTCGAATAAGTTTATATGCACTAAAATCAAAGAAGAGACATCTAAATGGTCAGTCTCATTTCACTAGCATTGTGTGCCAAATATTAACCACACATCTCTTCTCTTCTTTGCCCTACATCTGACATCTGTCTGTTTCTATTATTTGCTATTTTAACTAAAATATTTTCTTTATCTCTTCTCTTCTTTGCCCTATATCTGACATCTGTCTCTTTCTATTTGTTATTTTACTTAACTAAAATATTTTCTTTATCTCTGTTTATTGGAATTTCTGAGCATCAAATGAAGGTATGATCTGTTCAGTCATTCCCTGAGCAATGATGTATCAAATTCATTAAAACCAGAGACCAACTTAGAAAATGAGAGATGAATATACAAATTAACCCTGGAAAATCACTATTTAGTTCTTGTTAACAGTAATTCTTCTGCATAGAGTGGAAATGAGGTTAGCTTTTATGTGATTGATGATTTACCTGTTTCACTGCCATAAAAACACTCAACTTTACTTTACCTACATGAGTGCTATTTCTCTGCATGAAGTAAAAAATCTTTCATAATCTGGCAGCATTATTTCTTCCAATCCTGACTTTTCATTATTTCCCATAATTAACCTTCTTCTATACCTAGTCATCTAATATGCCCTGTTAATTTCCCTCCCAGTCTCCGTTCATGAAAGGTTTTCCATCTACTCTTTGTGGTCCACTTTGTCTCCTCCCTGCTCTGTGAAGCTTCCCCTCCCCCACCACACTCTGACCATCTAGATCTCTTCTTTCTCTGTTCTCCCATGGGACTTTATGTTTGTGTCATTCAATGTGACTCCTATTTACATTCAACTCAATGACATTTCTTGCCATTAAGTTACTTGAACCTTGAGCAATCTTTCTGGGCTTCTCTTTTCTCATCTATAAAATGAAGCAGATGAAGGAATTCAATGCTTTGAAGCAATGTTATTCAAAAAATATTTTTATTAATGCCCACTTTATGTGCTAGGGACTTAACAATGGAATAAAAAAGAATCAGTTACACTCTTACAGTGGTATCTGTGTCGGAAGAAAACACAATATTAGCATATTAAATGTTTATATCATGTAGTGAGTTAATGATGATAAAGGCTATACAGAAAATAGGTGAGGAATAGGGGGATTGAAGCACCAGGGGTAGGTCACCAGTTGGGTTACAATTTTAAATGAAGATGAACTTCCAGCTCTAATGTTACGAGTTTGTGTGTAGGTATTTGTATATTTCTCTGAGGAAGATTATAAATTCCAGGACAGTAGGAAATGTATCATCAGTGTCTGTTGTTTCATACTGTGAGGAATATGGTGACATGAATAAGAATTTAGATTTTGTTGTGAGAAAGACTTGAATGATTATTCCAGGTCTGCAAATCACTGGCTGTATGACCCAAAAGGTGCTTAATCTCTCCAAGCCCTTGTTTCTTCCTCTATAAAATAATGCCTTCTTTATAAGGTTGTTGTGAGAATGAAATTAGAGGGTTCACATGAAGACATTAGTATAGAGCCCTACCCATTATAAGCACTCACTAAATGGGAGTTACATCATTTATTCTATATAAAAGTTGACACTCACTATCTTTTTACTGAATTAAAAGGCACTGGATATTCTGTCCACTAAAATGAAATGTATTCTCATAAACACTCCTGGAATCTTTCACTTTCTCAGAAGCCCTTTATTCTGTATATGTTATATACAACAGAATCCCATGTATTCAAAAAGCAGTTGGGAAATCGGCAAAATCTCAATGAGGCCTGTAAATTAGATGATATTATTGTATTAATGTGATTTTGATAATTATACTGTAGTTATGCAGAAGAATACCGTACCTTTAGGAAATTCACAGTGAAATATTTATGCATAAAGGGGCATAATATCTGCAACTTACTTTCAAATGGTTCAAAGTATCTATCTATCTATCTTTTTGTGTTTCTGTATACATTTGGGAGTCTGAGGGTAGGTAGCATGAGAAATCTTACAACTTGTTTGTAATTCTGATATTGTGTCACAATAAAAAGTTACAATTAAAAATGTATTGCTGAGTGAGTGAGAGGCTAAATGTGAGAATGAGAACACAAAGTAATCCTATTATCATCAGGATTCACAAAACAAAATTGCTTATCCATCTGGTATACTTGATCCCCTCTGCAGCTTACTCTCAGAATTCTCAAAGGACACTAAGGTGTGGGATATTTGTAAGCTAATAATACAGGGGGAAAAGGTGAATTTTTAAGTGTCTCATATTTATGATGAAAATTTTAGCAAGTTGTAAAGAAAGCAACCTTTTTTTGATGAATGTTGCAAATGGCCGTTGTATAAAACTGCATTCACATTATGAGATTATTTAGGAAAGATAGGAGTCATGCTACAAATGATAAAGCAATATCCCTATTTTCTTTGTTTTCAGTAGGGGATAAAAGCATATGTAAATCCTGTGGATGCTTTTCTTAGTTTGACTCTATGTGTGTAGTTTGATATGGCTTACTGGAGATTCATGAATTCAGCCATCAAACTACACCAGGAATTTTATGATCAGATTCTGTTAAGTTTCTTTAAGAAAAATAAAAAAATAAAAGGCTTTCGTCCTCCTAGCCTCTTACTTTGAGCTTTACCAACTTATTAAAGTTTTATATTATTTTCTAATTAAATGCAGAACTTGTCTATGCAGCAGATATTCTAAGAAAACACGGAGATAGAGTAACTGAATGAAAAAAAGTCATAGAAGAAAATACCTATACCTTTTTATTTTTCCTTAAGATGTTCTGTGTGATTTGTTCTTAGTATAGAAGTGTGCTTATTTTGATATGTCAAGAGCTCTTGTTTTTCTCTTTTTCTGTTTTGTCTTAAAATAGCCAAGCAACCATCCAATCAGAATTTTATATATACATACACACACAAATATATATATACATATACACACACATATACGTATATGTATATGTGTGTGTATGTATATGTATATGTGTATGTATATATGTGTGTGTGTGTGTATATATAAACACATACACATTTTTCTTTATAGCTAGAAAGACCCCTTTTCAAAGAAAGAAAAAAAAAAAGATATGCCTAAATAAAAGCCCCTTTAATCAGTTACAAGAGTGCTGTACCAATTACTTCCCTACAGGGTGACCTTTTCATCTTTTAATGGCATTTTGGAATAAAATCGCCCTAACACGTTAGGAGTGTTATGTGTGTCACATTTCCAATTCTATTTTTCCTCTTGTTGGCACTGAATAAGGCCTAATGTATTCATGACCTAATTAGAGTAATTTTTGAATAATAATGACCTCCTGGGGGAGACTTTTTTCTTAGTACTATTCAGACACATTAACTAGAACAAGTGTTTCTTAATTTTTAAGTGTTTCTCTGGTTATTGGAAGCATTTTTGCTTCATTTAAAATGGAAATTATATAACAGGAATCCCTGGAGGAAATGCAAAGCACTTTGTGTTTCCTTCATGCTTTCTTCTCTGGAAAATGCACTTTTCCGGTTTTGCTGTTGCTGTGTTCATCTTTTCTTTCCTTCTCACGCATGTGACTGTACTGAGGAAAGACATATCACAACATTTGGGGAAAAAGCTTAAACAATTCAGACAGCTCTCTTCTTGAAGCTGTATCTGGTTTTCTGAAATTAGTTGCACAATGACTGTATTCCAACCATCTCCTTTTTCACTATCATATCCTTTTCTAAGATGAAAATAAATTATAAGAGACTCAAAAACAAGCATATTGATACATTTTGGAAAGATATAAATTACCTCCCACTTATGAAACAGGAAGTGGTTTATTTTGATTGTACCTTACACTTATTACGTGTGTGTGTGTGTGTGTCTTTGTATGCTCACTTTTCCGCGAAAGACCAACAGAACTGACAACATCATGCCCTGAAAATTTCTGCTGTCCACTCATCCATCTCCCCATGTGGATCTGCCCATCCCTTAATCTGACTTGATTTAGCCCTCCCTCCTCCACGGTCCTGTCATGCCCCTAGAGCTTTCAATCTGTCATCATTAAAATACCCTATATCACTGAACTCGTCTTCTCCCTCTTTACTTTAATGGAAACCTGACCATTACTTGAGGATCCAGATACAGCCATACCTGTCTTCCCTAATGACTGCCTTGCTCTCTGTAGCGCTGCAATGGAAAACAGGTCCTTGATGTTGAATTGGGGTACTTGCTCCTCACTGCCTTTTTTATTTATTTAGTTTTTGCCAGCCACGATGTTTTATTGTAGGAATGCAAAGTTGTAACCTAGTCGCAGTGTATGTGACCCCCTCGCCGCCAAACTGTATATAGGGCAAATAAATATGAATTTCGTAAGAAAATTACTCACTGCCTCTTTAGACCACTTTTCTTCCCTCCTCTTTCAAAACCCTTAGCTCCTCTGCAGTTCCCCATCAGACTGCATCATCTTTGCCACTGGATTTCAATCATGTAGCAGCTTCTCATTCTCCAAATTCTACTAATTGGCTCACGCTTTTTTGTTCTACCTCTGCTGCTATGTGAAATATAAACCTTCCAATACCTTAACCACTAACATAACTACTTCAGTAATCTCTCTCTCTTATATTTCACACTCATATGTGCACTCCAGCCATTCACTGGCCCCATCAGGACCAGCTGTTTTTCACCGAACATTTTTCTCATGTCTTCACTTGGCTTCTTACACGATGACTTTATTTTTCAGTATAATCATTCCCTTTCATCCGTGCTAACCCCCCCCGGCCTCTCTCTCCCACTTTCTTACTTGTGGAACAAAACTCCAAACCTAATTAAATACAAAATACCAGTCTTTTTGCATATCCATTTAAACAACTGAATTTGGCTTGGAAAATATCACACCGCTATACTAGCTAACCCTACCTGAATTATAATAACACAGATTTCAAACAGGCTTTCAGTACTACCCAACAATAGCGCTGTATTTTCCTTGTCGACTTTTCCTCCCATTCACTTAGGTGAATACTCCCCCCTTCTCTTCTTTGCTCAAATACACTCCCATTTTCCCAGTCTCTCTTGTTTCTGTCCAGTTCATATATGCTCTTTGGTTTAGGTTAAAGGGAAGAGGAACAAGAGTTTCTGTTGAACATGAGAGGAGTTTGGGGTTGTGGGGAAAGAATAAACCTGGTTGTTTTCCAGACTAGCTTGGAGACACAGAGGTTCTAGACGCAGCTCTGTTTCTAAATTGCTAGCTCAGTTTGGGCGAGTCTTTAGATTTCTTGGAAACTCTATTCAATTCTGAAATGAGATATGACAATGGAAAGCTTACTGGAATCCCTTATAGAAACAGACATTTAAGCAGAACCTCTAAAATCTGGTAATTATTGTGGCAATCCGCGTGTCAAATTCTGTATCCGTTTGTGCATTCTGATGGTTAAGAGCCTGGAGAGGATGTCAAAAGGGTACCCTGGAAACAGGAAAGATCGGGAGGTGAAAGGAAAGAAGTGTGTCTTCTAAAAGCTTAGTAGAATGTCCTTAGGTGCCCTTCTACACAATTATTTTTCAGATTAACGTGTATAACACCATTTTAACATTTGAGATAGATTTTGCAGTTAGATGGAATTCTCTGAGCTACTAGTTAGGGAGAAGGCTGTCCTGAATGTCATGTCTATTTTATGAAGGAAGGTGACAAGGCAACAAATAAGCACATATAAAAAAAAATAATCAAAACTTGAAAGATGAAACAGAGTCAGGGATCCTACTGTGTCTCCACAGTTTTAAATTAGAAACGTGTTACTATTAAAAGAAGCAGTGACTGAGTGCTGCTGGCTCAGGCCTGGTTAGAGAAGCAGTGCAGAGCCTCTGCTAACATAAAGGCACATAATACAAATTAGAAAAGGCATCACCCCTTGCGAAACCTTAAAGTATTTCCTCTGAATGAATTACGCAGAGTGCCTCCTGTGTGTGGACGAAGTGGGCATTTTCATGTTGTGATTGTAACTCTCTTCCTACCTGTGTTCCCAAGGGTGAGCAGCTTGGCAGGTAGGAGCACAGAGGAAATTTCAGCTCCCACTGCCCTCCCTTGGCCAAGTGTTCCTGTGCCAGGCACTACCTGCATCCGTGAGAAAGACCCTAGCGGTGTGAGTCTGTTTTTTCATGGACGCGCTGAAAGAAGTTAGGGATATTCAAGCTAAACCCTAACCTGCTGAAGCAAATACTTCAAAGGATGAGTAATTGCTTCCTCAATGCTTGGTGTATCCATCAGATAGGGAGTATTATCTGGCTAGGACAATTTCATTTAGAGTGGCATTTCTTATGTTGTTAAAAGCAGTGGGGGTTAATTAATTTTACAGTTAAAAACTATAGTCATCAATTAGAAAAGGAAATGATCCTGGAACAACTGGATATCTATATGTGAAAAAAGTGAAATGCAACCCCCACCTCACACTATGTATAAAAATTAATTCAAGAAGGATTTTAGACGTAAACATAAAGACCAAAACCATAAAGCTTCTCAAAAAAACCACCGGAGGGTACCATGAGATCTTGGGATACTCAAAGTTTTCTGCCATAGGATGGAGAAAGCTCAGCCCTAAAGAAAGCGGATAATTTGGATTTCATCAGAATTTAAAACTTTTGCTCATCAAATGACACCATTAAGCAGCTCAATAGGCCACATACTGGGAGGAAATTTTTTCAAGCATGTATCTGACAAGGGAGTAATATCCAACATATTTAAAGAATTTCTATAATAGAATAATATAAAGGTAAAGAATCAAATAAAATGAATGGGAAAAGACTTGAACAGCACTTCACAAAGAAAGATATGGATATAATATGTTCATAAGAAATCCATCATCATCATTAATTATCAGGAAAATTAAAATTAAATTCACAAGATAATATTTCACACTGACTGGAATGGGAAAAAAAAGTTAAACATTATAAATGGGGAGAAATTGGAACTCTTAGTTGCTGCTGGTGGGAGTGTTGAATGGTACCATTATTTAAGAAGACTTTTTGCAGATTCTTATAAAATTAAACATTTATATACCCTGTGACCCAGCAGTCCCATTCCAAAGAAATGAAAATATATTAATTTTGATCAAGAATCTTCATAGCAGCTTTTATTCATAACAGCTCTAAATTGGAAAAACCTGAATACCTGTAAGTGAGGGAATGGGTAAACAAAATTTGCTATATTCCTACAATGGAAAACCACTCCACAATAAGGAAGAACACACCACAGCAATATAGAGAAATTTCAGAAGTTTCTTACAACCATTTGAGCTGTTTAAATTGCTGCTGAACTATACAACTCAGCATTCTTTTCTGTTTTGAAATCTAGGTTTTATTAAACTGACCTAATCAATAAGAAGACTTTCACAGGGCTTCAAATACAGCCCTCGGGAATGGAAACAGTATGTTCCACAGTATCTTTCACAGTGATTTCCGGTGATTGAATGATCAGGGCTGTCTGTGTGTGATGATCTTAACAAATTTACCAAGAGGTCTTGGTTATAAATGCACAGAGCAACTTAATCATTACGGTCAGCAATACCCTAAGGGACTTGGCTACGTCTCTGTAGAACTTGGCATTCAGTACCTGCTACAAATTCTAAAAACAAGAATAGTTCTTAACTACATTACTCCTATGGTGTAAACTCATTTTAAAAGGTGACAAAGCCATGGTCTCAAAGTGCAGGTATCTTTCATTAACCAAATCTATTTAGTTCCTAGATTTGCAAAACTATAATCACGTATCACCTCACACCAATCAGAAGAGCTGTTATTAAAAGGCCCACAAATCATAAATGCTGAGCAGGGTGTAGAGAAAGGGGAACCCTCCTACACTGTTGGTGGGAATGTAGTTTGGTGCAGCCATTATGAAAAACAGTATGGAAATTCCTTAAAAAACTAAAAAATAGATTTACTGTATGATCTAGCAATCCCACACCTGGGCATATATCCAGGGGAACTCTAAATCAAAAGATGCATGCACCCCAGTGTTCGTAACAGCACTATTTACAATAGCCAAGACATAGCTACCTAAATGTCCATTGATAGATGACTGGATAAAGAAGTTGTGGTATATTTATATGATGGAATACTACTCATCCATAAAAAGAATGAAACAATGCCATTTGCAGCAACATGGATGGACTTGGATATTGTTAAACAAACTGAAGCCAGAAGGAGAAAGAAAAATACCATATGATATCACTCATATGTGGACTATAAAAAGGAAAAAAATGACACAAATGAACTTATTTTCAAAACAGACTCACAGACGGAAAACAAGCTTATGGCTACCAGGCGGGGATGGGGGATAAATTGTGGATAAATTGGGGGTTTGGGATTTGCAGATACTAACTACTATATATCAAATAGATAAACAACAAGGTCCTATTGTATAGCACAGGGGACTATATTCAACACCTTGTGATAACCTATAAGGAAAAAGAATATGAAAAGGAATATATACAGAGAGCAAAGAATGTTGTATATATATATATCAAACTCTTTTATATCCTGATTTTGGATAGTGAGAGTTGGCGTAACTAGGGGAAAAGAGTTTGTGGCTTTATGCTATTCCTTTAGTTTTACTTGAAGATGTTTCAAAATACAAATCAGCCCTAATTTCTCACCAGGTGTATAGCTGTAAGGGCCCAAGTATTTATGATACAGCCTGAAATTGCAATCATCTCTTTAGCTCATAGTTTAATTGCACTGGAAAATTCACTGTCTTAATAGAGTTATAAGCAGTGCACATGGATTATGAATTTATGTACATGGATTATGGTTTTATGCATCTGAGGAAGGAAAAGGCACAGATGGTTGGGCTCTATAAACTACTTCATTGGTGTATCACATAAGCACAGGTACAATTCAGGCAGGTGAAAAAAAAGAGAGGAAAAAAAGATGTGCAGATAAATTCATTGGATTCTGACACTGCAATAGGACATTAGCTTTTGAACTTTTTTCCTGTTGTTCTGTTGTGGAAATAGAAGCATATCTTCTTGTGTTCCAGTTCTTTCCTGGATGAATGACACTCAAGCCAGGAGCCAGGGGGCAGCAACTAAGAACCTCAATGAAAGTATTTGTAAGCACACATGGAGAACACATCTTCCTGAAGTTCACTGCAAGTGGGTGTACTATTTCAAGTGCATGAGGCGCTCATATTGTCCTAAGAATTTCCTCTTGGCCTAAACGTGTATCATAGTGACCTCATGAGCGAGGGTAAAAGCCACCTATTAGGAAGAAAGTTAGAAATAAATTTCCACTTTTATAACCAGGAAGACGGGGGCAAAATAAGCTCAGAGTGATGTAACAGAAATTCACAAACTGTTTGGTAGAGTCAAATTGCAACTGAACTTCACTATACCCTTGGCTGAAAAGAGAACTCTGACTGAGGATTGATTAAATCCAGTGTCTACACATTGCCTGGGGTTGCAGTTCATTTATAGAAAGAGCTTAGTTGGAGGAATAGAGATTCCTGTTCTTGAAATACCACTTAAAGTAGAAAGTTCATTAATGCTGAATTACTTAGAAAGTAGTCTCTTGGTTACTTGGTCTCCCCTGAGGCAATTTGCGTGTTTTGTAATTTAGGAATTAAGAGATTGGATGGTTTATAGGTAAAGGGGACAGTCAGGGAAACAGCAGCAGACTATTAAGCCAAGGCTGATCACTTCTGGAGGACTCACAGCTCTCACTGACCAACTGCCTCACTGGGGCAGTAGGCTACCCTTGTGGAAGTGCTTAGTGCCTGTTGAATTAAACAAGCTTAAAACTACAGCAGGGAAGGTTCAGAGAAAGCCTGCGTTCACAGGAGTGGGTTCCTACCCTCACATGCACATACATGTCAGTTTTACGTGAAAACACATAGCAGAGTCTAGCATTCATTTATATCATCTACACACCTGCGTCCACTATCTGTCAGACATGAGGCCCTGGAGGTATAGTAGTGAAAGATGGCCCTTGTTGAGCTTTCATTGTAGTAGGGGAATTAACAAGTAAATTAAAACAGAAAATTAACAAGTAAAATAATATAGATAGGACATACATTTTAAGTAATAGGTGCTAGAAAGAAAAATAAAGCAGGAGAAAAGATTCTGACAGGTGAAAGGCTTGTCAGGGAAGGCCTCTTAATGAGCTGACACCCAGCCAGAGGAGTGAGCCATGTAAATGTCTGGGAGAAGAACATTCTAGGCAGGAGAAGCAGCATGTGCAGTTGTCTTAGGTGAGGGTGAGCCTGACGTATTTGAGGACGACAGAAAGCCATTTTAGCAGGAATGGATAAATGAGAGGAACATTTCCAGCAAGTGAGTTTGGAGAGGTCAGCAGACGGCAGACCACACAGGGTCTTGTCCATGGTGTAGATTCTAACCAAGGGAGTGATGTATACTGACTTAAAATACCATAGGAGGATAGGGGGCAAGAATGGACAAGACAAGACGAGTTAGTGGGGCTCCTAAAGTAGTTTAAGGGAAAAGTGGTAGCAGCTTGGGTGAGCCCTAGCTCTGGAGATGGCAAGAAGGGATACAAATTCCACATATTTTGAGAGGTCAACCACCAAGGCTTGCTGATGGATAGACTGTAGTTTGTGAGAGAATAAATGAATTAATAAAGATTTGTAAGTTTGGGCCTTAGCCAATGTACTATAGTAATTCCACTGTTAAGATTGGGGACACAGGGAAGGAATACATTTGAAACAAAGGAACATTAAGGGTTCTATTTTGGATATGTTAATTTTTATAACTTTTAGAAATCCAAGGAGAGACGTGGAATAAGAAATTAAATACATATATCTGGAACTCAGAAGGTTTAGGGGCTAGAGGAGAAATTTTGGGATGGCATTTTAAAAATATTATTATGGAAAGAAATCTCAAAAATGTAATACAGAATATATAATGAGTTCAGAATTCCCATTACTTAGCTTTCCTAATTATCAACTCGTGGCCAATCTTATTTCATCCATATCCCCACTACTTTCTTCTCTTTCGTATTATTTTGGAACAAACCCCAGATATCATTATAGTTTTATCAGTAAAATGCATGCATAAATCAGTATGTACATTGTTGATATTTAAAACCATGAGTCTAGACAAAGTTAGCTAGGGAAGATATAAATAGAGATGAGGTTTGAGTTTTGGACCATTACAAAATTCAGAGGTCAAGAAGAGAATCTAGCAAAGAAGACCGAGAAGAAGTTGACACTGAAATAGAAAGGAAACTAGGGGAATCTGCATCATGGGAGCAAAGTGAAAATAGTATTTCTGTTGTGCCAAATGCTGCTGAGAGGTGGCACGAGATAGGCACACATAATCAATCGACCAATGGATTTAACAAGGTGAACTTCATTGACAAGAGTGGTTTCCCTGAAATGATCAGGACAAAGCCTTGACTGGAACAGGTTGAACAGAGAATGGAAGATGTTGAATTTAGGCAGCAAATATAAGTAAGTCTTAGAGCTGATTTGTTGATCAGAAGAACAGAAATGGGGCAGAAGCTAGAAGGGGATATAGTGCCAAGGAGGAATTTTACTTTAATATCAAGGTACTATTCCATGTAAATATGCTGATAAAAATGATCTGCTATAGAGGAGAAAGTTGATGTAGGCCAGAAAGAGGACAAGTGCAAAGGAAAATCCATTAGTAGGTGAAAGGAAATGGCCTCCCGCATACAAGTGCAGGGGTTGGTCTCGGACAGAGTGGCAGCAGTTCATCAGTTTTAACAGGAGGAAAGGCAGGTATATAGACCCCAGGGCAGGCAGGTTAGTAAATGTGATTGAGGACAAGTGAGGATCTATTTTCTCAATTAATTATTGAGGACATCAGTTGATAATAAAGTAGGATTAGGTCTTACTGGGCATTTCAGGAGGAAAAGATGTGAAATATTCCTCTTAAAAAATAAGAGTAAACCGATTAGAAAATAATGTAGAGTTACCGGCAGGGTTGAAGTTCCACTTTAAGCATGTAATCACAAATTAGAGTTGGTCCAGTCATCAGAGTTTGGTGTTTTTCTCTAAACTGCTCACAAACAGTAGTGGGATAAGGTGAAGGCTGGATTTTACCAACTAGAGTTTTGACATGTTGGAGAAAACCTAAGTTTAAGTTGATGTTGTTTGCAAGGAATTGCTTGTAGTGATGAGTCATGGTGTTTAAGCTCGGTATAAAAAAAAAAAAGGAAATGAAAATAGGATGAGGAGGAAGAGAGAAAGTGAAATGGTGATTAATGGATTGGCAGTTTCACTGTGGCCAAACAATTAGAGCAGCTGGGGAACTGGAATGAGTGACTTTAAAGACTAGGAAATGGAAACAGAGACCAGATTGATTAAAATCAAGATTTTGGAGTTGATTATAATAAGTGGAGGGAACACCATGGGAATGGTTGGCTGAAGTTAGGGAAAACATCACTGGAAGTGAAAAGGACAAGAGATTGATAGCCCAGGGTGTTGGATTATCTACCTTTACGGTGAACAGAACAGTAATTCAATTCAAGTCTATTCAAAGACAGCAAGTTTTAAATATTTTTAATGAAAGAAAGACCAGTTGATCAGTAGATAGTGTGATATGGTGACACACTTCAAAGGCTCTGGAGTTACTGAGGGGGGAGGAAAGAGCTTGGTCTGGTGTGGCAATGAAGAGTATGAAGGAAGCCTACCCCGCCTCCAGGACATGTTTTCAGGGGTGAGGATGAGCCATGGGAGAGCTCTCTCCTAAGATGGCTACAGGGGCATCTTTGATCTTGAGGAATATTTACATTTAAGTTAGGGCAAGTACAAGAAGAATATGGCCAGATAAGAAGTCGAGGACAAAGGGGAATTCACTGATGAGAAACTGACTATTCCAGTAGGCAACTGAAGTGTTTTGCAGGAGAGCTAAAAAGGGGCAGCAGTTTAGGTCAGATTATGGGTTTCACAGAGTTCCATGAGATTGAGTCCATGGGCTGATGAATAACTGGAGGTTTATACTTCTGCTGGTAGGTGCTGTAAGCAGGGATGAGAGCATGATGGGTTAATGCCGAATGATTATTTTTGTTGTCCTGTTCTTGAGGATAGTTAGCTAGTCACTGCATCCTTTCTTCTTAGGGTCAGTCTCTTAAGTAGTTTGTAGTGGTAAAGTGCTGGTTTCATAACTAGAAGAATGTGGCTTACCATAATCACATGGGGTTCGCTCAAATTCAAGAGCGGACAAAGATCTGTAAACCTATTTTATAGACTATGGCAGTCAGTGTCATGCCAAGGGGAGGGAAAGCTTTAGTTAATGTAGATAATCAATAAATGGTCCCTTTCTTTCACTTTTGCTTTCTTCCCCATCCCAGAGAAATATCCTCAGGAAATGGGTATGATATAAAATTCACAGAGTCCCTCAATTAACTAAGTTTTGTTAAAACAACACAATTTAAGACTGCCTTTCTCAATACACTGCAAAAGAATCATCATTGAAACTTCATGGAAATGCAACTTTCTCAGGCTCAGTCTCAAAAGTGCCATAGACCTGGAATGCATAGGCTCACCCCATGTTCTGTTTTGCCCAGAACAGTACAGTTTAGGTTTGTTAGCCCAGCATGATTATTTATAGCAATCCCTTTCATTCTCAAAAATGTCCAGGTTTGAACAATCAAGTATATAGTCACCCTAGGAATAGGATCTGGGGATCTTCATTTTAAACAAGTATCCCAGGTGATTCTAATGCAAGTGGCATAAGGTCTATACTCAGAAACACCACTTTAAGGGATGATGTAGTTTTCTCAGTTCTGGACATCATATCTTCTGAATTAGTCAGGTATGATTTTTCCCAAGCCAAGACCCCTATGTTTAAAATTATCTGCAAGAGCCCATGGGCTGTATGGAAAAGGCAAATTGATTTATTCAAATATGACTGATCCTTACTCTGAAATGACGAAAATAAGTAATTTATGATATCAACTTCAGTGCACGCATGTGGGCGCACACACACGCTAACCCTGTTGAGTGGTATTTACCACGTCCCAGGCACTCATCTAAGCACTTTGCGTATAATTACCTCATGTAATCCTCAAAACCACACTGTGAGTTTCCATTAATGTTATTTTCATTTTACAGTGGGGCACAGAAAAAGAAAACAACTCGTTCAAGATCACATAGCTGATACATGGTAGACCTTGGATTCAAAACCCGGCAGTCCAGCTCCCCACCCTATGCTCTTAACTGTTATGCAGTATTACCACACAAACTCCTATGCTGGGGAAAATACCAATCCCTATTTCCTCCTTCCCGTAATCCTAGTGATAATCCTTAACCAGATAACCCACTTGTCCTCACTTTGTATCATCTCACTTCTTCTGATCTTCTTTGTGTCTCACTGAGTTCTTACCCGTGTTTTATTATGAGTAACATTCAGGATCTCTGTTATTCGTAGATGTCCTTTGTCTTTTCATATGCAAAAGTCTACCAAATTACAGGTTTTCATCACTCTCAAATGCAACAAAAGTAGGGGGAAGGGTTGCATTCATTGACAGTTACTATCACCTACCTTGCTGAATTTTACATAATTTTCTTGTTCGGTCTTCACAACAATTCTCAGAGTGAGTTGTTTCGTCCAATTTTTAAAATAAGGAAAATGGAATTTACAGAGAGTAAGTAGTTTTTCCATGGAAATGGGAAGTAGTGGAACCAAGATTTAAACTCTGGGCTGTAAACCTGCAGGGTAAAATGATACACAGTGCTTTATTTTCACACCAGGGATGCCTTTATGCTTCTGTTTGGTTGGCCCTAATGCTCTTTCCTTGACTTAGGTTAATATTGGCCAAAGGAAGGCTCTCACTCCATTCTCTTTGGTGAAAAGAAACTGCTTTGATGAAGTCTGAGATGAAGAGAGTAATATTACAGATCCACTTTTCAGTAATATGGGAGGTGTTGCTATTTAACCATTTCACAGCCAGTGTGGTAGGACATCCTAGGTCCTTCTCATCAATCTAAAAATGCCTTATATTCTGAAATGTGCTCACCTATCCGTGGGTCTAACCTCTAGCAAAGGGAGATTATTAAAATGGCCACAAAGCTGAGAATTAATGGAAAAAAAAAATGGGACTCTTCCCTTGCCTGTTGGTGGATCTGTGTTCCAGGGACCACGATGAAGGACAGCACTGAAAACAGTAGCCTGCTTAGAGCTACTGCTTATCTCTCTGGTCCACGACATATTTATCAAATGAGGATCAATTCATCAGCATCTTTAGAAAAGAAACTTCAGTAGAAAGTTGTAATAAGGTATGTTGTCACAATCAGGCCTATAGGATGCCTAGGAAAAAAAAAGATAAAGGAAAAATCTGAACAAAATTGACTACAACAGCCAACGGCACAAAACAAGTCTCCCAGTAGTGACTGACCTTGGTACAGCCGGAGTTTCTAGGAGATTTTTAGCAAGGCTGAGTAACTGGATATAATGCTTCAAAGCCATGTGACAACCTGTTCCATCTTGTGTCTACATAATACCTATCCTTTCATTTCCTAACTCCATATGGAGTCGTGTTTTCTTCATTGGGGAAGCCTAGATTCAAGGCAGCAGTGGTTTCTCTCTGAAAATGTATTAGAAAGTTGAGTAGACATAATATTCTTGCTGTTTGACAAAAAATGAGGTTAGTGAGTTTAATGCTGGGCAAGACCCCAAAGCCCCTGCAGAGAGTGTGTAGTTTGTCAGCCTTTCCTCTGCCCTTTCACCCAGTGCTGCTAACGCTTTCCTAGTCTAAGGCGAAGGCTTCAGAATGCCGTGTAGCTGTGTCTGTTCCAGGTGAGTGCCTATCTCAGCACTAAGCACACAGTGCATATTCATTCATGATTCGGATCAGTCCTGTGGCTGACAGATCGATTACTCACATGTTAGAAGTTTGAGGTCTAAATAAGGTTTCCATGGTTGTCTGTAAAACCCGAGGACTTATGTCAGTCTCTCTAGTTTATAGTCACCTTAATGCAGTGGGAAATCTACTTGATGGATGGATAGACAGATGTACACATATATACAAGTATTACATATCTAAGCATATACATTCATGTGTTTTAATATATACAGTTATAATTACTATTAGTACACACTCAGTGAAATTAGGTAACCCAAACAAATAAAATTTAATTAAAATTTGTAGTGTGTGTGTGTGTGTGTGTGTGTGTGTGTGTGTGTGCGCGCAGGAAAATGACTAGGGACTATATACCCCAATGCAGAAATTACTTCTCCATCTTTTGGACAAACCAATTCTCATTTCCTGAGGACTAGCACATGAAAAAAATGATCTGTTTGCTGATGCTGACATTTTCTTATTTAACATTCAGTAATTTTTTAGATCTTAAAAATAGATGGATATATATGTATACATATATAAATTCTGAGATATATATGAGTGTGTATATATATATATATATATATATATATATTCTGAAATTAGATGTTTACAAGAGGATGTGTCTGTTTATAACACTCAGTTATAAACTTAGTTTAGGCAAGTTAAAATTCTTCCGTACCTATTTTTATTTTCATGAACAGAAATTACACATATTATTCCCTGCACATGCTACGAGGATTTTAAAATAAACTGACTAGAATTCTCCATTCACCATTCAGTCCATATTAGATGTCTCAATAAAGTTTAGTTGATTGTAGCAAGCACAGGGGTTAATGGCGTTTTAGTACCATTACATTGTATACCCAATGATAATTTCAAAACCCTGCAGAGATTTTTCTCAGGTTTCGACTGCAGTTCCCACTTACTTATATTTGGCACAAGGAAGAAAATAATCATTTCATGACAATTCATGTCACAGTTCTATTTTAAGCACCAGGATGCAATCGAAAATGATCATCCTTTTATTGTTGTTTTTAGGATGAGACCAAGGCTGCTTCCTGTTAATCTGTTTATAAAATTTGCAACAACAAGTATGCTCTGAGTTACATTCCCAGTTTTGCCATTTACCAGCTGTGTGACCTTGAACAGGTTCTATAACCGTTGTATGCTTTGGATTTCCTATTTAGAAAGAGGTGGAGAGACAATGCATAATTTATAGGGATGATGTAGGATTAAGTGATGTGAAGTCTGTGAGTTTAGCACAATCTCTGGCACGCTGGCTTTTTTACAAACTTCCTGCGGCAGATGCAGAAGAGAATTTTAAGGCTTAAGGGGCCCGCGGATCCATTGACTACAACTCACTCATCTCACAGACGAGGTATTGAGGTATTGAAGGCCTCCAAGGATAAAGTAACCGACCCAGCTGGCTGGCCGCTGAGCCTTGGCATAAACACTGGACAGGAGCTCCTCATATCCCATTCATGGAGATTCCCAAGCACTAGTTCATCCATTAAATCAGGGCCATGGCCTCAAGTTTACTTTCTGGATTTCTGAATTTGGTGATCCAGGAGTGTCTTGGCAGTGATGTGGGTTAAGGGAGAGAACATGGGTTTTGCGTTAGTTGCTAAGTGATTACGTCGCCTTCAGCTTTCCCTCTTGAATTCCCATCAGGACATTTGGCTCCATCCTTAGCTCTGAAACACAGATTTCCTGCCCTTTATTGCTCCCCTACTTTGTGACTTCCAGATAACATTACTCCATTCCTCAAGCAATTATTGAACACTTTCTGTATGCTCGATGCAACGCTAGGTTGAACCTTCCTCAAATCTCTGAAAAATCATGGTCTTTTTTTTCCTTCTAATTCCCAGTTGCATCTTCTTAGCCCTAAAGGTCTCTGAAACCCAGCACATTGTTCTCTCAGATTCTTGCCAGATAAATTATTTAAAAATTCTCGATCTGGGAACATACCATCCTCATCATGACTGCTGAGTGAACAGCATATTTTGGAGGAAAACTAGTTCTCAAAGATCTTTTCCTACAAAAACTCCAAGTAGGCTCTTGTTATGTGAAGATAAGATGAAGTGGGAAGAAGGAGAAATTGCTACTAAATATTAATTCAGAGTCTGGCTCCAGTTTGCATAAGAACTCAGCTGTTTTCTGTCCTGTTTCCCAGAAATCAATGAAGCAAAGTATCTCAGGATTGTCCTACTGACTAACTGGAATGAGCCAGAGTAGAGACCATGACCCAGGGACCAAGTCAATGTCACTTTTAGTCAGAGGACAGCAAAGCACATTCCAGAGACATGCTACTATGTGCTGCTAAGATTAAAGAAAACTCAAGTCCTAAAAATTCATGGAGGAAGATGATTTTTAATGAAGATTTGTGTTTTTATTGGTGATTGATTACTGACCCAATTCATGAGGAGCCAGAACTTAGCTGCTAAGGAAAATGAGGAGACAAGCAAAAGCGTAACAGTATAAAATATTGTCCAAAATCACCTGAAGGGAAAATATTTTTAATCACAGAATTAAAATTGGATTAATTGTGTGTATTATTTTTAATTACATATGCCAGCTTTTGGTATCGTGGTTCACAGAAGTTGGAGTCTTATAACAATTAAGCCAAAAAAAAATGTAGAAATGGCCCCTGACAAACCAGAATGAACAGTCTTTAGCCTGAATTATCTCGGCCATCTTGTATTTCTTGTAACTCTAAAAGTCAAACATTGAACCATATCTTGTAACTTGTACACTTTGGGGTGCCTGCGTGTGTGTGCTTGTCTTAGTCAGCTTCTTGTTACTGATGCCCAGAGGAAGAATAAGTGGTTTGAGAAGCAAGAGTGATATAGTACATCTCTCTTTGCTCTACCACAGTGAAGCTCTGTCAGCCTACACGGGAACTCTCTGAGCCTCAGTCTCCATATCTCTATTGTCTTGGAAACCCATCAATGTTCAGGGTATTTCAACTCCACATACCTATAAATGTGGTTCTATTTCAATAGGAGCCTGTCTTTCACTATCAGACTTTCCCACCTACTCATATGTAGCTGGGAAATATATAAACTGAATGATAGAAATATAGTCACAATTTCCTCTTCTCTCTCCTCCAGGCTGTCGTTGGGGCAACAGCCCACAGGTGTCTGAAGTTTATTTGTTTTGTTTTGTTTGTTGTTCAAATGGGGAAATAGGATAAGGAGCAGAATTAAAAAGAGCCAAAAAAAGGAGAGATTGATTTAACAATCACAGCTTAAAGTGCTGTGGAAGAGGACTGGAGTATCAGGATGAGAGGGACGAATCAGCAAACTGATCACCCAGGGCTGGAGACTGCGGTGTGGAGGAGAGAGGAGCGTACTTTGTTAGTTGGATTGTTTGGAGAAACTGCTTGGAGGACTTCTTATCCTGAAAAGAATCTTCTGGCCATCTTTTGGATTCTCTCTTGTCAACACTTGAAATATTTTAATAATAACTGAGATGTCTTTTCAGTGTTTCTTAGATACTGTTTGACTCTAGCCTCATGTTGAAAGGGACAAGAGGCAGCCCATGTTATTAGAGTGCATAAAGATATGATGTATAATGTTTAAGTTCTGATTCCCATGAAATCTTGTTCAGTTCCTTAATGACCATCCATGCTGCTTCAGCCACTCTGGCACCAGAAAATTTGTTACATGACTTTATCCCTTTTCTAGTGGCATCACATCACACTTGCAGTGGCAAAGACTTTCCTACTTCTCATTTTGGTATCTTCTATGCCTTCACCACTAGGTGATGGCATTGGGCTCACTCAGGCACTAAAGCTGAAAGATGACAGCTCCAGGGCAGAGAATACCAGTGAGCTGAGTGCATTTTATTTCACAACAGTGCAGAGTCTGGGAGGTCGGCCGAGGAAGCAGTGCGGGTGTCTCATGACAATAGCTACAGTAATCTTTTGCACACATGCACACGTGCAGCAGGTCACTGACCAGAGTGTAGGTCTTATTCTAGTCAGCCTTTCTTTAAATAAAAGAGTCTCAGATGTCACCATGGGGAAGGCAGATTTTACAGAGATGGACATGGGGTCAAATATCCTACAGACTAGGGGTTCTCTGCGTCTGTTTCTATAATACTTGACACTTTCGAGCACTCATATATTATTTGATTTGATCCTCTTTACAACTTTGTGAAGCAGACAAGGTAAGAACCATGGCCCCAGATGAGGAGTCAGGCTTAAAAAGGTTAAGTTAGTTGCCAAAGACAAATAGCCTCTGTGAAAGGGTCCATAGTAGGACTCTGGACTTTGGATTAGAGTCCATTTCTCTATCAACTCTAAGATGCTCTCTCTGGGTAAGTCTGGCCGAGGTTAGAACCACTGCTTAGTGTTTGACTGGGCTTTGTAGTCAGTGATCACAGAGGGTCATTTGATCTCTTTGCTAGGGTTGGCTGTTTTCAAGTTCACAGTCCTTTCATCAAGGGCCAGTCCAGAAAATTCAGAGATAAGGAAAAACCAAACGTTTCTTTAAGAACTTACTTACCTGGAATATATACCATTTAATTGCAATATATTCAGAAGAATTTGTTTATCTAGATCACAGCTCATTAATGAGTAAGAATAATTATCCCTAGTTTACAAATGGGGAAAGCAAGGCATAGAACATTGCTCGAATCCGCTATTAGCTGTTTTCTTCCTTCCATACTCTAATTACCTCCATCACATTCTTGTTATGTAACTTTTGGGGGGAAGAATACACTGATTCAGGTGGACTATATAGTACAGCCAGTTAAATCCAATTGTCTATGTTTGGTGATGGTATTCACTGCAGTCAACATGTAAGCCTTGAACATATTATTTGGTTACAAAATTTGAAGAAGTATTAATTTCTTATTTTGAAGAGATGATAAATAAGCTTTTGGTTCAGTGCCTTTTTCAAAATTATTTATTTGGGAGTAGAACCTCTATTTGGGGAAAATCATTATTGGAGTTCCCTTGTCTCTTGACTAAACTTAGGATATCTATGAAACAGTACATTCAATATATGTTTGAGTCACAGTAATTCTTCTGTTTGTCGAAACATTTCTTACCTAGCTATGGCTTATTTCTTTTCTCTGTCCACTTTATCTCAAATTCTTTTTTTTTTTTTTAATTTGTATTGAAGTATAGTCAGTTACAATGTGTCAATTTCTGGTCTACAGCATAATGTTTCAGTCATACATATATATACATATAGTTGTTTTCATATTCTTTTTTATTCTAGGTTACTACTATATTAAATATAGTTCCCTGTGCTATACAGAAGTCAATTTTTTTTTGATCTATCAAAAAACCTATGATCATTGAGGTCCATATTACTCTCCACCCAAAAGCCAGGGAGATAAAACAGTCAAGCTCTAGAGCTGCATGCCACAGGGTAAGAAATAAGAGAATTTGATATCTGTCTTTACATCCTGGGCAACTACTACGTTGTTAAGGTTTCTCTAGTCATTCATTTCGCAGTGCACCAATTTCCTGTCTATAGAACAAGAAGGAGATTCTTCTTGAAGAAGAGTTGTGAAGATAAACAAGATAAACAGTTCAGCCTGTGTTGGAACTGTAAGTTCATGGAGAGCAAGTGGTTGAAAGAACATTGACTTCGCACATTTGAAGCAAATAAATACCATAAAAATTTCATTTAGAGAATAAACTTCTCAAGATGAGGGAGATAAATATATATATATATATATACACACATATTTACTTCTCCTTTCTTAGAATATAATATTATAATATATACTCATTATATATTAGAATATAATAATATTTGTTACTATATATAAAATAGATAAACAACAAAGACCTACTGTATAACACAGGAAACTATATTCAATTTCTTATGATAACGTATAATGGAAAAAAAATCTGAAAAAAAAAATGTATGTATATATGTAACTGAATTGCTTTGTGGTACACCTGAAACTAACATTGTAAATCAACTATACTTCAATAAGAAACATATATTTTAATTCTAATATGAAAAAAATAATTTCCACTACACAGATAAAAAAAGAACATAATATGTATGAACTCATTGGGAGTAATTTCTGGAAAACTTTTCTCCAGGTATCCTTGAGTATTTAAACTATTAAATGTTACAGGGCTGTGGCCTCCACGTTGTATCATTCGGCAATGGTAGTTATTGTTCTCTTCTGAGTGGCCTGTGGTCATGGTCCCCTGTGAAATGCCAGCCCACCTCAGACTACACTGCAAGGTAAAAGTGCAGCTTCAGAGGTGGTCAAAATCTGGGAGGCAAAGTAGACAGCACTATAGAGTCAACATAGTGGGTTCTAATTTCATTCCTTCATTTTCTCACATAGGACAAATCATATAATCCCTTAGGACTCAATTCCTTCACCTATAAAATGATATAATAATATCTACATCCACAGTCTGTTATAACAGTGGGCAGAGCAATAATATTCAAAAGAGCTTTTCACAGAGGAAGCACTCAATAAGAATGTATGGAATTAGCTGTGTTAGTTACTGTGACGAGTTCTGTCTAAGGGCTATCGAGGAATTTTTACAATCGTGAAAGTACTTTTCCCAAACTCCATTCTGTAGAATATGATCATCCCTTTAGTTGTTAATAGGCTTTACATAAAAATAAAGAATTTCATAGTCAAATAAGCTTGAGGAGATCCTATTGTAGAGTCACAAAATGCGCACTAGCATGCTCAAGTCATTAAAAGTCTTATTATTTAAAAAAGTCCATAGTAATCCAAATTTTTAGCAAACTTATTTTGTCAGAGAATCCATTCTCACAGAATGTTTACTAAGTTCTTCTAGAATGTATTTTGGAAGATATTGTCATAGAATTTTAGGATTTAAGAGGTCATAGAAATTATCTTGTTCAAATCCCATTTCTTTTTATGGGTGGGGATGCTGGAGTTCGCAAAGGTTGAGGAACTTATCCAAGTTGCACCACTTATCTTTGGCAGATTCCAGATCAAAACAGATCGATACTCTTTCCACTGTACTACCTACTATGGATCTCGATTAACTCTCCCTTGGCTCATCATCAGCCATTCATCAAGGGTCTTTTGAACAGTGGTCTATATCTATTCCTCTATCCTTCTGTAGTGAGATCCTCAACATTTGAGCCCAGTGACCCATTTTTCCACCTACATCCATGAGCATGTGGAGGCAGCAGCATGCCTCTGACTGAGTGAAGAAATAGCTAGTTCTAAACACTAGTTCAGTCAACTAGATCCAACTAATCTCAACTCCTCTGGGCAAGTGTTTATTGATTCCCTATTCATAGTAGCACAGTAAGAAATCCCAAACTGAGGAAGACCTAGTCCTTAAGAAATCTAAACCAAAAAGCCACGTTCAGAGTCTTCAGGCAGTTTTATGAGCTTCTTAGTGATCTGCACCAAGCCTGTTAGGCTTAGAAATACAGATTTCTTGTATATATAGGACAGAGATGAATATTTATAGCAATGCCATAATATACACCCCACAGCAAAATGCACAAAAACACCACAATTTTTAGATTAAATGTCTTCTCACAGTAATTATCACTGCCTCCTTCTAATTTTTTGTGTTCTGTTTCATCTTCTGAAATAGAATTTTAAGACTTCTTGAGATCAGGAGCTTTGTCCATACCCATCTTCACATAAAGAGGTTTAAAATATACTTGCTTTTTTATATTATGTGAAGTTCAACTGCATGGTTAAAACCGTATTTGCATGGGTGAGAGAGAAAGGGAAGATTCAGAACTAAAACCTGCCACCATTCATGAGGAAAACAGATTAATTAAACCCAATGTAGAGGGGTTCTCCTCTTGAAAACACACTTTATGACCCATTTGAATGACAACTCTCAGCACATTAGTTGTTTAAATTAGAAACATAAACCATAGATCTGAATAATACCTCACTCTTATCTAAATAATTTAGTTTACTATTTTCTTTATGTAAAAATAAGCCCTGAAGTGGCATGCCTCTGTGAAATTGAAGAAAAAGCTGCTACCTTACAGATGACAGACAAATAAATGCATTTACCGTTGCTGACCAGTTGAGTTCAGTCACGTTAGGGCACAGATGGCTGTCTTAAAGTTACTCTTGGATTCTAAATTGCCACTGGCTGGAATAATAATTTATTGTTTGCTGAAAAAAAGTTTTCTAGCACTCAGATTCTGGTACTAGTATGTAATAATATACATAGAGCAGAGTATGCACTCAAGCATTCAACTAAACATATAAACAAATCATTTTGTGGGAATAATCTCATCACTGCCTAATTCAGAAGATTATAATGGCTCCCAATACTCATCCCTCCAGTTCCTTAAGCTCATTCTCCTTAGATCATCCATTGATTTCCCCAAAACGCATTGAATAAAAATAGTTTATGGGAAATATTTATTTAAAATATTTATTATTTTTAACTTAAAATGGATATGTTATGCACTGAAAATTAAGCATATATTTTGAATTTCAGTTATTATTGGGACTCTCAAAAATGTCTGGCAATTGGGTAGGGATGAAGCATTTATCTAGATAAGAAGTAGGTATGGTAATTAAAAACAGGGGAGAAGTGAACTAACAGGATGAAGGGAACAAAGAGAGAACTGCTCCAGAAAACAGTAGAATTAAGAAGAGATTTCTCTGAAAGACAAGAAAAAATGCTCCTAGTGAATATGAAAAATGATGATGAGATACTGCACCTCTTAGGAATTAGCATGAGTTTATAAGTATTTAAGCTTTATGTCTTTCAGTGCGTCTTTTACCTCTCACACTTTTGCTCTAAATTCATCTTCCTTGACTTCAAAAACCATAGCTAAATTAGTTGACAGACGTATGTGTGTTTTAAGAAATATTTTTCCCATTCAATTACACACCCTTTAAGTTCAAACGTAGTCTTTATTCTCACTTGTATTCATGGCAGCATTAACTGTGTCATTTGGTACTCAGCAGCTACTTAACAGATTTTGTCTGATTCTTAATCTCCACTATTGAACTAAAAGCTAAATAAGTATTTGGCTAATTTTCTATGGACTGCATGGTTGTGTCTCCTGTCAAATTCACATGTAGAAGTCCAAATCACCAGTATGCTGGTATTTAGAGGTGGGTCGTTGAGAGATACTTTGGTTTAAGTGAAGTTATGAGGATGGAGCCCCCATTATGGGATTAATGCCCTTACAGAAAGAGGAGAGGACACCAGATCTCCCCCTCTCTACTATGTAAGGATACATCTGGAGGGCAGCTGCCTACAAATCAGAAAGCGATCTCCCACTAGACAATGAATCTGCCAGCACCTTCATCTTATACTTTAGCCTCCAGATCTTCCGGATCGATGAGAAATAAACATTTCACCACCTAGTTTATGGTATTATTTTTTAATAGCAGTCCAAACTGACTGAGACAGTAATGTTATTCTTAAATGTCACTTTTCCTATATGAAAGAGCCAGACATCTTACTTAGCAGCTAGGCTCACTGAAACAACCTATGTTCCTTTATTATAGTGTTTCCTGAAACATCATCATTTTATGTTTTCTATACTGTTCTATAGAATTCTTAAATTTCTAAGACATTGTGTCTTGTGCCATTAAATTATGTCCATTTTAAATACTCAAAAAATCCTTCATTAGAGCCAAAAAATATTACACCCAACATACCGAGGGTGATTATGAATTGTCAAGCTTACGAGTTTTCGAGAGGTGCCCTTATGAGATAAGTTTAATTAAGCAAGGCATTCTATTAATCATTTCTAATTACTCATGCAAATCACAGACACTCTGGCCTGTGGTTTAATAGCCTGATTTGATCCCAAATGCAGCTGATGTCTGTGGCCCAATGGGTATTTCAATGAATGTGTCTTCACTGATCTTGTTACTCTATCTAGATGTGATAATTGTCAGAAAAACCACAGCTTGATTTGTTAGGCCTTACAAGTGTTTTAATTGCTGAATTAAAGAGGCAAAGGTAAAAGGATGCAAGAAAAGGTTGTGTTACTACATGTAGCAGTACCGCTCATCAGGGCACACACACCTTCCTGGCTCTAGGGGCACTACCCAGGGCACTAGCCCAGAGACCCATGCTTTTTACTTCCTAGATACAGTTTCTATTTACTACACGTGTGATGCTGATGAAAGATACTATCTTCAGTTTTAGCATCATCAGTAACGTAAATGAATAAGACACATAGAAGATCACCACGCTTGTTCAGCTTGACTCCAGATTTCTTCTCTATAGCAGTGGTTCATAATTCAAGTATGAGGTCAAAAGATGCAGCCTCTTTACCCCTCTCTAGTCCAAATTGCTTGAGAAAATCTATAATGGCAAGAAGATCATGTATTTATTTCTAAAATAATTTGTAATTTACAATCTATACATTTTGAGACATAATGAAATATACATATTCATTTTTTTTCCTGCCTACTGTTTATTCACTCTAAAGGGAATGCTTGGTGGGCATATACATTTTAGTATTGCCTTGTAATGATTTCACAACTCCTTAGGGCATTTATCCTATAGGTTAAGACCTCTGTCCTTTTTTTTGTTCTAGGGCAAATTTGGATCTGTTTTAATCTTCTTATTTAGATGGAAATATTGAAATCTCAGTACACCAAGGAAAAATGAAATAAATCTCTGTCCCCACCTGCTTCCCAGTGCAGTGAAATTTTCCCTCAATCTTCATAGCCAACCCAGATAAGCCTGAGATGCTGGGCACAGCTTCAAGCTCCCTCCCCCAAGCCCTTCTCTTCTCAGAAGGCTCCTGCTTTAAAATCTCTATCTCAGTGTCTCCTTGGACACTCCCATTATCAAAATCTGCTGTCACAAACTATCTTGCTAAATCAATTTGTACTAAGGTATGAAGGACAGATAAGGTTATATTTGCATTTGAATAGCAATCATTGTGTTTCACTAAAGGGATTAGGATCTGACCTGGAATTTTAGGCCTCAGCAAATAGATGACAAGAGGACCAATTGAAGGAAATTGAACCTTCCTAGTACCTATGAAATCACACTGAATGTGTCTTCACTTATTCACTCACCAGAGAAAGTGTGACCTGGCAGTTAAAGACCTAGGTTCTAGGGCCAGACTGCTTGAGTTTATATTCTGTCTCAGGCACTTTTCTTATTTGTGTGACTCTGAGCATGTTTCTTAGTTGTCCTATGCCTCAGATACCCATCCATGAAAATGGGATGAGGATAATCGAATAATAGTGTCTCCCTTGCACAACTGTGGGTTGTGAGCATCCACGTGCCTGTGGAGTGCTTAGAAAATGCCACACAACTGGTTAGTGCTCAGTATCTGTTTGATAAACAAATATGAGAAAGACAGGCCTTGATTCCTTATGGTGTTTCTATCAGGAATAAGGTCTAAGTCCCTGAAGATGTCTTAGTTATTCCTGGGGACTCGACGAGGAAACTGGGTAACTGATTAAGGTAGATGATGCAGACAAGTGGATACTTGAAAGATACTTTTAAAAGTATATCCCAGTTTGAAGGACATCCAAAGGGAAAGGACAAATGTCAGTGTGGGGGGAACAAAAAGTTTTCTTAAATACGAATTAAAGAATCCTTAAACCATAGTCCTTGATGACCGTGAGTAAAAACTGCAAAACAGTCCAATGGATGTTAACATTGTACTTACTAAACTCGTAATTTCCACTTTTCTGCCTTCTCATCTTCCCATTTCCCCCCTTATTTTGTTCTTTGATTCATTCCACAATTACTGTTTGGACAACAAAAGGAGGAACAAGTTGGCAGGGAGGTGGGGTAGATAAAGAGCTCAGATTTGTTTGGACACCTGGGTTTGAGTTGCCTGTTGAACAGTCACTTGAGTATGTTCTGCTGTTGAAGAATTCAGCGTCTGAGCTCAAAGGGAGATAAATACTCAAGATAGAAACGAGATACATCAGTGTATAAATGGGAGTTAAAGATAGGCTTCCCCATTAGAGAGAGCGTAGATTGAAGGAAGGGTTAAAGAGAGATCCTGGAGAAGTGCTAATCACCAGTTTTAATGGCGAGAGTAGAAGAGGAACCAGTGAAGAAAAGTAAGATAGGATAAAAGCTAGGAGAAGAACTCGAAGTATTTGCTCATGGAATGCAAAAAGAAATTGTATTGCTAAGAGAAGTTGAAGTATTGAAGCTATTCTGTTAAGACAAGGGCTAAACTTCCAGTTGCAAAATAAATGAGTCCCAGGTATGAAATGTACAGTGTGGGTGATATAGCCAATAACTGGGTAATATCCTTGTCTGATGACATCAGAGCTAGCCTTATAGTGGTGATCATTTTGAAATGTATAGAAATATTGAATCACTATGTTGTGTACCAGGAACTAACATAGTGTTGTAGGCCAATTATATTTCAAAAGCAAATGAACAAACTCATGGAAAAAGAGATCAGAATTTGTGGTTACTAGAGGTGAGGGGTAATTGGATGAAGGTAGTGAAGAGTTACAAACTTTTGGAGGGAGGGTATAGCTTAGTGATAGAGGACTTGCTTAGCATTCATGAGGTCCTGGGTTCCATCCCCAGTACCTCCATCAAGTAAGTAGACACGTGAACCTAATCACCTCCCCCACCAAAAAAAGAGGAAAATGTTACAAACTTCCAGTTATAAGATGAATAAGTACTAGGGATGTAATGTACAACATGGCAAATATAATATAACTGCTTTATGTTACATACAAAGGTTCTCACACAAGGAATTTTTATTTTCAAATTTATTTAATTTTCTATCTATAGGAGATAATGGATGTTCACTAAACTTACTGTGATAATCATTTCATAATGTATGTAAGTGAAGTCTTACAGCATATGTATTGTGCTGTACACCTTAAATTTACACAGTGCTCTATGTCAATAATATCTCAATAAAACTGGAAGGGAAGAAAACGATAAGGACTGAACTGTCTGTGGGTTTTGCAGTGAGGTCATCTTGATGCCAAAATGGTTTCAGAAAAGTGGTTTAAGTGAAAGCCAGATTTCAATGAGCTGAAGAGTGAACTGGATGTTAGGAAGTCAAGAAGGTGAGCTCTGCAGAGAAAGAAAAATGAAAGTCTCAGTAGTTTGGGTTAAAATGCCATTTACTGTCTAAACCATTGTGTTTTCATTGTTTCAAAGGCCTGCCTTTTTCTGAGGCTGTAGTTCCAACAGTGTGACTCTATCCACCCAAATTTTGATTCCATAATCTTCTTCCCCCAGGAGAGACTTAAAGAGACGTAAGTTCAGTGGAACAATTATCTGACAGGTAGAGGCCACATTAACCTGTAATTAGGGATGTCCTGGAAAAGCTGGTGAGCAGAATCAAGTTTCAGTTTTAGCAGTAGGATCATGATAGGAGACATGTACAGAGGTCTAATTAAAAAGAGCAATGATAATTGAGGAGATAATGGGTAACAGAATATACAAAAGAGGGGAAACATAGATCTTTTTTAAAGTCTCCAAATTTAATGGAGTTAAGAAGGAAGAAGAGCTAGTGGCAAGTCTCTGTCACAGACTGTGGGGCAGAAGCAATCAGAGGGACAGGAGAACTAGAATAGTGTGGCACAACAGAAACCACGGGATGAGGGTGACTCAGACACGTGCGGGATGAAGGACACACGGGAAACAGCAGTGAGGTCAAGGAGAGATGGATGAGAAAATCTATTTGTTTCTTCCTCTCTCAACAAACACACACAAATATATAATATATGAATATAATATAATATAATATAATATAATATAATATAATATAATATAATATAATATACATGTATATATATATGTATCACATTTACTGAGTTATAACTCATCACAGATCATGCAATTCACACATTTAAAGTGCATGATTCAATGGTTTTAAAATATATTTACAGCTGTGTAACTCTCACCAATCAGTTTTTCTTTGCAATGAGATTATTACTGCCAACCTTGAGAAAAGCAATTTCATGGGAATAAATGGGATGGGACAGTTATCCAAAAATTAAGAAACAGTGAGACCAGAAACTGGAAGAAATTATTTGCAAAAGACTTACCTAGTAAAAGGCTATTATCCAAAATAAACAAAGAACGCAAAATTCAATAGTAAAACAAACAAACAAACGAAAAACCGGATGAAAAAATAGGCAAAAAACCTGAGCAGACACTTTACCAAAAAAGCTGTACAAATGACAGGTAAGCATATGAAAAGATGCTCAACATTATATGTCACTAGAGAATTGCAAATTAAAGCAATGCAATACCTCTACAAACCTATTAGAATGACAAAAATCCAAAACATTGCCAACACCAAATTCTGGCAAGGATGTGGTGCAATAGGAACTCTCATTCTCTGCTGATTAGAATGCAGAATGGTACAGCCATTTTGGAAGACAGTTTGGCAGTTTCTTACAAAACTAAACATAGTCTTACCATACAATCCAGCAATTATGCCCCTTGGTATAATGAGTTGAAAACTTATGTCCACACAAAAATCTGCACATGGATGTTTGTAGCAGCTTTATTCATAGCTGCCCAAATTTTGAAGCAACCAAGAGGTCCCTGAGTAGTTGAATGAATAAATACTGTGGTACATCCAGACAATGGAATATTATTAAGTGCTAAAAAGAAATGAGCTATCAAGTCATAGAAAGTCAGGGAGAAAACTTAAATGAATTTTTTTTTTTAACTAAAGTATAGTTGGTGTACAATATTATGTTAGTTGCAGATGTGTAACATAGTGATCTGACAGTCAAATACATTCTAAGACCGTCACCACAAGTCCAGTGATGGACCATGATTGACCATCTGTAACCATGCAAAATTATTAAAATATTAGTGACAATATTTTATGCTGTATATTACATCTCCATAGCTTACTTATTTTATAACTGGGAGTTTGTATTTCTTACTTCTCAACCCACTTCCTATTGGCAACCACCAGTTTGCTCTCTGCATCTATGAGTCTGTTTCTGCTTTGTTTTGTTTGTTTCACTTTTTAGATTCCACATATAAGTGAGATCATGTGGTATTTGTCTTTCTCTGTCTGACTTATTTCACTTAGTATAATACCGTCTAGCCCCATCCATTGTGTGACAAATGGCAAGATTTCATTCTTTTTGTGGCCAAGTGATATTCCATTCTATATGTATGTGTGTATGTATAACCCATATCTTTATCCATTCATATATCACTAGACATTTAGATTGCTTCCATATCTTGGCTATTGTAAATAATGCTGCAGTGAACATAGGGGTGTGTAACTTTTTTTTAAAGTGTTTTTGTTTTCTTTAGACAAATACCCAGAAGTAGGATTGCTAGATCATATGGTAGTTCTATTTTTAATTTTTTGAGGCACTTCCATTTTGTTTTTCATAGTGGCTGCACCAATTTATATTCTCACCACAGTGCATGAGGTTTCCCTCTTCTCCAAATCCTCACTAGCACTTGTTATTTGTTGTCTTTTTGATGGTAGCCATTCTGACAGCTGTAAGGTGATACCTTATTGTGGTTTTCATTAACATTTCCCAGATGAGTAATATTAATATCCTTTCATTTGTCTGTTGGCCATTTGTATGTCTTCTTGGAGAAATGTATATTCAGGTCCTCTGCCCAGTTTTTAATCTGTTTGTTTGAGTTGTGTGATTTAATCTGATTGTTTGAGTTGTGTTAATATTCAAATCATTATATGAATGTTCCCCTTATTGAATATATCACTTGCAAATATTTTCTTCAATTCAGTAGGTTGCCTTTTTGTTTTGTTGATGAGTTTCCTTCACTGTGCAAAAGCTTTTTAGTTTGATGTAATTCCATTTATATATTTTAGCTTTTGTTGCCCCTGCCTGAGGAGCCAAATCCAAAAAAATATTGCTACAAAGTATCGACTGATGTTAAAGAGCATGCTTCTGGGAGTTTTATGGTTTCAGGTCCTACATTTAAGTCTTTAATTCATTTTGAGTTTGTTTTTGCATAATGTGTAAGAAAATGGTCCTGTTTTCCCAACACTATTTATTGAAGAGACTGTCTTTTCCCCATTGTATATTCTTGCTTCTTTAAATGCATATTAGTAAGTGAAGGAAGGCAATCTGAAAAGGCTACATACTGTATAATTTCAACTGCATAACAGTCTGGAAAAGGCAAATCTGTGGAGACAGTAAAATGATCAGCAGTTGCCAGGGACTAAAAGGGGTGGGGAGAATGACTAGGTAGAGCAGGGAGGACTCACTAAATAGGGCAGTCAAACAATTCTGTATGATACAGTAATGGTGGTTACATGTCAGTGTACATTTGTCAAAACCCATAGAATGGATAATCACACGAGTGAACCCTAATGTAAGCTGCACACTTTGGGTGATAATGACATGTCACTGTGGTTCATCAATTGTAACAAATGTAGCACTTTGGTGTGGGATGTTGATGTGGTTGATAACTGATGTAGGGGTAGGAAGTATATAGGAAATGTCGGTACCTTCCACTTAATGTTGCTGTGGATCTGAAATTGCTTTGGGTTTATCTGTGTGTACAGCCCTTGTTTGTTTAAGAAAGCAGAGAGGGAAGTCACGTGTACTTCACGTTGTAGCAAGTGAGTCTGAAGATGTACAAGGCGGAATTTGATGGACTGAGGCAATGAAAAAAGCAGGCGGAGGGAAGAGGAGTTGGGGCTTTAAGTCTTAGAATGAAGGAAAACACTTTTTCTTCTGAGACTGAAGTGAGGAAAGAGAATTGGTAAAGCCCTCGGCTGTTTAGAAGTTGGGAAGAGGATATGGTTACAGAGATATTTTGAGAAAAAGAGGAGGAAGGCAAGGAAGTTTATACTTTGTGACTTTGATTTCTTCTCAGAAGAGCCAAGCCACAAAATGCCCCAGGCTTGAGTAAATATTTGATGAAGAGGTTTTTAAGTTTAGAGAGTTTGCTTCTCTAGTTAGCTTACTTGGGGGAAAAAAAAGTTGAATGTCTACACTGGTTCATTATATTATTGCTCTCCTTATTTCTTTTATATCTACAACAAAACATGTGGCTATTGAGCCCTTGGAATGGGATTTGTCCAAATTAAGATGTGCTGTAGGTGTAAAATACACACCGGATTTTGAAGGCTTGGTACAATTTTTTTTTAAAGGTAAAATATCACAATAATTTTTCTATTGATTATGTATTGAAATGATAATGTTTTAGATACATTTACTTAAATAAAACAGATTATCAAATTAATTTCACCTGCTTCTTTTAACATTAAAAAAAGTGGTTACTAGGAAATTGAAAATTACTTGAGTAGTTCGCATTACATTTCTGTTGGCCAGGGCTGTTTCAAACCCATAATCATCTGTATTTGAGTTCATCTTAACAGTTCATTAGAAAATGTCTCTCAAATACCATATGAATGTATCTTTAATTTTTTTTTGTTGAGGTATAGGTGATTTATAATGTGTTAGTTTTGGGTGTACAGTAAAGTGATTCAGTTATAGATATGTGTGTATATATATGTATATATATTCTTTTTCAGATTCTTGTCCATTATAGGTTATTACAAGATACTGAATAAAGCTCTCTGTGCTATACAGTAGGTCCTTCTTCTTTATCTGTTTTATATATTGTAGTGTGTATCTGTCAACCCCTAATTTATTACTGCCCTCTCTCCCTTTCCCCTTTGGTAACCATAAGTTTATTTTGTATGTCTGTGATTCTGTTTCTGTTCTGTAAATAAGCTCATTTGTATCATTTTTTAAAAGATTCCACATATAAGTGATATTATATAATATTTGTCATTGTCTGACTTACTTCACTTACTATGATGATTATTTAGGTCTATCCATGTCACTGCAAATGGCATTATTTCCTTCTTTTTTATTAATATATCTTTTTGAAATCTAGTATGCAGTATTCATAGGTTACCTTGATTTGTAGCAAACTATTTTTTATGTTCTAAGAAAGGATAGACTTTCACAGCACCACTTCCCTTAATTCTCATCAGATGATGCTAGGGTGACTTCTGAATGATGAGAAGAGATGGAGTCCCGGTCAAATCCTGGAGCAAAGTGCAGGATAGTAATGACAGCCACCAGTTAGTGAGAACCCACAATAGGCTAGGGCTGTGGTAGAGATGTTTTACACACCCTTAAAAGCAAACAAACAAAATGAGTGTTTCCAAGCTGGAACCCTTGAACCTCTCTCAAGACCAGTATTTGTAAAGTGAAGCCTAATTATCACTAATCAAACAACTATTAATCAAAAAGGTATAAAGTATATTAGATGCTGCTACATATGCCAGCTCACACAGCTTAAGGCTCAGAAATTCCTGTTTTACCTTTGAGGCAACTTCTCTGAGATCCATCTTCGAGGTCACACAATTGGTAAGTGCTTAGTGTGACGCAGCATCCTTCTTCCCACGATGCTGCACCATAAATGCCAATGACTCTTGTTTTGAGGACTAATGAACTGAAGGGATATAGCACCTAGAATTGCACCTTATTCTTCTCCCACCTTTTCCTCTCTCTGGAACATTACCAACCTCTCTGCTATTTTCTCTTCCTCCTTCTGAGTCTACCTTTCTGAAGGTCTGATCTTTCAGCCCTCCCTCAACTCCCTCACTGCTGCTCACTTTCTTGCCCTCAAGTCCCTCTTCCATGTCGTTCTCCGTTTCCATCTGCCTCTTTCTCTTTGAGTACTTGAACTCTGCTCTAATATGACCTTGTGTCTGGCTCTCCTTTCCACTCGTCCCCAGAGCTTCCTTAGGAGTAAGCTGAAAGTTGCCTGCAGTATTTCTCCTAAATATTTTTAAGCAAAACCAAATACCAGTTGAGAGCAAGAGAGAAACTTGAATTAAACAAAAGACTCAGCAAACATTTTTTCTGAGTTAATTTGAATTATTTAGAATGTCTTCCTGGGGAAGCGGCATTTTGTCAACATATTTAAAAATATATATTCAAGGATGGTCTAGTGTATTGGGAACTAATATATTCTCCTTATCATGCATTTTTATAGCATTTGGTTGAACATTTCCATAGATCATGTTGCCATCCCTTCTTTCTTTCCTTTGAGAAGTAGGGGAAATAGTGTTTTAAAAATAGTCATTGTTATATGTAATCATACTCCAGACATATCTTGGTTGTTTTGATGGGATTGTGACATTGCCTATAACAAAACCAACCACTTTATAAATTATCTTCATTTATATTTTACAGCTCAATGAACTTGATTATTAGTGCAAAGAGTTTTATTCCTTTAAAAGCAACCGTTCCCTGGGTCTACACTCAAAGAAGTGAGATTTTTGTAAATCCATTTTTTTTTTAAAGAAAAGTATTTTACAGCCTTTGAGCTGTGAAATACGGGGCTCTCATTAGCTGCACTGAGAATTGTTACCACTCCAGCTGTTGACTGTTTACTGTGGAAGCTGGTGCTAGTGGTAGGCAGAGAAAAATGCTCATTTAGCTAGAGCTTTGCAGGTGAAGATTTCTTTGAGGTTGATTTGAACATTTGCCTATTATGAGAAAAAGCTATGCATTATTCAAATCATGAAAAAACTACAAGAATTCCCCCAAATTGTTCAGTGTTTTGTCAAATAAAATAAGTGCTAGTATTTAGAGGAAAATTCCATTACACTAATTAACTTAAAAAAATTCATTAGCTAACACATTTTTTTCTTTAAATGAAAGATATTAGGAAATCTCAGATTTAATTGTTTAGAGATACAGTTTAGTACATTTGTGAGTATTTCACTCATAACCAAACTAAGCTGTTGCTTCTAGTTGTAGTTATTGTATAGTCTAATTTTTTAAATCTCAGGTGGATTAAATTATCATAAAACCAGCTGTCTACATTCCACTGACCTCTGGGGACATCTTTTTTGATGGTGCATTTTCATGAGAGGCAGTGTGCTACATAGTTGAGAAAGCCCCAGTGCTCAGCTCTAAATAATGCAAACCAGGGTTCCAATCCTTGCTTGAGTGTTTAAAAGATAAACAGCCTTAGAAAATTACCTGACCTCTCAGTCTGTTTTCTCACTTGCCATCAGACCACAATGATCCCAGGAAATGGATTGATTGAGTCACAGTAAGCACCTGCGTCATTAAATAATAACTTAATTCATAAGTGGCACATCCAAGTAAACGCTGTGACAGGATAAAGCGTGATTTTTTTCCTTCTTTATATTTTCTAACTTTTCTATTATGAATATAGCACTTTTTAGATTAGTACAAATAAAGATTACAGTACGCTTACAAAGAGGCAACAGATGCTAAGGAAATCTTTTGAAAAGCAAGATAAAATAATCTATCAAAGAAAAAGATGATATAGTCTGTGCCTAACCACTGCCATCCTCCTTGTCTCCCAAACTGAAGCCTCTGGAAACAAATTTTGCCATTCGCGGGCGTACTCCTAGGCTTTCCGCTTGCATGGCCAAGAAGTGCAAGAACCATGTTGTGAGATTTTCAATTTGATCGTCTCACATGAGGGTACCAGTGTTTTCAGACTGGAAACAGCATGTTACTACACTTTGGCAATAATGCATTAAATACAGATGGGTTTGTTTTTAGCCAAATATGTATCATACAGCCAACAGCTGTTTAGCTATTGCCAACGGTCTGTTTAGCACACAGAGAATCTGTGAGCTTCTTTTTTTGCTCAAGAAAGTCTAGTGGATCAATGTAAAAGCCCCACAGAGTTATCCAGCTTGCCACAAAATGGGAGACAGAAATCACTAGAAACTGACAAAAGCCTGAAATAATTTTTTCTCCCAAATTATACTATTAATTTATTATAAGGAGTAGGATTAACATGCCTTTTCCCCCATTTGTTTTTCTATTGAGGTATAGTTGATTTATAATATGATAGAAGTTTTAGGTGTACGACATAGTGATTCACAATTTTTAAAGCTTATACTCCACTTATGATTATAAAATATTGGCTCTATTCCCTGTACAGTACAGTATATCCTTATAGCTTATTTATTTTATACATAGTAGTTTGGCACCTCTTAATCCTCTACCCCCATCATGCTCCCCAACTTCCCTCTCCCCACTGGTAACCACCAGTTGTCTGTATCAATGAGTCTGTTTCTTTTTTGCTCTATTCACTAGTTTGCTGTATTTCTTAAATTCCACTTATAAGTGATATAATACAGTATTTGTCTTTCTCTGTCTGACTTATTTCACTAAGTATAATACCCTCCAGGATTAGCATGCTTTTTAATAGCTTCAAGTTTTAATGTAATTCTAGATATTTCAATGGATAAAGAAAACCTTATAATCCTAGCAATAATGAAATCACTGATCACGTTTGGTATTTTTTCATGTTTTCTTTAAAAGCACGAGGCACTGAAGAGTGTGCATAGCCTGAGAGATAAAGTTCATCCCTGCTTCCTCCCTTAAGTTGTGGAGAATTGATGAGCACCAAGTATAGTATTTCTCATTGCCTAGAATTTATTTTCATCTCTTTTAAAATAATCTGAATACTTAATATAAAAAGGCCACATGCATTGCCTGGAAAAGTAAGAAATACAACCAGGGTTTTATTCTATCAAGTTCATGACTGATTTAGTAGAGGACCATCACAATATAAACAAGGAAAACACAATTTATTACTATTTTTATATATGCAAGGCTTTCTCTGCCTTCTCTCCTCATCTTTTGTAAACATTGTTTTAACACTTGAAGCAAATAAAACCATTTGTTTACATTCTGTATTTCAGGGATACTGCCACCAGGTGGTTTTAAGGAAACATGATTACAGTATAAACGCTATAATCTTTTTTTACCCCTGAAACCATATATGGCTGCATCTTAACAAACATAGTTCTTTCATTGAAATGGATAAACCGAAAATATTTTAAGCAATCATCAAAAGTGAAAATCAGTTCTTAAATCAGTTTGAACTCATGAAGTAGAATTAACTCATAATATTGTGAGTCATTCAGATTTTTTGACTCCTGAAGCTTATAAAATTGAGGGGAGCTCTTAAGAATACAAAATTACATATTCAAAATCATTTGTGAAAGGGAATATTTATCTTGAATTAGGAATCAAATAACCACAAATTATTGAAGGCTTGGAGATCCCTGTAGGCATGAAATCCCTATGGGCATTTTCTCCAAAAACTCATTGAGAAACACCTCCTGTTTACAACTTGGCCTTCCTTCACCTCCTCAGTCACTTGAAAACATCTCACAACTCCCAGCACTCATCAGAGTCTATGCTAGGGAGGAGCTTGGAAGCTTAAGTTTTATCAGCGTTCAGATAAATCAGCAAAAGATAAGATCTGGGCATTTTGCAGCACATGTTTACCTTTATGAAATGAAAACAAGCAACTCTCTGGTTCTCAACCTCAAAATACTATCATTACTTTCTAGCTACCCCATATGTGTTGCTATGCTTATTTATAGTAATCCCATATTTTCATGGGAATCCCTGAATCATTCCCTGGGAATCATTCCTTTGTTCCTGAGCCCTGGGCACTTCAGTGTCTCTTACTTGGCAGCCCCTCCTGGGCTCCTTCCCTTTGCTCTGTAGCCGGAAAAGATTTCTTCTTCTCTTTTCAAATCAATAACTTAATGAAATTGCCTGGTTCTTACTTATAGAACTAACTAAATCTTCTGAAATGACATATTTGGGGTGAAAGGTATTGAGGAGGAGGGAACAAGGGTTAGAAACCCCCAGTTGGCCAGAATTTTCTGGAAAATCTAAATTCACATCTGTCTCTGATTAGTAGTATTTTTCTCCTCTTGTTGAAAATCTTAAATGAAGACAAAATATTTTTTTGATTAAACAATTTCTTCCTTAATCTTAGCAATTGTTCTCAACTCCGGTCTAGGTGAAGATATTCCTCACACTGGAGTAGACACAAAGGTTCCCAGTAGAAGGAAAGCGGGACATAAACTAGTTTTTAACCATGGGTTTTGAAGTCATCATTAGATGATTAGTTTTGTCATTAGATCCTTCCTCCTTCCTACTCTTCCCTCCTTTGGCTTTTTCCTGTCCCAGCCCACCCTTTGGAGAGGTCTTCTCCCAGGATCATTTAGTAGGACCCCTCGAAGGTAAGTGTAAACCAAACAAATGAATTTGGACTGGAAGTTGATCCTTTCAGGGTCCAGCTGTAAACAGAAAGAGCACGTGAAAAACAACCAAAGAAGACATTGCTCTTGTTGATTTCAGTCAATCAGATTTCTAGAAGGCACAGGGAGGGGTAAAAGTGCCAAACAAAAGCCAAACAAACTCTTTTCTACTTACAACTGATACTGAGTATTTGAATTCTGTAAAAAATAGGAATTAATGAGAGAAATAATAAATTTCTGAACCTTTTTTTTTTTTTCACATAAAGGCAAGGTTAGCAAATACAATTTGCATGTAAATTAACATTTACCTGACACATGCACTTTTCACGGCTTGAATAAACTGTGACATGGAAAAGATGAAAGACACAGGACCTGTATAAAAAATATTTAAAAGGTAATTGGCAGACACTTGCAATAAATATTTATTAAGGAAAGAAGTGTCCTTTTCTGTTTTTGTGCCACTGTGATTCCTGCTTCATCTCTGTCTTCTTCCTACTTTCTCATTAAATATGACTTCTCTTTTATGATAGGATTCAGACCACATTCTGATGGCAGAGGAGGGAGGATAAAGGAGCCTTAGGAAAGAAGTTTTTTTGTTTTTTTTTTCATAGCTGCTTTTTGAAGCTGTAGAAAAAGTCTGGGACAAAGCTGGGTGCCTTAAAAGTTTAAAAGGAGAGAAGAGCATAAATGAGAAGATGAACTAGCATCAGATTGGCTTTGCTTCTCCTTTTAAATTATTCTCATTTTGTCTGTTTTGTTCCTGCTCCTTGAACTCTAACAATCCCTCTCTTTGAACACTGAGCAAAGACTGTTACATCAAGAGGGAAATCAGGCGCTAAGGTCCAATGGCTTCATCAACGCATTTGAGGTAAAGGAGAGCAAAGTCAAGTTGAAGAGCGCCCTTTCACCCCTTGGCTTGTTGCGAATGAGTTCTGTCCCGTTGGCCTTAGGAGTGTTTTCCAACCGTAACACATCAAGGGCCCACTGAAATACAATCCCCTCCAAAATCCTACAAGCCCTTGCAAAGTGTCTTTAAATCGTTTTTGTCTCTAGCCCATTGTATCTTCTTTCTTTTCCTCTCCTGTTCCATTAGCTGTCTTTTATGACAACTTTCCTTGTCATGACTAACTTCTGCCATGGTTTAAAAAAAAAAGCTCTCTTATTTTTAATAATGACTTTAAATAGTTTTTTGTTTGTTTGTTTGTTTTTGATTAGAGTTATTCTAAAAATCTCTCCTCACCTTATTCATGAAGTCTCTTCCAACCATTAAAATGAGGAAGGACCCTATGGACCAGCGCCTTATCTTGCCACTTACAAGTGTCTCTCTCTCTTTCTCAACCTACATAAAATGCAGTTTGGATGAAGTAGAATTTTTATGTGTAATTAATAACTTTCCCTTCCTCTACTCTCAATATACTCTATGCAATCAAGAACAAAGTTCTCAAAGATGCATGACTTTATTATTGCATACTTCATATAATTTTGTTTCCTAAAAGTGATTATTTCCACAAGTCTTGTTACCAGTTGTCACCATACAGTTGATTTCTTTCACCCGTTTCACTCACTTTGTATCTTTTTTAAAAAGCCATATGGTGCATTTTAAATGAATTGAAATATTTTATGAATTAAGAATAGTCAGGTATCTCTGGAGACCATTGGAAATGCACTGAAATATAGAAATAAGGCTGTAAGCCCTTTGTCTACATATGCAGTAGAAGACTGCTCTGCACCGATCAGAGTACAGCATCCACTTAGCGTCTGGTATTTTGAAGTGCCAATTGTGTGAAGAATCTTCTCTGTGCTAATTTGATCCAATACTGTGGCTTCAATACTTCAAAACAGTGACTTCACTGCTTCTTGGAAGTGGTCATCTGCCATGTAAGTTATTAAATTCTACTGTTCGTGTCACAGTAGCCCACATCAAGCCTGCACGAATCCCACAGGGACTGTGTTATTCTTGTTTGGAAAGGTACCACCTACCGAGTCTCAGTGTGTTTTAATGAGGTATTTAGAAGGGACCTCTTCCTTTTCCCAGACTTAAAGTACACTCTTCTGACAAATAGAGAGAATCCACTTCAATTGCCATTGGAAAGTTTACCTTTCATATCTCTATAAGGATTAAAACAAACATTTCTGATTAAGTGTTAACTTACTTTAAGCATTTGCTTTGGGTATATGAGATATTCCCATTATGGTTTTTATGTGAATAGTACTTAATGTGGAAATTACTTTTTAAAAAAATTGACAGGGAGGTGGAATAACTCATTTCAACATTTCCACAGGTCTCACCTTTTGGAAAGCTTATTACTGAATCAGGGAATGTGAATTTATATGTTCAAAACTCTAAGCTGCCAAATATATAGTGTTACACTTTAGAATACTAACAGATTTTACTTACTTTATAAAATATTGCATAATTTATAAAATGTAAATTGAAGTCCTATTGAAAATGACATCGTAAAAGATGCTATCAAGTAATTCTTAATAGATTTTCCACCAATCCACAGTATCACTGGACACTTGAACAAAAATAAGTGCCACCAGCAGCTGAATCTTTCCACTTGCAGCAAACTTTAATTTGTTTCTTTTGTATTTCTTTTAAACCCATCGCTTGCAGTACCTTGGCTTTCTTTAGTTTGGCTGTAGATTTCCTTAACTCATATGATGTGAAAGAGGGCAAGTTAACAAGTCTTATTATTCCAAAGCCAGTCGTATTTGCCAAGTCTTTTGATTCTGTATCTTGTAATAGCTTCTCCATTTGTCCACTTCCATCTATCTTACTGCCACTGCCTGTTACAGGTCACCATCATTTCTGAAGTGGGTTACTGTAATTGCACCCCAGCTAGATTCTCTGTTTCTAGTCTTTTCTCTCCATCCATTCTCCACACAGTAGACAGATAATCATTTAAAAGCAAATTTGATCTTCTAGATATTCCTCTCAAAGTCCTTCAGAAGTTCCTCTTTGCCCTAAACTCCTTCTATCCCATATGCATTTGCAGACTTCTTAGTCATGTGACTGCTGCTCTTCTCATCAGGCAGTTGAGTCTATTTCTCTACCCCTTGAATCTGAGTAGAACATGTGAGATGCTTGGACCAAAAGGATGTGGTGGAATGATATAGGAGTCCTGAGCCTAGGCGTCGAGAGGCCTTGGAGCTTCTGTTTTCATCCTTTTGAAGTTCAGTCTGGAAACCACCATATGAAGAAGCCTGGCCTGTTGAAGGATGGGAGGGCCACGTGGAACAGAGACAAGCCTTCCAAGCTGAAGCTCCCAAAACCAATCAGCCAAGAGCCTGCACCAACTACTTTGTTAAGTACAGTGTACATACTGTGCATTTTTCTGTAATTTTAAAGATGAAGAAATCAAGGGAAGTTACAAATAATCATCCCAAGACCAGACATCAAGTGTTGGAGCCAAGATTTAAAATCCAGATACCTTCATCTATGTCATCAACTCTTAACCACTCACTGTACTGCAGAAATATTCATTCTATATACTCTACATACCATGTTCCAGTTTGGTTTTTTCATACTTAATTATATCTAACTGTGTGACTTTGTTATTAATATTTAACTCAACTATATCCAAGTTACATCATGGCTTAACACACATAATAGATCATACACCTCTATCACTTTTACCACCACAGTTTCCAGAACATGTTAAGTGCTGAAAAATGGTAGCTATTGTTCCTAAGCTGATAGTGAATCTCCTTGCTTTGAGTATGAATTTCCTTTTTGCAAAGAGCCAAAAGTTATTTTTAAGCTAAGAAGGGTGAGTAGTGTGGGTAATTCCAATTTTAATTCCATCTGGCCTCAGTAACAAAATGTATAAGTAAAATAAGAAAACTGCCTTTCTCATGGGGCTTAGGACCTGGGTTTGAAAGTCATTCCCTGCAGGTTTTTGACAGTGGCATCAGCAGTAAAGGGCAAGTTCATACCCACGGAGTGAAGCACTCACATGGGTGTATAAGTTCTAGTGTGGCTGTGAAAATACTCGTTTTCTTATACTCGTAGTCACACTTCACATACAGAGTTTGTATAAACTTTGTATAGTAGACCAGGAAAAATATTGATGATAACTGTGCCTTGGGGTATTCAGCATATTGATAGGTGTATTAGGTGTGCTTGTGTTGGTGGAATTCAGCTGTAGTACTGCTCAGGGGTCACTGAAAGATGAAACAGCTTGAAGGTCAAAAGGTTTTTACATCTTCAAACTGTAGCATTTTCTTGGGAACTCTTGGGAGGCCCAGCCCAGACTCCTCCAGGAAGGATGGGTATAATTTGCTATCTGTGAGATGCTGATCAGTAAAGCATATTCTTTCTTTTTCTTTTTCTTTTTCTTTTTAATGTATGAGGAGAGAAATCATTCTATTTCTGAAATAATTTGTTTGTTTGTTTTACACAGAATAAAGCCCCAAATCCTCAACATGGCATTCAGAGCCTTTGTGATTGCTTTCTAGCCTGCTGTCTAGGTGTCTTCCTAACATACCTTGTACCTCCTTACCTTGGTGCTTTATTCATACCTGTTCCTGAAATGTGCGTTTCACGTCCCCATTAAGTCCCTACCTTGTTTATTCTCTTTCATGAAAATTTTTGACATCCATCAAATCATATGGTATCTTCCTACAGAATGCCCTTAGTAGAAAACAATCTTTCTCTTAGGTTTTCTAATCAAATTGTGTTGTGTGAGGATCTATGGATCAAAATATTACCGAGACTGTCTTAATAGCATTTGGAGATAATAATAGTGACTACATCATAGACCTGTTTGAAGGATTAAATGAGTTATTGTATGTAGAGAACTTACAAGACTTCCAGGTACATAAGAAGCATAACCACTATGTAAATGTTGGCCATTATTTACAGTTGCTAAAAAATCATGGATAAGTAGTTGTAGAGATGGTTGTACAGTGTTGTAAGTAAAGCATGATGGTATCATTGGGCTATCAGTAAATCTATGTAGATAAAAAGTGAAAGGAGAAAGAGAATCGTATAGAGAGTGATTATACAGTGGGTCCACATGGATATTGAGCTGCCTGAAAACAAGGTTCTAAGAAAGCAGAATTGATGATGTGTATCAAACCAAGATTAAAATGGAGCTGCCAAAATTCAGCTGACCTTGTAGGATGAGGGGAGTTGTCTTACTTCCTAGGCCTTTGGCTTGTCAACAAATCAGATAGATTACCAGATTAATTGATTAACATCTCTCTTTTCTAAATCAAGCAATCCAGAAATCAGCTTTATTAAATAGGAACTAATAGTTAAAAAAGAAAAGAAAAAAGATCTGGGGAAATCAAAGAGGCTAGAATGGTGGAGGAACTGAGACCTACCAAGACCTGTAAATAGAATTTCATCCATATTGATACCAAGGTGAGGCTGCCACCCCCTTCGCCATGACCAGATGTAAACCCTCTGAATATTTACCTATGAACTCTGTACAGGAATGTATCTGTGGATGGGTATGTGAGTATATGATTAATTCATCCACTGAATATTGGGTTTCTTTGTGTAGTACTTTGTAGTAAGTCTGAAATCTCAGAATTTAAGAATATCTCCCCATCTTATGATCTGTAATAAATTACAGACTTTTATAAGCAGTGACTATCTTTTATCTGTTGCTACCTCATAGCAATTCCCATGCTTTATCCATAGTAGGGCTTCAATAATTATATGAAGGACCATATACAGTAGGACCAATTTATCTCTTGATTTGGTAAATCTTAAGGCCTCCTACAAAGTCTCTGAATTTCTCACAGAGATTTTCCCAATGCCAGGCACATAATAGAGAATACATTTGGTGGATTTAGTGCATTACTATATGAAAGTATTATAAAAAGACAATAGTTTTTTTTTTAAGCAGTACTGATATATAGGCTATAGTACAATACAGTACTATTATTCGCCCTCCCCCTTTTTTTGTATAGTCAATAAAATCAGCCTTCTTTTTCCTCTAAGAAAATATATTAAATCAAGTTTTCTCCATCATGTATGTCTTAAACCTTAAGGCAGAATTTTACATTAATCCATACTTAATCACATCTTGTTAGTTTGTGCCCATGTTTCAGCCTGTCAAAATCTTTTTGAATCCTATATGATGGTCTCCCCCTTCTATCTTGTGTCATCTATAAATGTGATTGGCCCTTTTTCTGTACATTGGTATAAAATATTAATCTAATTAGAATAATAGGGAGAATATATGAACCCAAGATTTGCATTCCGGAGGCTCTTGCTCGAGGCTGACATAGGGAGGTAGAAAAAAGAATGCATGGTTCATTCTTTTTGGCAAGCGGTGGCAATGCATGCTCTAGTCATTATGTCAGGGACCTATTTTTCCTGTTTGAAGCCCGGTATATCACTTTCCTATCTTATCAATTTTATACACAGACTGAAGTTTGCAAATAAATAGCTGTACTTTAAACTTAAATTGTCCTTAGCAAACAAGTTTCCTAAAACACATATTTGTCATGAAAACAAACAAAAAGGTCTGGTGTGAAAATAAAGAGATAATAGAATTTAATTGGACATAATGGAATGATATAATTAGCATATTAAGTTTGCATGGCACTGTACACACAAATCACTTCTTACAACATATTTGGAAGGTTCATGTGCATACTTTATTCAGATTTATGAATTTTGGAGTCACCCATTCTTTATAAGTAATGGGGCATTTTTGTATTTATTACTCGTCCTAAATCTTTTTATTTTCCTTTCTTTTTTTGCTATGCTTTTAATTGTTGATAGCCTTCTCCTTCTTATAGAACCAATTTATTTATCTTTTTAAAAGTTTTATTTTCATCTTTCCTGGATGACATGAGTAATAAAAACAGCTTCTATTTGTTTAGGGTTTATTATATATCAGGAATTTTATGTCACTGTTTCTCACTTAACCCTCCAACAAACCTCTGAGATAGGTACTGAGGAGAAGAGAAGTGAGCAAGTTTTCTCAGGTAAGCAGCTTGCAAGCAACCAAGTTGATTTTAAACTTGGGCTCAGCCCAACCCATTGAAAGCCCTTATTATAAGTGCATAGATGCATTTATATCTTCATATAATTTTTCTAGAGTATTGAATAGGCAGAAGTCATCCTGATGATCTCTTGATCCAGGAACCCCCCTGACTAGATTTTCTGTTTGAAGGACTGTGTCTCAGGCTCACCACCAACTCCTCATATTTGTCTTCTGGCAAATCTTACCCCATTCTGTCTGCACCCTTGTTCAGTTACTGTGTAAAACATACACGTGGCTGAAGCTGTGTTGATTAATTTCCATTCTCGGTGCCACTATTCAATGCATGCTACCCTATCTCTTGCCTGTTCTACCTGCCCCAAACCTTGGATCACTCAAAGCTTGTGCAGGCAAAGTGTTATCAAAACTGAAAATCTGTTCTGACTCTCCGACTTAAAATTTTCATTGATCCCCTTTGATCTTAACAACTTAGGATATGATTTGAACCACTTAGCAAATAAATATAGAGAAGGCCCTTTGGAATTAGGACCTGTTTACCTTTTACTCTTCTATCTGACCACACCTGTCCTGGAGAAGATGCTCCAGGCAGAGTAAGGTTGTTCCTGTTTCTCAAACCTCATCTACCCTCACTGAACCTCTCTTGATTGGCTAACATCAGAAATAGGTGTTCCAGCCTCCTGTATGACACAGGGAAATATATTCAGTTTCTCTCAATGAGCTGTAATGAAAAAGAATCTGAAAAAAATATATATGTATTCAGTTATACATGTAACTGAATCGCTTTGCTATACATATGAAACTAACATTGTAAATTGACTACACTTTACTAAAAATAATAAAAAAAAAAAAAAAAGAAAGAAAGAAGGTGTCCCAGGATTTGTTTAGAGGCTCAACAATAACATCAAGAATTAGGGTTCTATGGTAGATGCAGTCTGCATTAAGCAGACAGCCACTGTCAAAGTCAGCTCCTTCAAGGTCAGCCTCAGCTCTAGTGAGCCACCTCGCCTCTGACACCTCTTCCCAAGGAAGCTTGCCTCTGGTGACTGAGCAAGGCTGAGGTTTGGCTTTAAAGGTTTGTCCCACCGGGCCTTCTGGAAATGCTTTGTTCAAGAGCTCAGTGTGTTTCAGCTGAGACTTTAGTGGACCTGCATTGGAGCTTGGTGCCTTCCTCTGCCAGTTGTGGCTTCTTCCAATTTCCTTTCACAGATTCTGGTCCCTAAACATTGTCTTAGTTTTGCGTCTGCAGAGCACAATCTCCAACTTTTTCTGTCACCCTCAGATGATGTCTCTTCACTTTTCACTAGATGGCTGCAGAAGTTTCTAATATCACATTCTTGTATGACACTCTTACAAAAGTCACACGGACAAGGGCGTAGGAGTCAGGGCATCAGGGGAGCACTTGATCTCATTTTGTTATGAAAGAAAATATTTCCCAGAATGCCCCAGCAAAACTAGCTCTTCATTTTACTGGTCAGTATTGGGGCACATGACTAGACTCAGATATAAGAGAGGCTAAGAGAGTGAGTATATGTTTTCTTAAATCTCTATCGTGACTTACCAACTCAGATAGTAGGGAAGAAGGGTCAGATATCTGGAAAATAATTTCTCTGATGTTTTCAAAGTTTTATGCTCCTGTACCCATGAAAGTAATTTGAAAAATGATCTATTTCCTTGCACATTATTAATTGCACAGCAAAACCTATTTCATTACAAATCTAAATAATTATAAAACGTATGATTTGCAACATTAGTAAATGTTTAAATTACAGACGCTACATTACTCTTTAAATGCATCCTATGGAATCTGAATACAACACGTTTTAAAAAAATCTTTATTATGGTAATTTAAAAACATAAAAAATAGACAAGTACAATGAACCTCTATGTACCTATCACCTAACTCCAACAAAATGAACATCTCTTCATTCCTGCTGCTTATATATCCTCCCAATATATTTTTTTCTGTTTGTTGGAGTATTTCAAAGCAAATGACAGACACCATATAATTTTACTCACAAATATTGTAAAATGCATATCTGACACACAAAAATCATAATACCTTTATACCCCAACCAGCACACTTTACAATAATCTTTTTTTTACATTTTTTATTGCGTTATAGTCATTTTACAATGTTGAGTCAAATTCCAGTGTAGTGCATGATTTTTCAGTTATACGTGAACATACATATATTCATTGTCACATTTTTTTCATTGTGAGCTACCATAAGATCTTGTGTATATTTGTCTGTGCTATACAGTATAATCTTGTTTATCTGTTCTGCATATGCCTGTCAGTATCTACAAATTTTGAACACCCAGTCTGTCCCTTCCTACCCCCACCCCTCGGCAACCACAAGTTTGTATTCTATGTCTATGAGTCTGTTTCTGTTTTGTATTTATGTTCTTTTTTTTTTTTTTTAAGATTCCACATATGAGCAATCTCACATGGTATTTTTCTTTCTTTCTGGCTTACTTCACTTAGAATGACATTCTCCAGGGACATCCATGTTGCTGCTAATGGCATTATGTTGTCATTTTTTATGGCTGAATAGTATTCCATTGTATAAATATACCACCTCTTCTTTATCCAGTCATCTGTTGATGGACATTTAAGCTGTTTCCATGTGTTGGCTATTGTAAATAGTGCTGCTGCAAGCATTGGGGTGCAGGTGTCTTTTTGAAGTAGGATTCCTTCTGGATATATGCCCAGGAGCGGGATTCCTGGGTCATATGGCAAGTCTATTCCTAGTCTTTTGAGGAATCCCCATACTGTTTTCCACAGTGGCTGCACCAAACTACATTCCCACCAGCAGTGTAGGAGGGTTCCTTTTCTCCGCAGCCTCTCCAGCATTTGTCATAAGCAATAGAAACAGAAGCAAGAATAAACAAATGGGACCTAATTAAACTTACAAGCTTCTGCACAGCAAAGGAAACCATAAGTAAAACAAAATGACAACCTATGGAATGGGAGAAAATTTTTGCAAACGATGAAACCAACAAAGATTTGATCTCCAGAATATTTAAGCAGCTCATATGACTTAATAAGAAAAAAACAAATAACCCAATCCAAAAATGGGCAGAAGACTTAAACAAGCAATTCTCCAAGGAAGAAATACAAATGATCAATAGGCACATGAAAAAATGCTCAATGTCAGTAATTATCAGAGAAATGCAAATCAAAACTACAGTGAGGTATCACCTGACATTAGTCAGAATGGTCATCATTCAGAAGTCTACAATAATCTCTTAATAGTGCCTAATACTCAGTATGTGCTTAATTTTCCCTGTTTGTTTAAAAATTACTCGTTCTGCTTATTTGAATCAGTTCACACAATGCCTTTGACATATTTCCTTTGAGTCTCTTTCCAAATATATTTCCTGTTAAAAATGTTTTTAAAATCATATTTATTCTGTATTTGTTTATTTTATGTTTAGAAGTTTCCATGCCATTTATTTATTGAAGAAACTGCATTTTTTTTTGATCTTATAGAAGTTCCATACTCTTGATATGATTAATGTGTCTTCACAATTGCATCTTCATAGTATTGTTTAAATATGCCATTTCCTCCACATCTCCTAGAAACTGAAAGTTGGACCTAGCAGTTGAATGAAATTAAGCATTGTTAATTTCAGGAGGCACATCATTGCACGTTGTCCTACTGTTAGTGAGGCTAAAAGTCATCAGTGGCCTCAAGTGTGGCCAGCCTGATCCATCCATTTAAAATTCATCGTAAGCCAGTCAGATAGTTTCAGAAGCTGCCTGAGATCATTATACCCAGTATTTTACTGAAGTTACAAAATTCTGCCTTTGTTATTCCATCATTCTTTCTGTATTTATTATCTGTGGTTCCCTACAAAGAGGACCTTTTCCTTATCAACTATTTGGTTACTCTGAAAAATAGCTTCTGTGGGAAAGACAAGACAAACACTTGATCTTTTCCCTTTATCAGTTTTCAAAATAATGAGATATTGCCCTAGCAACCTTTAACAGTTAGGAATGAGGATTTTTTTTAATCGTTGTGAACTTCTGGACTTTTATATATCATTGTATACATTCCTACCAATAAAGCCCCTTTCCTTTATATATCTTTTAATTTATTGCAGTCATTATTATTATTTTATTTATTTGTTGCTCAGAAGTTCCCAGTTTTGGCTGTGGAAGCTCTTTAAGCTGGCATTTGTGTCCTTTTGATATGACCCTTGTAGTCTTTCCTATTGTTTCTTTCAGTTGTGGCAAGACATAAGTGCCCTGCTCCAGATGTAGAATCAGCCATTTTTCAAAAGACCATTTTTTTTTTTTGTCATTATTTTGTTTTGTTTTTAGTCAATACATAAATGGTACTTAGAGCAAACAGTCTGGACATACCATAAAATCTTGATATTAACCATCATTCTAAAAAGGGTAAAAATACCTAATCAAAACCTTTAAATGTCAACAACTTTGTATTGTTTCTTTTTCTCCTTGACCTTGAATTCCCATTCCACTTCTCTCACATAATTTTATTCTAACGAAATTTTGTTTTCACATTTGAAAATATATTAATCATCCTATTATAACACTCTGCAACAAAAATTATACATGAATTAAAATGTAAATTTTTTCTTAATTCTTTGCCATGACAGGTCTTTAAGTCTTAAATGCTTTAATATACTATATAAAATTCTCCTAAAATTTCATTAAAGTGTTCCTCCTAAGGATCTAAATAAATGTTCAAGACATATAAAAAACTCTTACGTAAGTTTTTTTTTCTTTTTAATTTAAACATTTAATGTTAATCTATGAGAAATAAAGATGGAAAATTTCCTCCCTTTTTCTTTGAATCATGCAAGGTATGCAACCGAGGCAGAGAACCACACAGGGTGAATGAAACGATCTCCCTGGGCCTTTCTCATAAAAATAAAAGGAAGGCAGAGAGAGAGCCTTTCATAACAGATTACTATTGTCCATCAGACTTCCTACAGATTTGAATCTTATAATTTTAGAAAAGACACGGACTCATTCTTTGAGTACTGTATTTACCTGGATGGCATGATGCATCATCAGCTTCTTTAGCAGCACTTCATTGGCTTTCCTCTGCCATGGGCCTCTTCCTTGGGACCCCTGCTTTCTTTGACAGTAGTCGAGGTTGGAAAAAATGAAGTAGTGAACAATGTCTTCACTCCTCTGCCATATTCTTTGATATCTGTGAGTTCAGAATATCCCACATTGACCAAAATGCCCTGCTTCTAATTTAACACATCACCCTACAGATTTCACATTGTCCGTTTGAATCAGAGATTCAGGGTGAATCAAGATTCCTCCTGAGGAAATGTCCCATAATAAGCCTCTGGATGGGGGAGAGGTAAGCCTTCCTTCTCAGAGTGGAAGAAGAGCAGTAATCAGAGAAATAGTGGGAAAGAAGAAAATTGGCAGATGAATTTAAGACTACAAGGAATTTGAGGATCAGAAAACAGATTCACTTGAAATTATTTGTGCTGGCATACCTCCTTGTGTAGTTTTTGAGTACCTTCAGAGGCACTTCATTCTGAAGGCTGTTGTGCAATAAGTACATTTCCAGTAGTGGGATGAACAAACTTCCTCAGTTTAACACATGCATAATTGTATTAAGTTCTGCCAGACAGTTCTTTAGTTTGGCTAAACCATTTTATGCATTCCTACCAATAAAATCTTGTTTCCTTATATTCTTGTTAACATTTGTTATGATCCAACTTTAATTTTTTTGCCTATTAGATGGGTGTAAATTGGTATCTCAAGGTAGTTTTAATTTATATTTTTCTGATTAATTGTAGTTTTTCTCTGCATATTTTTTTTCTTTCTGTGAACTGTATTTTTGAATTCTCAACTCATTTTCTATTGAGTTTTTTGCTTTGGTCTAGGTGATTTTCAAGAATTTCTTGCATGTTCTTGATATTAATCCTTTTAAGACTTTAAATAGCCTCTCAAGTGAGTCATCTTTCAATTTTTATCAACAATAACCTGCAAGGAACATAAATATTTAATTTCCAGCGTAGTCAAAGCTAATGATTATCTTACTATTTGCTTTATAGTGTGTGCTTTCTGAGTCTTGTTTAAAAATTACGTTCCCACCCCTAAGGTGACAAATATATTTACTTAATTTCTCCTATTATCATTATTATTTTACTTTTCACAGAGATTATAAATCTGTTTGGAATTCATCTTTGTATCTAACTATAATGTAGAGGTTCAACTTTATCATTCTCCATTTAATGAACCTATTTTTACCCAAATTTTTTTTACATAATTTCCTTTATAGATCTGTATTACTATTTTATCATTTATATAGTCCCTATATATGCATAGATCCATTTATACACTCTTTATTCTGTCTCATTTGGTCTATTTATTTATTTCTGTGGCAACTTTATTATATTTTCATTACCATAGCTTTATAATGTATCTTAGTGCTTGTAAGGTTTTCTGTGATCCACCCTTTTAAAGTGGATTTAGTGATCTATAATTTTTATTTTTTTGTATACATTTTAGAATAAATTTGTTGAATTTCTTTAAAATAACTCTGCTGAGTATGTTGATTGGGAGTTGCATTTAACCTTTAGATTAATCTATAGATAATACACATCTTTACAATGTTATCTCACCTGTGAACGTGGTATCAATCCCTTTTTATTTAATTGTACTTTTATAAGTTATAATAGACTTTTAAAATTTTCTCTGTAAAGACTTTGTGTACTTTGACCAAGGTAATTTCCAGATACTTTCTATCTTTTGTAGTTATAAATGGCACTTACTATCTCTTATATCTTCAATTGGCTATTTCTGGTATTAGATAGATGGATATATTTGTTCACGCAAAATAGATGAATGACACTGGTTTGTGCAAGTTGATCTTACTTATAATTATTTTATTTTGAGTTCTAATAGTTTATATGAAAAATCTGTTGATTTTTCTATGTAAATGGTGATACTATCTGCAAATAGTTATAGCTTTGTTGTAATTCTTTCAGTCCTTGTAGTTCTTATTTCTTTTTCATGTGCTTTTGCATTGGTCAGAACGTCTAATACCATATCGAATGGCAACAGTAATAATAGACATCTTTGTCTTTTTTCCAGATCTGTGAGGAGTGCCTTTTAGTGGGATGCTTACTATAGATTTGATAAATAATCTTTATAAAGTTCCAGAAGCACTTTACTATTCCAGGTATTCTGAGAGATTTTGTTTGTTTACTGGTTTGTTTCATTTTGTTAATACTCACTCTCTCTCTCTCTCTATATATACATATACATACATATACACACGTATATATAACTTTATCAAAAGTTTATTCTTCTACCTTTAGAAAAACTGGATGACTCTTTTCTCCTTTAGAAGAAAATTAGTGAATAGGTACCTTATATTGATAGATAAAGACTATTTTGCTTGGTAAATTTATTTTTTTAATAGTCTGTTGAATTTGGTTAGATAATTCTTATTTAGGGTTTTCTCTATGCTCCTAAATAAAATTGTTAATGTTTTTGAATTGTCCTTACTAATTTTAGAATCTTTAGAATCATAGTGGTTTTTTTTTTTTTCTATTTTCTTGAGCAATTTGTTTAAGATAGGAATTATCTTTTCTTCCAGATTTTGATCTTCTTATGCAACTTTCTGCTTAGAGGTAGCAGGGTGCCTCTAATTGCCATTTCAAATTTTTAAGTGGTTATTGATCAAGTTTCTAATTTTTTTTCCAAGTTTGCCAGTTGTTTCAATTGCTATGGCTGTGTAACAAATTACCTTGAAACTCAGGGGTGAAAATAATAGTTTTTATTCTCATAGATTCTGAAGGTCAGGAATTCAGACAGGACTATAGGGGGGTGGCTTGTTACTGAGTGATCTTGTTCCTCACCTGGAAGAACTGAAGTTTAGGGGCTAAAATCACCTGAAAGCTCATTTATTCACTTATCTAACTGTTGCTGCCAGCTTTCTATGCAGGCCTCAGGTCCATTCCCCGTGGGCCTCTTCATCTGGTCTCACCATGTCATCTTCCCATGCCAGCTTATTTGGGTTTTCACCTTGGTGACTGGCTTTCCCAGAGTGAGAGAAAGATGTAGCATTGGAAGTCACACAACTGTTCAGGGAGCCACAGTCTACAGGTCAGCGCAGTCAGGTGTCTGCCCAGGTTCAAAGGGAGGGGGACTGGACTTCACTCTGATGAGAAAGTGGCAGGATTCTGGAAGTACGGGTGGACATTTATGAAAAATACAATCTGCCACAGTAATTTGCACACTTGTTCAGATGGAGCTCTCATCTATTTTCATATGTATTAGTGTTTGTAGTTGGTTGTAGTAGTTGTTCTTTTTGTTAATTGCTGTTTTGTCTTTGGCTATGTCCAACTTTGTATATTATGCATTTTTAATGCATCTTTTAATGGAATTACTGGAGATTGAACCCATGACCTTGTGCATGCTAAGCATATGTTCTACCACTGAACTATACCCCCTCACTAAAGCCAACTTTGTATTCTGTGTTTTGTTCATTTGAAAATATTTCCTTTTTCCTTTAATAAATCTTATCAGAGGTTTGTCTAACTAGTCTTAAAAGAACTAGATTTAGATTTGAGCAGTGTTTACTGTTTTTTGTTGTTGTTGTTCTACGTTTCTTGATTTCTGCCTTTTTCTTCAATAATTATCTCCTTATTTCAATTTTGTCTGCCCCTCCTTTTCCAATGAATCCAGTGGAATCGTGGCTCATTTTATTTCAATCTTTTTCTTCCTTTCTAATAAATGTTTTTAAAACTATGCATATTCCTCAAGTTCTGCTTTAGCTGTGCCCTGCCAGCTTTCACAGGCAGTGATATTGTCATTCACTTGTAAGTATTTCATAATTTCCCTGATGATTTCTGCATTAGCCCATGGGTAATTTAATAGCAAGCATTTTACTCTTAAGACATAGGAAATATCTTTGGGCTTTCTTAATTTTTCTTTTCTAATTTTATTGCAGTATGGTAGATAACATAGTCAGATGTTGAATCATTGGAATTGATCGAGCCTTTGTCTCTGGACTGGTGCAGATTTAACTTTTGTGAGTATTCCATCTAAACTGAAAGAGAATCTGTTTTTGTTCTCCTTTTTCCACCAATGAGGCTGTAGCAGCTCTCAGCTCTAATCTGGGATCCCTGGACCAGTAAAAAGCAGGGGAAGAAGGATCCGCCCTTCAAAAGAGGGAAGGGGAGAAGAGGAGGAAGCAAAGGGTAGAACTGACAATGCTCCCTCAGCATCCCAGTCCAGAGAACGCTGTCACCCTCAGGAGATCCTTGACTTCTTTCTCTCTCTGGGGTTTCCTTCATTCATAGCCCTCCTTCTCATTCCTGTGACATCTCCAGCGTTGTCTTTTGGGATGGAATCAGTAGCCTCTGTTAATTCTCCGGCTTGTCAGTGTCCATGGCTATTTAAACTGAGTGGTTGTACTTAGAGTGAAGGCATCTCAAACTACAAGCCGTGTGCACGTTAGGTAATGCTTACCCAAAGAAGGAAGGAAAGGGGTTACATGTGTTTGATGCTATTCCTTCCACACACAAAGGAATAAAAGGATGAGATGATGTTTTGATAAAGGCCTGGAGGTGAGAATGAGGCAGTCCTACTGGTTTATGTCCAGGTTAGCCTAGGAGCTGACTTGGTAATTGCTCTCTGCCTTTACTTTGGAATTGAAGAATGCTGTCTTTATTTCATAAAAGTAAGACATTTTGAGGTTTTCTTATCTGTAAGTAGACGCTAAAGCGGTGTTGTAAGGAAACTAAGCTGAAGTTTAAGGAGGGCAAAGGATGGGAGAGAGCCAAGGAGACCATGTAAGGGGTGCTTTCAGAGTTTAGCTCGGCGATGATAGGTGCTTGGTGTGAGAGAGAAGGAGGTGTGCACTAAGAGAAAATACCTCCCAAAAGAATAAACACGGCCTGGGGACTGACTAGGCCAGGAGGACAGGAAAGAGAAGTCACAGGAGTCAAACAGAGATGACTCTAATTTAAGTATGTAAGGCAAGGGTGTCAAGGAGATTACAAGTCCATGTTCAAGTATGAATTTGAGTTGTGATTTCAAAACCCCAGGCCTGTGTTCAGAAGGAACCCAGGGAAGCAGAAGTGAGACCACACTGAAAGCTTCCAGGGTCCTCTCTCTCACTCTGCGGGCCTTCTGCTATTCTGCTGAAGCAAAACAAGTTTCCTTGAATGTGCATGTCCTCTGGTCCAGACTTCCCAGTCTCATGGTCTTCTCAAGTATTTTCATAAAAAGAAAGCCCAGTTGTACCGAATTGACATTGTCAGCCTGGTTTTCCATTCTCTACTGAATTTCTAGGCAGAGGACAGCCCTCTTCGTATTTCCAGGACTATTGCAATCTGGTTTTCTTTCTATCCCTACTACTTTTCTCCATCAAGTTTCAATCCAGTTGGCTGGAAACAGTGGCTGATAAATTCTGTCAATTGAAATTTAATTCTTTTGTCCTGAATGTGAGTGCAGGGCTAAATGGAGCATCTAGGCTAGGTTTCTCCTCACCTTTTATATCCTTTTTCCTTCCTGCCTCCTAAATGCTAAATCGAATCTTATTCCCTGAATCTCCAAAACGTGTTTGAGGTCTTTCCAGTGAAGAAGGTGTAAAGGTTAAAATGCATGTGCTGTGTGTCTTCCTGCTCGGTGTGTGGGCTCCTCACCTATTTCAGATGCAGGATCTGTGTGCACTTATATCCCAAGGAAAGGAGGGGAGGGCTCCTCTGCCTGTCTGCCCCTCCCCTGGGCTGTCTCTGAGCTCTCGCCAGAGGACCTGTCTCCAGCAGACCATCTCCTCTGTGACAGTTGTCAGGCCTCCCAGCTGTGTCTATCCTTGGTGGTCTTCCTCTGCCCGCTGCCAGCAGGATGCTGCAGCAACTCCAGCCGAGGGGCTTACGCTCCCACGTTCCCACTCTGGCTGTGGTTGGAAGGGTTTTGTTCTGTTTTGTTTTTTTGGTTCTTTGTTTTCTTCTTCTTCTTTCTTTCTGTCTTATTTTGTTTGTAGTTTTGTTGCTGTTGTTCAGTTTACACACTGCAGAACTGTCACACTGGACCGCCCCTCCCCCCAACAGCTGTCAGGCCCCCCTACAAGGAAACAGTCAGAGCAAACAAGAAACAAACAATGGACGAGAGACATTTCAAAGTGTATTCAGAGAAACGTGTTACTTCAAAGGCGGTCTCGAGGTCCCCCTGGAGCTCATTACTGTAGTCGGTGAGATAAGGCGGGGAGAGAGCTGCTCAGTAGGCTCCCAGGGGATGAAGAAAACGGAAAAGAAAAAAAAAAGTAAAAAGCCCACAAGAAGTGCAGTTTAGCTGTCTTTTAAATTATCAAATCTATATATCCATCAGAGATGAAGAAATAAACCTTGCCCTTTCTGCGAGCCCTAGAAGCTGTTTATGTCAGCTGAGCCCACTGACACCCCCAAAACCAGGAGCTCTTTGGAGGAGAATGTCTTTCCTATGGTGGAATCATTACAGCTGTAGGGAAAGGGGGAGGATGGCAGGCTACGTTCTGCTGAGCAACAGCAGTTGAGGTGATGGGCAGAAGGGAGGGGCGGAGGCATGGTGCCTTGTTTTTGTAGCAAAAGTCACAGCTATGAGGTTACATTTCTGACAAAAGTGACCAGAGAAAATCTATTCCAGTAACAATAGCTTTTCCTCATCCTTTAGATGGTGCAGACCTCTCCTGTAGCTACCAAAGCTTTTTCTGTTCCTCCTGACAAGCTTGCTTGGCTCATTAGTTTGTGATGTTTAAGGTCAAGGAAAAGGATTTTGTATTTTGGTTGTGTTGTTTCCATCTCTGAACTCCTTACAGAGTCCAGGAAATTTTTTTTTTTTAATATTGAATAAAATTGCTTTTGAACTTGGACTATCTTCTTACCATCCTTTTTCTCAAATTTGTTTTTCAATTTTTATGCAGTGAGATCCACTCCTTTTGGTGTACATTTCTGTGTTTGGACAGATGCAGAGTTGTGTAACACCACTACAATCTAGATACGAAATGGCTCCATTCCTCCCCACCACCCACCACACACACATGTACACACACACACACACACACACACACACACACACACACACAGAGTCACATTTTTGTACTAATCCTTTGTAGTTAATGCTTCCCTACTCTTTTACCTCTGGCAGTGACTAATCTGTTCTCTGTCCCTGTAGTTAGTTTGCCTTTGCCAGATTGTCACAAAAATGGAATTATACAGTATGTCGCCTTTGAGGCTGGCTTATTTTAATTTGAACAACGCAGCTGAGATCCACTCATGTTGTAGCATGTATCAGTACTTCATTCACTTTTTTTTAGCTTAGTGTTCCATCATATGGGTATACCACTGTTTGTTTATCCATGCCCAAGTAGAAGGACATTGGTGGGTATTTCTTGCTTGGGGTGGTTATAGATAAAGCTGGATAAACATTAGGGTAAAGGTTTTTGTGTGAACATAGATTTTCCTTTCACTTGGATACATACCTTGGAGTCGGCCACATACATTTTTGTTGAATGAATTAATGAATGAATTGACTGATACGATGATTTTTCTTTGTATGTTTTCTATAAGCTACTCAGAGTTTCCTCCATATGCCATCAGTGGTGTGAGGCGGGTGTTTCCAATACCCATTTTTTCATCCCAGTCTGGTTTCTAGGATCATTAATATAGTATTTCCACCTGAAACTTCAAGTGTGAGAATGATTTGTTGAGGGGTTTAATTTTTATTTATAGAACTTCAAAGACACAGAACTCTTAATCCTTTTTCTTCCTCATTTGGGCTGAGGGGGTCTGACCTCCCTATGGTAGAAGCGTGAGGAGCTGGCAAGCTCTAGTTTGTCTCACTTTCAAAGTTTCCTCCTACGATGTGGCCAGCTAATTCCACCAGATAATAAACCCTGGAGGCTTCTTATACACAACTGTATAGACAAGGCAAGAATAACCTGTAAATCTCTCATATCTGTGTATAGATACAGAAAGAAGGACTATTTGGACACATTATAACAGAAGGTATCACTGAATTATCACTGTGTATGGTATGATCAACTCCAAATCAGATACTGTTGTGCATGAGTCCATTTCCTCTATGAACCATGTACATAGGGCTGCACTAAGCAAAACAAACTAAAAATATCGCTAATTTTCATTCTTTGGAAACACATAGTTTCACCACATAGTCCCATAAAGCTGTATTTTATTGCTGTGTGAATGCATCAAAATACTTTATATTGAAAATAGTTTATAATATATTCATTTGAATTGGAACATATATTATAAATTAAATCTTACATTGGTCCCTTCTTGTGAGTAATCCTGATTCTTTTCATATCATTTTGAGACAAACCAAACTTTAAAATGTACCATCAAATTATCCTCACTGATATGAGTCTTCATTTGTGTCCCTCAAGGTCGTGATCATCATGAAATCAAATGATGTATGAGAAACAGCCTAATGTTAACACATATACAGAGAACAGATTTTAGAAATTTTACCACCATTACCTTCAAATACCTCAGTTGTTCTTATCCAGTTTTAGGTTATAGACCCCTTTGAAAATCCAGTGCAAACTATTTTCAGAAAAAAACCACCTACACCTACATAAACAAAATTTTCCTTACAGTTTCAAGGAGGTGATAGAATAAATGAAGTCCATCTATAAATTCCTTAATGAACCATGGTCATGTTAAGAACTCCTGAAAAACACCCTTTCTTGGATACACAATCTCATTTGACTTGCTGGAAGAGCTTGTATTTAAAGAAGTAGATGGGTGACTTTCGAAGACAATGAGAGAAAGAATCTGATTCTAGCATTTGGCCAAAAGGATTTATTAAAAATCATGTATGGGGGGAGGGTATAACTCAGTGGTAAAGTGCGTGCTTAGCGCGTACAAGGTCCTGAGTTCAATCCCCAGTACTGCCATTAAAATGAATGAATAATAAGTAAACGTAATTACCTCTCCCTAAAACAATAACAACTACAAAACAAAATAAAAATCATGTATAAAAGAAAAACTGCAGGAGAAGAGTAGAAATTCCAGGCCCATGGGAACTATAGGTCCAGCAGAACATCTCCAGTGTCTACCACAGTGCCTATAGAAGAGGCTCAATTAACATTTGAGAAGGAGCAAAAGAAAGGAGGGAGGGAGGGAGCAAGAAAGAAGAATGATGTCCTGCAGTTGGGACATGCATGGAGAAAGGGAAGGGGGTGATGACAGTAGTACACTCTAAAAGTGACCAGGGCTTGGATTATGGCTTTTTCTTTAGTATAAATGTAAAAAGGACATTCCAAAGAATGCTAAAAGGGTACAAAGTTCTCCTGAGTGCAGCAAGGTGACGATGAAAATCTAGCCCTGAGATCAGTGGCACCATGAAGGCAGATGGTGTGCCTGCTGCAGCTGTCACGGGTGGGTTGTGGGGCTGGGGCAGCTCGTTCCTTCCCGCCTGGTTCCAGGGGCAGATCAGACTTTGTCTAGTCAGAAGCAGGCCTTTGATACTGACTCTGCGTCCACAGAGTAGCTTTCATCATTTTCCCAGTAGCACTGCCTGTCGGCCCAATGAGTTCTCGTGTGAGGCTGCCATTTTCCTTGTATTGCCTGAGCTGGCATTCCAGAACAGCAATTAATGTGGGGAAGGGAGTGGTGCTGGTCTCCTACCGTTTCCTTGGTTGTCTCCTCGGGCCTTCCTGCCCCATGTCAAACTCCACACCTGAGGAGGAGAACTCTCCTTCTCAGCTCTTTGGGAAAGCGTATACAGTCACTGAAGCCAGCCAGGTCTGAGTATCAACCCTGGGTCTCTCATCAGCTGGGTCATCTTAAGTAAAGCTCTTGACTCTTTTGAGCCTCTTGGGATTATCAGAAGTGCTGGAGAAGCTGCACACAGGCCAAATGGGTGTATGACTCCAGAAATTACAGGGCCTCTTCATGTGCTTACACCAGTCATAGCTTTCACCCTTTCAAAGGCAGTAGAAAGAGCTAGAGCCAAAAGGAAGGGAGATGTGAGAGGGAAGAGGTGGTAGCAGGGGACTGTGTACCAAGGGTACATGGCAGAGTCTGAGGCCAGGGGCTCTACTAAAACAAGAAAATGGAAACCAAACAGCGGCACCTCCAGTCCATATCAAACATCATCCATGCTGCCTGTTCCCTTTTTGCCTCTAGAAAATGTATTACTGTAAGAATACGCTTCATAATGTGCATTATTGGTAGCCTTGTCTTTCCACTCTCTCTCTCTTTTGTTTTCCCCCTGAATTTAAAAGTACTTAAGTCCTGGCTTGTTCTTTGGGTGGAAGGAGGAAATACTTAACATTTTTCTAACATATAATTTTTGTTCTTATTTGCTACAGAAGGCCTAACACTATTTACTTGGAATACCTCTATGTTCTAATCTTTGGAATCTAAATTTAGGCATTTGTGTGCTACAAAGAAATCCCCCTGTGGCTTAATGCCTTTAAACTGTATGTATTTATGCTCCTGCCTCCATTTAGATTCCAGCAAAACATACATTTATAAAATACTTTGCGGTTCACACAGTATGTTCATATGAATTGTCACATCAAGGCCTCATGGGAACTGATGTTCAAAAAAGGTTAATAACCGAACCAAGGTCACACAGCAATGACATGTCAAATGAAAACCCAGCTTAGTTCCACTGCCACATACAAACTGATTTTATACCCCTGATAAGTTAAAAGAAACCTGTTACCTATATATTACATTTATATAAGAATATATATATATGTGTGTGTGTATATATAATCATTCACATACATGTATCCATCTAAGCATGAGGTTTTTAACTTTTTTTTTGTCTTTGGCATTTTATTAGTTCTTTTAGCACCTCTGTGAGTTTGAATAGCAGTTTTCATTTTATAAAGAAAAAACCTCAGACACAGTGAGGTGTTCAGTGAACTGAATATTTCTGTGTCTTGGAAAAATCTTCAGAATACTGAGGGGCATATTATTTAAGCAGGCAATTCTGGAACTAGTAACCTCCCTCAGAGAAATCATATATCTCAGTAATTTTCACTAGCTTTTAAAAATCGTAACAGTAAAAGTGTTGGTAAAATTTGTTTGTTGCTGTTTTTGTTTCAAGATGACAAATTGAGCCACACATCGTGTGTAAAGTGTGAGAACCCATCACCTGCTTCGCCCGCGTTAGCACCTGCAGGTGCTATTCCAGGCACTAGTGTGCATCCTACCTTTATGAAGACAAGTAATGCCACAGAGTCAAAATCAGACAGATTTTACTTACTTACAAATACATGGGAACTAATCCAGAAAAGTTTTTCTTTGTGTTAAGCAAAGAATGTCCAATCATCTTTCTTAATTTTAAGTATATACATGCTGGTAGCATTTTTCTCTATTTTCTATTAAGTTAATAGACCTACAATTAAAATGCTCAGCAATTAAAACTCTTACCAGGAAATCTTCACTGGGCAAATACCTCTATTAAGGGGGGTCCTTTGTCTCTGAAATAAATAGGTCCAGCCTTCATGCCTTGTCACAGAAGCCGACACTGGGGACCACCAAAGCTGAGCACTGGCTTCATGCTGAAATCTAGTCTCTACTCCAGGGGAATATGAATTTCTAGAAGAAGACAAATGGAGAAAAAGACTCTAGGGAGGCCTTACTCACAGGACTGAGGGAGAATACGATCCGCCCAAGTGAGGTAAATGTGTCTTTAGACACTTCACGTAGTACAGCAACAATGGTGTGAAGCCAGATCAGAAACATCAGGCCCGATCTCCAGGACCCAAAGAGGCAGTAAGTTGAATGGGCCAAGGCAGTTACAGCCCCAGAAGGGACCTTCCTCCAGTTTGGTGGCTGAAGAACCTGTCTCACTGACTTTTGTTGGTGGTACCATCTTCCAACTGGGACTCTGCCCTCCTCTGTTCTGCAGTTGCCTGTGATATAGCCTGTTTCCCAGCTTTGTCCCTGACCTGATGTCTTTTTTTTTTTTTAATTGAAGTACAGTCAGTTGACAATGTGTCAATTCCTAGTGTACAGCATAATAGTTCAGTCTTACATATGCATATATATATATTTTTTTTCATTATAGGTTACTACAAGATATTGAATATAGTTCCCTGTGCTATACAGAAGAAACTTGTTGTTTATCTATTTTATATATACTAGTTAATATTCACAAATCTCAAACTCCTAATGTATCCCTTCTTACCCTCTTCCCTCTAGTAGCCATAAGGTTGTTTACTATGTCTGTGAGTCTGTTTCTGTTTTTGTAGATAAGTTCATTAGTGTCTTATTTTTTCTTTCTTTCTTTTTTTTTTACAGTCTATATATGAGTGATATCATATGATATTATATTTTCCTTTCTCTTTCTGGCTTACTTCATTTTGAATGACAATCTCCAGGTCCATCCATGTTGCTGCAAATGGCATTATTTTATTCTTTTTTATGGCTGAGTAGTATTCCATTGTATAAATATACCACAGCTTCTTTATCCATCTGACCTGGTGTCTTTTTAACTTCTCCTGCCTGAGCAGAAACACTGACTCCTTCCCACTCACAGGGGCTGAGACCTTTTGGGCATGAGTAATAAAATCACCCTCCCTGAACCATCAGCACACACATGTCCTGACCAAGCTTGGTTTCTGCCTCACTGTTTGTCTTGCTTGTAAAATTGAACAGTTCCTATCACTTTCAATTCAGTGAAACTGAACACTCAGTCTCAGTAGGCCTGACTACAAAGAGATTTTCTTACACTTTGCTTGCTACCTTGATGTATGTCATCCTATTGTACCCCATCCCTGCCTTCATTGTATTACAGACCCTCATCTCAGCATTTCCCTTCTCCCCTCAGCCTTGTCATCAGTCCTTCCCCTGCATTCCTGGAACTCCTGCCTTTTTAATTATTACACACATGATTCTCTCCCCTCTGAAGTCCTTCATGCTGTTCTCTCCCTGCCAAGGTTGCTGTTCCTGTATCCCTAATCTGAGCCTTTTTTCCTTCCATTATAGCTTGAGGGACTCAAAGCTAGTATTTATACTCCTTTTTCTACCTTGGACAGCTCCACAATGCTAACCCTCTCATTTCCACCCATAGTCCTCATTCTTATTGGGTCTTGGAGCTGCAAATGGAGTAGAGTTGGAGAATTCCTCATTACTATTCAAAGAAGAGTAAAGGAGAGGGGTCTTCTACCCGGTGTAGCAAAAGAACAGGGGATGGGGGAAGGTAGTCAGGAAAATGCAATCCTGTATATTTTCCATGAAGATATTGTATGCGGAATTCCCTTAACTTGTTCATTCATTTTCATTCATTGATTTGTTCATTCATTCATTCTTCTTCTTCTTTTTCTCAACAAATGTTTTTTGAGTATTTATTTTGTCCCAAGCTCCATGTCAGGTTCTGGATAACTAAGGATGTAGGCATTTATGTGTGCCAAGCAATATGTTAAACACTTTTCAACCATCTTCTTGCTTAAACCTCAAAATAACCCAAAGTATCCTCACTTTAAAGTAAGGAGCTGTGATCAGTCAAGTTAAATAGCTTGCTGAAATTTACCCAATTAATAAAGTAACTCTACTATATTATTTTGTTTCTCAGGTTAGGATCAAGTATATTGTGCACTGATGATCAAGTATATTGGGTATTAAAGCAATTTTTAAGTGCTTTCAGGAATTTAACATTTCTAAGGGATGGGGGTAAACTTCCAGACAACCAGATGCAAACTACCTGCTGATAAACTAGGAACTGGCTCTAGCCTGCTTTTCTTAGTGGTGTTGTTATTGATTTACATGTCACAAGCTCGCTTTCATCTGACTACTGCATTTGAAGCCAAAAGGCTGTATATACATATGAAGCATGAAACCCAGTCCTCAACTGAAAAAGGTAAAAAAGTGCTATTATGGAAGGCATCAAATTAAAAATAGAACAGGTGGGTATGTGGAGAAAACAAGCCAGTTGCAAACTATCTCCATCTGAAAATTTACAGTGACCTTCCTGGTTTCTCCTGCTGTGGCTGTGTACAACTGCAGGAAACAGTCCCATCCTACCCAGGAATGCGGACACCATACCAAAAAACAAAACAAAACAGAACACCTTAGTATGTATCTAGGGGATTCTGCTGCTTCTACTTTTCCATCCTCCAATCAGAGACGCTTAGACTCTTCCCTGACCAATGAAAGGGGATACTTTCAAAAGACACTCTGAAGCTGCAGGACAGAAAATTTTAATGAGTTCAGTTTACCAGAGTGTTCACTGTGTTCGGGCTCCCCCTAGCCGCATGGAAGCGGATTCTCGCTGCCTAAGCCATTCAGCTGAATGCTTAACACAAAACACTATCCTGGAAGGGCAAGGATTTTATCTCCTCTGTCTCCTTGTTTACTCTTCTGGATCCACTGTTGTTATTGCATTCGGCTTGGAGACTGGGTGGTCAGAAGGGGGTACTCAAGATAGAAAAGGAAAAGGAAAATGCTATTGTGGGAATTGTTTTTCGAGATGCTTTAGGAATGTCTTATAAAGATAACATCGGTTCTGCTTGTCAATATCTTTATTGGTTTTCCGCCCACCGGGACTGGGCTGAATGTGCTCACTTATTGAAGCACCTGGGTCTCACATCTAACCTCTGCTATTTTTACATTGTAATGTCGATTCATCCTTATGTAACCAGGCGGGTGGAGGGGATGCAGGACGTCTGACAGGAGCCACATCAGACACAGCGAAGGCAGCTACCTGGCAGCCGTGGAGAGAGTTGTCCCAAAGGTCTTCCCACATACCGAGAGGTTCTGCCAAGCAAGAGAAGCTTTAGGAACAGGAAAATTAGAGACGTTCTAGCTTTCTCTCTCTTACCAAAGCCTACTGTTACTGTTCCTGTTGAGAGACAACAGATGAGTTCCCCAAGCAGCTTCAAGAGCTGTCAAAGCTCTGCCTTCAAGGCACTGACATTTCAGCATATTCCTTTCTTTCTTGTGTTCTGCCACTGTGTTCAGGGAATTATAACGTGCCAAATGTATGGGCGAAGAGTGATCCCTACTGTTATCCTTGGAGTGCTGCAGAATAGGTAGAATGGAATCACTTTGATTGTTTCTTTGAATGGAATTTAATGAAGTTGAATCTGCAAATATTAATTCAGCACTTGGTAGGTACAAGGCACTATTCTGGGAATCAGAACATCCAGAATCATTTAGTTACCTTTTCTGCCCTTCAGGACCTTGCCATCTAGTGGAGGAAGAAAGGGGTGGCAAGACAGAGTGGGACATGGTGGTTAATCTCACAGATGCTATGAGTGTACTGGGTGGGAAACAAACGTCTGAGATGGAAATTAGGCCAGGAGAGAGGCATCAGAGACAGCATCCTAGGACATCTGGACAGAAACTGGCAGGATGGACAGGATTTTGACAGGCTTACAAAGAGATCCCAACATTATGTGAAGAAGGAACTTCAGGAAGAGAGACATGGATGTGAGGAAGTTGATGAAGCCTAGCAGTGGTCTTCTGTGGCTCTAGTGAGAACTGCATAGATGAGGCGGTCCAGGAAGTCCAGCAGGAGGGGTGTGGTTTGATTGTGAAAGATCTTGAACAGCATGCAAAGGAGTTTCCATTTATTGTGAAGGTATTGGGTTCCATACGAGTGTTTCTCACTGAACTGGTGTTATTAGATGAATGTTGTAGGGGGAAGTCTGAAGCTTCTGGAAACTGGGTGAGAGAGAGGTGCCCTGGATGCATTTGGGGAGGGTGGGTGATGCAGCAGTCTGTCCCTGAGAAGGACGGAGGAGGGTCTGAAGTGGAGCAGTGGTGCTGGGAACCAGAAGGTAATGGGAGTCCTCCATCAACTCAGATCATTCTTGGGCTGCCCCAGAGGTGGATGCTACCCTCACTGTGCCCCAATGTATTTAATGGCTAACAACTGTACCATTCTCTGGTTTTATGCTAGCGTTCTTTTCAACAAAGTTTCATCTAAATCTCACTTTCTATTACTTTCTACTCCTAGTGCATTTATAATCCTCTCTCCTACTCTTAACAGAACTCTGATGCTGAATGATACAGTTACCCACAACAAACTGGCTCATTTTCTAGATTCAGAAATGTCAAACAAATGAACAACAACAACCAGAAACCCGCCGTGGAATAAAGTTCCTTCAGTGTTCAGTGTTAGAACGAGAAATAGACACGGGTGTTCGGAGACTCCACACTTAACCCTCAGACACATGTGCCTCCGACTCCTCTTAGCCCACTAATGTCACACATGAATTAACAATATGCAAAACCTCTTCTGTCCTTCCACATTGTATAAAAGTGCTTTAGTGGGAAGCAACATTTAGATAATTAATGCATGTCTGCTGTCACAATGCAGCGATTTTGCCAAAGTATATGTGGGAGAATGTAGATTGATTCAACACATTTATAACTCCAGAAAAATTGAGAGGCTATATCAAAACAAAACATCACTGGGCATGGTTTGCTTTTTTATTTTGGCTCTAATTATTAGGCAAATTTCAAGCTGAGCAGTATGCCTGAATTTGAGACAGATTAGTTATTTATTTATACCTAATTCCAATTAGAATACATGAGATTGTCATTTCTAAAATAAATAGGATTCTGTAGGAACATTACCATAGATTTGAAATTATACACAAGTCCTTTCTTCTAGACCCATTTAGACAGTGCAGTAAGTGAAAACAAGTTTAGGAGATCAAAGAATATTTAGGCATCAGTGTTTCATCACTGCCCTTCCTCTCAAAAACATAAGGTCAGTTCCACCACCAGAGAGACAGGAAGGTGCTCTGTGTGGCCAGCTCTGCCTTCTTTCATTTTGGAACGGAGAGTAAGACTAATCTCACAGAGAAAGATTTAATGCTTTCCAGTGTCTCTTTCCACTAAGTGATGGTGTGGTTCCTGGTGGCTTCTAGAGGATCCTGGACTGAGCATTGATACCACCTGAGGGCAGATAAAACAGCTCGGAGAGGTCAACCAAAGCACAAATGGGAAAGCCTCTCAGCAGGGTGGGTAAGAGAAATTAACATGGCAGCCTCATTACTCAGCTTTTCGTTGTGTTATTGCTGCTGTATTAAACTCCCCCTGCTCTACAGATCCCTACTGTAGGTTAGAAGAAATGCTACCTCCTTGCCCATTTTGTGAAATATGGTCCCCATAATTGCTCTCAGACCATCTGGTGAGCACCGCTCCCAGAGAGGGGCCCGACTGCCTAGTAGGGTTCTCTTTCTTCTGTGTTCTAGGCTGAGTTTAGATCAAGCCTAACCCTGCCTGTGACTTCCTGAGGTGAGGGAGCTGCAGGGGTCAGGTCTCAGTCTCCAAACAACAAAGACTGAGTTCCACTGCTGGTGGACTTTAGGCACAGGGGAGGACTCAGGGGAGAAGTACCATGCTTTCTTTCCAGAGATTCCCCACTCTAATAGCCACTTCTTGATTTCTAGAGATTAGCACCAGCAAATTTGCATAATGACGTTACCAAGATGCCTTTGCGGTTGTTTTCTTTCAACGGTCGGTGTGAGTGAGGTTGCAGAATGTAATGGATTAAGAAAAAGAAAGGGAAAATTAGCATATTTAATATCGTTTCTACAGAAATTGACAGAGTTTATGGAGCAGAGGAATATATGTAATTTACTCTTTCATCTCTCCTGGAAAGAGGGTGGGGGTGGGAGTTGAGGGGGAGCAGGGAATGCGAACGATGAAGCACAGCAGTTATGGAGATGATGTAGCTGCTAAAGGGACAACTCTCGCAGCATCTTGGGCTCTCAGGGGTGGCAGCGAATGAAGCCAGGTTAGTTACCTGTAATATCTGGGTGTGATCAGAATAGCATTTCAGCAAAATTAAACTTGGGACGGTTCCTAGATAATAGATACATGGATGTGTGAGAAAAGACCTTGATCGTGGGGCCTGATCCGTGGCATGTGCAAAATCAGAATCACTGGTGGAGAACACCAGGGACAAGCCCACAAGCCGCCTCGCTCTATTACACACATACCAATTGCAATAGTATTGGAGAAAATACTCATAAATCCCCATTCCTTTCACTGCTTTATGCTTCATAGCCTTTTTCCCATTTGTGGTTTATATAGATGGAATGAAGAAAACAATGTAGAAGGCAGATGGCGTGGAGTGAGGATGTTTCTAGAGTCGGAAGTGCAGGGTGGTGAGGAGGCAGGCAGGTCTTTTGCATCAATTACTAGGCTTATGACCTCAGTAAAGTTTCTTAATTTCTTTTAGCTTCCCCTATAGGAGGGTTTTATTGTTTATTTATTTAAATTTTTGATTGAAGTGAAGTTGATTTATAATATTAGTTTCAGGTGTACAGCAAAATGATTTAGTTATACATATACATATGTATGTATATTTTCTTTTCAGATTCTTTTCCATTATTTGTTATTACAAGAAATTGAATATAGTTCCCTGTTCTATACAGGAGGTCCTTGTTGTTTACTTTATATATAGTAACGTGTGTCTGTTAATCCCCAACCCCTCCCCACCCTTTTTAATGGAAGTACCGGGGAACTGAACCCAGGACCTCGTGCATGCTAAGCACGCACTCTACCGCTGAGCTATATACTGTTTCCCCCTGAAAGTAAAAATGTTTTAAATGATGACCGGAAAAGAATAGAAGCAAATCAATTGGCTCTAAAGCAACGAGTGTCAAAGAGAGCAAAATAAATAGTTTGGTATGAATTTGTTGAGAAGAGGAAGATGAAATTTAGAAAGAACAATCAGAATTAAGTCAAGATTTTGATATAAATCATGCTATATTCACACAAAAATATGACAAAAGTTTGACTAAATACCATTGTTGATGTAGTTTAAATCCTCGACACTAACTTTTGTGCTTATTTTGGCTTGTCCCAACTTCCTAAAGAACCAGAAATAGAAAATATGTATAGTGCAGTAAAGATAATAAGGAATTTGTCATCTGACCTTTTGATGGGCCTAATGAATTAAAATAACTAATTTCATACATAAATAATATGAGGGAATTAGAACACAGGAATAATTTTATTAAGTCAGTCAGAGAAACTTGAGAAAGAAGATGGAAATGAAGATAACACAAAGATGAAACAGAAGGAAGGGAAAGTTTCCTGAGACGAGTTTGTTTTCCTAACTGGCCAAGCAAATGTTCCTTCTTTTGATTTGGGGAGAAAGGGGTATGAAGAAGTTTCCAGGTAAAGAAATGTGATTTAGGTCGTGCAAAATGTTTACCTCCATGTGTAATCTTCTGAGGTTGCTCTTGGAGAAAATGAAGCTTAGTGGAAAGAATAAGAGTCTTGGCTCTGTGTGTTCCTTCCTTTATCAATGGAGGTGATTCTCCATTTATGCTTTAGAGATGTAACAGAAAACTCCACAAAACAGATGTTGACACAGAACTGCACCTGGTTGTCTGGTGGATTAAATGAGATACATGGTCAAAAATTTTTTTTTAATTATAAAGAGTCATTTAAGTATAAGACTATCCCCATTATACTTACAATCTCTTAGAGTATTTGTGCTAATCTTAATATGCTTATCCATTCATTTCTGCGGTTGCAGCTACGTGAATTCCTAATCAGTCAATGTGGACATTGCCTAAGTGCAGGGTTGCATTAGTTCTGTTATCATTCAGTCTAACAGTATTCATGTAGGCAACATAATCCATTCATATAGATAATATAGGCCAAATTCTGCCTTTTCACACCACTTCTCTGGAGTGCCTTTGATAAAAATTTTCAATTATACCTCAACAGCCTCAACAGCAAAAAAAATCATTGTTGGCTGTTTGTTTTTCCCTCTGGGCCAAGAATTACATCTGCTCATAAGCGATGGACTCTGGATAAATAATTAATGGTTACTTAACAAGAGTTTAGAACTTCCCTGCTGTTGTTTTGATTATATTAAGTGCACAAGGTGACTGTTTTAGGAAATGGGTATGGCATTTACCTCAGGTAGCAGTGATTCATTTTTGTCTGTTTTTAGAAAAGCTTTTGTTTCATTATCATGAAGTAAAAAATGAAGCCTGAAGAAAATCAAAACAAATCTGATTTTAGAATGCCCAAAGCTTTGATTAAACTATCTTAGGGATGCTAGGTCCATTTAGTACTTACACAGTATTATTTATTTATGATTTTGATTTATATGGAGCTTCCAGTGGGAGCCTTCTTGTGAAAACTATACCTTGCAAGGATGGTGTTCATGAATCAGCACTGAACTGTTCGCTTCTCACACTGTGGTCTTGGGTTCTTGTAGCTACATCCTTCAGAGGAGACTTAAAACCTAATGCTTGATCATAGGCAGTGGTTAAGGATCCCATGACACATCTGAGAGGGTGGCAATGTTGGTTTCAGTGCCTGGCCAAATTCCAGTTTGAGTACTTTTTCTTCGTTTTCCCAAGGTCCCTTGGAGAAGACATTTTGGGCTCAATTGTCTTGTTCTTGTTTAGCTGCAGCTGTTAAGCAGCTGCCTCATTATACTCTCCACGTGGTAAAATTCCTAGTGAAAACGGAGAGAGAATTACAGCGTCGAAAGGGGGCAAAAAGCAAAAACAGTGACAACGAGAGAGGCCATAGGGATGCAATTAGAGTGTATAGTAGTGAGTCTTTTACGGCTGATGTTCAGTGTTCACTTGGAAGGCAATGATGACCTTGGTTAAACTTAGAAAACCTTATTTTCTCCTCCCTTGTGGATGTTACCCAGCGCTCCATGGAGGAGTAGCACTGGGTGAGAAGGATCCCTCCACGAGCCTCCTGCTTTAGAGCGTCCTCCCCTCCATCAGCTACACTCCTCCTTGGGGAGTGAGAGGTCTTTGGGCATGAAAGATACATGTATGCCTACCTGGGGCCTGTGCCACCCCTTCTAGGCTATGATCCACGGTCAGAGGACTCCAAACTTCCCTGCCCAAGTAGCCCTGAGCCTGCTTCCAGGGTCTGGAAGGAACTCTTCCCAGGATTGGTTCTTCCAAGGACAGACTATCCCATGATTGTACAAATGTCTAGGCTAGAGAGGTAGCCATGATTGCAGTTGTTTGCATAGGGTGTATATAAAGCTTGGATGTGTAGCCTGGGGGTGTCCACGTGGATGTGAGTCTCTTTACAGCATTGACTGAGCCAGGGGTGGAAAGCAATCAGAGGAAGCCCATGGGTCAGAGGTCACGGTTGGGGCCAGTTCTCTTTGCGGCACCATGTTCTGGTACAGAACTCCAAGTGGTCTTCGAATTGTAAATTTTAACTTGGCCTTATAGGTCCTTATGAAGATATGTTGTCAAGATGGGAGGATAAAATATATTTTATTATCAGTTTGTTATCTTTCTTCATAACTGTCAAATATTTCAACATAAGGCATGCACACCTCTATTTGTTGTCTTGCCTCAGGCTGTGGGAACAAAGGCTGACCTGCCATGGGATCATACTTTCTCCTAACACTTCTTTCTCTTTTTGTTGAAAATAATCTAAGCGCTGCAACACTATTAAAACTTTATCATTTCACTCCAGTGGCAACCTGAAAAAAAAAGCCGTTCTGTTTACTTCCTGGCTAGAGTACTGTGCTGAAAGTTTTACTAATAACCCTCCCAGCCACACCAAGACACAGGATGCCGTGTCTACCTGTGAACTAAGACATTCTACATGAGCTTCCACCATGCTTTCCTCCATGCCCTCACTGCACCCCTTTTCCAAGCTCATCATAGGAAGCCATTGAGAGCCTGCCTATGAAATGTTCAGGAGGCAGTCCAGCAGGACACACCACTAAAATGCATCATTTTCATTCTCATCTCTCAGTAGCACCTCCCTTCGGCAGCTACTTCCCAAAGTCATTGCCAAAGAGACGGTTAATCAGCCTGTTCTGTGCCCAGCCGTAAAGGAAAATTTTATACATGTAGTCCCCTCTTCCTTTTCTACCTCGAACTCACCTTCTGCACAACAAAGCAAAGAAGATGCAGCTGAGATTATCCAAGGGAAAATAAGAAAAATAGCTAACATGTGCTGGGCTCCTGAGAGCAGACACAGGCTGGGCACCATCATGAGGTCGGTGCAAGGATTCTTACCATGTTACAGATGAAGAAATTGAGGATTATATAGTTTAAGTAACCTTTCAAACCCAGGAATTGTGACTCCCGAGTACACTCATTTAATCACTCCCTTGTACTGCCTTCAGAATATCAAATTGCTTCTCCTTCTAACTCCACCCACATCATGGTCAGCAGCCTCTACCTATCATTTTTATGAGTTGTTACTGGTTTTCATTTTTAAGAATTGTTACTGGTTTTAAAAGAACTTAAGGCCTTGTGAACATGAAAGTAGTTATCGAGCTTCACTATTATTTTTTTCCTAGCTTCGTTATGTTCCCTTACACTAAATAAGAATACGCCAGCCTCGAGTTCACTATGCATCACATGGTCAATATTTTGGCCAAGAAATACAATTATGGTATATTAGGCTTGGGTATCATAGAGTATGTCTGATTGCTTTACTTAATCTATAGATTTTTGACTAAGACAAATCAGTATTCAAAGGCAGGAGCAGCCACATAACATAAGCATTCAGCACCTCATTTTTCTTCCTCACAAGTCTGAGTGTGGAAATTTATAATATAATGTAATCCTGTTTTAATGCTAGTACATAGGTTTAGATAGGCATGCCTATTTTGTATAGGGATTTGTTGAAGTTTATCCATCGACTCTTGGTAACATGAGGACAAGTGTAATAGTGTGTGGGAAAGCACTTTATATTTTCACAGTGCTTTAGAACTTTCTGGAGATATACTCATATGCATTTAATAACTAGGGGTGTTATAAAGGAATCTTACAGTTTGATACCTTTCAGGAACCTGCATTTTTAAAGCTCTGTATTCACTTCAAAATCAAATGAGTCAGATAAACACCTTGAAATGCTTAATTGAAGAAGACGGATGTCTTCCACTCAAGTCAAGTAGCCCCTAAGAATCCAGTAAGTTGTTCTTGCTGTCCTAGCTGCCTTCCTACATGCAGCCACACTAGCAGCTCCCTTGCTCACCAGTTTCCATCTAATCATTTCCACTTAGTAGAGTGCGGCGGCTCAGCCTGGGACAAAACTGCAGCTACACGCCGGAGCTGTGGTGCAGGGCGTGGCTCACAACCCTCGTGATAGCTCTAGTCACTTCTATGGCATGTTGATAACAGCTTCATTTGTCACATGCCCACTGAAGGGAACTCATTCCTTGTTTTCAGATTGGGTGGGATGAAAGCCAAGAGCTTCCAGTGCTCATTGTGGATGTTAAGACAGAATATAAATCAGCAACATCCAGTGGCAGATAGGAAATTCCAGAGTGTAAATCCCCAACAGGACAAACACAGCTTTCATCTAAAGCAGAAAGTGATTCTTTTTCCTCCAGGGACTGGGTTTGCCTCATCTGGTTTGTAGCATAAAAGACATAAGAACTGGGGCTGGTAATTGAAGGTGTTCTCATGTGGAGGAACGGGAGTCAGAGTTCAGTTAAGCCAAGGACCTCTGAGCAGTCTCAGTACATCATAAAATGTGCCAGAGGGAAGTGCCATCTGCAGTGGTGCTGCTGCTGGGGGCTAGTAGGAGCTGGCTATGGACATCTATTTTCTAGACAGCAAAAGTCCCTCCTGATGATCTGTCAGACTGCTAATACGCTGTTTACTACCGTGTCCCTGAGTTTTCCTCTTGCGTATGGACCATGTTTGACTGGCTAAAAAACATGTCTTTGCAATGATGTTGCAAACTGAGCACAAAACTGAGGACCAAAGAAAGATACAGCTTTTCTGTGTTACACTTTTGAGTATCCCCAGGGGTCAAGGGGAAGGGGGCTTCTGAGTCTAGTCCTTTTTAACAGATGTACAGCTTACCTGTAAGAAGTGTAGGACATTTAAGGTCAGGGTGAGTGTTTTGGTCACCTCCAGGCCTGGCAAAGTGGCCAGCATACAATAAGGTCAATATATATTTGTTAAATAAATGAAGGACTGAAAGACTGATAAAATGATTAAATAATGAAGAGACCAGGCAATGTCTACCTTCTGCATTTGATTGAGACATGGCTTTCTTGTACAAGAAGTACAAGAAAATCTGGTCTATGCAAGATATTTAAATGATTTTACCAGGAATGATGACCAATAAACTATCAAATTTTCAAAAATATTCTAAAGCTAGAATGTCAGGACAAGGGGAAAGCAGGATTTAATTTACCAAACCTCAATGCATAGACAGGGTTTCAGAAACACATCTATTGAAGAACGCACGGATTTTTAAATTAAAATTGCAAAACAAATTCACCATGAAATGATGTTTAAATGCTTTTTTTGTTGTTCTTTCTTTTAGGTAAGTGAAAGATATTTTCTGAAGTGTTCTGCAGAAACTGTGAAGGTGGCAGTGTTTTCCTAGAAGAAAAAGGAAGGCAGGGATCCTTGAAATGGTAATATTTCAGCTGTTCTGTACACACGCGAAGCGTCTCACATGCCCAGCAAAGCTATTGTTTTCTCTTGTGTGGTTACACCTGTTTGTTTCACTATAACTTGAAAGGGCTTAAACCTCAAGGTCGGTGCAGATTGAGCATAATTATCTCTCTGTGTTTGAGAGCCACTCAGAGCCAAATCCAAAGCTTCTACAGCCCATCCTCCACAGAAATCTCCTTATATATAAATTGCTTCAAATTGAAATGTCATTCTAAATAGATCTGACAACAACAGACATATATAATTTAGTATAGTATAAGAAATATGTACCTTACATATGTGTGTGTGTGTATATATATGTATATTTGTAACTGTTTTCTTGTCTCTTCCTCTTAACTATGAAGTGCCTTTTTTTTTATGTTAATGGTAGCATTATCTGTTTAAAACATGCTTATAGTCTGTGAGATTTCCAGTCTAATTGATAAGACAGTTGAAATGTACTACAGATTTTCAGTGGTGATACAATCTTCGTCACCTAACTAGCTCCTTGAGAACTGGTGACTGACAAAAAGTTGAATTTACAAAACCTCAACATATATACAACTCCAATTTGTAGTATGAGGTCTGAAAACACTTCATGTGAGGAGAGAAGCAAGGGAATCAGAAACATCTAAATATAAAAAGAAGTTTATAAGATTATATTATTACAGCAGATTTTAGAAACATACATTTGTCCCTTGGTATTCACGGATGTTTGGTTCCAAGACACCCCCTCTCCCCAGCCGCACTGCAGATACCAAAATCTGATGATACTCAAGTCCTTTATATAAAATGGCATAGTATTTGCATATAACCTAGATAGATCCTTCTTTATACATTAAACCATCTTTAGATTGCTTATATTACCTAATACAATGTAAATGCTATATAAATAGTTGCTGGTGTGTGGCAAATTCAAATTTTGCTTTTTGGAACTTTCTGGGTTTTTAAAAATAGTGTTGATCCATGATTGGTTGAATCTGCAGGTGCAAAACCCATGGATCTGGAGGGCTGACTATAATTTGCTAAATACTTGTTACCAAACTGAACTTGGTTCTACTCCCCAAAAGTGCAGCAAAGCCAATCTATTGTACCCGGGTTGTGATGAAGGAAAGTAAAGCATTTATTGCAAGGCACCAAGCAAGGAGAACTGGCAGCTCATGGTCAAAATACCCAAACTCCCTGATAGCTTTCAGGGGAGGGTTTTTTAAAGACAGGGTGAGGGAGAGTGTCTTAGGGTATGTGATCAGCTCATGCACAGTTCTCTGATTGGTTGTTGGTGAAGTAATAGAGTGATGTTTCAGGAATCTCAATCATCATCTTTCTGGTTCTAATGGATCTGGACTCTATGTGCTTGTGATCAGCAGTTTCCATCTGGTGGGAGTCTGGTTTCTAGAAAACAGCTTATGGATGTGTGTCAGACATTGTTATATGTATTCTTCAGGTAAGAGTTAAAGGTTCTGTGACTCTGCTATATGGTTGATTTACTGTTTGAATTGTTACCAGTTCTGGACCAGCTGTTAATCTTTGTTAGTACATGTTCACATTCTTCCAGTCATTAACTCTTGACCCAGCCTTTCTGAGCCTGAAGAGAGGCCTATGGGACTAAAGCAAAGCCTTTTGCTTCAAGAGATGGGGGACACTGGGGTTGGGGGGTTGTATACCCAAGAAAGTCCTGACAGGTCAGGCTCAGTTGGTTCAAAGACCCAATCCATACCCCCAAACTAAGGCATTCTTTCTATTTTCAACTCAAAATCTGATTTGATGAGTTGTTAGTTAGTTGATGAGAGTTCCCTCCAGAATTTTCTTTTAAAATAACCTTTCTTTTTCTACCTAAAATAAATCATTCATATACTGAGTAAGTATTTACAACTGGCTTTTTTGGAAACAATAAAATGTCTTAAAACTTCCTGCAGAGTTGGCAATACAATGCTCAGTAATTTCTAATTTTCTAATACATAGTCAAGTTTCTACATGCTGATCATAACATAAATATGTACAAAGAATATAAACCACCTGCTGTCAAAAGTTTATTTACCATGTGTTGATAATAAGATATAGATGAAGATAATTCAGGGCTAATAAGAAACAGATTCTGCTCTCAAGAGTTCAGCATTTTAGGAAACAAGACAGCAGATACTGAATAGCTTCTTAATGGAAGTGTTACTCCAAAACGTAAAGATCCCAGTTCTTGTCATACCTGAAAAGTCAGGAGATAGTGCATTGTGAAGTGAAAGATTTTAAAAGATTTATTTAAAAAAGGGAAGTGCACCTTCAAGAACGGGAGGCAGGCTGATCCAAGGGAGGAAAAGCAGTGGTTTTTGTCTCCCCTTTCTCTTATACCTTTGCTTAGAGGTGATCCCTTGATTGATTGACAGCTCTTGTCCCTGAAATGCTTGGTCATGTTTGGCCCCTTTGTGCATGTCCTTGACTCCCTCTGTCATAAAGAGTGCCTGGTAAATTTTACAGAAATGTCCTGAGGTAACAATGAGTGAGTCTTAGGGATTTTTCTTCCTCATGATTGTTCCAGAGCTTTGTCCAGGTAGAAAACTGTGTGAATTAGAGACAAGAAGGAAGAATTGCAGGGGGGAAAAAGAATCCAGGGATGCAGATGAGAGAAGAACAGAAAATTCAGCCCATCAAGAGTTCTCTTTCTCTCTCTCTCTCTGAAACTTCTTTCCACTTTCCAACCCTGATTCATAGTCCAAATATACATCAGATTTGTCTCTCATTTCCTTATTCTATGAGCATCACCTATGTTATGTTTATGTTTCTGTTTATATGTAGACAAAGGAGTATCTTTTGATAACCTAGAGTTCCAGAGATAAACCAATTAATATGTGAAGCACATATAACTTCATAATTTTATTTAAGTAGGAATTTATTTATATGCTGTCTCATTTTTCCAAAGGATTTGAGGGGTTCAAATGGTATAGTAAATAGCTATACTCCCTTTTCATACTATGAAAGACAGAACATGCCAAGAGTGATACTGTGGCTTTGGTTGATTCAAGGAACTTCTGCTTTGAGCAAGGTGATCAGTTACACAATCCAATCAATTAATTCAGTTAAATATTTTCAAGGATTTACACAACCATGTATGTCATGATATGTTGAGCAGAAAGGTAAGACAGTAAAATACAGCCCCTGACTTCAAGGATTTGACAGCTCAGGACTTCCTACTGGCTTCTTTGCTTGATTTCTGGTGATTCAATCTTAAGTCACTTAACTGATAACCACATATCAGGCCTCTTTCACAGAACAAGAAGGAAAGGTCATTCTTTTTGCACAGGAGTCCTTCCTCTCAGGGTCAGTTGGAACTGGGTTTGACTAAACTGGGTCTGAGGAGATTTTTTAATGTTAAGTATAGTTGTATACTATATTTTGGTTTCTTCACTAGCTTGGATAATCAGGATGAGACAATTGTAGTACTTGTTTCATGAGATATGATAATCATGTCATGACATTTTTATGCCTCATTCACTGTTATGATTTGAACAGCTCCATACCAAATGCTGGTGTGCAGACTTTTAATATTGTGTCATGGTATTTTTGAAAACAAGATAGAATGACATGATTGTGTGCAGCGTTTGGAATGTTACCATCATATATTGATTAATACCATGACATCTAAAAAAGACTGTTGTAATTATAACATAAGATTACAAAACCAGGAAAGTCGTAACATTGGATGACAGTTGATGCAAATCAGTTTAGACTTTGAGTTTTCAATGAGTTCACTAATGGGGAAAAATTAAGGAAAAAAGAGAGTTTATTTAACTGAGTATGTACACTAGAGAACTGCATGATCTTGCTTTTCTTTTGTTACCAAAAATTCCTGATTTCCTGGTGTAATCCCTCATTTGTTTTATGTTTATGCTTGTTTTCTGTTTATGCTCTGACTGATAGTTTTATTCCAAGCATTTCTTAAATTGAACATGGATTTCTCTTAGAGCTCTCTGTATGTAGTCCTAATTCTGATATTAGTTAGAAAGCATTGTTCTAAGACTGGACTTCCTGAGAAGTTGGGGCAATATACTTCATGTATTTGAATCTCGTTACTTTACAGTCAACGCACACTAATTTAGAAATTCACAGCACCAGTATGTGAACATTCTCTAGTCTTCAATTTATGCCTCTGAAAACAACAGTCTCCTTCTCAAAGGAAAAATAAACTCTTGCAGAAAGTAAAGGCAAAGCCAAGTTGATGGAGTTTGAAAGCTATACGCCACATCCAGTTCAGACACAATTTTCAAAGAATGAATTTTAATGTGCACAGCCCTATTAGCATAGGATCAGATTCCTAACAAATTGATTGGACATGCAAAAAGAGTCCGTGTCCTAGATTTAATGTCATTACGCAGCCTTAAACACAGCTGTGCAGCAAGCCTTTCATTCTGGATGGACATGAGCACATTGAATGGTTCTGAAGGCGATTGGCTGGTTGATTTCCTACAGTACAATTTTCAATAATGACAAATTTAATGATATCACTATTGTATTATTTAGCAAGAGAATGCGTGTCCTATTTTGTACAACCATCAATGACTATTTAAATTTGCACAAGAGTATGAATGCACAAATTTTCAAATAGATCCAGAGACACCCAGAATTCTTTGGTTGCGAGGAGGTAGATTCACCCAGCTCTGCCATGATCCTTACCCAACCAAAGATGAAGATAATCCTGTACTTTAGATTGTAACCTTATCCAGTTTTCTCTGTATTATTCCTGAGTACTGGCTTCTTGCTGCTTTCAATCTTTTCCTGGAAATGTCCATTTCAGTTGTGTATATGATAAATTTTTATTTTAATTTTTAATGTTTTCCTTACTCTATCCAGGGATATATGCTCACATAAGCATTGCATATTCAAGAATATTATGTATATAAACTACTGAGCGTGTGTCATTGTTTCACAGAGACTATGCAAATGTCAAAGAGGAAACATAGTACTGTTATTCTTAATTTTGTGCCATATGAGAGTTTGGACAGAAAGATGTGCATACATTTTGTCAAATTAAATTTTAATCAATTATAGATTATTAGTAAAAAGGCAATGGCCAAAAAGTGAAGAAAAATAAATTCTTATGAAATCCAGTCCTAGAACTTGTGTCTGTTTACAAAATAAATGCCTTATAAACTGTTCATTTTTTAAAAATATATATATATAAATTTTACTTATTTTGATATGTTTTATTACTTTTTAAAATTTATCTTTTTGTAGGGAGGTAATTAGGTTTGTTTGTTTGTTTGTTTGTTTGTTTATTGTTTAACAGAGGTACTGGGGATTGAACCCAGGACCTTGTGCATGTTAAGCATGCCCTCTACCACTAAACTATACTCTCCCCCCAAAACTGTTTATTTTTTGTAGTATAGCTTTATATTTGTTACTTATGATTTGTGTGGAATCTAAATAAGAAATATGGGTAGGATACACGTAAGAAATCAGTGTAGTTACAAATGATCACATTGCCAATCATCTTGTGAAAGTAGCCTAGCAGTCTGTGGTCTTAGGGAAGCTGTACAAATCTCTGGCAAAGAGAGTTCAGAGATAAAAGATTTCTTTACTATGGTGGGAACTTTTCATGATTGAATCAAAACAGAAACAGCTGTTTTGCAGTTCACTGTAATTGTACCAGGGGAGTATTCATTCTCTCCCATTTTATTGAGAAGAGCCTATTCTGAGCAGTGAATATAATTAGTCAATAAATAACTCCAACTTTATGCCTAAGGAGTTTAGCTTCAGGGCAATTGTAATAGCAGGCAGTTAGAACAGACGTGGGCATTCTATCAGAGGCCTATACACAAAGTTACCCAACAGAAGCTGATCCTTTTAAGTTGTATTATAAATCTAAGCCAACACCAGATAGCTTGTTTACAAAAAATGGGAGGAAGTTAAGAGCTTCTGTGGAGTATTGTGCAGAATTAATAAACTTTTTTACTCTAAAGGTTAACAATGTTTGTTTTGCATCGTTAGAAATTATCTATAAAATATTACAAGTAATAAATTGGTCAAGAAAATTATAAACTAGATTTTGAACTTCTTTCAAAAATGACTTAAAATTAAAGATGTATTAACATGATCAAGAAGGGAAATAATTTAGTGTACTTCAATAAACATTTATTGAGTTCTCATATATGCCAAGTATTCTCTCAGAAATATAAAGATGAGTATAGTCCTTGTCTTTGAGGGACTTATATTCTGGGAAGATTTCACCAATGGGTAATCAAATAGTTAAAAAAATTTTTTTTAATTTTTCTTCAACTGTAGTTGATTTGAAATGTGTTAGTTTCTGGTGTGCAGTATAGTGATTCAGTTATGCATATACATGTATTCCTTTTTATATTCTTTTTCATTATAGGTTATTACAAGATACTGTATATAATTTCCTGTGCTATACCATAGGACCTTGTTGTTTCTCTCTTTTATATATGGTAGTGTGTATCTGTTAATCCCAAACTCCTAATTTATTCCTCCCCCTACCCTCCCTTTTGGTAAACAAAAGTTTGTTTTCTATGTCTGTGAGTCTGTTTCTGTTTTGTAAATAAGTTCATTTGTATCATTTTTTAGATTCCACATATAAATGGTATCATATGACATTTGTCTTTCTCTGTAGTTTTAGTGTTTCATAAAATGTAGCCACAGAAGGGCATAGAGGTTCCTGTGAGCAGAGTGGAGAAGGGGGTCTTGGGCAGCCTACATGGGCAGGAAGACCTCTTGGATATTGGCAGAAGTTCTGAGGTTCATCAGGCAGGGAAAGGAGGAGAAAAGAACATCTGTGTGTGTTTAATTATCCGATGATGCTATATGTCATAAATAAGATTAGAAAAATGACTGGCATATCCTCCCCTACTTTTCTTTTTAATCCTCTTGCTTCTCCCATTTTCCTTGACTTTCAGTATTCCTTTGGGGTTTTAGAAAAAGAGAACCGTGGGAAGGAGGTGAAAAATTAAGAGGGGTGGCTTGCTCTGTTCCTGGATGATCTCCTCCATAGTGTTCAGCTTCCTTATCCTTTCAAAAATGATTGGGTTAGAACATAAGCTGTTGATTCAAACTATCTTTCTGTAATAATTAACCACTCTTCACCAGCACACTCACAAGTTTTCAAAAGTCAGAAGAGTCTATGGAATCTTCCTGAATCTCTTCCTTTTATAAGGTTCATTTTAACCTCAGGAAAAGAATGACAGTAAAAAACTTTTGCTATTTAACATAGCATACTTACAAGTGCTGCCATGCACCTCCTGTGGAAGGTCCGATTTAATCCTTACAACAGTGTGAGGGGCAGATATCACTTTCCCTGTTTTATACATGATAAAACAGAGACCCAAAGGTTAAGTAATTTCTCCAGATTTATTCAGCTAGTAAGTTGTGGAGTCAGTGTTTGAACCCAGGCAGTCAAACTCTTAAACCTTGTTCAATAGTGGCCCCTTGTTGGCTATTAATTTCATAAATATTTAGTACGTCTTCAATATACATGTGGATTGTTCATGTGGATTGTTTTATGTCTTACAGCATTTTATAGAATTAATCCTCATATAGAATATTTAATCCTCAACATTAGGATCTAGTAGGTAGGTAAGCCAGTTAGCAAAACTTCACAGATGAGAAAACTAAAACTTAAAGAACTTGAATTGATCAGTGTGTCAAAATTAAGAAGCGACAAGTCTCAAACCAGAGTTTTTTGACAAACTAGTCTGTGGTTCTTTTCAGACCAGTAAAACTGTTAGTTAATGTTAGAACCATCAGTGTAACATATGAGGATAAAAATAAATCTGATCATATAAATGACACATACAAAGTCAGATTCTGAATTTGTGAAAGACTCAACCCTAGAACCAGGTCCTGTTCTGATAGCCATGCAGTCTTTTCGTCAACCACATCATTTGAAGACCTTGAGGAGATACTGCAGTAGTTCTTTTTCATTGTTAAGAATCTTGAGTAGGTTATAAACTGCCCTGATGTCTCATTTGGTTTGGGTGAAGTAGAAAGCTGGCAGTTGCAAATAATTATAAAAATTAGAACTATAGCAGAAGTTTGTGTACAGTAGAGACTTTTAAAGTTACTGCCTTCTTATGGCTAATTATATAGTTGTAGGAACAATATGAAGCATTCTGGTGCTTCTATTTCCAAAGATAGATGTATACACATACAGCTGATTTTATATAGAGATGAGAAATCAGTTTCCTACTAACATTATTAAGGATTCATTTCCTAGTCTCATACCATTGTCTTCTACCAAACTTAATCCTTTTGGGGCTTTTAGAGAGGCACTATACCAAAATAGAGGAACGTGCAAACTAACTTATCTAACTTGACACCACTTAGAATTATGTCATGGTTGGAAAATTATTTAAAATCTCTTGGCCACAGTTTTCTCATCTTAGACATGAGATTAGTCATTCTTAACCAACAGGGTATGTAAAATATGCTGCCTACTGTATAATAGATACTCAATAATATGTGTTATTATTGTTACTATATGTATAATATATGTATATAGTATATATATTTTATTATTGTATAAATGTGGTATACTATTGATAGTATTACTGTATACTATATTATTATATATTATTACTATATATTATATGTGTTTATCACCATATATACATATACATATAGTTTGTGCTCACTATATAATTATTTGTTTATTTATAATACTCTATTCTGGAATTCAAATCACTATTATTTGAATCACTATCACAGTAGGTAAAGTTTCTGGTTAGAAGCCGTAAGTTCACTTTCTTTATTAAAAATTTTTATTGAGGTATAGTTGATTTATAACATTATATAAGTTTCAGGTGTACAGCATAGTGCTTCAAAATTACTAAAGATTATACTCCATTTATAGTTGTTATACAATTTTGGCTATATTCATTGTGTTGTACACTATATCCTTGCAGCTTATTTATTTTATACATAGTAGTTTATGCCTCTTAACCTCCTACTCCTATCTTGCTCCTCTTCCCTCCACTCTCCACATGGGTAACCATATAGTTTATTCTCTATATCTGTGAGTTCTGTTTCTTTTTTATTATATTCACTAGTTTGTTTTACTATTTTGACTCCACCTATAAATGATATCATATAGTATTTGCCTTTGTCGGACTTATTTCACTATGCATAATAACCTGTAAGTTCATCCATGTTGTTGCAAATGGTGACATTTCATTCTTTTTTATGGCTGAGTAGTATTCCATGGTGTGTGTGTGTGTGTGTGTGTGTGTGTGTGTGTGTGTGTGTGTGTGTATACACATCTTCTTTATCCATTCATCTGTTATTGACACTTAGGTTTTTCCATATCTTAGCTATTGTAAATAATGCTGCTATGAACACTGCAGTGTATATATCTTTCAGATTAGTGTTCTTCAGATGTTTACCCAGGGGTGGAATTGCTAGATCATATGGCAGGTTTATTTTTAATTTTTTCGGGAACTGATAAATAAGGCAGGAAGAGATTTTAACAATAATAAAAGATTTAAATGAAAGAGATCGAGTTAGACTTCTGGTCACCCTCCCATTTAGCCTCCGTAAGCCAGGCATACTAGACAATTCATCATTCACTCCTCTTTTAAGTCACTAAAACACTGGATGATGTTACTATCTCTTCTCAAAATAAATGCCTTATTTTTAGCTTCCTAGTGATTTCCTTCCCCTTTGCTAAAACCCCTCTTAAGTAGTACATCCTATAAGCAGGCATTGCCAATCACACACACACACACCCCTCACTCAATTTTACAGCTACCTGAATTTAACCACATTTGGGGGTAATCATTCTAAAATGCATGACTTAACCAGAAAATTCCAAGCATCATTAACATCATTTAGCCCTTTCTTTGCAATCCAGGACAGTCATTATGGACCAGGTTTTTTGGACAGCATGGTAAAAAGGCTGTCAGCTATCACCTCTGTTCATATTTTACCTGCCTCAGACAGCTTTTGACCTTTTCTGGTTTTCTTCTACTAATCTATCAGAGGCTGAGAAGCCAGATAACTAAGCTTTAAAAGAATTGCATATTTAAAAAGTCAATAAAGTTCCTCATGAATCCCTAAGAGCCTTAATGCAAGGCTTTGGGGTAGATATTTCTGGCTTCTCTGAGTCCTTTATCAGAGACTTCTGACAAGCTGGACCTTCTGGATAAGTGGGGAGTTACTGTATTTTAATCCATTAATGTCAACTTTAAGGAAAGACAGAATAAAAAATGTAGATATAAACAGAATTTAAATTAGAAAGTAAGCACAAACTCACCTGGGCTATTTAAAATATAATTTAATGTAAAATATTCAGTTTATATCCAGTTTTTCCATTATGGAGTTCAGAGGTAAAAGGCCCAGCAGATAAGAATAATGAACAAATTGTTAGATTATCCTTTGCTTATACTTCAAATAAACCAGCTAATTGTTTATTTATTTAACTAGCTGTTGCTGCCTTGATTATAGGCCATTAGTGACCATTAATAAATGAAATTGTGTTTTCATTTCCCAAAGCAATTTTGAATTCCATAAATCTTGCATTTCTCATTAGAGATGTTAAGTTTTACATACGCTCGATCAACAAATATGATCAGGGCCTACAGTGCAACTTTAAAAGTAGAACAAAAACAAGAAAAGGATAATTTATGAACTTGCTGTTTTTCCCTGATGGAGATATTTGCCTTTAAATGTATGTCACTGGAATACTTGAAAATTAAGAAAAATGTTAAGATATATATGCTCTTCACTAATAGTAGTAGTAGTATTTTGTATGTATATGAGTAGTTTATCTATATAATTTTTTTTTTTAATTTTGTTGGTTACTTTTTGGAAGGCAGCTGTGCTTACCATTGTACCACCTATGCAAATTAAGTTTAAAAAAATTTTTTTTGGGGGTGTGATTAGGTTTTTATTTATTTATTTATAATGGAGGTACTGGGGATTGAACCCATGACCTTGCACAGGCTAAGCATGTGCTCTACCACTGAGCTACACCCTTCCCGCTGTTGGTTACTTTTTCATATTCATTTTTTGAAGTCTTTTTTATTTATCTAATTTGTTCATTTTTTTGTTTCTTTGTTTTTTGTGTGGGAGGTAATTAGATTTATTTATTTATTTATTTATTTATTTATTTATTTATTTTTAGTGGAGGTACTGGGGATTGAACCCAGGACCTCCTGCATGCTAGGCATGCACTGTACCATTGAGCTATACCCTCCCCCTCCCCATTAAAATGTTTTAATATTCATCACATTTGATATAAGTAGATATTACTCCAATTTCATTAAAAAAAAAGGAAAATGGAAGCTTAAAGAATTAAATTATTGTCCACACAAAACTACATTGCAATCTCTAATCCTCTACTAGTTGGCCAAGTAATAAGACATCTTAATTGACATTCTGAGCCTTATTTTCATCTCCCATTGAAAACAGAACTAAGAATTTTTTATGTTATTTATTTTTTTTTAGTTATCTTGAGAACTGAATGAAGACATTGTAGGGAAAGTGCTGGGCCCACTGTTGACGCTTAATTGATATGATTTTGTTTTCCCTCTTCATTAAAACATATCTTCTTGTTTTTTAAAGATTCTAACATTTGTAAAAGAAGACAAAACACTAAATTATTTTATAAGGTTGACTGTCATAATTAATTCAGAAAATTAACGTGGTTAAAATATGTTGAATTTATGATAAAACCTACTCTAATAAATGAATATTTTAGATTTAGAAAGATAATTTACTATATATGGTTTAGATGGATGCTAAATGAGTTTGTGCCAAATATGTATCCGGTGACAAAACTATTTTTACCACTCATATTCTCATATTAGTATACAGAAATAGAGTATATGAAATAAAAACAGTAGTCTTGGGGGAGTCAGAAGGCCATGAGCCAGGCCACTAACTGTGTGACTCTGAGCAAGTTACTCAACCTCTCGGGTTTCATTTTACTCATTGATACTTGTAAAAGTTAAAATAAATCATTTCTAAGGCACTTTCCAGCTGTTAGAAAACAAAATTCCCAAACTCCACGTAACAGAAGTTTTTTGAAATATTTTTACCTTAAAAAAGTTAATTCTCAAGTAAATCTTAGATATATGAATATTATCCCCTCCTTTAGATAATTCACAATACATAGTAACATATTAAAGGCTCTGAAATGTCCTGTAGTAATGACATCCTGATTCACCTATGCATGGGTTAAAGTTAACTTTAATTAATTGAAATCAGCATTCCCTAATCTTTTTGAACCGTAGAACCTCTTTTTTGGGGAGTGTGGTTAATACCTGCAAAAGATATCATCATCTTTCTGAGAGTAGGTGTTAGAACAGGTAGCACACTTTTAAAAGTTACTGATTTTTAGTAATTTTAAAAGATTTTAAAACAATTTTTAGATTTTTCTAAAATCTAACTGCATTTTGAAATAATGAAAATATGAACCTGTCTAGAGGCACTCACCAAGATATGATTAACTGCATACGCATTTAAGTGAATTTGGGCTTTCTATATTTCCATCTCTCCTAGTCGTGCACTGCACATTCGTGAGAATTCTGAAATAATTTCAGACCAATGAGTACGTTTTAGATCCAATGGGATCTCCTTCAAAGAAGCTCTTCATTTCCAACAGTTGGTCATTTGAATAGTGGGGCAGCCTTGGAGTGTGGACATCCAGCTTTGAGTTCAGTTTGTCTGTGGATCCTCTGTAATCCTGGACAACTTACTTAACTTCTTTGAGTGTGCATTCCCTCATTTTTAAAGTGGAGATACGATTTATTACTCATCTCACAGCTTCACTGTGGATATTATTTGGCATAAGGGATGGAAACAAACTTGTAAAAGTGTTAAGTTCTATGTAAATGAAAAGCATTATTAATAGAGTCTGTGCTCAATAAATATGTCTAAATTCACTTTTTGCTGAAGTGGGTATAGCTCAGTGGTAGAGTGCATGTTTAGTATGCACGAGGCCCTGGGTTCAATCTCCAGTAACTCCATAAAAAATATAATAATAACAATCAATCAATCAAATTACCTCCCCCTGCCAAAACAAATAAATAAATAAATAAAACCACTTTTTATGTCTTTTAAAAAAATAAGCCTGGGGCGTGGGGGGAATTGCCGTAGAATTGTAGGACTAGAAGGGGTACCATTGACTGTCCCCTGGCTTCATTTTTTAAATAAAGTATTAAGGCACAGAGAAACTAAGTGAGCTTTGTAAGTCAGTTGGCCAGGATAGAGCCAGTGCCCTGAGTTGATTCCTCTGACTCCAGTCTTTTAATCCCTGGTACAACCACAGTGGCTCAGTTTGTAACCAGCAGAGCATACTTTCTTCCCTGTTTTCATTGTCATGATGAGCCAAATACTTCAACTGTTAAAGAAAAAAACATATTCTAAGAAGGGCATTGCTCTTGAAATATTACTGCTTTCTTTTCTTTATTTAAAATTTCGTTTTCCTGTTTTGTTTTGGGGTTTTTTTTGCCATTAAGTAAAATTAATTCCATTTTTCTCATTTATGTCATTTTTTTTTTAAAGATTCTTGGCCAGTCCTTTTATTTTCTGTTTTTTTTTATACCCTTTTTGATGCTAAGCTATAATTTTATTTCGATTTAGGATAAAGTCAGAATAGACTCTAAATGTGGGTTCTACCTGGGTTATTTATCAGCTATGTATATTTCATTTCCTTAATCTAGTTAGCTCTTTGGTATATAAAGATATACAACTTTTGGTCAGTGGATAATTTGATTATAAGTAAGTCACACAGAATTTTCATTTCATAGCAATAGTCCAAAGAATGTACTGGTAACATCTCAGGTTTATTTGTCATTACTGCTAAGAATAGAAAGTGTTGCATTGAACCTAAACAGAATCTTAAGAGAGTTGGATTAATTCAGAATATTTACCTGATTATGAAGGTTGTGATTACTGAAATAAGTTACTATCCAAAATTCATTCTTTGAAATATAAATGAAATGTCTTCTTGACTCTTTGAAAGATTTTTGTTTTCCACGGAAATCTGGGATCTCATGGGCTCTCTCTCTCTCTCTTTTTTTTTTTTAATGTACAAATAACCCTTGAACAACATGGATTTGAACTGCTTATGTCCACTTATATGAGGATTTTTTTAAATAAACGCATACTGCAATACACAATTCGAGGTTAGTTGAGTCCATGAATGTGAAACCGAGGATATGGAGGGTAGACTGTAAAATTGTATGTGGGTTTTCCACTCTAGGCAGTGTTGGTGCCCCTAACCCCTGTGTTGTTCAAGGGTCAACTGTAGTTCTATTTAAGGTGGTCTTATAGACAAATCCTTTCTTTCATTTTTCTCCCCAACAAAAACTATCCAAGTTATAACTCTTTTCCCCCATGGAATAATGAGCATCATATAATGATATTCTGAAAATGCATACAATATTTTAGCAAGTAGCTCTTTAGAAATAGGTGAAATATTCCCATTAAAATGACTTATTTTACTTAGACTTTAATAGGTTTCAAAGACTTAGAAGGATAGCATGTTAACAGAAGAAAAAAAAAAGATTCTACTAAGTAAGTATTGATAGATCTAGTTTCTGATTTCCCCTTAAGCACTAACCCAGCTATGCAGCTTAGGCAAGGCAACTAATCCCTCTCAACTTCACATTTATAATGTACACATTGAGGCAGTGTTACTTGCTTAAAGCCCTCTGGTAGACTGCATGTATACATGGGGTCTATACTGAGACCTAATTCTATGACTTTCCAGGTCATGACAGAGAGACAATGAGTCACTTCAGTATAATGTGAATAAAATCATTTCTTTCTCCAAATTATTGCTGCTAACTCCTCCTTGAGCAAAAAGAAAATTCTTATTTCAAATGAGAAATAATACCATTTTACTGAATTTGCAGAGGTAGAAAAATGACCATTGATATTCATTCATGCTCTCTTCTGAAGGTAATGACTTACAGCAGTGGGGAAGTCCTGGACCTTCCTATCTGTCTTAGATTGGATTATCTGGGAAACAGACTATGAGTCAGAAGTTTGTTTATAGGAGATTTACTGAGGAGTGCTCTCAGGACAACACCTGCAAGGGACAAGGGAAGCAGGATTGGGCAGGGGGGAAGCTCGACTGCAATGTAGCTCTGCTCATTTTATAGGGACCTCAGGAGGTGAGATGGCCCGTTGGGCTTATCCCAGTTGAGACAAAGGGTTGAAGGGACCCACTGTAACCAACCTCTAGCAGTAATTTGTTGCTCTCCTGGAGGGATGGTGCCATGTCACCAACTAAGCACTGGTCTCTGTGGCTGGTAGTTTGGACGTTTAGCAGCAGCAAGAGCTAGATCAGGCTTGCCATAACTGCATAAGTGTTTTTCTCAAGACAGTTACAATACCGTAGGGTCTGATGCGTCGTATGGTCCAAGTGGCAGGATTGCAAGCAAGGTAGCTAAGATCTGCTTGAGAGCTCTTTCCTTCTCCCAGCCCTCTCATAGCTGTCACCTTTTCATATCACACAGGAAATGAGTCAGAACAGTTTTTCAAGTGTAAAATATTCTTCTGCCTGAAATCAAAGAGGCCTAGCTGACATTATGCCTTGTGGCGAGAGGTGCAAGATGCTATAACGTGTCTTTTCCTTTAGCTTGGTCAAGATGACAGAACCCCTAAAAATTTGCTAATATGGCGCATCCCTGAATCTTTGGAGCTTACTTCTCTTACCAAAGCCTCTAATATTTTTTGCTTTTTGAGTTCATTTAAAATAGTCTCAAGATAGTGGACACATAGTGGATAAATGTGATCTGTGGCATGTCTCAGTGATCCAAATACATTTGGAGTAAATTATGACAGAGGGTGAGATATTTAACAAGCCCTCTGACAAGATTATAATGCTTTTGTTTTTCCAACGTGAATGTGAACCACTTCTCGTTTTCCTTCCTGATAAAGATGGAAAAGAACGCATCTACCAAATCAATGGCTACATATGCCACATACCTGAGGCTATGTTGGAGTGTTCTAACAGATTACCACATTTTGTTCAGCAGCTGCAACTGAGCATCACTTGGTTGTTTTGGTGGTTCACTGTCATCCTTCAGAATCCTGTTTTTTGTTGGGGCCAAACTAGTGAATAAATGGAGATATGATGGGAACAACCACCTCTGCATACTCTAAGGGTGGCCCCTAATTCTGACAGTCTTCTCATGATGCAATCTTGTTAATGAATTTCAGTTTTGACTGAGATGGCGGCAGTTCCAGAGATTTCCGTATCACCTCCCCCACTGTGATAGCTCTTATCAGATCAAGGAACCTACGTGGATATCCTGTCAGCTACTAAGTATGTCCGTTTCAATTCCATTTGAGTTACAATTACAAATTACAAATGTGAGTTGACCTGGGTCAGGACTCTGATGCCTAGCGCATGTGTGCACCCTACTTACATGGGGCCATTGTGATGCTTCAGGTCAATGCGTAATAATGCCAGTTTGGACCTTCGTCCAAGACTCCTAGAAATCTCTAGGTACCCTCATTTCCCCAGTGTGTGATGACTTAAGTCGGTGTCTATAGGCCATGAGTAAGAGCTAAGTGTCAGTATCCCTCCTGATAGAGACCCAGCCTCTTCTTCAGCCAGAGGGCTCCAGGTCTGAGAACTAGCCCAGTTCTGAAAACTGGACTTGAGTTAGTGACTTTTTATATTAGCTGTCACCCTCAGCCTTCTGATCAAATATCTGAATGTTGTCATTGTTGTTGTAGATTGAGCAACACGTTTATTGGCTACCCATCTGATTTGGTCCTAGGGATTGTGTTCTACTAACCATTTTATACCTCTGTGTGGGTCAGACCCGCTTGCATCCCAAACCACCATCCTCCAGCCTGACTGCTACTTTGACAACGCCATTCATTACAGTAACTGTACATACTACCTTGCATCTGAGGGTTTAGGGCTCCTTCCTGGCCTCTGTTATTTGCGGATCCAGCCATTTTTATTGCTATTAGAGACAGCAATTTTTTTAATATGATCTCGTACCATCAGCCCTGTGTGGAGAATGGCCATCACTGTGATTATTGATGCTGGTGTCTTTCTTACCAGCAAATCCCATATTGCTTCGGTAAAGAAACTATACCATGGAATACAGTCATCTGCTAGGCTCCCTGACCTCGGATATCCACTTCTCTGAACTCTTCTGCCGTTTACCGTGAAAGACTTAGCATTTCTACTCAGTATGGACCATCACTTTATCCAACCTTCCTAAGTTACCCTAGGATCATCATCTCCCAGTGTCCTTGCTAGCGTGTTAAATCCTGTATCATGGGAGAATGCCACCATATTAGTAAACTCTTACCCAACTTTATTTTTCGTTTTTATTGATCAGCATCTTCAAGATCCGGTTCCAGAAATACTACCTCATAGGATCTAGGCCCATATGTTCAACCCCAGCTCCTGCCAGTACCTGTTAGCAAAATACTGAAGCTCCTTCAAAGTATTATCACATCATATCAACCCTATTTCCCCTAATTGGCTCAACACCTCCCTGGCCAGTTTATGTTGAAATTTGCTCCTGGTTATTTGCCTGACCTCTGAGAGAAGTGGTGGTAGCTCTCAGAGGGCTTGTTGTCTTGCAAAAGAAGAGCTTTCGTGTTATTTTCAAATAAGGGATAAATTTATATAGCAGGTGAGCATGGGATTCTTTTGGAGGCCCAGGATGCTTTGAGGATCCTAAGAAGTCAACAGTGTTTGACAGCCCAAGCCAGATGCCCCACCCTCACTCTCAGAGTCCCACTATTAACCTTGGTAGTGGACTTGGTAGGGCTGGGAATTCAACTTTACCTGGAGCTCTGCTGCTCTTGTAATTAAGTCTCGGGTCGATCCTCAGTTTTTACACCCTCTGTCTGTCAGAGAAGAGAGTCCACGTGTGGCCAAGAAGGCCTCCTGGTATTCACACTTTCTCTAGTGTTGATGATTAATTAATCACCTTTAGCCTTTTGTTGTCTTTCTCCAAGGCACAGATGGTCCCCAGCAATAGTCATCTGATTCCATAGTCCTTATAATTATTATTTCCCCAGACCTCTCAGACCTGAGATTCTGCATCTGCACTGCTGAAAGTTTTAACAACTGTACTGTAACCATATGCCAGGGGCTGTCAGTGCTCAACCTGCCACTAGAGCTGAGGGACTCACTGTCAGCACTCTAGTGAGTAATCCGGCTCCCAGATCCTGTTTTAAAGTCTTTCCTAGGCTCACTTCTGGTATCAACAGTTTAAGTCAGGTTTCCTGAGAAAGAGACTCAAACAGGAATCACTTACAGAGGTTTTGGGGAGGCTCTTGGAAACAACATCTGTGAGGGCAAGTGGGACTGGGCAGAGGGTAAAGTTGAGTGAAAGGCAACGAGACAGCAAAGGCCTCAGCCAAAGCTAGGATGGCCCCCTTTACCCAGCTAAAGCCAGGGAACCAGGCATTTCTATCACCAGTTGTTAGGTGTTGCCCATGGGAAAGAAGTATAACCTTGGGTGAAGTACTTCAGCAAGATTTTACTGGAGAGGGACTCAGCTATGAGCCATCAGCAACCTGGCACACCTCCAGGCACCTGGGACACTGAATATATTGGTCCTAAAGGATTATCATGGATGTGCGTGACAGTGGGCCCTCATCATTTCCTATGTATGTATTTCCTAAAGTATATATACTTCATGAATTTTTTACATGTTGTTGCATGTATTTTTGTATATTTCTTCATAGCAACCAAGTGGACACCCTTCTAAATAAAACCGCTCATTCTGCCCATGCCCAATGCATATACATATACTTTTTTTTTTTTTTAACCTATTATAGCTTTTCAGTCATTTCCCTGGCGTTCCGACATTATCCAAGTAGTAGGCACCAGGAATTAAACAGCATGGCTCAAAGGGGATGGATGTGGTTGTGAACTGTAGGAATTTTGCTGGCTCGCAGCTCCCTGATGCTTTGGAAGTGCTTTAATGCACTGCTCTGCTGCAAAATATTGACTCTAAAACCCTTCTGCCCTGGAATAGATCCACACAGGAAAAAGCTCAGGAATCTGTTTCTTCCTTAACAATTCAACAGCTGTTATATGGTCAGGGGAGTTTTGTTGTGGTGGTTGTGGCTATTGGGGTGCATTCAAGGGGGAAGTCCATAGATATAATGTCTAAGGAGATAAGAAATTACTTTCAAAATTAAGGGAAATTCGGTAGAAGAGAGATTTTTCTAATATTCAGTTGGCAAAACTATGAAACTATTGTAAGAAATGTTTGTCAGAATCCCCCTTCTTAGCATGCCATTATGGGGAAATGGCACTGAATTAACCAGTGACTTCTAGCTTCTAGTCCAATGTTCCTTCTTATACAGACCAGATAACATAAACAGGCAACCCCCACATACTCAGTTTCAAAGATTTAGCCTGAAATAAATAGTAAGTTAGCTCTTTTCTTATGTTTCTCCATTATGTGCACAATTTATTAGTGTAATTGACAGAAAATATGGGTCATGCTTTTCTAATTGGAGTTCTCTTGCTCTAATCTCCGTCACCACTTAACAAGTAATTGAACAGACCGGGTCCAAGGCTTCAGTATTTGCTCATTTGCTATAGATTAGTATCAGAATCCTGAGAGCTAAAGTGTAGCAGCATAAAAATCATACTCCTAACTTGATGTTTGCCTCTGGTCCATGTTCCTTCTAGACTTTTTCTGCCTTCACTATACAAGAGTCCCCATAAACAGTATATCATGACTCTGGGGTACATATACAGACCGTCTGCTGTTAGACTCAAATAAATTCCGTAATATACTTAATCTGACCCAAATTTTCCAATATAATGAGTTACTGTTCTGCAAAACCAAATAATATTTTTTACGCTTTTTAACCTGTCATTCTGAAGTCAGCATCAGTGTTGAAAATTAGTATGCCATGTTTTATTTATCATAAGACATTAAATGACCGAGGAACCGAATGATATTCTGAACATTGAGGGTTTGCAGACCTTTCTCCTCTCCACACTGTGCTCCTTGGCTGAAATCCACTGCCCTTAAAGGGCACTCACATCCTGTTTGTTCATCCCTTATCTCTCTCCTGTTCCCACAGCCACACTGACACATCTGTGACCAAAGTCCTTGAACAGCAACTGCTTTTTCTAGCCTCCTTGATGAAGCATCCTGGATGCTAGAGGCTTGAGCTAACCCGATCTTCCTATTCAGCAGCTGTGAATAAGAGCACGAGAGAAGATCATTCTCTTGCTTCTAGCAGAGCGGGAGTGGAGGGGGTGGTGTGGGGGGTGGGGGTGGAAAGAGGATGAGAAAGATGAGAATGACTCCCAAGTTAGATATTGTAGCAAGTTCTTGCTTTTATGCACCCTTCTACTCCCAAACACTGCAATGTTAGACAAAGAAAATATGAGATAATTAAGTAACGTAGCTTCACCTAAAAATTAGGTAAGTTTCTCTGAAAGAGAAACACTAGAAACAAAGCAGTGCAACAGATTGAAGTCTCCGGGCTCCAGGTCCAGTGCAGTGCATTCTAAGGGCGAATCACTTGAGGTAAGGGGCTAAGTGCTGGGATCACAACCTGACTGCGGGCTGGGGCTCCTGGGCTTGCCAAAGAAGGGCGAAACAAAGCAGGAGCTAACTGTTCCTTGAGGCTAAGTTCATCTAAAGCTGCTTACCCAGGTGGGCAGGAGATATACACAGGAAGTCTCAATACCTAATGTAAGGTCTTTACCAAAAACCTATAAAACTCATACTGAAGCTTTAGAAACTTTTTCTTTAAAACCAGGAAGAGAATAAAGATGGACACTATTTCCACTGTTCATTCTTTCAGAGGTCCTAGCCAGGACAGTAAGGCAAGAAAAGAAATAAAAGCTCTAAGGATTCGAAGGTTAGTTAAAAAACAAACAGCCAAACAAAAAACTCTTACAACTTTGATTATTCGCATGCACCTACATAGAAAAAAAAAGTTATTATCAATAAGCGAGTTCAGTCAGTTTACTAGGTAGAAAAATCAATATACAAAAATCAACAACTTTCCTATACAAATGCAAACAAAAATACAATTATTTTTATGACAGTATTTATAATAACAATAGAAGATATAAATTACCTGAGGAAAAAAAACAAAGGATGTGTGAAACTCTGATTTAAAAAAAAGAAAAATATTTATTGAAAGGCAAGAATGAAGTATAATCAATGGAGATGTATAGATATCCATTAATAGGACTGAAATAATATAAAAATAGTTAACTAAGCAACACAATTCCAATCAAAAGCCAAAAAGGTTTTTTACAAAATTTAACAAATATTTCTGAAATATATTTAAAAGTGCAAAGATCTAAGAATAGCTGATGACAATTTTGAAAAAGAGTAAGATGATATTTTGGGAGAGAGAACTTGCTTTTCCAAATGCCAAGACATATTATAAAGCTGTAGTTATTAAGATAGAGTGGCATTGGCTCAGTGATAGGTGACTAGATTAGCATTTTTAAGACACACTTAACTGTATATAGAAATTTAGTGTATGTAGAAATGAAGTAGCATTTAGTAGATGGGGGGTAATTTGAGAAGTAATGATGGATTTCAATAAATGGTGTAGAAAAGTTGGCTACATGGAGAATAGTAAAATTAAATCTTTCTATTGTATCATATATTAAAATGAATTTCAGATGATTAAAAGATAAAATCTGAAAGGCAATATTTAAAAGCTTTTAGAAACAAGTAAGTATTCTTTTTCTGATATAGGAAACGATTTCTGAAATAAGACCAAAAATATCAGACCATAAAGATGATTTTTATTACATTTTATTACCATCAAATTAGAAATACCATTTACAAAGTTAAAGTATAAGCCACTGCCTTTGAGAAGATCTTGCAATTGTTCATAACCTACAAAGATGGTATCAGAGCACATACACAACTCATACAAATCAGTAAAAAAAAGAAAAAAAAGGTAAATAAATCCAACTAAAAAATGAGCACATGGTATATACAAGTGGGCAAGTTTAAGAACAGAAAATTGAGATGTTTAATAAACATGAAGAGATTCTCAAACTTAATCATAATTAGAGAAATGCAAGGTAAAATATTGAGATATGTACCTTTCTCATCCATCAGATTAGAAAAATCATTTAAAAGTCTAACAATACTAAGTCTTGATGAGAATGTTAGGAAGCAACATATTGTTCATATTGCAGGGAGGAGGGGTTTTGGTTACAATCACATTTAATAGCGATTTGGCAAGATCTTAAGCTGATGATGGCATGTATCTCCTATAGCTTATAAAACAGAAAGAAAATACTTAGAGATACAGCTATATAGGTTGAGAACCACTCTCAGGTATGCACGAGGAAACGTGTGGATCATGTCAGTGGAGCATTACTTATTCTAGCAGAATGCTGTGACTGACCTAAATGTCCATCAGACAGGGAGTGGATAAATTGACTGTTGCTCATGCCTACAATGATTCCTGTCCAACTTTAAATGAATTCGAGCAACGTGGATCAATGTAAGAAAAGCAGTGACAAGCAGAAGAAAAGTTGAAGGGGGTTGTGTTAGTCTGCTAGGATTGCCATGACAGAGTACCACGGCTTGGGTGACTCATACAACAGTTATTTATTTTCTCACAGTTGTGTGAGGCTAGAAGTCCAGGGTCAAGGTATTGGCAGGTGTGGTCTCTTCGGAGGCCTCTCTGCTTGGCTTGCACATGGCCGCCTTCTTACTGCGTCCTCACATGGTTTTTTCTCTGTGCGCCTCTCTGGTATTTCTTCCTCTTTTAAGGCCATCAGTTCGATTGATTAGGCCACACCATAACAGTCTCTTTATCTTCATCATCTCCTTAAAGGCCCTATCTCTAAATACGTTCACATTCCAAGGTTCTGGGGGTTAGGGCTTCAACACATAAATTTGGAGGGGACACAATCCATCCTCAAACCGGGGCACTATCCCTTATAAACTTTAAAAGCATGAAGAACTCAACTGCAGGCTTCTTACCAGTTAAAGCACTTTACAAATAGAAAACTTCAGGAGAGAGATTATCTTCCAGGGTGGAAGTGAAGAAATGTCATCTATATCTGTACTATTTTATTTCTTTAAAGAAAGAGATCAGGAGCTAACATGGCAAAATGTTAAATAAGTAAAACCAAATGAAGGTGATAGATGTGTTCATAATATCATTTGCTGCATTTTTGTACCTTGAACATTTTTCAGTAAGAAGCTGACCAGTGAGATCTCCATATTGAAACAGTAGAGCTATGATTGAGGGGAGAAAAAAAAAAACATGCGTGTAGACATCTCCATGGCTTTCCTGGCCCAGTTCCCCAGTCCCCACGTGCAGCTGCAGACGTCACTAAAGCACATTTACTAGGGAGGTTAGTAGGTGGCATCTCAGAGACTAGTGGCAACATTCCTTCACTTTCCTCAGATCCCCATTTTTCATCTTTTAATGAGAAAAAAGCATTTTCTAGCCATTTAAAAAATAGGTTTAAAAATTCAAAAGCATAAGAAGACTTAAGTGTGATAGAGTGTTGGTAATGTTTAGAAGTTGGTGTCAATGCCTTTTGTCTTTTGATTAGGTAAAGGAGAGATTCGCAAAGCAGGAAGGTGTGTTGCGTCTAGAGGAAAACAAAGTTGTAAGTTTTGGGCTTGGAAAGAGGGGACAAAAAGAGCGGCTGGAGATGTCATAGGAAAACTAGCAACTTGACAACTATCACAAGTTTCCATGCTTCCATGCACAGTACCTGAGAAAACAGAAACTGTGCAAATGGTGTCCAGCAAGGTGACATCAGCAGGCATCTTCCTGAGAATGTCATTCAGGGCTGACCGAGACTCTTGACAGTCTGCGCCCTCTGGCACAATGCCAATGAGACCACGCTTCAAGGTCATCCTGTACTTGCTCTGTCCTCCAGGGAAACCCGCAGGCCAGTGCAGTTAGTTACACTAACAGCCAAGGAAATTATATGGGCCTGCTGTGGCCTACCGAGATGAATATCTCTTTTCCTTAGTCACAGGGGGATGCTAATGGTATTTTTATTAACTTGTGACCTGTTGACTGCTATTAGAATATAGATTGTATGCATAAACCAGGTTGAATATTATAGATACGATGATAGAGCAATTACGGTGGCACTCACAGGGCTTCTAATCATCATTGGCAAAGAGAATTTGTAAGACTTGAAACTGCTTTTTGTAGTTCTACAAGAAGAAATACTCGGGATCAAAGTTTATATCGTCTCTTTGTGTCTTCTTGAAATTGCAGCTTTTGATTTCTCTGATTAGACTGGCAAACAAAGGCAGATTTTAAAAGAGAAGAAAAACTACAAAGGAGGGACGATGATTAGAGTAATCTTAGGTTTCTGCAGCTCAAGGTTGAAAAATTTCCCTACTGAAATTGTAGGGAAATTTGATTAGAAATATATACAATTGGCCAGCAAGTCTGTTTGTCCAGGTATCCCTAATAGTTGGCGACCAGATTATATTCTCATCTATTATTTTAGTAATATGAAAATTCACTTCTGTAATTGTGTACCATGTGGTATGATACATAGCATTAAGTACTTCAGTCATGTTTTTTATAGTCACTTATTAATGGTAGTGCCATCGAGGTTGCCAAAATGTCTTCAGAGTCGATATCTAAGGATGCTGATTTTTATTCTGCGAAGTGCATTATTTATTCTGCAAAGTGCATTATTTATAATCACAACACTTCTCCCCCTTAGTTGAAGGAGAGTTTATGCAACCCCTTTTAAACTGCTACCTCTTGCATGTAGGGTGAGATCAGAAGGGACAAATGGTACCATTAACACAGTAAATTACAGTATTAACTGACATGACTGGAAGCAGAAAATACTGTATGTGAAATCTTGCCATCCTAATTTTGAAGTCACACATGCCTTAGATAAAGAAGAAAAATAATAATTTGCCCTTCCAGGTTCTTAGCTCAATGAAATGTTTGAACTCTCTGAGCTAGAGTCAGTTCGACGTGAACTTTAGTCAGTCTACTTTCAAATGCGTCTATTCAAGAGCAGAGAAAGCAGGCATTGAAAGCAGAAGAGGACTGCATTTGAGTCCCTGGGGTTCTGGGCAAGGAAAACTCACAATGTATACAATTGATCTTCCGTCCCAGGACTGACACTTCCACTGATCTCTCCATGATCGCCATTGTACCCTTTCCTCTTCTGTACACTGCTAGAAATAAGATCATCTCAGAGATAAAGCCACTTATTTGGGGTAGTTTGTATTGAAAATAAAGCTATATTCTGCTATTGGTGTCCTGCTGAGATAACTGTTTTTCAAGGTTTTAAAATAAAATATTTATCTTATTTAAAGGTAAATTTAATTGTTTTCATGACAGCGTAAGCATAAAAGATAACACAAATAAAAAACTGGATGATAATACATAGTAATGCAGATGTACTTTTCAGGAACAAGCATTGGAAAAATCATGGACTTTGGGATCAGACAGCCTGGTTAAAGCTTTAACTTTGCCATCTGTTGACAATGTGATATTGGGCACATTATTTAACGTATCTGGGCCTTGGTACAAGTCATCCTTTTCCTGTAAATTTATCCTGAAAATTAAATGAATATAGAACATAGAGCACACCTGGCAGTGTCTGGGACACAAAATACCCTCAACTCCATCACTACACTTTCCCTTCCCTTTTCATATCTCTTCCTCTTGCTAAACTTTAAAACTTTAAGTGCATAGAATGCCACATTTTAAGTGAATGACTAGAGGTTAGAAGGAGGTCAAATGGCTTTCAGCATAGTTTTAAAAATGTAATAGAAAAACATATTTGCAGACTGTAAAGAAAGAGTAATTAAGCTTTGACTGTTTAATATCATCTTCTTCCATTTGATTATTTCTCTCTTTCTGTAACTTCACCAAAAAGGCCAGGGAGAAGTTATTCTCATCTCTTTAACTTTCGCCATAATAGGGACATATATAGTACAGGTATCAGCCTTTTTTTTTTTAAAGTCCTAATGTTTAAATACATATTTTCTTAACTGGTTTGGTTTTACCTCTTTTACTTCATTTTTCTTCTGGTGCCTTCCACCAAGCAAATTAAATAGTCAAAAAGAAGAATCTGGAGAAAAAGTAGAGCCCTATACTGCGTAGATGCCCACGAAGTCCTAGAAGAAGGAAGTAAATTTTATAGCAGTAGAGTGGCATGAATAGGAACAGTCATCTCGTAATTATTTTAGAGTCTCTATTAACATAATTAAGCAGGATATAATACCGCGTACAGACACAGTTTACTCTCTCTTGCTTATTTTTGTTTACCCAGCTTGTCTACAGCCCTGCAGGAAGCCTTTTAAAACAAAACTATCAATTAATTCCCTTAGTACTGGGAAGATGAAAATGAGGGAGGCTAGCACATTATGGGTAGGTTCTCTGCACCAGGCTGAGGAGAGATACAAATGGGGTTAAAGAATTAACAGGAGTTTGATTGGGAAAAGAACTCCATTTGTTTCAGCTTTTGTAGGTCAGATCTTCCTCCGTGGCTTGTGTGTTCTGTATGTTATAGGTTAACAAATTATCTAATATACTAGTATTTTAAGTATATCAATATGTTCTGTGAATTTGGGTTTGTCTGTGCCATCGCTCCCCTCCATTACTGCGGATATTTGCGCCAAAATGAACATTATATTGAATTAAAAATATCATGAGCTGGCTATCGGTATGTAGGGTGGGACTCTCTGATTCAGCAGAAATTGCCTTCCTATTCCAGAAAAAATAGATCAGTGCCATGTCAAGCCTGTTATATTATGGTTTTTGTATTTAAATAGTGAAAGTGGATTCACTATAGGGAAAAATGAATTTACAGCTAAGGCAGAAGAAAGGCATCTTCTATGGCACAGTGAAGGTATGACATTGCTCCCCGGAGTGAAAACTCACTGTCCTCTCAATGCTCAAGGACTTGCCTTTAGGGAAGTTATCCAATGTAATGAGAGGGTACTTAATTCCTTTTTGTGACTGTTAGTCTTGGGTTTCTGCTGAAAATTCTAATACTGTTGCACTTAGAGGACAATCTGTTTAGACTCATTCCTCAGCCTCTATCCACCGAAATCCAACTCAAGGATGACAGTTCGTTAGCATCGATTCCAAATAGCCTGCAAATGACACATTGGAGCCAGGGCAAAAGAAAAAAATAGATTTGGTATTTCAATTGAAATCTCTAATATTTTATATTTCCATTGTGATTCAGACTGCTTCTGTGCCAGTCAAGTTTCATTAATTTTTTTTTAAATTTTGTTCCTTTTTCTTTTACTTATTTAGAAGTACCCATTGATCATTATCATGTGAGTGCAGTTATAACTACTACATAAAACAGGGCCAGACTGGACTTGGGACTTACAGCTTTGGATCTTCAACCATCCAGCAAGGCGTACGTAGGTTGTTTTCATAATGAGAGTACACGCATTGATAACCATTATCTGGAATGGAAATGACGATGCCAGAATGTGACAGCACATTGTTAAACAAAGCAAGTGTTTAGAATGTTTATGGTCAGACCATCGGTTTCTTTGTCCTTTTTTGAAACCCCCACATTTGAGAAAGACACATGTAAACAAATACTTGCTAAAATAGCTAGGAAAACTAACAATGCTTGGTGTTCATGCTGTTACAAATTACCCCACAAGTGAATGGGTGTGTGTGAGAGCAGAAGATAATTCTGTGCTTATTATTAATCCTATCCATCTTCCAGAGTGATTTCTGGTTCTCCAAAGGTTGCAGTGCCAGATATTTGGCCATACTGTGCTATCATGAATGAAATAGGGGACCTTGAAATGACTAAGCGTCTTGCTGGCCTCCCTTCCAGTTCACATCTGTAATGCCTTTACCTTTCTGTAACATTCTATAACAGTTACTTCTTTTTAACATAAACCTTTTATTGAAGTATAGCATTCATAAAGAAAATGTACAAATCATGAGTGGACACCTTTGTGAATTTTCTCAAAAAGAACACACTCAGGTAATCACCACTCAGACCAAGAAAAAGTAGTTGACTAGCATCATGAACCCTCTCTTGCCCCTGCCGATCATCACCTCATATCTTCTCCCTGGAGTATAGCTGTTCTGATTTCTGACCCATTAGATTAGTTTGACACATTTTTGAACTTTACATGAATGGAACAATATTCTCTGTGTTCGAGTCTGACTTCTTTTGGTCAATGTTGTTGTGTAGTGACTGTCCATTCATTTTCATTGCTATATAGTATTCCACTGTGGAATCTAGCACAATCTACTTATCCATTTATCCATTCCCCTGTTTATGGACAACTGTGTTGCATGGAAGCAGCAGAACATTGGACTCTCATAAATGCTATGATCATTCTTGTACACATGTTTTTTTTGATTTTATGTATACATTTATTTGGGACATACCTAAGAGTGGCATTGTTAGTCATAGGTATAAATATATTCAGATTTGTTAGATACTGTTTTAAAATGTTAAAGTTTTTCACAATGGTTTTACCCATTTATACTGACAGTGAGTGACAATTCTAGTTTCTCATCAATGACTAGTACAGACTGTTCAGGCTATTTTTTTCTTTCTTTCCAAGAAATGAAACTAAATGCAGATGTTTTACAGTTAGTAATAACAGTAGTGCTAAGATCATGGTACTTTATAGAAATACCTACTAACTGCCTCTTGTCAGCATGGTCCTTTCCTTCAGTTTGTTAATAGTTAATAATCTCCAATTTTTCTCCTTGCTTACTGTCTCTTCTCCCTCCGATCCAAATAATTCTATCTATTTTCATCCAATTTATCTTTCTAAAGTGTATTTCTAAACATACTAATCTCTTACTCAAAAGCTTTAAGATTTCCAATTCCCTTCAAATAATAACTTCACAATACTACCAACTCCTTCCCCCAGAACTCAGCTGCCCTATATTTCAATCAAATGCAATTGCTCTGCACCAGTGTGCCCAGAACTTCCCCACAGCCAGTTATCTGTACACACATATCCTTTAATGGGGTCTTATCCTTCCCGCAACCCACACTTCTCTTCCCATATTACCCTACATGCCACTTCTCTCAAAAACCTTTATTCTTTATGCTTCCGCTCAGTCCTTCTGGCACTTTGTTCTGATGGCACTTAAATCACCCTCCCTTAATTTATTTAGCTTTAGATCTTAAGTTGTTCTGGTGCCATCCTACTTGATGGTAGGTAGGTTCATTCCTGGAGGAAAGAGGTGAAGCTTCACAGAGCGCTTTGCCTTTGGAAGGTGCCCAATAAATATTTGTGTAATTGAAGTAAATGTACAGAGTACGTATATGTTTTACTGAAACTTCCTGGATTTTTGGAACATAAATTTATCCCATGAAGAGTGCCAGATTTTTCTGGGCCAAATAATGACAGCAGACTCTGGTTAAAAGAGATGAAGCAAAGTCAGCCAAAGAATCTGTTCAAAATCTGTTTGAGTGACACAATCCACCATGTCCCATGCTGCTCATTACACCTTAGGGATCTATATTTTCCATAGAAATTGATTTCTGCAAGGAGAAAGAAGGATTTGAGTCAGTTTACCAATTTGCTCTCATCCAAAATAATACCTATTTGTATTGGTTTATCTTCACAATTCCCTTGGCACAAATAACCTCCATTAGACAATGTCAACTGGAGTGACATTTAACATACTTAGGAGCCCTGCAGGCTAGCAAATAAGCGCAGCGGGATTTGCCAGACTATGTGAGGCATTGTTGGAGACAGTGTGGTATATCAGAAGGAGCGTTAGTTAAGAATCTGATAGACATGAATTGAAATGTTAATTGTGCCTCTTGTAAGCAGTGTGAGTTTGGGCAAATTACTTCATCTTCCTAAGTCTCAGCTTTGTCATCTATAAAATGCGGTGAGTAATATATAATTGTCGAGACTGCTGTGGAAATAAGGTAGCGACAGTGTACTCAAAGTGGCTAATACCATTGCTGGACCTCAGCTTGTCTTGCTTTTTCTGGGAGTCTTCCCTGGCCCTCCAACTATTTTAGGTCGCCTTATATTCTGTTTTCCTAGCACACTGTATTTTCACTTGAAAACTTTTATCAGAATTTATTTACACAGTGATTATTTAATTATTTGCTCTCTGTGATCTCTGTGAGACTGGTCCCATGTGATGAACAGCCACCTGTTACAACCAGTATTTATCATAATGCTTAACACAGTTCATGATCAAAAATGTTCATTATAATGAATATGTTAATAAGTGAATGATAATTTCCTTTTTTCACCTGTATACATGGTGAGAATATAGGGGAGAATGGCTGAAGTCCTTTTTTCAAACACAAAGCAGAATTTGCATATTCTAATGAGTCTGACCCCTTCATATAGCTTCCTATTTTGACACTATATGCATATTTTCATGACACTGATACAGCTCTAACAATTATTGAAGGGTCTCTTAAGGTCATACCATAAAACTTCAGTCCCCATTATGCCCGTATCATCAAAAGTGGTGAACCTGTCTTTTAAGAGTAGATTTTACTTTTGAGAACTGATGAATATAATTTGGGATCAACTGTAACAAATTAAGCAGTTTTATTTTTCACCTGAAACAAATTTTGACAAAGCATTAATAAAACTACTCTTCTATGGTCATAAATTTAAAGACTTATTCCAAAGACTTTCACATATGAGTAAGGAAAGACTCGATCTCTCGGAGTATACGTCGTGAAGGGAAGTGCTCTTCGGAAGGGCTGTTTGGTTTATTTGTGAAACACGCACACATGCACAGAAATACACACACAGACACGCATGCACCCAAGCAGATGCACATGCACAGTAACGGCAATCTCACTCCTGCCTCCTCTGAAAATTACACTCTTCTTTAAAGTCATGCTTGATATGAGTTCCATTTAAAACTCATTTCCCACAGATTTTTCTAAGGAGTATGACAAGAATAGTAAATGTCTCTCACTGAATAAAACACAATACACATTTAATAACATTACAGATAGCCTCTTCCCCGCCCTCCCGCTGGTCCTACACAGCTTCCTTAAGAATTGAATTTTATGTTAGAAATGTGATCTAAACAAGCTTTGTCCTTAAATTAATTTTGTATATAATACAGAGTAGGAAATTCTGGTTAGAATCACCCAACCAGTATAAATATACATATGATTTTTACAGTCTCTAAGTGAATTCCTGTGACACTGTGTTATTAGGATTACAGTTTGTATTTTTAAGATGGTCACCATAAGCTGAAAGTCAGAGAAATGTCAACACTGTCTGGAGCCTCTTCTGCAGTCCGTTTGTGCTGTATGTCCAAAAGGAATGTTTCTATAGTATAAATGCACAGTGCTCTCAGGTCAGTGGTATTCCACTGACAGCTATGTTTATAACTTTGGTGACAACTACAGTATGGAACCCGAACAGAACAAAGTGGGTTACAAAGGTGGGATCGAGGCAAGGGCAATGGAAGAAAGATGCTGGGAATTGGGGGCTGATGCGAAAGTTGTGTGCAGTCTGCCGTAAAGTTCTTCCCTCTCCTCAAGGAAGCTTATTTCCTAGATGCGGTCATTGGCAACCCCTAGGATTATGGGGTTTGATTTGCAGAGTGATTTCCGAATAACTGGGTGCCTTACCCAATTAAACGTCTCTCTTGGCAAATTTAAGTTAGGTGAGGACTGAACTATGATTTGTGTTAATTAATCCTCAAAAGAAGATATCACTCTGGGCCTCTGAGCAGTTAACTACCATCTTTGAAAGAACACGCTGAGGAGTGTCTTGCTTAGGCTTCCTCTGCCGGGTGAAGTTTGGAGAAAAATGACATTCTACTGGGTTTCCTTTTTGTTTACCTGAACTTATTTATTTTACCTTTTTTTAAAAGCAAGCACATTGGCTGAGACATTTAAAATACAAAATGGTAATTAAGAGTGTTTGAGGCAGCTCCAGCTGGCTTTGGAATAGCTCCCAATAGGTAGGCTGACATTTCCGCCCTCTGAGAATCCCTGCTCGGCTGCAGCTTAGAGCAACCAACCTTGATTTCACCCACCATTTGATTAAACAACAGAGAAACTGCACATAGTAAAAGTCACTTCTCCTGGGCCAGCTTAAACTGACAGCAAATGCAAGACAAGAAAGTGACAGAAAAGGGGATTATGAATCAGTACAAAAGCAACTTATCAAATGGCATTCCTCAGAGTGAGCGTCTAGGTGGTCAGTCAGCCTTCCAAAGGTGGAAATGGCAGAGTATCTGGAGGGCCATTTGGAGCACAGCTTAATTTCCATGTAGAATCATGCCCAAGTAAGGACTGAGATAAACAGCCACCTGTCTGCCGAGCTTTAGGTAGGTACAGTTTACATGGTGACTGCAAGCCCAAGGCATTGGTGGGACGAGATGACAAAATACTATGTAAGAAATGGTTTCTGCCTCCTGGGATTTACAAGGTATTTGAGAAGACAAAAATTGTTCACCTAGAACTACTAAATAAACTTGACAGGTGATGTATGATTAACTATCAAAGGGAGTATGTCTGTACATATATATTTATGCCTATACAAAAATGAGCATATATTTAATACATATTAAAATGAGTGTGTGTGTTTGTGCGTGTGTGTATACATATATGCCTATCCCATATCTGTAGGGAATAAATAAGAAATGGATAATGACCCTGGGGAGTAATATTTTGTTAAATCTACCACTGTCTAGCTAAGTGTAGACAAAGAGCAACTTCTGGAATCTCTGTTTTCTTTCCTGTATGATTGATGGGGCCTTGCCCTATGAGTCCTCTAAGGTCTGTTCCAGGTTACACAGGCATGTGAAACATCAAATTTGTGATTGAGGGGATGTTATTGAATTTGGAGAGGTCCAGAATGTCATAGGGAAAGTGGGAAGATTGCCTGGAGTTTAGGAGAGTAGCCTCTACTGGATCTTGACTTTGGATTAAGTGTCTAGAGTCCAGGGATTTAGGGCCAGTTTTCCTACAAGATAGTCTAATGACAATAGCAGATCACTTTCCCTTTCTGGATTTCAATTTGCCCACCTGTAAGATGAGAGCTTTGGACACGGCCATCTCTACATGTGTTCTGTCTCCTGTGATGCTTTGATTGGGCGTGTCAGTTCCCATTTATCTTACCTGCATCCTCCTCACTGCAGTGGAAGCCTCTAGCAGTGCCTCCTCTTCACTGCATACCGCCAGGCTGAGGCCAGCTTCAGGGCCTTTATTGTACAGTAAGTTTTCTAGAGATCAAGTGCTGGGCTTGCCTCTTCCTTATTACCCAGCTATTTACGCACGTCCTGTTTCTCATTTCCAGCAGTGATCTTTCCTTCTTGTTACTTTATTTGTTCTTCATTTCTCTACAACTAATGTCTCCCTTAGACTTCTTTTCTTTTTCTTTCATACCATTTTTTTCCTCTAAAGTCTTCTCAAAGGAGTAAAGGATATAATATTTAAAATATTTTAGAATATTAATTATAAAGCATGACAGTAACAGTAACTCCTTTTTCATCTTTGTCTATGTGGGTAAATATCTCAACACACATTGGTGAATACTGCACATTAGATGTGAACTGCTGGAAAGATGATCCTTCATGCCAATAAACAGCCTTCCTAAATGTACTAACCACAGGTTGGTATTTATAAATACTACACAGTATTTAATTAACCTATTCATACTTGAAACTGGCACGTTCCATAAACAGTTTGGTTGTATTAGTACAAGATGTTTAAGGAACTTTGTGCTAATTATATTGCACATCTATGAAGGCTAAAGCAGCTGAAATCTTTGCTTTTACATATAATATCCTTCCTTTGTTGTATGATAATTACATAGAAAATATAGATTGGTCATATAGTTCTCTCCATTGTGGAAAGGAAATTTTCTTTTTTTTTAATATTTTAAGTCACATGGCATATTTCTGGAGAGTCAACATAGCATTTGCAGTCAACAGCCATGGAAAACCATGCCTTTTGATTTCCTTAAATCTGCCTTCCATCATTCTTATTGCCTTGATTTGCTCCCATCACTCATTTTGTTACCCTGGCCACATCCAGAGACTTTTGTCTCTATTTCTGGACGTCATGGCCTTTCCTTTCATTAGATTCTTCTTCTTGATTCTTTCCTTACCCTGGTGTATACATATTCCCCAGCTCTTTGTCATATTGTATCAGCACCTTTAAATTTTCCTGTGCTGACTTTCTCTCCTTCACCACTAACTGGGAAATCTCTGAATCATCTATTAATCTGACAGTCAGTCTATTAATTTATTGATCTACCTATTCAACATGCATTCATCCATTCATCCATCCATCTATCCATCTACACATCCAGTAAACTTATCCATTCAAAATTAAAACTGTAATTTTTATGTTGGTGGTTCCCAAATATCCCACTAATCTTGTATCGTATTTTCTCTGTAAGATATAATCACTAGGAAGCTTGTCTAATTTTTAAATCTTACTGTGCCTAAAACCAAATTTAATTTTCATTTAAATAACTTAATCAGATATCAATTGCACATCATTTTTAAAAGAGGATTTGAGATGGTTTTATAGATGTACATACAATACCATCGTAGTTGCCATTGGAGCAAATTGGTCAACCTGAATGGAGAGCAATTTAGCAGTAGTTATCAAAAACACAAATGCACATATCCGTCATCCATAAATTCCTCTTCTAAGAATCTGTCCTAGGAATATACTTACACATGTGCTAAATGATATAAATGTACTCCCCTGGTATTTTCTGTAATGGCATTGAAACCAACTTAAACATGCTACAGTAGAAGATTGGTTAAAAAATCATTTTCATCCATAGTGGGGTATCATTCAGCCATGGAAAATATTGAAGAGGCCACATACTGATATGGAACAACCTTCAACGTGGATTAAGTAAATTGGGAATCATATGTAACACTTTGGGGAGAGGAGAGAAGGGCCAGGTAGTTAGACAGGCAGATCATAAATAATTTTATTGATCTTTATGAGTTTACCTTTATGTCCCCTGAGATACTATGTATCTCTAGGAAGATTTTCAGGGAACTGATTGTTTCGGTTGAGTTCAGGAGAGACCTGGATGACTGCAAGGCAGAGGTGAGAAGGAGACTTCTGACCGTATACCCTTCTGACCTATTAGATTTTGATTCATGCAGCTGTACCATTTCTTCAAAGACTAGTAATGGAAATAAATAAATGATACCACAGAAATAGGAAAAGGAATTGGAACAATGGGAAATAAATGTAGAAAAATATGCCATGATAATAATATAAAGACAGTGGTGAGGCCAATACACAAAATTTTGACGTTCTCCTTTTCTTTAAATTAATTAATTAACTTATTTACTTATTTATTTTATACCTTATTCTTAGTTCTGTCTTATTTTCTCTTAGGCAGACTAGACACTTTGAGTTTGATGCCTTGTATGATACATAGTTTCCATTTTTAAAAAAAGCACAGGTAAGGTCTAGACACACAAAAGCCCTTGCAAATGATGTGCTGTGTAAGGTTTTGTACCAGACCCTCAAAAAATGCCTAAAATGCACGAAATTCTCAAATTCACGGGGCTAATTCTTATAAAGCCTCTCAAAATAGTCCAAAAGCATAATGCCCAGTTCAATTCAATAAAGCAAATCTTTGAGATGCTACAAAATGGGATACAGATTCACAATTCAGTAATAATTTTGAGTAACACAAGGAGAAATTTAGAAATGTTTTTCAAATTGTGGATTAACACCCTTTAGTGAGTCTTAAAGTTAACTTAGTGAGTCACAACCAGTACCTTAGAAAAAAGAAGGAACTAGAAAAGCATGTAATATAAAAGACTATCAGGTTTCATGGCATTCAGTGAGGGAGTCTTCATGAAATGTGTGTGTGCATACATGTGTATATGAATGTCTGCATATGTGATGATTATGTAGGGTTTTTTCCTTATTGTGAGCTACAGAAACATCTGAAAGTGACTGATTTAGAGAGAGAGGAGTGCATTGCATATTTTTTCAGGTTTTTATGTATAGAAATGAATAGACAATTTGAGGTTTGTAGGCCAATAATAGCAGCATGTATTGAACACATATTATCTTAAATAGACCTTATGTTATGCATTTCACAGACAAGATCTAATTTATTTTTACAATAGTACCATGGGATAGGAGCTATGAGTGGTAACAACTATTTTGCAATTCGAAAAGCTCAGGATAAGAGAATCTCAGTAACTTGCCAAAATTCTCAAAGTTTGCACTTGGAAGAGTCAACTCAAGCCTAGGTAAGCTGACTTGTTTTGAACTGTTATCCTATAAAGTTTTTAGTGCAGACGTATTCTGCATAATGCATTAAGGGCCAGTTTTAATGTTTTTTTTAAATTATTTGCAATTTTTAAAAAGTTTTTTTGGGGGGCGGTGGGAGGTAATTAGGTTTGTTTGTTTATTTTTTTAATAGAGGTACTGGGGATTGAACCAAGGACCTTGTGAAAACAAAGCATTCATTCTACCACTGAGCTATACCTTCCCCTCCCCAGTGTTGTAAACTTTGTCGCTTATACTAGTGTTTGAGGCCTCTACTGATTCTTGCCCTGCAGTGTTCAGATCACCCCTTCCCAGCAAGAGTTCATGGTGCTAATTTCGTGTTTGAACTACCGAGGATTCTTTTTCTCCAGCCTCTCTCTCTTCTGATCCAGCTCGAGTGTTAACAACAGAGTGTCTTTCTCTAAAGTCATTGTCATGCTGTCACTCCCTTGTAATAGCATCAAATGTCTTAATTGCCCTTTTATCAAATCAAAATGCCATGGGAAAGTTGCTTAATTTCCTTGCACGCAGTTTGCTCCTCTGTAAACAAGGATGATGCTATTTTACAGTGTTGAAAGGATCAGAAGAGATACTGTGAAAACAGTGACTATACTGCCTGGGAAATGGTACGGCCCCAGCAAATGGGAACTATTTTTACTAATAGAATTGAATATAATGTATATTCAATAATAATTTATTTGACAAGTATTTAGGTACCAAATTCTTAGTGATTAGGGACCTATTCTTAGAGGTTTATTAGCCTAAATGTGCTTCGAGACAGGCCCTCTACACCTTTCTCCTTCTTCCTACCTTTTTTGGTTTTCATCTCCAAATCTATTAGCTAACCTCCCAGTCTGAATTTATAATTCTTGACTTTGATCTTTGAAATGTGTAGTCTGGCCTGTTCTCTTCACTCTGAGGCATGGTTCACTTTATGTAAAATTCTACCCAGAACTCAAGGCCTTCACAAAACTTCCCAGTTAATAACAATTCCTCCAGTAATCATAGCAGTTTCACTGCATATGCCTGTGTGTAGTTGGGCTTAGCTCTAATTTTATCCCCACATGCTGAAAGCCATGAAAGTATCCCATGTGCCATACAGTTCACAGAAGATTACCCAGCTCTTAAATGAGATTTGAAGTTCCCAGAGAAGGGTCATGTTTATTAGTTATTTATACCTTTTTTATGGGATTCTATCCAGTTTTCTGTACAGCCAAGCTATCCTTCATAATTTTCAAGCCCTTTGGTATTTTTGTAATGTTCCTTCTTGAGAAGTTTACAAACGATATCACAAAATCCCATTTCCCTTATGGACCACCAACAAGGACTCTAATTTTATTTTCAGATGATATATTCTTATATTCTTCCTTGAACTCCTTTACCACTTTATACCACCCTAAAAATTATGCTTTTTTCCCCTTCTCTTGCAAGGGAATGACATAAAATAGCATGACATTTTTATTGATTGTATTGATATATAGTCTAATTTTCATTATTTGGTATTTTGTGATCACTTGAAGAAGCTGGGCCAAAAGGTTGTGTTGGCAGCATCAATCTCAAGAGGCTTCAGTAATATTATCTTGGCTCAGAAAGAATATCATGTTTATTGATTATTTCTCTAAGCAAAAGAAAGTCTTTATTGAATAGTGTACACTTTCAATGTTGCATTTCATATTTGTAGGATAAAACAGGTTCTATGCAAAATAAATCTGGCAAGATCAGCTTGGCCCTGTCCTGTTCCATAAACCTCAGCTCATGTAAAGCTACCAGAATGATTTTTCAATATTCAGTTTCTCAGTGGAGCAAATAGTTAAGACATGCATTAGCCTTTCTCTTAAAAAAAAAAAAAGGCATTCGTGTTTGCCTCTTCACACATGATATTGGCTAGATACTCAGTTTGCTTCAGATTTTCCCCATCTTTTCCATGTCCCTGCATTATCTCCAAAGTCAGTGAGAGTTTAGTGCATGGAAGAGTCACAGCAGTCTAGATTAGAACCCAAATCTATTTGATAAAAAAAAAATGTCCAAGCAAGGTATTTTTTTAAACTATGAGGCTTAATTTTACCACCTTCTCTCAGGCAGCACTCCCCTTGAGATCAGTGGGAAGGTGGCTCAATTGAAGAGTGTAAAATCCAATCCAACCAGCATGTGGAAATAACTTTACCTGTTATCCCTGCACTGACACTGAAGTCTAGCTCCTTCCAGTCTGGATGAGGACACATACCAACACTGCACAACAGGTGAAGGAAAGAAACAGTACTATTTTCACTTGTTGTTCAGTATGTTTTGTACTTTGGGCTGTAACGTGCCCAGGGAGGTTTGTTCCTTCTCAACACGATATAAAATCGAAAATAAATATGTTGGAATGCAATTTGCTAAAGGCAAAATGTACTGTTAGAATGCATTATTCTAGCATTATCATTTATATGTAGTTTATATGTAATATCTTAGACTATTTTAGGTGCAGCCGATTTGTACATTTAAATTCAAAAGCAGTAATTATTTTCTGTTCAAGACTAAGAAATTCTGCAGCAGCCACTGATGATTCCACAATTTTTTGCATATTTATAAATATATATATATTTCAGTATATTTTAAAAGGTCCATCGCCTTACAGTGGGAGAACACCCCAGGCAGGAAGGAACCAGTGATCACAGCTGTCTTGTCTCTCCTCCAGGGGTTTCCCTTCTCTGTCTGTTTCAGCCTCAGCCTCATCAGCTGCTGGGGAAGGGAGGGAAGGGGAGTGAATGCTACCCAGCTGAGATGGCAGCTGCTGTCACCTCGCCTGTGCCCTCCAGCTTTCTAATCACAAGGTGGAAGATTTTCAAGGGGAAGTTTACTTAAAAAAAAAAAAAAAAAGTAGAAGGGAAACAAAGCAAAGCCCCGAGTTAAAGAAATAAACATAAAGAAACAGACATATTTTCCAGAGAAAAGCTCATTTAAGTCCTGAAGTCTGTCCACAGAGTGGCACTGCTGGTGGTGACCTGGGCACAAGAAGCCACGCCTCTGTCTGCACTGAGGTTTCTCTCTGACCAGCTGCATAGACTTTATCTCTAAGTCCTTTTCTCTTGACCTCTGTTTGATCTGGAATGTTTCTGAGAACCCTCTTGGTCCTATGCTTTTTTTTTTCCCCCTAACATGGGGACCTTGAATATTCTGCATTAACTCAAAGAATTTAAGTTACTTCCACTTGCTTTTACTTTCTCCTTAGATACCCAGCAGCTCCTGTGGGTCTTGGCTCAGAAGGAGAAGAGAACAATCCTTTCTGGTCCACAGTGCTTTCTCCCTAGGCTTTATGAAATTGAGTGTGGGACTAGCCTTTATTTTGCCAGATAATCTCAGAGTGCCTCAAATTCTTGAATTGTTTTTGACTCACTTAGGATTTCCTGTCCAGTTCTTCTGAAGCAAGTTTATGATCCGATAGGTAAATTGGGTTTAATCCATAGCATCAACTCCGTTTCCTCATCTGAGCTTGTCAGCAGTCACCTGACTTTATTGTCGGGAATCACAGTCCTAGCTTCTGTCATAGCTGCTGCTTATATCGAAATTTGTACAAACTCTTGGGTCATTTGTCAAGGTCTTTATTCTTTCCTGAGAAATGCTTCTGACTGTGACCACTGGCAGATTCTCTCAGTGGCCCATTTAAGCCTCTCTCCTAGAGGTGACTCACTATAATTCATAGCTTTAAAAAGAACAAATAAGAAAGAGTGTGACTCTAAAACTCATCTTTTCTTTTTAGATTAAATTGTAACCTGGTGAAACATGAGACTTAGAAAGTGGAAAACTCAATGCAAATGTGAAATGTAGATTTTATAAGGCAATTAATTACAGTTATAGACAGATTCTGACACACAGAATAGAATCTCACCCTAAGTACATGGGCCCTTTGTGTATAAGGACTCACTGTTTTGCTTGTAGAAAGACTTCTTGTTTTAATGTCCTTATTTTTGTCCACATATAAGGTGGACAAATGTTAGGCTTAAAGATCTTGGAATGGTATTTTAGTTAATCCAGTCCTTCCTAATCTATATTCAATTTCTACAAATTCTATTGTTGTTGTTGTTGTTATTTTCATCCTAAAGATTTCTCTTCTCAATCCTTTTAACTTTAGCCCTCTTGATATTAGTCGCAGGTCTTCTTGAAGCCTCCTGGACATTTTTCCTGACCTTACTTTATTCCCTGTTTTATTCCTTGTACTTACAGTCTCCAGTTTTATCTTTTAAAACATTGCTTTTATATTATTTAGTCATCTCCATACCCCAGAGAATTACTTTCAAATTATTTTCAAAGTACTTCAACTTTGCCTTCATTATGTTTCTTGATGTCAAGTTACAGTATTAGATTCTCCATAATCTGGAACAAAACACCTTTCCAGTTTCACCTCCCATAGTTTCCTTTATCAGACACCTTTTATATTTCTTTCATATTCACCATTCCTCATCGATATAGTGAATTTTTCTACCTTTGCTGCCATTGTTTCTCCTAACATACATACATCCCCATTCTCAACTACACAAATCCTGCACCAGCTAGAAGGATGAAGATCTGACCATACTCTTCTTTGTATTGCATGTGCTTAGCAGAGTGTATGCATGCAGTAGGTTATCAAAATAAGAATAAAATAATGCATGAACCAAAAATTAGTATGAATATTCTCTTGGCTCCTTAACTGCTCCCTGAAAATATCATTTTTGTCTCTTGGTCATTTCTCAGGTTCTTATTTCACGTGCTAAATATGACCTCCTTCCTCTGTCAACCTTCAGGGCTAACCCAAGACCCATCACTTTATAAAGCCTTTTCATACACTTCATCGTATTCCCTCCCTGATTTCTCATAACCAGCTGAGCCATACCACACAATCTGGCCCTTGATTATGCACCATCTTCTATGGTTCTTTAATTGTCTCAAAGTATGTAAATCTCATCTCCCCAAGTTGACAACTCTGTACCTTCTCAAGGACAAGGCAGTGTCTTCTCTCTACCACACAAATCCATCCCAGTGCTAGGTCTACGGAGGGAAAGAGTTGTTGAGATGGCCCTCCAGCTGAATGAAGTCAACCTTCACAACTTTTAAAAATAGAATGTTGACCTTGCCAATTGAGAGTGGGGTGGCCAAAGCATAAAGACTGTTTTTCCCTCCACAACAGAGAGGAGAAAAGCTCCAGGCTCTAGAGAGAGTGTGTCCTTGAAGTAACTGCTATTTGGCTCCTTTCAAAACTCCAATCGATCAGTATAGTCACAGGAGAACGTCTAAGGAAACCATTGCAGTGTTGGGTTTTCTTCAGCTACATTAGAACATTTGGAGAACTTTTAAAAATGTAAAGTTCAAGCCTGTACTGGCTCATGGGAAAGTTTCTCACCTTGACCTCGGTTTCCTCTAATCTCAACTGTCCTGAATTTCCTTGTAAATGTGCAGCCCCAGGTTTCTATCACTGGGCTAGTCGTGGCAGCATTGTATGGTATCTGGGGCGTTGCCTCTGGAGTCCGACTGTCAGTTCAGCTTCTGTCTCCTTCAGGTAACAGCTGCGTACCCTTGGTCAAGTTACCTTACTTAAAAGCCCGTTTCTTCATTTGTAGAAAGGGGATATTAAGTGCCTTGTTATTGACAGATACAATTTAGGAGAAATACTTTAAAACTGCCTGTCTTGTAGAGAGAATTAAATAAAGGTTAGCCATTTTTTATTGCCTAAAATAGCCTTACGACCATTTTATGCAGTAAAAATAGCTAATCTTTATTTAACATAAATGTGCTTCTGTATATTCTATAGAAGGGTTGGTAAAATTACCACAGGACAGTTTTTAATGCTGTACACCAGAAATTGACACACTATAAACTGACTATATGTCAATAAAAATATATTTAATAAAATAAATAAAATAAAAACAAAGTAAAAATAACAGATAAGGAAGGACCTTCTTAATTTTTTTATAAAAATAATAATATTTCTATCTTTAGCAAATCTAGTAGATTATGATCATTTTAATAGATTATAAAAATATGATAGGTTATGTTTTATCAGAAGATAAAAATTACATGATTGATTTTTTTTTCTTTAGTTGGCTGAAAGCTTGGAATTAAAATGAATGATTACTCACTTTATTCACACTAACCTGGGAGGTCGATATATTTAACTTCTCATTCACCTACATGAATTATAGCTTTATTACTTTTAATATAACAATCTTCTTCTCACTTGTCTCAAAAAATTTTTTTTAAATAGCTTACCTTAAAAAAGGTAAATTGTTAAGTTAAATATTCTCAGCTTGTCAAAAGATAGCCATTTAATTATTTTTTTAATTTATTTTTATAAAGGTGATTAGAGATTAGAGATTCATGTAACTAGAGAAAATTAAAGTGTAGCCAAGTAAAATAACTTCCTCTCCATCCCTGGTCTCATCTGCTTCGTTTCTCTATGCAGTCACGAATAACCATTTTATTAGTTAGTATGTATAAGTGTACTTTCACATTTTTTTGATGTGTATACAAACAAACATGAATACACAGCATTGGATACATTTTACATAAAAAGGCAAATATTCTGCTATTTTGCACAATGTTTTGCATCTTGCTTTTTTTTTATCTAAAAGATTTTCTGAGCTCTAGATCATGTATATCAGTGGCTGCAAAGCTACTGCATTCAACTTTGCAGCTACAGATTATCTCACTATATGGATTTCCACTATCTGTAGAGCCAGTTCATTTAGGTTGTTTATAATTTTTATGTTATTATAAACAGCAGTGGAATGAATAATTTCATACTAAATCTTTGTTTACATGCACCTATATCCATAGGGTAAATCCTTTGAATTAAGATGGCTATGTCACTGAGTATATTCATTTATAATTTTGATAAATATTCTCAAGTAGCCCTCAATGAAAGCACTTACAAGAATATAGGAAAATGTCTATATCTACAGACTCACCAAGGTACTGTTAACAAACTTTTGGATTTTATCAGTCTAATAAGGCTTTTTAAAAAGTAAGGTTAGGCATCTTTTTATATATTTTATATATTTTATATATTTTTTATATATTTCTATTTCCTTTTTAATTAACTGTCTATGTATGTGGCCTTTCCCATTTTTCTGTTGGATTGTGAACCTTTTTCTTGTCAATGTCTTCTTGGAGTCCTGCATTATTAGACAGGTTAGCTTTTTGTGATGAGTCGCAAGTATTTTTCCCCTTGTTTGTCTTGTATCTTTAGAGAAGTTTTTCTTTATAAAAGTTGCACAAGTTTGTTGTTATAGGCTACCATCCAGTTAGGAATTGTTCTAATGAATTTAACTGAAGGCGGTGTATTCTGGAGCGGTAGATTTTTATCTCAGTCCTGTGAACCCTCAGGGTTCCACAACGCATGTCTATGGAGTTTCTTGAAATACAGTACAATAATGATTTAGATGTGAAAAATGCGTATGTTCCGTCTCCATCAGGCCACACCGCAAAGCTACACTCAATGGTAGAATATCAAAACATAAATATATGTCAAATTGACACAACTTGGAAAACTACCAGTCTTGTCAATAAGTCTCTGAAATACGGGAATAAGGGTTTTAGATTTATTTCATTTCAAATCCTCCACGTTTGTGTCTGAATATTTCTCTGGACCAGTATTTATCTTTTTAAAAAAGCATTGAGCTTTTTTAAAAAAGAAACTTTATGAGGAGCCCTGAAGTGGCGCTTCTGTGGTTGAGAGTAGGATGTAGGCCATGGTAGGTCGTAATTCCTCTACCTCTTCCTTATCTCTGCTTTCTCTTCCTTGTCATCTTCCCCTCCCTACTAGCAACTGACTCACTCAGGTGGACTCTAGGACCCCACTGATGCAGTTTCAAAGTCATGGCTCTAGTCTACCTCTTCATCCTAAGAATAATGTAATGCCAACTCTTTTTTTTTTTTTTTTTTTGTAAATATTCAGAAACATTTTTTTGCTTGTGTACCCCCAAATCTCTCTAACCTTGCTTCATGGAAATTGTTTAGGTATAACTGAAATTACATATTCTATATAATTATCTTCTTAATCTATTTTTATTAGGAATGGAAATATCTCTAGAATAAACAGATTCATAACATTTCTAGAGGTTTGGCTGGGGGAATCTTTCAGGCTACGACAGAAAGCCTCCACCGATGGAGGAATTGCTTCTCCAGTATCTCTAGCTCACAGTCACTCAGTCTAATCATATAGAATTAACTGCCCCATGAGCAGCTGCTTCCATTTTGTTTCAGGTCTCACTCTTGGGAAGTTTCTTCTCATATTGAACCTTCTGGGGCTTCTACTCATTAATCTACCCTTGATTCTCTAGAGCTATGCAGAATAAGATTCACTTTTCTTCAACAAGGACAAATATTTAAAGACTGTTATCATATCCCCCTCCCCTCCCATTCTCCCATTTTCTGTTCTCCAAAGTAAACTTTGTTGATCCTTCCACTGTATTTCAAACCGGGGAGACCTCTCACATTCCTGATTACTGTCCTCCAGACTCACTTCTGTGTGTTGATCACTAGTTTAAAGAGCAGCAGTACCAAAGGAACATAGTACTGTAGGTGGGGACTGGCCGGTGTGAAGACCGTGAGATTGGGTAGTCCCCGAGGTCTTGATAGTGTCTTTTCTGTCCTGTTCCTCTTTCACCCTTTTTGACTCTTTAATTGCCTTGATCTCTGAATCATCCAAATTGTCAAGGAAAGTTTAGTCCATATAGAAGGCATCCTAGCCTTTTAAACTGGAAGGGTAGCTAGTGATTGTTTAGTCCAACTGATTCATTTTAAAGATGGAGGAAAAGTTTAACAGAACAGGAGAACTTTCTGAAATGTTCACATCTTCCTTAACTGTTGTATACAGTCGAGCATTATGTCTTTTAACAGTATCTGAAATAGAACACTCCCCCCAATGCCATATGTGGTAGGCAGAATAATGACCCTCTAAAGGTGTCTAAGCCCCATAATTTTTTAAAATATATTACTTCACATCACAAAATAAGACTTTTCAGATATGAGTAAAGTTCAAAATCTCCACATGGATTGATGATCCTGGATCATCTAAATGGGTCCACTCTAATCATATGAATCCCTAAAAGGGGAGAACCTTTTCTGGCTGTTGTCAGAAGAAAATGGACAGAGTAGTAAGCATCAAAAAATCTGCAACTTTGCTGGCTTTGAAGGTGCAGCAAGGGGGCCAGGAGCCAAGGAATGAGGCCAACATCTAGAAGGTAGAAAAAGCAAGGAAACAGGTTCTGTCCTAGAGTTTTCATAAATGAATGCAGTCCTACCAATAACTTGATTTTAACCCAATAAGGCTGTAACCCATTTTAGACTTCTAACGTACAGAATTTCAGTGTGTAGTGTATTAAGCCACCAAGTCTGCGATAATTTGTTACAGCAGCAATAGAAAACTAATACACCAGAACAGCCCAATACTAAGCCAAATGCATTCACAGCTTTTTGAGCCTCAAGCATTAAAAATATGCAGCATGTGCAAAGTATTATGGAGCCAAATTTGCTTTCTTTGATCACCATATCTTCATAATGAGCTAGGCTCTTTTAGAAATTGCATTGATAACTCAGGGTACCAGTTAGTTGTTATTGCTTCAGTGTGTTAGCTGTTACCCTGCTGCTGATGGCTTAAATCTCCCAAGTCACTCCCAGGGAATTGCTTCTGTATTGAGAAAAGTATCAATTTGCATTAATCTTTCATATTCTCATTTTTAGAAAGCATGTTTGTAGAGTATTATGGAACCCTCTGTTTTACTCCTGGGTTCACATGGCATTCCCTTCCAAAATAAAGGCCAGTTTATACTAAATAAATATGTCTCTAAATCAAGTTAGAGTTCTGTTAATTTAGTAAATCCTTGGACACAGCACAATTTTTCCTGAGAAGTTGAGAGCAATGGAGAATCCTATGGGGCCTTTTACCAAAAACAAGGTTTTGCTAACGCACTGCCACCTGAATACTCACTCCAGCCATGAGCTTACAGCAGGAATGTGGTTGTGGCCTTGAGTTGTCTCTCAGAGAAAAATAAGACTTATTAGTTAGTTAGTAATTATTTTGTACTAGGTAAGGGGCTAACTTCTGAACACATATTTCTACATTTAATCATCAGAACCATATGAAAATGATATTATGAAACCCTGTTTTGTAGATGAGGAAACAGACTCAATGAGAATAAGTCTTTTATTCAAACTCTTTACAACTGTTGAAATGGGACTCACATCATGGCTGCTCTGACCCCAGAGCTCACCCTGTTTCTACATGCTGCCTCCGTGGATGTGTGTGCTGATCACACCTTTTTGGGTTATTGTAGCTCTGTTCCTTTCACCATTCCACAGTCTCTGGAACATGGTGGAAATTTAGCAAGGTTTATTGAATGGATGGATGAGTGAATGAATAATTCTTGAAGCACAGAGAGAGGGAATGAAGAACTTGTGCTTGGATCTTCACAATAGTGTCTGGGAAAGCTGGTATTTAAAAGAAGTCATTATGAAGATCTAATTAAGCTCAAAGAAAATTAAAGCAAAAAAAAACCCCCAATTTTTAAAAGATACTATATTTTTACGTGTAATTTTCTTATACCTGGATTTCACCCTGTCTCCTCCAATCCTGTAAATACACGCACACAAACACATATACATTTGGTTAATGATTTGATTTAAAGGATGGTACATGCCTTTGTAAGAGACCAATTCCTTGCCCCATTCAAAGTACATAAATGAGAAGGTTCTTCGGGCAGAGGGAGAGAAATCTATCCTACAAAGTAGATAGCCTTTAGCATTAACTTTGGAGTAGTCCTTGACACAATGCTGAATCATTAAGCTGCTATAAATTTTGTGTGACAGGTAAACTTTGGAGACATTAAAGAAAAAAATTCACCAGACTGAACCTTCTTAATGCTGTGTTTTTCAAACTGTTTGACTGATTTTTAGTATCAGCATGCCCCCTTTTTTAGACAGTTTAATCAGAACCTAGTATATAAAACAGATAAAAGAAGAGGAGCTGCTTTGAATGAAGTGGGAAGGAGGGACCCAGGCCCCCCATGCTCAAGTCCAACTCCAAGTTGCCTCCACTGAAATCTAAGTGCTCTTAAAAGCCCAGTGTAAAAACTGCTATATTAGTAATTTTATCCTTTTGCAGAGTTCTTTAAACTATAATGAACAGTTGGAAAGTGTCGCATAGGATTTGCTGTGGGATGACCTTTATCATTTGAATTATGTAAATGTATGTATATTTCACCAGTATAAATTAAATACTTGGTATTTCTAAGGTTGTTTATTTTATGATTTTTTTTTTCCTGGAGATCCCAGGAATCAGAGTGAGATGCCTATTCCCAGATAGTGACAATCTGGGTCACGTGGAGATTTTAGGACATGGGCCCTATTTTTTATGTAATGTGTCTGACACTTAGAATGGACACACACACAGGAGAAGATCCTATACACAGGAAGTTCTTATACACAGGAATTTCTCAGTACTGATTTGTTGGTTGGATGGTTGAGGTCAGACCCCTTGTTCTATAATGAACAACATCAAGAATCAAGTTCAACAGTGAATAAATATCTTTCTAATACAATTATAATTGATATGACTTTCTACCATTTTGTTATTTGTTCAATATTAAAATAAAATAAAATAATAGAATTTAAGGCAGATTTCAGCTATAGCTTTTGGGAATATTGGCTGAATACTAAAATAAAATGAGACATCCTCTAGCTAATTTCAACTATTTATTGAGCAGTTCCTAAATGTCAAAAACCATCCATTGGCTTATTAGGCATTATATCACAGATCCTCACAATAACCTTGACAGAAATCATAATTATATTCCCATTTAAAGGAGAGAAAACAAACTAAGAGAAGTAATGTGTCCAAAGTCACCAAGTTTATAAATGTTGATGCTAGGATTTGAGGTCAAGTCTTCTCAGCTCTAGAACCCTGTGTTCTACAGTTTTCCTGCTGAGTTTAATGCATAATTTGTGAAGAATTCAGTGTTCTATTTTGACTTGAGCCATGCTTGGACTTACCATTATGCCAACCAACAGTGAGCAAACCTCCATTAGCTCAAAGAGCACATCTGGTCCTTTCTTATGATCAAAACGTATTGTCTGTTATCCCAACCACGGGGAAAGTCTTAGACCTTGGTAAGCCAATTGCTTACCTTTTTTCTCTCATATTACATTCTCTTTCCATAGAACTGAGACCTACTTATATTGGATTTTAATGCAAATTCTTTTTTTTTAAGTTTAACATTTTTTATTGAGTCATTTTACATTTAACATTTTATTACAGTCATTTTACAATGTTGTGTCAAGTTTCAGTGTAGAACACATTTTTTCAGTTATACATGAACATACAGACATTCATTGTCACATTCCCTTTCGCTGTGGGCCACCACAAGATCCTGTATGTATTTCCCTGTGCTACACAGTACAATCTTGTTTATCTGTTCTACATTTTGAAATCCCAGTCTGTCCCTTCCCACCCCCCATCCCCTGGCAATCACAGGTTTGTATTCTATGTCTATGAGTCTGTTTCTGTTTTGTGTTTATGTTTTGTTTTGTGTTTTGTGTTTTTGTTTTTGTTTTTGATTTTGCATATAAACGGCCTCATGGTATTTTTCTTTCTCTTTCTGGCTTACTTCACTTAGAATGACATCCTACAGGAACATCCATGTTGCTGCAAATGGCATTATGTTGTCAGTTTTTATGGCTGAATAGTATTCCATTGTATAAATATACCACATCTTCTTTATCTAGTCATCTGTTGATGGACATTTATGCTGTTTCCATGTCTTGGCTATTGTAAATAATGCTGCTATGAACTTTGGGTGCAGGTGTCATCCTGAAGTAGGGTTCCTTCTGGATATATGCCCAGGAGTGGGATTCTTGGGTCATATGGTAAGTCTATTCCTAGTCTTTTGAGGAATCTCCATACAGAAATGAACCCACAAACTTTTGGTCAGCTAATCTTTGACAAAGGAGGCAAGAATATACAATGGAATAAAGATAGTCTCTTCAGCAAATGGTGTTGGGAAAACTGGACAGCAGCATGTAAATCAATGCAGCTAGAACACTCCCTTACACCATACACAAAAATCAACTCAAAATGGATCAAAGACTTAAACATAAGACAAGATACAATAAAATAAACCTCCTAGAAGAAAATACAGGCAAAACATTAACTGACATACATCTCAAAACTGTTCTCCCAAGCAATAGAAATAAAAGCAAGAATAAACAAATGGGACCTAATTAAACTTACAAGCTTCTGCACTGCAAAGGAAACCATAAGTAAAACAAAACAACAACCTACGGAATGGGAGAAAATTTTTGCAAACAATGAAACCGACAAAGGCTTGATCTCCAGAATATATAAGCAGCTCATACAACTTAATGAGAAAAAAACAAACAACCCAATCCAAAAATGGGTAGAAGACCTAAACCAGCAATTGTCCAAGGAAGAAATACAAATGATCAATAGGCACATGAAAAAATGCTCAATATCACTAATTATCAGAGAAATGCAAAGCAAAAGTACAATGAGGTGTCACCTCACAGCAGTCAGAATGGCCATCATTCAAAAGTCCACAAATGACAAATGCTGGAGAGGCTGTGGAGAACAGTGAACCCTCCTACACTGCTGGTGGGAATGCAGGTTGGTGCAGCACTTAGTGCAAATTCTGATGTATATTTTTGTGAATCTCAGGCTTAGACCGTTTGACAAAAGACGTGGTGCCCATTATTTTGAAAACCCAGCTGTATCACTGGGTTCACTTCCATTTAATCCCTTCACAGGCAAGAAAACGATGGCATGTCTTTGCCAGTCTCCCCACTGTTCCCATGGATGATGAAGCTACTCCCCAGTTGTACTGAAACTCAGAAAACTCATTAACTACTGTAGCAGCAGGACTGCAATGGCAGTGGAGTGCACCTTCGGGAGATTGGGGGACGATGGTGGTGCCTGCCAAAGAGAAATGGCAGCAATACTAAAGTGATCCCTAAAGTGGCAGCTGCCTGTTTTGCTACTTAATGCCTGCATGGAAGGACAGGGGAACTTTATTTAAACAAGTGAACTCAGGGGAACCAGTACATTCCCACAGCCTTACATCACTGTGGAAGGCAAATGTGCCCACCAGAGCCAAACAACACTCATTACTGCCTTTCAGACTCCATGTTGATACTTAATACCCTGCAACTGGGGCAAAGTTTATTGAGCTAATCAAATAATGAGAATGGTGCCTTTCACATTACTTAAAAGCATCACACTCACAAAGCCAGCCAACAGAGGAAGGAGAAGTGGTACGAGAGTACAAGATCATCCCAGGAAGCACGACCTTGTAATTTTTTCCTCCTCTCCCCCGCTGCAAGACACACCAGATTTCTCTCTTGTGTCTTCACACACTTAAGAGTATGTGGGTGGTGAGCAATCTGTTGTGGTGCCTGAGGAGTGTGGAGCTGCATCACTTGGGGCAGTGTGAGTGGTGGAAGGAGGCCAGCATCAGAGACGTGGCAGGAGCATCTCACAGGGTGTTTGAAGGCTGGAATTTTTTATTGTCATTTGCCAAAAGAATAAAAGGGTTTCATCTCTATATTGAGCTGTCCTCACATAAAATCTAAATCTGAGTTTAAACTCAAACCCTCCTTGTCTCCCTTTTCCCCCACTCATCCTCCATTTTATTTCGCTAAGCTTTGTAAAATCTCTTGTCCCTCTTGTTTTATAAACTTCCTCCTAACCAGGGACATCTCCTCACCCCTTTGAATTGCACAAATATTTGCAGTGCTTTACCAAATTGGCCTCCTTGCCTGGCTTTGGTTAGCAGAACACTGCCTGTAGCGATGGGAGCTTCTGGTCCCTGGCACCTCATTCCTGACAGGCTGAAAAAACAGGTTAGAAAGTGTTCCTTTAACTGAGAGACCAGCCATGCTAAAAATAAAGCAACTAAAATGTAATGACATTCTCCATACAGATTTGCAGCAGGCTAATGGACAGCCTATTTTGATCTTTTTAAAACAATATTTTATTTTATTTTTCAGGCTTTGGAATTGTTGCAACTTATGAAAATTAGCTTGTACTGTGTTCCCAATAGGGCCTAACAAACAGATTGCTCAGGGGCCTGGAGTCATAGGGAATAAAAATGTGTTTTCAACATGTCTTAAAGAAAATAATAGAAGACAAAGGAAAACTCTTTTAAGAAGCAATGCATGCCTTTCTTCTTTAGAAAAATCACTTTAGCAATGATTAGGAAAAAAAATTACCAGAATAAAGTGAATCTCAAGCAAGAGGCACTTACGTATTTTAGGTTACATGAAAAAAAAATGTAGAAACACCTGCAGTGGCAGATTTTTTGTTGTTTTGTTTTATTTGGGGGAATTTTTTTTCTTTTTCTTTTTTTTTTTTAGAAAAAGCAGCCCATTTAAAATAGAGGTTTATAAGTAACTTATGAAATCCCTCACAAATCAATTCTCTGATAATTTTTTGGATGTAGACACTGGCTTAGAGTTTCTATAATTAGCAGCTGTTTTTAAAGTGGACCATCTTCAGTCATGTAAAGAAGTGTCCAAGAAAATAGGACCTTGGCCAGAATTGACACGAGGCCACTTTCTCTTCTTCACCACAGAGAACCAGATATTAAAAACAAAGCAAAATTTAAAAAACAAATAATAAAACCTCCAAAAAACAAACAGAACACACCAGGAAAGATAAGGGAGTTGATAGGGTCTTTATTCTTTTTTCTGCTTTCTTTTCATTTTATTTGCTCCAACTCTAAAATAATATCAGCAGTTGGTAGCAGGAGACAGCTCTAGTAAGACATGATGACAAAGTGAGAGATACTTTTCTTTTTTTGCTTTGATGGACTTATAATGTTGAATTTATGGTGAAGTGTCTGTTTTAATTATTTTATTTTAGTAAGCATTTATTTTAATTTATAATTAGTTATGATCATTCTTAAACTCTCTCCAAGTTCATACATCTTTCAAATGTGGGGACCCACTTGGTTTTGAAGGAAGAAGAGAATAGTGTGGAGAGAATAATGATGAGGCAGTCTTGCTCTCTGCAGACAGCTGAGAATCCAGATTCCCTATAGCAGGAAAACGTTAAAGGAACAGTTCTTTTGACAAAAAGAGGAATAAGGCCGTGTTGAAGATGACTGATGAATAAATAGGCTCATGGGACCTTTCTCTGTGGAGTTCTCTACCAGTAGTTATGGGACGCATGTTGTTGATGATGTCAACTCCCTGCTGACAAGAGGACCATCGACTCTTATACATTTGTTGGCCAAGCATCATCTTACGGTGGGATTTGTCAGAGTACTTTCCTCTGGGGTATAGATTGAAGATCTGATTGAAGATCTTCGAAGTGAAAATATTTCTGGAACCATTCTGTGTCCTTTATAGTTCTTTTATTTTTCCAAGTAAGGAGGGAGAGTGAATTTCTCGGCCACAATTATTTACCTGTTAATGTTGCATTTCCTTGCTAAGGGAGGGCTGGGGAAGGCTGGCTTTCTGAAGGGCTTTCCATAAAATACTGGATGGTTGTATATTGCTACCCTCTAGCACTTGGCTTTTAATTTTTACATATGAATTATGAAATGCCACCTCTCCTAGCAACTGCCAGGAGCTGGGAACATTAATATTGATGTCCAGAAAGGTTGGAAGTTCAGTTGCAGGATGATTTAAAGATGAGAATTATCAGAGATAGTATCAGAGTAAGTAAATCCACTATGCAACATGCCTACCTTTTTACCCCAAATTTTAAGTGAATTTTTTAAAAGAAAGAAAAATCAACAACATATGAGCTGAGCCCACTGAGTCTAGCATAGAGATGTTTCCCTCTTCCCACCCACACTCACCTCTCGTCATAAACTTGTCTGATTGGCATGAGCTGAATGCAGCAAGGTGTGTGTTGCCGCACTGAGTGACGGAAAGAGAGAAAAGGGGAAGAAAAGGGAGGAACAGGAGAGAGAGGAGCAGGGCAGATTTGGACAGGATATGAGTTCCCAATATTATAACCACCTCAGTGTACAGAAGGCAAACCAGTGCTTTTGATGTTTGGGAACCATCTGCTAAGCCTAAGGCAAATTTCACATTAAAACCCCATTTCAATGTTGTGACCTAAAAAGAAGGAGAAATGCTGTGGTTCTGAGTGAATAAACTTTCAATGTCTTATCCCTCCCCTTTGCATTGCGAAGTGAAGCTTCTGGGGTGGAGGACTTTGATAAAACCAAAGCCACTGGGGGCAAACATAGAGTCTTAGTCCCCTGGCCGCCACTCTGAGATTTGCACAGCTGAGGCCATGTCCACAAGCCAGGCTTCAGCCCTGATATGAGGAATAATTGCAAGTCTGCTCAACCAGCTCGCACGCAGTGGAACAGAGCATTGCTTCTCTTCCGTTTTTGAACATGACTCCACTTCCCACAGTTTGATTTTCCACTAAGCACAAAGTTTAGGAATCCTCATGTCTTTATGGGAACTCCAAGAATAGTTTTTCTTCAGGAAAACCAAAACCAAAACCCACAACCAAGAAATGAAGACCGAAGTAGACTTGGTTCTAAATTCCCTTTTAATATATACTTTCCTTCAAGACCCCTCCCTTCCCTCTTGGGATTAAATAAGGGTAGATCACAATGTTTCTGACGTCTAAGGATTCTAATCACGTCAAGGAGAAAAATCCAAAGCAGTAGAAACTGTATAAACATACTGTGGTTCTACAGCTTGAATAAATTAGTACATAGATGTGCACATGCAAAATGTCTTTCAAATGGGAGGGTGAATCAGAAACGTCTTCATGGAAAAGGTGAACGTTCTAAAGAATGGAAGGGATGTGTTTTAATGATGCAAAATGGAGGACTTGAGCATCATAAGTGAACCCTTCCTCACCGCCTGCTGAAACTTTGCTTGGCCCTTGCATTTGCCAGAGTGCATGAAAGAAGATGGGGGGCCCTAGTTCAGTGTCACATTCAACCGGACAGCACAGCATCAGCAGAAGTAACATGTAGCTGAAATGTTTGAAATGATTGGAGATGTTCCTATTAGCGGCTCGTCTGTTTTAGTACCTGCAGAGAGAAACTTGCCAAATTCCCCCATAGACCATTGCTTCCCAGACATGACTATGTGAGTGACTGGGGGGTCACGCTAAGATGCAGATTCTGATTCATTCGATTTGGAATAAAACCTGAGCACCTGCATTTCTAATAGAGAGATGGTCTGTGGATCACAGTTTAAAAAGCACAAGTATAGATCCAACAGTGAATTCCTTTATATAGCTCTGAAAATTACCATATCAAAATGGTTTGTGTGTGTGCATGCCCGTGTTAGGCTACTGATTGGGATGGGGTACGAAAATTGTCAAGCCAGATGTCTCCAGAAAGCATGAGCTGGCTTGGAAGAACTATACATGGAGTCTGTAGCATTTGGAATCCTGGTTCCCCTGATTAAACAATGGCATTTCATTTGGGTCCACGTCAGGAAGTTTTGTACAGGGGTATTGGTGACATTTTTAGGGTTCTTTTTTCCCCCTCATATCTCAGTAGAGCAAAACTTGGATTGCATTATTAGATGCATTATGACTAAAAATTATATTTCCTTTTCTGTGGCAATAAAAATGTGTTCAAAACCCCTTCAGAATTCACTGCTGCACATTTGCTGCAGTTTCTGCAAAGGTGATTCAAGGTCTTTTACAAATATGTATAGGTCTAGTAGTAAGGGATTCTATTTTAACAGCTCTTTCAAAGCCTGGTTGCTAAGCTTTTCTAGGGTTTTATTTCACAGTATAGTATTTTTGTTTTTGGTTTTGTTTTGTTTTGTTTGCTTTTCTACTGTTTCAGCATTCAGTGGTTCTATAAGGACTTACTGAAGACTTACTTTGTGCAGAAAAACTCCTGCAATCTAGAAAGATGCACAAAACCCAGTCAGACCGACCTGGGTTTCAATTCCAGTTCTCCCATGTACAAACCACATGGCTTTCAGAAAGTTTATATGTCCTTGATCTCATCTGTTAAGTTGGGATAATAATGCCTATTTATCTGTAAAGATCATACGAGATAATGTATATATGGTCCTTAGCATGGGATCTATAGGGACTAAACAAAATTAGTGATGGTGGCAATTATATTACTATGGTAACTATATTGAAGAATATCAAAGACCGAACACTAGATCCTAAATTCTAGAAATATTACAATATCTCCTCTGAAACATAGTCTGAGATATAATCTACTTTATATATGGAGAGAGTGTGTGTGTGTTTTCTATAGCCTATAGAAGCTGACACACAGTCTTATTATCTTATTAATAAGTTAATATTCAGAGCAAAGCTTTTATTTGAGAAGATAAATGACTGGGAAGGGGAAGGCTTAAATATTTGAAGTAAATAATGTGTCTAAAGGAGTTCCAACATGGAACTTTTAAGTTCCTGAAGTCTTATCTCATTCTTTTATTTCTTCCTACAATTAGACAAAAGACTATGTTGATATTTAAGCAGTCAAGGTTTGTTTTGGTCTTAAGATAATCTGATTAAAGAAAAGAGGATTCCCCAGGTGAGATGTAAAACCTGATGCACTGGCCTAAGAAAGCCAGGACCTTGCTGTGGGTTCTACCTTGTGATCCTCAACATCTAGCACATGGCGCCAGAACCATATTTATTGAAATGAGTTAAACTAGATTTTCCACTCATGGTTAAAACATTTACTTCATTAAAAAAAAAAAAAGCAAAACTATTTCTCCATATAACCTTTGAAATAATTTAAAACCAGAATAAATCTTAAGACCCAGCTAAGAAATCTCAGTTGGACTTTATAACATACCAGCATTTTTGCCAATGGAGACATGGCTAAAAATGTGGCAAGTGAGTGGGCCAGGGCTTTGGGAGCCTGATTTTCCTGATTAGATGTGGAACAGCATCTGTGGACTAAATGAGTTAGCACTCCCAGAAACTGCTCATGAGACACCCTCCTCCAGATATGTCAATTTGTATATATATATATATTTTTTTTCACTGCTTTTGGGCTTCAGTTTCCCTATGTTAAATGAAATAATTGCACTAAAATACATGTAAATTTTATTCTATCTCTACCATCAAATTATTATCATTATTTTATCTTCTATTGGGCAAGGTAATTTGACATTTTAAAGTTCTGTCCTCAAACTATTTTGTTTTTTTTTTTGGTCTTCAGTGCAGTATCTAAGACCCATACATCTAGATGGCTGTTCCTAAATCACAAATCAAATACAGTAACCAGCATTAGTTATCAAAGATAGTTAATGACACTTGTAGGTCAAGAAAAAGATTTTCCCTTTTACAGATAAGAGAACATAAATAGGTAAAGTAACTTGTTCAAGGTCATACACCTATGAAGGGGTGAATTCGGAATTTGCATATGAGACTGTTCGCTTTCCGATACTGCACTTTGAATCTGTATGCTGTGCTGGCTCCTTCTGTTTTTTATGGCAATGGGTGGGCAAGCCAACACAGGAAAATACACTTCAGCAAAATTTGTTCCAGAGATGCCAAGTAGATCAATTTGGCCTCAGTAGAATAGAGATACTAGGATATGACAAGAAATGACAGAGTGATGTCAAAGAGATCATAACACTTTGATGATAACTAATGGAGAAAGAGCATGGTGGAAAGAAGAGAAGTTTATAATGAGGCAGAACTGAACTTTAAATACTAGTTTTGTCACTTCCCAGATGTAGGACCTTACAGTGGTCATTTAACCACAGCTCAGTCCTTTCATCTGTAAAATGGTCATGCTGTATTATACATATTAGAAACATCTCAAGGTTATTGAGATTAGATGCATAATCTCCTTTAACAGATAATTATATAGTCTCATGGTATACAGCTCTAAAATGAGAGTGTCTACTGCCTCTGCACTGCGGCAGAGGGAGGTCATGAGAGGATCATGGGAGATTTACAAGGGCAGAAAGTAGATGTTCAAAATAGTTTTTACCACGCTATCTTAGAATACATTTGTTGTTATTCTCTGGATGCCTCCTCTCCCCATCTGGATTATAAATCCCTTGAAGACAAAGACAGGGCCTTTCTGTGGTTTGTGTCCCCACAGTAGCCGGGTGGGACCAGGTGCACAGTGACAAGAACTTAATGCTTCATGAGGGATATTTTGAGGGTATCCCCACAGCTTTGTATATTGGAAAGAAATAGAGAGAGACTGGGAGAAAGATCAGCTAGGAGGCTGCTGGGGACAAGAGAAACATTTTCCATTTTAAACCCACCAAGTCAGCAGTTCAGAGTCTATATTGATTTGCCTTTTTAAAAGAATATTAATTTCCTTTTTAAAATGTGGGTAAGAGACTAAACAAATTGGGCCTTGAATTTATTTACTAAGATTCAGTCCCTGATTATTCTCCTCTTTAAATCACCCTGCTGCCATACTGCAGGCCCTTCACAACATTAATATTAATATTGCCTTGCTTCTGGTCGAGGCTGATGGCGATGGCGTTTCATAATTCAGATGTGAAAGTGAGAAAGGTCTCACAGTTTCGCCTCCAGTGCCTTCACTGTGCTATATGAGGAAAAGGGAAATTGAAGTATTGAGCTGGTTTTCATTCAGAAAAAGGGCCTTGACCGTGGGGAGCCCACGGCTGAGGCCAGCGAGCTTGTGAGCTTGTTAGCTTGTTAGTAGACCATTACCTTGATCCCAGGAAGACAATGCAGTGTGTAAACTAGGATGGTGGAGGTGACAGCGGGCTTTTCTGCTGATTGGGAATAGGGACACTTCTTGGCTGTCTTCTACATTGTCTTCTTATGGTTACATTTTTTGTTCTTAATTTTTGTTTACTTGTTGGTTGGTTTTTTTGCAGAGTTCTCAAGATTTTATTGCTTCCTTCTTTCCTCCTTTCCCCCTTAGGAGCTCCCCTACCTCCAAAATATGCTTACTTGGTCCAATATCAATGTCAGGCACCCAGCAGACATTCTAGAGACAAGTTGTATTTTAGTAACTGAGTATCGTCTTGACGAATTTACTCTTCAATTCCACAAATGTTCCCCCTTTAATGTATATCATTTAGATCATCGATATTAGCTTGGTATTGAGCTGTGGTTCAGAAGTACTTACTTCTGATCTGTAAGTCTCAAAACTATTAACAAAACTCTTCTTCTGGCCTTGCTTTCCTCCAATACCGTCTGCTTACTGGTTGCAGAAATGATTGTGTGGCACAGCATCTCTCTACCCGCCTCATGTCCCGCGTCTGTCTTCCCTGTGCTTGCTTATTTCCCTTTGATAAAATCAACATTCTCCGTACTCCCTGGTAATGACAAAGGAATTGTAAACTCCTTATAGTGGGAAGTTAGTTCCTGTTTGAAGTCCAGGCTGACAAAGATTTCCACATTTCAAATTGCCATGAAGTTCTCTATGTAACCCTATTACAAAATGTGTCTGGAGGCAGTCGAAGCAAACTGTTAGTGCCATGAGAAAACAAACAAACAAAATTCTAGGGGGGCTTTGCAGAGAGTCTTAGAAGTATCTCCCATCAAATAAAGTAAATATCTGTGCAGATGGTATAAATAATAGAGAGTTTAACAGAGAGCAATGATATCCTGTAATATTTTTAAGAAGGAACTTGTTTTAGTGCTGTCTTTGATGGATGGTGTGATTGATTACTGAACACTTTAGGAAAGGAATTCCTGGTGCAAGGAAATGCAAAGACCAGGTGCAGAGGAGGGGGAAGCATGAGTGTCAGTAGGATGTGACCATGGGACCAGTGAGGATAAGTGGTCAGAGATGGAATTCCACCCAGTGGTGGAATTGTCTGCTTAAAGATGTCGAGGTGTGAAGGCACCAGGTCCACTGGGGAATTTAAAATAAGTGGTTGCAGCCTCCATGTGTACCTCTCTGTGCCTGGTTCTTTGGAGGCTTTTCATTTAGTGAAGCAGAAAGATGAGGGCTGATCAAGAAGCCCAAAAACCTCAGCATGCTTGAAAGCAAGGCTGTGGAGTTCTGGGTAATGGTGGGGTGGTGCCTGCCAATGTGTCTCTGCCTCAATCATCACGTACGATAGTGTCCTGACCTCCCTGGTATGTCGAATCATAAGCTCAAACATTTGCATGGCAATGTTTTCTTCCACTGATATATTTTCACCATATTTACTGCTCATTGCCCCATATGTGACACCCTGGTACAGTTTCCCCTGCTCATGGGACTTTTTGATTTTTTTTAATCACTTCATTCCCATTTTGGCCTTATATGACACTAACTCTGTGTCTATAATGAGGCCATGCTAATTCGTGCTGTGAGCTTATGAGTTTTCTTTAAGCCTGGAGAGAGGTCATGAGACACGGCAAAGGGATGTTTCTTTCTTTCTGCAGCTGCTGCTCTAGAGGGCTGACCGACTGACCCTCTCATCGTCATTGGATGCTTTCCCAGAGAAACCAGTGGCTGGATCTGTGTTGGGGTTCTAGGCAGGAGGAGAGCAGGACAGGGATGGAAAAGACAGAGGATGGTACTGGTGGGCGGTGCCGTTCGGCCCATTAAAATGCCATCCGCTCTGTCAGGGAGGGGCAGAAGCCAACAATTTGCATGATGTGATTAGTACACAAAAGCAAATAAAACAGTTATTAGAGGGAGGCAATCAATTGGTACCTGGCAGTCCGCTGTGGGAAGATCTGTCAGTCTCCTTTATTAATTGAAGAAATGCCTTCAGGGGAGCCCTTTCTAAATAGGCTTCCTTAGTTGCAACGAAGGCCCAGTCTCTTAGCAAGTAACCTATCATTATTATTAGCAGTAATGCAATAATACTAATAACAATAATATTAATAGCAAATACTATTTTCTCAGGAATGGGTAAGTCTTGGAGAGTATTTTATTACTATTGTTATTATTACTGTTGTTATTAATGTTATTAGCCTCACGCTGGGCTCTCACTACCATCTCCATGAGTACTGCATATGCTTTTACTTAGGCAAAAGGACTTGTTTGTGAGGGGACGTTTTCCCTCCCTGTGACACTACTCTAAAGTTTAACTGTTTGTAAGAGAAGCACCCCAGACTGAGAAGAGGGTGATGCATGTCATCGTGGGCTGCTGATTCTCAAATAATGAGCGAGGTAGCTGCAATGTCACTGAGTGCTCAGTGGCACAGAAGCATGAATTTTGAGGTTTCTTTCCTTTATTTCATCCGAGCCTAAGCTGGGCAATGACTAGCTGTCTTGTGGCAGAGATTTCAGCATCAGGTGAGAAAATGAACAGGTCCTTGATGATTCCTTCTAAACCTGAAAATCAACAATTCTCTGGTTGTTGGAGCTCTATGAAGAATGCCGAAGTGGTCAAGAGAAAGCTGCAACACTTCTGGAAAAACAGCACTGCTGGATTCTCGCTTCAAAGAGTCAAACAGATCTTCCCTTAGGAAGCTCCCCACCCTCTGGCCAGTGAGGACAATGTTAGAAAGATGATCTCTATCAAAACTAACACTTGGGCTAAGGAAGAAAGTTAAGGATTATTCTCCTGCTGCCCCCCAAATTATGTGAACGTCTCAGGTAGGATACAGGCATTATACCTAGCAGTCAATTGGGAATAACTCCTAACAGCTGAGATCCAGAGTGGGCTGAAAAATCTTAAGTTCTTTGTGTGTCTCTGTGTGTGTGAGTTGGAGACACACACACAGACTCCCCTCATTGCCCTCCACCCTTTTCTCTTTATTTGTCTTCAGTTTACCCCAGTTTGTGAGCTACTTCCTTTCTTTATCCTTTGTCAATGGAAAGAGGCATTTTCTAAGCCAGTGCTTCTCAACTTTGTCTCAGTTTTAATGTCTGTGACTCACTGGTGACTTCGTTAAATTGAACGTTCTAATTCAGTGCATCTTAGGTGGGGTTTGACATCGTGCATTCCTAACAAACTCTTAGGTGGTGGAGTTGATGTTGGTCAGTGGGCCACACGTGGAATAGGAAGTCTTTAAACTGGCCTACCTGTCTCTTTTATTTTGCCTTTTCTAAAGGGTGACTAAAGAGTAAAGTTATCTTCCTCTCTCTCCTTGTCTCCATCAGCAGTGGAGTAAGAGGGGCAGCTACATGGTTAAGCATAAATGATTCACAACACAGGAAATTGCACTGAACTAAGGTACCAGCTCTGTTCTCTCGCCTCACAGGTGTGACTTGCGGAAGCCAGAGGCAGACAGTGATTCAGAACTTTATCAGTTCAGTAACCAAAATTGTTGGTAAAAGTAGATTAAAGCTCTGAAGACTTGAGATTCTCTGAACCTACACATCTGAAAAGCCATAATCCGTTAAACATCTCAAGGCATATGTTTTCTTATGCTATTAAGCAACAATCCTCTGCAAAACACTTACTACCAACTTACAAGAAATTTGACAATGGGTGGTATTTTTTGCTCTATAATTTTATTTTTGTATCATCTTAAACTTCTTTGTGAGGCACACAAAAGAACTGTGCAGAAATGGAGAGACAAGGATGGAAAGGGGGAAGAAAAGTTGTGTCACTTAGATTTAAATGACTACTCTGTGTGATGAGAGGGAGGGATAAGGAATTCAGCATTAGATTCCAGAAATTCAGGGATGGGAATTCTCATTGTCTATAGTGAAAATCTATGAAGGAGTATCTCAGAGGAAAAAGACGATGGAAACAAGGAATGTGGAAGGTTGGCGGAAGTTCATGGAGAGGTAGAATCAAAGGCAGATTCTTAAGAGAACGTTGGAGAAGAGAATAATTCAAAGGAGAATACTGTGAGCTTTGCTTGGTAGTGGCCAGTGGATGCCTTGCTTCATGAAAAAGAGTGACTAGGCTAAAGAAATGAGTTCCTATTTCAAAAGATATGTTTCTGCAGATAACATTCTGTTTCAGTACAATACATTAAGAGCAAGGGCTTCTTTTATCTTATACTTATCTTTGGGTCCCCAGAGCTTAGTGTGGTATTTGACACATAATAAATGCTGGATAAATGTTTGATGAGTGTAAGGGAGGCTAAATGAATAGTAATGTACCATCAAAATTCTTAGTGATTATTAAATCTCAATGTATTGAGTATTATTTAAAAGAGAGCTATTTGAGCAGGTACTTGTTATTTCATAGATCGATTGATAGGTAGGTAGGTAGATAGGTATTATTCTACATAATGTAATAGAATTTAATCGCTCTTGCTCTGATAAGGGTAGCAGTGAGCAGGAGAGTTAGGGTAAGTTGGAGAATGTGTGGTTTGAAGAAAAACAAATACTCATGTTAAATGTTCATACCACACACATACATTCAAACCAACAAAAACAAAGGAGCAAAAGGAAACTTGTGGACGGTGATGGATATTTTACTACCTTGATGTGGTGATGGTTTTAAGGATGTATGCAAATCTCCAAATGTATTAATTATATACATTAATTATGTGCAGTTTTTGTATATTAACTATACCTCAATAAAGCTGTTTTAAAAAAATCAATAGTAATACATAGGAGAAATGTATAAAGAAGTCAGACCAGGAAAAATAAAAGTACTTGTCTCCCCCACCCAAAACCAAACACCTACATACTTATTCTTTTAATAATGGTGCTTTATTAATGATCACAATCCTCAAGGAACTAGAAGAGGAATAGACTTCTTGTTTTCCTATGGAAATAACAAGGAAGGGATTGGCCTTTGGCCCTCTAGTTCTCCTTTTCAGGGAAAAGTAAAACCCCAAGTTTTCTACTCAGTATCCCTTCAAAAACTCCTTGACATCTTGCAATGCTGACATAAGATTGTGAGATAGAGAAATTCTAAGAACCTTGTTTGGACATACGATGGAGAAATCGGTCCAGATGACAAAGATGCTCCCATCCTAAATAAGCACAAAGAGGCAGCAAGGGCATCACTCAGTGAAGACCTCCAGCAGGAGCCTGGACAAAGAACAGCGTATCGGCATTTGCTGGGACCCTCAGTGCCTCATTTGATTTCAGCCACAAAAAAAATATAATGCATTTCAGCAGAAATACATGATAGAGATGTTATCAACTGAATGACAGCTGTGAGAGGGACTGAGGGAGGGCCCTTTGTGGAGATAGTCCAGATCACCTCTGACACATCAAATTTGGATTTACATATGAAAGATGATGCAGGTGCTTTTCTTTGTAAGCAAAGTAATCTTTGTGATATTCTGTGTGTTATTATCTTTCTCTAAGTTTCTGTTTTTCCATATCTCTTTGCGTCTCACACCAAGAAAATTCTTGAAAACCATTTCAATAATCTCTCCAACAACCTTATTTTTCATAATCTGTACAATTAGGTACATTCACAAAGATACTTCTAAGAAGAAAGCCTGTATCTTTCCGACTGCCACCCTAACTACTTCACTGTGTGTCCCGCCCTGCACAGGTCATTAGCATAGTGCTCCTTCTGAGGTGGCTTTGGGTGAGGTCCCAACAAACACATTTGATTGCTTAAGGGACCAGAGTTAATTGCCAGTCTCAGTGCTTACACACACAGAGAGGCAGATGTGCCTCACCAGCTCACAAATCCATGAAAATCAAATTACCCAGCTAACAGGCTAGATGTAGTTTGGGGTTTTATCCTCCTTTTTCTCATGTATAGCAGCAGCTGGAAGGATTAGAGATGTGACAGTTGACTCACACTGAACATGTCCTTTTGATTCTGGAGTGCTTGTAGTTTCATCTTTAAAATTTGTTGTTTATTTCATTTTCTTTGTTTGCAGGTTTGGGAAATTAGTCATGTTCTCAGAGAAAATCAGATAGTGGACATCAGTCATTCCATCTAAAAGTTTTTCTCACTTCCCAAAGTCCTTATTGTCTACTGACTGAGGAGAGAATGGATTGTTACCTTTTTCTTGTTGATAGTTATTCATATAATTTAAAACCCCACCAGACAAGTAATTATCCATCATCTCTCCCTTGGTGCATCCTACCAGGAAGGCAGAGACAGAGGCGAGGCTGTTTCAGATGAGGTGGTGCAAGGGGACAGGGTACCACACTAGGAGTGCTACATCCTGCTACTTTACTTACGGAAGAAAAAAGTGCTTTCATCAGAGATTACCTGTATATGACAAGTGGGCACTGTATATAAAAGAAATTAATGAATAACAAATTCATTTCTCCTTAACAAGGCAGGTCTAAAACAAATTGGCATAAAGCATAAAACAGTAGGGACATGTTGACTAGTTGAAAAATTAGAATAATTTAGATTAGCATGGAATCTACAAAAGTCACATAACCTCCTCAGGCCAAATATTAAGCTTTTTTTCATCAGTAGTGTGAAGAAAATAATAATCTGTCCTCCAACGTTTTTTGCTTGTTTTTATTTGTTTAAGGCACAGGGGAATTAAATGATATTATCTCAGTGGCTGGAATATAGCAAGCACTTACTAAACATTAATCATCAGTGTTATTATTTCATTTTTATAAAGTTTTGAACTAGATTATAGGCTCCTAACCTTTTATTACCAAGTATCCATTTTTTTTCCATCAATACCCTATGTTTGGGAATGTTTTCATGCAAATCTACTACATTAATCAAGTAACAATTAAATTGTTCTCCCATTTTTAAGTGTTCACAGACATAGAACTTTCAGTTAGAGCCTAGAGCTTCAGATATGTGTGATACTGAGTGTTGCCACATTGAGTTCATGTTCTAATTCGAAGTAAAGAAGGGTGATATTTTAACTAAACCATGTTAAACTATGTAGTCTCATCTGGGATGAACATGAGATTAGTATTAAAAATATCTCAAAGACTTACATGTTCAGAGACCCTAGGCAAGGACAGAAGTCATTTTTATAACTAAAGCTCTATGATCCTATGGTTGAATATTCTTGGATGCTAGGTAGAGCCAGCTGAAGATACATAGTGTAATTTCAAGAACACTGGAAGGTATTTGTATACCACCCCCCTTCCGAATCCCACCATCTGATGACACCTGGAAGTGAGCTTGTAACTTCAGAAACTAGATCACAGTTAATGCAAAAATAATAGGAGAGACAACATTTTTAACCTGCTGTTCATTCAACAGTTACTGTAGTTCAACTATATGCCAATCTGGTGGATGGGGCAGGAGATTGTAATTTGTTCCAGCCATCTTTTCTGCTTCAAAACCCCAAAAGGTCCTGGAGATAATACAGTTCTGCAGCATTGGGAGTATAGCTGACACAGAGGAGGTTACCCCTAATTTTTAACCTCTGTGCACACAAGGAGCTTTGGATAGAATAGTGAATAGTGAAGCACAGGGTTCACTCCTTGACTGCCACTGGTGTCAGGGACAGTTGTTGCCACTCCTGGGCACCTCTCACTGGAGGAAGAAGGCAACCTCACATCTCACCTCATACACAGTGGATCCATCAGCAAAGCTAGTACACAAGATGACTGACCATGAGTTGTAAGCCCAACTCAATATATGTTCTTGGAAGAGCCCAGACATATGAGAAAATTAGAACATTTTCTCAGATCGTATACAAAAATAAACTCAAAATGGATTAAAGACCTAAATGTAAGACCGGAAACCATAAAACTCCCACAGGAAAACACAGGCAGAACATTCTTTGACATAAATCACAGCAATATTTTTCTGGATCTGTCTCCTGAGGCAAAGGAAGCAAAAGCAAAACTAAATAAATGGGACCTATTTAAACTTCAATGCTTTTGCACAGCAAAGAAAACCATTGACAAAACAAAAAAAACCCTACAGAATGGGAGAAAATATTTGTAAATGTTATGACTGATAAGAAGTTAATATCCAAAAATATATAAACATCTCATATGACTCAATATCAAAAAAAAAAAAAAGAGCCTAGTTATAAACTGGGCAGAAGATCTGAATAATTTTTTTTTTCCCAAAGAAGACATACACATGGCCAACAGGCACATGAAAAAAATCTCAGCATCACTCATCATCAGAGAAATGCAAATCAAAACCACAATGAGATATCACCTCACACCTGTCAGAATGGCCATCATCAAAAAGAACACAAATAAGTGCTGGCGAGGATGTGGAGAAAAGGGAGCCCTTGTGCACTGTAGGTGGGAATGTAAAGAGGTGCAGCCACGGTGGAGATCAGTATGGAGTTTCCTCAAAAAACTAAAAGTAGAATAACCATAGGATCTAGCAATTCCACTCCTAGGTATAGCAGGAAAACAAAGCACTAATTCAAAAAGACACATACACCCCAATGCTCATAGCAGCATTATTTACAAAAACCAAAGTATGGGAACAACCAAAGTGTCTAATAATAGATGAATGGATGAGAAGGATGTGGCATATACATATGTGTGTGTGTATGTGTATATATGTGTATATATATATATATATATATGTATGTGTATGTGTGTATATATATATATCTTTAAACACACACAATGGTATACACTAGTAGAGAGTGAAGGGGGTGAAGCAAGTTGGGAATAGGGGATTAAGAGGTATAAACCATTATGTATAAAATAAATAAGCTACAAGGATAAATTGTACAGCACAGGGAATATAGCCAATATTTTATGACAATTTTAAATGGAGTATAATCTACACAATTTTGGAATCATGATGTTGTACACTTAAAACTAATATGTTGTCAATCAGCTATACCTCAAAAAAAAAGTAAAAAACCCAACCCAACTCATATGGGATGGGGCCATCAGCAGGGCTTGTATGCAAGATGACTGACCATGAGTTGTAAGCTCAACTCAAAATCTGTTCTTGAAAGGGTGCAGACATATGAAACACCTGCATTTGAGAGAAGAGCTTCCACACATATATCTGTCTACCCACGCATTTGGTAGGTTCTAAAGGATGGTAGTTTTTTAAACGTACACTTTTTCTTCGTTTTTGCTTTTGTTTTTTTCCCTTACAATGTTCAAGTGCTTTGTCTTCAGGCAAACAGAAAACATTTCAAAGTTCCACGCACTGAGGAAAAGATAGGTGATAGAAGCGTTAATAAGAATGTCAGTTTGCCCTCTCAGCTCTCGCCATTTCCTCAGAGAAACAGGCTTGCATCAACATGCAGTTCAGCCAATGAGAGTCCAGTAAGTTATGTGCGAAGTACAGAGGAGGACAGGAATTAACTCTACTGGGGCGGCCAGTGGTCAGGAAAGTCGTCAAAGAAGAGGTGTTATCTGAAAAGAGGCTGAGAGATTTACAAGGAAGGTGAAGAGAGGTGGAGAGCTGGTGAAGGTAGGACACCTAGATGCCTAGGGGTGTTTGCAGAACTTTTAGTCATCTCATGTGCTTTCCACTGTACGCTGCTTGTGGCGTGTTTCTGGGGGTAAATGCTGTAAGAGGTGGAGATCTGGTATACAGTGCTAGGTAATTTATATTTATCCAAATGATAAAGTAGGATTTGTATTGGCCTAACTGTGTCCCTCTCAGGGTCTTATGTTGAAGCCCTAACTCCCCGTACCTAAGAATGTGACTGTATTTGGAGTTGAACGGAGGCCGGCAGGGTGGGCCCTAATCCAATCCGACTGCTGTCTTTATAAGAAAAGCTAATTTGGATCCACAAGGAAACATCAGGAATGTGTGTGTGTGGAGGAAAGACCATGCAGGGAAAGAAGGTGGCCACCTGTCAGCCGAGGAGAAGGGGCCCAGAAGAAACCAGACTTTGGTCTTGGACTTCTATCCTCAAACTGTGAAAAAGTAACTTTCTGTTTAAGTCTCCCAGTCTGTGGTATGTTGTTATTACAGCCCTAGAAAATTAATACAAGGGCTTTTATCATCAAAGGAGGCATTTTCAAATAGAAGGTTTGTATGTTCAAATCGGGCCTTTAGAAGTCTGAATGTGTTGACACTGTGATCCTTTAATCATCTTGGTAATCTGAGGTAGTTTTGTTTTGCTTTGTTCTACAATCTCTTTTTTTGAGGAGGGGGCTTAAAAAAGCATAATCACAAAAAATAACTCATTTTGCTACTTTAACCAAGAAATCAGTGGGTCTAGAAAATGAACCTCAGAATACTCAAACCACTTAGAGCCACATTTCTTCAGGATACCATGCAGTGGTCCCCAGGGTGAGAGGGATGTGATTTTCCTCCGGCAATAGAGGAATAGAACTATCAAATCTGTAATAAATAGAAATCGTTTTACCTTTCACACATTTTCAGAATTTCCCCTGCTGCTTCAGCTAATTAATTATCAATGCTCTTTGTGTTTGGACAGGGGGGTTTGTCTCCTTCACAGCCCATCTGATTCTTGGTAACCTTGCTGTGAAGTCACTGCCAAACGGAGTTGCTGATAAAGTTATCATCTCCATGGCAACCTGCTGCTATGTCACAAACACAGGAGTGTGACCTCACTGCTGTTAAAAGGAGAAATCAAAGTGGTGTCTGTTGTATGAGACGATAGGAGCTATTAATCAGAAGCACCATTTATTTATTTATTTTTTAGAAATACAGGAGAGAAGGATCCTTCTAGAAGAGCATTACTGCAATAGCCTTGCTGCTAATTACTAAAATTAAATGAGCATTTTAGTATTAGGAGTGCAATACAAACGTGCAGCTGGTTACACTTGAGGGTAAAATGTCCTGTGTAAACAGGATTCTGATTTAGAGAGGTCTTTTTGGTCCATGAAATGTGAAATGCTCCCTTCATTTGCCTTTGCGTACATTTTGGTTGGCTCCTTTCCAAGGACAACAACTAACACTCAGTACTTACAACCTAGCAGATCCCACAACCCATGAGGTCACAACCATTCTCCCCATTTTACAGTGACGGAACTGAGGCTTAGCATGGTGGAAGGACTTGCCCGAGGGCACACACAGGAGGCAGGGATGGCGCTGGGTCTGGAACCCAGGACTGTGCCTGCTAAGCCAGGTCCTTTCCAGCTGTGCTCCGCTGCCTGGCTATGTGCCGTCTACCCCTCAATGTGCATGGTGCTGTTGCTTTTTTTTTTTCTGGAAACAAGAGTTTCCAGAATTAGAATTTAGTGTCATAAAATCTTACCAGTTTTTAGACATCAATGACATTTTAGTAATGAAAGAATTGCAGGATACCAGAATTGATTTCATCCAGCTCCTTTATTTTATAGATGAGAAAACTTAGTTCTATAGGAAAGGACTTATACCCAAAGTAGCTAAAGGATTATTAGCTGCTACTTTGATGGTTCAGAATAACATTCTTGTAAAAGTCTGCATCCGCCCCATATCGGCTGGCACGTGAGTATGATGTGGTAGTGCCACGGCATGGCTAAGTGGCTTCTGTCAGAACACCCCCGACATGTGGCCACAAATGCCCAAGAAGAATGCTTGTGCTGCTCAGACACCTTCAAAGCAAGTCCTCATCCTTCTCTTCTAACCAGATGGCCTTGAAATCCCTTCCTATTTAGATATTCTGGAGCCACCAATGTGAAAAACAAAATAAAACAAAACAGCCACAGAAAAATGTAGCTATGGTTTCAGATACCAGTTCTGTGATCCCATTTATTCCTTGCCATGATAACTTTGGAGGAGTTGCAGTTCCATAAAAAAATCAGCTTGAACTTTTTCTATGAGGAAAAGTAGTACTTCATCTGTTTTATTAGTAGGGATTGACTCAGTATAAGTGAAATTAAGTGTGAGCCTAATTCAGTGATTTTTCTTTTGTTGCCCCATTGGCTCTACTCATGTTAATTGCTTTAACATCCAACGAATGAGACCTTTATTTATCCTGCAAACATTCTATGACTGTTATGTTATACATCTCTTAGTAAAGATGACACTCCTGGTATGATGTTTGCCAAGCTTGAGGAAGTTAGCAGCGTCTCCCTTGCTTACTGCATCCATTTGTACAAGAGCCCATATACTGAAGGGGAATTAAGACACGTAGCCTCAGTGTGTCTCCTAGAGAAACAGCTAAACGCTGAGTGACACGGTGAATTCTGAAATCGACCCACAGGAACTATTACCATAACTTCTGATCAACCTGTGATTTTCTTCTTTGGATGGCTGGTTAACTAGTTACTCAGTTGTATGACACAGGCAGTAAATACTGTACCTGAAAGTGCTGCATCTCTCCAGCTGCCAGAGAGCTAAGGCGACACCATTCATTGGGAATTTGCTGTGTGTGCGTGTGCTAGACACCGGAAAGAGAAAACCAAGAGAAGCGGGTGTGCAGCCCATGCACCCTGATTGTTCACGGTGTTGTGGGAGATACACAGGACCAGCAGATGCCCAACAGCACAAAGAAAGGGAGAGAGTCAAAGATTATGCCGGTTGTCACGTTTCAGAGTTTCTACGTGTGCTAGGTATAGGAATGAAAGAAAAGACATCAGACAAACCTCACCTTAAACAGTTTTTTCAAATGGATGATTAGAAAGAAAATATAAAAATAGCATTTTTGAGTATTTATTTTGTGCTAGGCACCCTGCCAAGCATTTTGTTTTTCTTATCATTTCATCTTTTTAACAAACCTGGGACATGAGCTTTATAGTTTACTGATTGAAATTCAAGGGTTCAAGTGACTTGTCCAAATCAACAGGTGATAAATTGGCAAATTTCAGAAACTATATATCTAGTACCTACAAGTTGATGGCAAATTTATGCTGCCTGGAAAAAATGAGAGTAACATCCTGCAGGCCAGTTCAGATTTCTCTTATTCTACTTAGTCATTTGGACTGACTGAGGGCATAGCATCATGGACTGTTTTTCCTACAGCTTTACTCAGGATTCCCTCAGATTAACAATTTTCTTTTTTTGGGGCAGGGGGAGTTCTTGTAACATTAGAGAAAGATATGTCAGCACAGGTTGCTTGAAAGTATATACTCCCGTGCAATCTTCCACCTTAGAACATGTTTGTCTTTTAGGGATTAGCTGAGTTGTATGACTCAGCAAGATTAATATTGATAAAATTGATAGGTCTTATTTTTTTTACCTGTATACCCGGGTACTTAAAGCTGCAGTTATGTATAGACTGCTGTTCAGACATCTTTGCCATTATATAACATCTGTAGATCTAGAACACTCGTATGTTTTCCGATACAAATAATTCATTCAGTCTCCTTCCTTGTGTTCTGTTCTCATTTGTCCCTGGGAACATTACAGAAGGCAAAATACTTGGAGAGTGAAGAGACTTCAGCTGGGTGTCCTTGTGGCTGAATAAGTTAGATTTGGACAGATGGGAGTAGGAATTACTGGTTGGCTTAAAGTTTAGATTATAAATTGTAGGCAAGGAGAGGTTCCCAAGCATTACTTCTTTGGGATGTTATATGAGTTCAAAGAAGTATTGTTTAGTTTTTCTTAACTATAAAAGCTCACATATAATTTATATTTTTCAGAGAAAAAAAGCGGAAATGAGATTAAACTACACACACAGCTACATAATTTTTTTTCACACAACACTGCAGCTAGGATGTTAAATATACACTATAAATAGATTTACTTCATTTTAATCACTACATAGTGACTTAGGTTTTTTTGATACATTTAGGTTGTTTCTAGGGTTTTTGTTTTTATTGTATAGTTCTGTTTGTTTTGTTATTACAAAGAATGTTGCAATGAACGTCTTTATTCATGTATTTTGCAAAATTGGTGAGTATCTCTGTAGAATACATTTCTAGAAGTCCAATTTTTGGATCAAAAGATAGTTGGATTTTACATTTTTATAGATACTGCCAATGGCTATACAAAATGTGCCAATTTTAACCTCAACCAAGATATCTGTAGTGTTTCAATGTATCCCTTCAGTGTTAGGTAGTATCAAAGTTTGAATATTTTTACCATTTTGATATATAAAAGATGGTCCAACTTTTAGGTTAAATCTCTTCATGAGTGAGTTTGAATATTTTCTTATGCTAATTGAGCATTGGTGTTTTGTGTTTCTGTGTATTGTTTATTCATGCCATTTTCTCATTTTTCTATCAAATACATAGTTTTAAAATTTTATGGATAAAATTGCCTTAATATGGAAAGTATTCGTTCTTAGAACATCATATGTGTTAGAAATAGTTTTCCCTGTTATCATGTCTCTTTTGACTTGGTTTGTGATAATTTGGGGAGTGGCAGAAGTTTTAATTTTTTATACAAATTTATCAATATCTTACGATTTTTTTTGTTTTAATTCTCCACCTCAGGTACTTGAGAAAAAAAATCACATATTTTCCTTTTGTCCTTATATAATCTTGCTCTTTTTCTCTTCCTGTTTATATACTTGTTAATTCTTTGATCTATTTGGAATTTATTTTCATGTAAGATATAAGACAGTATTCCAACTGTTATTGTTTGCTACTAGTCAGTTGTCTTAATAATATTTGGTACCTAATTTGCTTTTCACTCACGTTTATCATAAACTAAATCCCTTTAGGTATATATCTCTATATATGATTTCACTTTTCAATTGTTTTTCTGATCATCTAGACCAGTGTAAACTATTTTAAATACTGTAGCTTAATATGTTTTAGTATTTAGTTGTGCAGTTTCCGTTTGTCATTATTTTTCAGTTATGCTGACTTTTCTGCATGCTTTTGTTTTCCATAAAAAATACTTGAGATCACCTTGGCACTTTGACTGAGACTGTGCTGGTTTTCTAGATTAATTTAGAGAGAAATGCTGTCATTACCCAACGTTATCGTGAATAATGAGATTTCACCCAGAGATAAAGTATGTATTTCCACTTACTCATTTTTAATTCCACGGGGTAACTAAATCAAGCGTTTAAAAAATATATTCCTTTCTCACTTTTCTTTATAACCTCTTTAAATTCTTAGAGGAAATCGCATTGTTCATCTAACGTCTAACATGTTTTGCTCTTCATTACTCATTCCTTTTTCCTGATATCTTTGTTTTATCTTCTCCTCTCATTTAACCTTGGATGTTTTGAAAGTCCGCTGCAGTGAATTCATTCTCCCAAATTCTGGAGGCTAGCTTTTTAGCTGTGGAGGGTGAACGGCACAGTATTTGAATAATAGCTAATTTTATAAACAGTACAGAACAGCTGCCTTTCACTGCTTTCTGCTGGTGCATGGTCATTACTAGTGCAGGACTGAGTGATTTGGGTGAAGTTTACTTAAGGATCACGGTCATTATATATTTATGAATCACAGCGAACACTATTTAGGATAAGCTGTTCCCTGAGAATTGACATGCTGCATCAGGGACTGGGTGATAGAATTCCTCGGCCTGTGTTGGTGGCACTAACAATCTGTTTCCTAAGCCAGCTTCTGCAAGCTAATGATCACAGTCACTAACCATTCTATTCTCATTTTAATAAAGATGGCAAAGAGAGGAAAGCATAATAAGAGAAAAAAGGTAATAGATATACTATTTAGACTATTTGAAAACGAATAAAATCCATTTACCCTTATTCGGAGGAACAGCAGGAAAAGCATGCAAAGCAGTAAAAGCAGCATCAAGACATTGCCATTCAGACTCATGTGCTCCCTGGCGTTCTAATCCCTTTTCCCCAAAAGAGTATCCCTGCATAACGCCATCAAATCCTCATGCCTTTTCTCTATTTTTGTTGTTATTATTGGCAGTGTGTCTTAATGGAGGTTACAGCCACTACAGCCTTCAGAAGCTCTTCAAACAGACTTATGTTCTTTTCCATTACCAGACAGTTTATTTTGTTCAGGGAACAGTTTTAGAGTAGAAGATACTCTGATCTTGTGGGGCACACAAAGGAACAAAGGATTAACTTAAATTCTTGTCATTGACCAGACCCTACAGCTTTGTAAGAGTCAGGCTACAACACTCTACCTGAGGATGAGCCTGCCCCGTCTTACTCTTCCTCAGTCTTCTCTCTTGTCCCTCTGCTGGTTCTCTACTATCAAGACCAGAACTCCCAACCTTGTCAGGTCAATTAGTGGGCTCAGTCATTGAGCAAGGGGAATGGAATTCCTTTTGGATATTTATTGAGAGTATGATGTGTCTTAATGTATACTTGGTCCACTAACCAGAGCCAGAGCTGGCTAGAAGTCTGGTTATTTTTATCATCTGAAACACCCCTGATGTTGAATGTCAATTCCTAAAATGTTCTGTAGGTGTTGACTTAGGAAACAGGGATTGTGAAGGCTGAAGAGATAGGTATCAGGCCATGTCCCATGCGGCCTTTCCTTCTTTCACTGGTCTAGAACCACAGCAGCAGGGTTAGAGGAAGGTGGGGCCCAGGACTACTGAATAAGGACACCCTACCATTACCCAAGAACAATGGAAATTCTAAGCCGGAGGATTGTAGGCTTCCTGGCCCTTAATGTGGTGAGGCATCGTTTTCTGAATGATGGCTGTGTGGTTGTGAGATGCTAGTTAGCAAGAATGGGAATCTCTAATGGAATGTATATAGTTTCTAGGAATAAAGATGATATTGTGTATTTAATTGAAAAATGGAAAAAAATATATAGAACTTGCACAAGGCCTGAGGAAGAATTACCAGAATCACTTGAGAGTTTCTAGTTCTCTCTCTGGGGCATATTGGCCAGCACTTGGTGTCTCACCCAAGAATGCTCCCAGGGAACATACAGTTGTGTTTCTTCTCACCTGGAAGAACCATGAGTCTGTTTTCTTGGAATCCTGTGAGACCTATGACCATCCTTCAGGTGTCAAAATCCACCTCAGTAATACAAATAATGCAGAAATAAACCGGAGGATAAGAGTTTCTGGTTGTCCCCCTGGCACTGTCCAGTCTAGACCCATAGTGTATTGTACAGAAATGAGACATTCAAGAAAAGTTAGGTTTATCAATCCAGAGCAGAATCTAGAATAACAATAAAGCTATTGCATCACTATTTAGTTCTCTCCACAGCATAACTCTAGACAAATCTGCCTCAGCTCTTTGCTTTATCAAGTGAAAGCTGATTGGCAGGTAAATCTAATCATGTTCCTGAAGTCCCATCCCTGATTTCCCTTTGCTCTTAGGATAGAGATGAAACTTCTTAACTGGATGGGAAGGGTCCTACATAGTCAGCCTCGACCAGCGTCTCCAAGCTTATCTCCTACAGGCTCTTCTTTTACTTCCCACCACTCTTCTTTAGCTCCAGGTACCCATGCTACTCCCTGCCATCAGAGGGCATTTTCATGTGACATGCCCTCTACCTAATCCCTTTCCTTCTCCTTTTTGTTCTTTAAGACACCATTTAGATCTTGGGTTAATCATTTTCTTGGGAAGGCTCTTGGCTCGATCAAATAATGTGACAGATTTTCAGAACAGCACATACTTTTCCATGTTGGGACTTGTCACTGTTGCCTTTTCACATTTGTTTATATGATTTGATCCATGTGTACTTTCTCCCACTAGACTCTAAGCTATTATGAGAAGAGAAAACACGTCTCTGTTGTTCATTATTCTATCCCTAGTGTCTATGATGGTTCCTGGCACGTAGTAGCTACCAAAAACGTGTCAAATGAATGTTGACTTTAACACATGTCTGTATCTCCATCAGAAATGCTTAGGATGTTTGAGGGGCAAGAAGAACTTCTGCAGAAATGTCTCACCAGCCTGGCTGAGAGAATACAGGGTAGGGATATCCTTTGCTGCCCTTAAAGTACAGCATCAGCTGAGCTGAATGAGAGATGCTGAACTCAGGAGTGGTGACTCTGCACGCAGAGAAGAAATATAATTTAACGGTTGCCAAGATAACACTTCAAAATCATCAGGAAAACAGCGACAAAATAAACCTATTAAAGGATCATAGACTGTTAAGTCTGGAAAGAATGTTCAGTATTGTTTAAGAATAATCTTTCTCTTTTAAAAATGAGAAAGTAGAAGCCTAGCAGTGGAGGATTAGGACAAAAATCAAAGATTGCTTACACATAATGTGTACTCCTTTGCTACACCATTCTGCTTCTAAAAAAGCACTCTCTGAGATACTTGGAGTTTAAAAAAGAAATTTGGGGGAAAAAGTTAGTGGAATTCATATACTGTACCAAGATAGTCTGTAGCCTTTTTTTTTTTTCCTTGCTGTACAAATGCAAAAAAAATTATAATAATGATGATGACTGAATATTATCTCTGAAATATATTATGTGGAGAATGGCAGTCACCCAAAAAAGCTTTTACTGTTTCTCAAGTGTTTGTTTGGATGCATTAAAACTATTTTTTTTTTAATCTAAAAGGCAGTCCCTCTCTTTGTTCCTTCTAAGTAAGGGATGAAAAATGACAGAGGTGGGAATTAGAGATCAGGACCCCATTCCAGAACCCAGCCAATCATCTACTCAGGGATTCCCTGGGCCCTGTTCTGCTTCTGTAGCAGTTCAGTTTCAGGGAGTTAATTTCTGCCAAGGTTTTCAGAATACACATCTAAATATAGTTCTTCAGGCTACAGTGATTTGATGTCCAAAATTCTAAAGCTCTATTATTTCTCTGTTAAAGCCAAAAACTTCAACATTGAGCTTGATTATAAATTGAAGTGCCTCCCAGTCTACCAAAAATAAATAGAAATATATGTAAATAACAGAAAAGAAAACAGAGAGAGGAGGGAAAAACAATCACCCAATCATCTATAAGAATAAAGCAACATCTGATAGAGTGACTGTTGTGAATATAAATTTGAATAATTTCAATTAATCCCCCCACATACACTTTTGAGAAAATCCAGAAGGAAATACAATAGCATGATTCTTGTGATTATTCTTTATATCTCTTTATTCCCTAAATTTATTTTTATTATGTTATTTTTATAATTAAAAAAATTACTTCTTTGAATATGTCATTTACTATGACAACAGAGACTAGAATAAAATCCTCTTCCTATATTAAACTTTCCATTGCAAACCTACTAATCCAAGTTTGACAGTTTTGTTCTTTGCCAAACCCCAATTCAACCAGGGAAGTTAGAGCAAGATATTACAGAGCTGGTGCCCAGAGAAAGCATTCAAAAGGTCAAGCATGTTCATCATAAATAACTCTTAACCAGAGGTGGATTTATTATCAGACTAATGATTCAGAAGCTTCTCATTTTCATAAGCCATTTTCTAGCCCCTGGGAGGGACATTAGTAATGTTGTATTCCTACTATTGAATTCATTTTCTTGAAGAGTCCCTTCCCCAATGTATAAATCTTATGTTCCACAAAATTTAATCCAAACTTTGCTTTTACAAGGAAAAGAGAAAGTGTAGGAAACTCCATCTGGTCATTAATTTTGGCCATTAACTTGAATCCCAGTGAGTGAATGTCCTCTGTTTCATACTTCTGACACTTTCAGTCCTGAGTATCCTGAGAAGTTCCATGTCTGAGTATCCTCTTATATTGTTTCTTAAGCACCGTTGACATTTGGCCCATTTAGTGTCGGACTGCTCTGCAATCCACTGATTAGCCCTAGAAATATTTGTTTCTTAGACCTCCTCTGATTTCCCCCAAGTAGTTGATTTCTCTCTGTCCCTTTTTTTTCCAGCACAATGTATGAATTCTCATATGTTTACATACAAAAGTAGTTTCCCCTTCCATATCCATGGCTCTGGCTTTAGGCAACAATCTGCTGAATTTACCAATGCTGCCCTCAGCAATCTAGTTCTGAGGGCAATATCCCAGTATGAAAGGTTGTTGGAAACCTATCTGCGTTTCATAATGGATTTCCAGGAAACAACAACAAAAAATCAATTCCTGACCCCTAATGAGAGGTCCTTTAATCTTTCTCATGTCCTCATCCTCTTTATTTTGTCAAAGCTCAAGAAGGGTAGCAGCCAACAAGGAGAAGTTCTCTGTCACATGGAATCTCTGGCTGTCTTGGGTCTGTTTCAAAGGTGCCATATCTCTCGGGAAACATGAAGAGAATTCTCATAAGAAACAAGAAAAGTAATTTGAAAAAGTACTTCACAAAGACAGCCTTTAGTGGAGATGGAAGGGGTCCCGAGAAAAGTCTCCAAAGGTTGATTCTTAAAAAGAACTTGACATAGACTTGACACTGAAAGATGAAAATGGAGCTAGTGAGACACTTTCTTGCCGGAGATGCCACTGGCTTGGCACAGCTTCTGATGGGAGAGCACATTTAAAGGGGAAGTTTCTGTCTGTACTAACTGGCGAGACAAAATGGATCGTATAGCATTATATTCGTCTACCATAGTGGCTGGTGGGAGCCCTTCTCCTAATGGAGCCAGATCTCTCTGTCCAAGGAGCTAAAAAGGATGAGGATGAGTATTTGGATACATTCTTTCCCCACCCCATCCCACAAGTTGAAGAAGAAAGGACTTGAAGTTCTTTATTATTTTGAATCTTTCTATACCCGTTGGGCATAGTTATTCTGCAATAATCGCTCAACATAAATTGATCTAACAACAAAGTATTTTCTGGTAAAGGTACACATTAGATCTTGAGTACCTGCTGTGTGTCTCTGGACCAGTTTCTTTGTGACTGGATATATAAAATCTCCATAATCCCTACATGATCTCCATGTGATCTCCGTTTACTCTTCACATCAATTCCATGGCATAAAAGTTGCCCTTACCCATTTTCCCAGTTGAAGAAAGTCAAATTTAAGGCAGTTTTACAACTTGTTTGAGATTTATCTGATAAGTGGTAGAGCTGGGATCTAAATGTGACCCCAAGCACATGTCCCATGAGGCCATATGCAGCCTGTTCTCTTTGCCACCAGATTACAAGGCATGACTCTTGGTAGAGAAAGTGTTGGCCATATTATGCCCATCCCACACTTCCAGAAACCAGTAACAGAGGAGACTGTGGTAACCATGCAAGACCCATGAAAGAATTATGCTGGAGAACTGAACATGTCAGTATTAGTGCCAGTGTCAGCACACAGAGAGACTGGGGTTCATAATTACAGTACTCATACACAAAGATTCAATCTACCTCTCATTGCAACTCAAGTCAACCTTTGCTATTGATAATTTCTGTTATTGCTAGTGTCAGTAATTTATAGGGCTTCTCCAGAAAAGGAGAAGGAGAGATGGGATGTCCTATCTAGATTCAAAATCAAAGTGGACTATTGTGTATATTGACTGGAAGGTTAATGACAATTAGTGACAATAAATAAGAATGTTTGGGGACAAAGTTAAAGCCTATTAGGTTACATTGTACATGCTGTGGTGAACCTGGGAAAGAAATAGGTGTGATCAAATTATGGCTGGCTAGGCAGATTTCTGGAAGATGGTAGACTCTGAAAACTTTCAGATTCTCAGTTGTGCCCTGAGCTGTATCAAATGCACTGCATTCTGAAATCTTTGGGCTGAGAAGATGAAAAATTATAGGAAGAAATGGGTTCAATATTTGCTTTTCTGCCTCTTTAGATAGCTCTTATTTAACCTGTTGCAACTTGTGTTTGAGAATGAAGATCAAAAGTGTAACAGTAGCTTCCTAACCTATGAGAAGATGTGTTTCTGTATACATTTCCACCTCCGACTTCATTTCTGTGACAAAGTCCCTAAAATGCCATAGATAATTTACAGTGTTAGTATCACAGCAACAGCAGGTCTGTGTGGGTTGGTTGTCGATTTATATCTAAAATAAATGGCATCTTTCAGAATGAAGGATGGATGCAGCAGGATGCATGATTCCAAGTTCTCACTGTAGTTAGGCTGTGCTTTTGTGCCAGAGCATCTGTATAATGAAACTTGACCATACCCGCAGCTGTCCTGTGTGACCATGACTGGGATCTTCATGAAATTATTTAAAGAGAATGCACACAGCATAACTTTACACACTACTCGCATCTCACAGAAAGGGAGGAAGAGCTTATGCCAGCATAGTGTTCCCCAATGGAGACCCTTTGTTTTACCCTTTCTAGAGGATAAGCCACTCTTTTTTAGGGGTGGGGGAAGGGGAGAGACAGGCATTCCCTAAACGTAATCGGGATGGGAATTGGAAGGTCTGGCTACTTATTCAACAGAATTTAAAAAAATCCACCTGTTTCAGTTCTGCTTTTACCCCGCTTCCAGTGGTTCTAGGTGCTACAAATACCCAGCCTTTGCACGGAGGAGTTGTTTCTACAGGGCAAATTTGGTGTCTCTTAGATCTCTGCTTTTTGACTTAGAATCCAACTTTCTCAGCTCAGTTTACATCAATTACCATTAGCTGTTTTGCTCTACCATTTCCAAAGTTTTGTTAAACTAACTGCCTCTCCTTTTGTTTCTGTCCTTTATGCCTTTAAAATATCTTTTATTCCTTTTGTCAGTTTAGTGAAGTTTTGGAAAGAAGCAGAGGTAAATATTTGTTCAATTTGCCATCTTTAATTAGAAGTGTTTTATTCTTTAGCATGGATCTCTTAAATCTCAACTTTTCTTGGGGGACTCTGACATTATATATACTACAGTATGAATCTCCTTGAATTTTGATGCCAAGGGAGAAATGGTCTAGATGAGTTTTTGAAAATTGATTCAGTTTCTCACTGGCCAGCTATGACAGCCACTGAGAAGCTCTAGATGAATTTAAAAACTGCTGATATCCTTACCCTTCAAAAGACAAAAATTTCTCGGGCTAGGCCTGGATCTGAGAATTGTCTTTATTCTTAAAAAATATGTATTCCTTGTGACTAGGCTGGAGGTGGTATAGCTGATCTTTTTTTTTTTCAAAAAATGATTGTTCTAATCCAGTTTACTCTCCATGTCCTCAACTGAAAAGAAAGTGTTGACATTATTGCTTTGATCCTGAGGATAATTTAATTCAACAGAGTACCTAGATCCTTTGCTTGTAATACAAGGAACACTTACTTAAATTTAAGAGGCACAACAACTAGTCCAAGAAAAATTAGACTTGAGGAAATAATGTAAACTAAAATTGCACATAGCAAAGTTTGTGATAGTCAGAAAACTGACTCAAGGATAATATCTCACGGGGATACTGAGAATTGCAAAAATTGACCCAGGCAAAATTAGACCTATGAGAAACAAATATAACAAAATATAACTCAGTGCAGCTAAAACTACACATAACAACATTTGGTATTGACTAAAAATTGATAGAAAAATAAAATATTCTTCACAAAATTTAGATCTGCAAAAATGACTATAAAAATGGATTTGGTAGGATTAATAAGCACATATATACAAACACAGAAACCCTACATGCAAAATGCACTATGATTGATGCAGTTCAATATGAACAAAAGATCTTGATCTTTCAATTATTTATTGTACAATTTATACAGTGAAAGCACTGATCACAATAAAGACAATTTTACCAAAGAGAAGGTGAAAAAAAAGAAAAAGTTTAAAAGCATCGTATAGAATATTGATCAAAGAACAAAATTGGTAAATGAAATTTTGTTCAGAAAATACTGTCTCTTCAAGAAGTAACAGCATAACAACATTCATAGAATCCTGATTAAAATATTTGCATGTGTATCTAGAATTTAAACATTCTTGTTGTCAAAATCTCACTTGTCCTTAAAACATTCTCAAGCTGGTATTCATTGCTAGAACAATTGTTTTCTATAAATAATGTCATATGAAGACATGGGTAGAAAAGTACAAGAGTGTGTGGTCTGTGGGCAAAGAATGTTGCCTACCATTTCAGTAAACAAACAAAAAAACCATTGCTTGCCATTTTGGTAAACAATGAATATTGCTGGCCATCAAGCCATGTGCCCTGGGTGAAATTCAGGATGGAGAAGAGCAGGATAATGGCCTAGATAGTTAAGATGCATATCAAAGGAATAATTTCAATGAGCCCAGACTCTTGCATCTTCCCACACATAGACAAGCATGAAGATCGTTAACTTGAGATGTCTGTTTTTTGTGATTAGCAGTAATCTTTGATGTTTGACTATATTTTTTTCAGCAAAATCTCCTACATATCCTGGCTTCTCCCTTATCTCTTTGGAACAGTTCCTCAGAGCGATCTGAGGCTGTCTCCCTGGGTATATTCTTCAGTAAGGTCCTCAAATAAAACATAGATTTCAACTTTTAGGTTGTACTTTTTTTTTTAGTTCACAGGTCTCACTCAGTACATGACATTGAAGCTCACTATAACCTAGAAATCTTTTTAAATTTAGCCAAGAACCTCACTTTCTCAGCTCTCTGATCTAAGTCTGAGAGAGATGTGGCTGGGATAGTATTTTGCATACAGTGGTAGATTAGTGGTGTTTGTTGAATTATGTTTTACTGAACTAACTCAGTGGAATGTGCTCAGTCCTTGAAGACAATTTGTTTACGGCCCAGATCATTATTCTCTGTTTCTTGACCTGTTTATGTGTCCCAAGATCTAAGTACTTTCTACTTTCAGCCTATGCAGAGAGCCCTCCCCTGGCGATCTGACTTGCAGATACCTCCTGATTCCCTGCAGATCCTCAGGCCAGATGAAGTGTGTCACCTTTTAATTCTAATTTAAGTTTTTTGTTTTCCTTCCCTAACAAATCTGCCTTGAGTCTTGTTTTACCCTTTATCTATTTTCTGTCGATCACCCCTTGAATAATATCAAACTTTGTGCTAGATACAAGATAAGAATTGTTTGTAAATGTATGATAAAAAATTTGCAGATACTAACTACTCTATATAAAATAGATAAACAACGAGGTCCTACTGTATAGCACAGGGAACTACATTCAATACCTTGAAATAATGAAAAAAATGAAAAAAATATGAAAAGGAATATATATATATATAACTGAATCACTATGCCATACACCAGAAATTAACACAGCATTGTAAACTGACTATACTTCAATAAAAAAAAAATCCTTAATCTGTACAGAAAAGCAATACCACAATTCTAAGGGGAAATTAGAAGGTGGAATTTGTCAGAGCAGCTCACGGTGAGATGTATGGTCTCTGCTCAAGAGAGAGATGGCCCTCAAGAAGTCTATGTTGGGCAGCAAAACCATCCTGTTTCTTAGGCCAGCTTTCAATGTGGCTTCACTTTTTGTTTAAAACGCAATCTCAGAACACAAAGGAACCTGTATACAAAGAAGCAAATACATAAACAAATATTATGCTAAATATCAGTTATTTGAATTGTGTCACTTTAGATTATACTCATTGCTTTGTGTTTCCATTCATGCGAATCTTTGAAGATTGATTTCTTTGTAAAACCTGTTCAATTTTGCAATAAATACGTACATATTAAGGAAACCGTATGGAAAAGAGGAAAAACATTACTAGTATGTATATTTATGACTACTTTGTAAACAAGTATGGGTAGAAAAAAATTGTGAGAATGTTTCTACTGTGTTTGGCAGAAGAAAACAATTTTTTTTAAAGCTGCAATATTTTTAAACAGTCAATTCACAGTTCAAGAAAAATACAGTACAGAAAATAAATTATGTTAAAAAAGCATTACTCTCTACCTGATAGAAATACGTAAAACAGAAATAAAGAAATAAGAAAACAGCTTAGAACTTGAAAGAGCAATTAGAGATCATTTAGAATAATCTTCTTATGTTAAAATGAAGAAATTAAGACCCAAATAGATCAGATGGTTTACCCAACCCCAGAAAGCTAATGAGTAATTGTCTGTTTTCTAGGGCAAACATATTGCACATGTTAATTTGTTTTTTTCACTTAAAAGAGATGTTACTGGTAATCCACCTTCTGCTACCTGAAGCACTGCAGAGTTGTATAGTTGACAGGTCATCTCGGAAGCTGAATGAATTGGGGAGACAGAGGAAGGCAGGTAATCAAATTTAATGAGCATTCAATACATGCCAGACAGTGCTAAGTTCTCTATTGCTGCTTTTAGAATTGTTGTGTAACAATGAAATAATTCATATATTTATCAATGACAGGCTTTAGCGTTGAGAGCGTGTGTGTAAATTTGCCAAATGTCCTGAAATAGATACTGGAGTTAGGATTTGAACCCAAATCTCTGCCTCCAAAATACATTCCACTAAGCCAGAGAAATGAAAGATAATTTTCCATGATGCTGACATTTCTGCATGTCTTCTGAGCCACTGGAATGACACTGGTTTACAAGCAAGCTTGGGAGCTGGAGTTAGTGTCTTTCTAAAGATAGAGTTCCAGCTAGACCTTCAAAGACAGTTAAGTCTCCTACCTCTTCCCAGAGAAGATTCCTGCTTACTTTCTATAGTTAAAACAACAACAACAACAACAACAACAACAACAACCAAAAAACACAACTACTCTCTCTCCATAGGGGAGGATGAGAAGGTACACCAGCAGCCCCTTCTAAGATCAGGAATTTCTTAGACTCACTGTTTCCAGGCTGTGACACAGACCTGAGTGTGCAGCGCCTGCCTGGGATGGTTCCACATTGCCCCCAGGGCCAAGGGAAACTGATGTGAACAATACCATGCCATGAGTAAGAGACTGTCTATATTACCCATGTGGGCTCATTGTTACCAAACAAATTTACAGAAGAGAGGAAAGCAAATTTTAGGAGCTGCTCGACCATTTGATACACCCTACTTTGCCAAACCAAAAACCTGCCTGCCAGCTTTGTGGAGAGTGTTTATTCATTCTCTTACGAAACCAGTGCTCACCCAGTCAGATCATTTAATTGTGAAAAAATACATGAAATTTCTCAGGCCCATTGGTGCTAGCTTAGATGCCAAGGAACTCGTTAAAAGCCAGGGGAGGTAAAATAATAGGTGTTAATGAGATCCAGTAACAAAGAGAACAGCAGTTATTTGCTAATTTAATTTAGTTAATTTACAATTTTGTTAATTTCTAAAAGCTCTCATTTTCTTTCTGAGTCTCTGCTGTTTGTTATCATTTAAGAAATGATTCCATGAGCATTTCTTTGGTACTCCCAATCAGGAGGTTACCATTGGTGGTAACCATTTCTAACTAAATGCCCACCTTTTGCCAACTTTGCTCTTTTTTTTTTTTTAAATATGTATTTTTATTGAATTATAGTCAGCCCCAGAGCATGAGGTTGTCTAGGAAAGTGAGAGCAGCCCTAGGGGATACACATTCCATAGTAAGGTGAAAGTAGATTTATTCAAGGAGGTACACATTCATCGACAGAGTCCAGGCTGTCTCAGATGGCGAGAAGCAGCAGGATATGGGGTTGTTAGTTTTTATGGGCTGGGTAATTTCATGGGCTAACAAGTGGGAGTATTATTCCAACTATTTTGGGGAAGTGGAGGGGATTTCCTGGAGTTGGGCCACTGCCCACATTTTAACCTTCTATAGTTAGCTTCAGAACTGTTATGGCACCTGTAGGTGTGTCATTTACCATGTTAATGTGTTACAGTGAGCATATAATGAGGCTGGAAGTCAAATCTTCTGCCATCTTGGGCCTAGTTGGTTTTAACCAGTATTTGTCTTATCCACAATGGCTGTGTCATTCTTTTAATGGTTGTGCCCTGCCCCCTTCCTTCCTGTTTCATGCCCAGCTTACTCCCTCATTGCTACCAGGATCTGAGTATATGACCTCCCTTCCCCCCCCAGCCATCCGCTCCACACACACACTTGCCTGACCTGCCCTGGGTCAGCTGTGTCCTCTGCAGCAGTGGGTTTTGAGAACAGAGACAAAAGACGTGTTTAGACAGCTGAGCAGGATGTAATCCTCCAGTCTCTTCAATAACAACCGTGATAAAAGGAAGATGAATACGAGGGCTAGGGAGAACTGTTTGTGTGCAAGCAAGAGTTCGTGGTTAATTTCTTCTCACTGAAAAAGTCTCTAGCATGAAGCAGACCATGGCAGACAGAAGTGCTCTATTTCTTGTCAGGAGAATTAACTAGTTTTTCATTGTGGGGAGATGGGAAAAAAAAATAAAGTCAAGTCATCAAAAGCAAAATGGTCACAGTTATTCTTTGTACTCCGTTCATACCTTTGTGCCAGGCGGTGAGGCCCATTGAAGATATTAGGTCATTAATTTCCATAGTATCCTTGTAAAAGAGGACAATGGAAACTAATTATCCTTATTTTATAGATACGGAGAGTAGTAAAGAGACCTCTCTGCAGTCTGTGTAATTCATTGGTAGTAGAATCTCAAACCCCAATGTAATTTCACAGTAGTTCATGGTTTTGATGTAGTCCTAAGGAAGCAAAGACCCATCTGGGGAGGGAGCATGTCACTGAGTGCACGTCCCTATATTGGAGGTCTGTGAGCCTTTCTCACATTCCAAAGATATTCTCCATTTCCGCAGAGGCAGGGCAAGACCCAAGCAGAGAAACAGAGATTAGGAAGTTCATGTTTGTTCAGAAACAAAATCAAGGAGAGCACTTAACCAAGCAACTGATTCACTGGAATAAAGCCATGTCGTCGGTACCAGATATTTTCAAGGTTTTAGAAAAATCACAGAAAACATCCTTCCCAGACCCATCAGCTTCTTGTTTAATAAAGTGGGAAGGTGCCCCCGCAGGTGTCGTCGCCTCACCAATTCTCTCCATCCTCCCTGAAACAGACTTTCCTTGGGATCAGAACTTCTCTGCAGGGTCAGGAGAAAGAGGAGGGAGGGGAAGTGGAAATGAGGCTGTAAATAAGACTAAGAAACATGTTAGGTGATTTTAAAATGGTGGAAGTGAATTTTACTTCCTAGAGCCCCAGGAAGGGGGAGGTGCATTGCGTAGCTGGCAGTTCAAGGAAATCCTGAAGAACATGTAAGTGGATACAAAGACTGATAATAAGCAGTTGGGCAAAACTAAGCAAAAAAAACCAAAACAACAACAACAACAAAAAAACGCTCTTTCTACCATAGGTGAAATGATCAGAAGTTTGGAACATAGAATTAAAATAGAAAAGAAAATGAACAAAAAATACTAAAGGAAATTACAGCTGTAGTGTTGCTGTTTACTGTGTTTTGATGTAGTCTGGGCATGTGTACTAGAACCTTCTGTGTATACATACACACACATATATATACACATATATTATATATAATATATGTAATACACACACAAGGAAATGCGTACCAAAGCCTGTCCCTGCCATATTTACCCAAAAAGGCCACTGGAAAAACAGCTGGTTCTGAGCATGTGGAGCCATCCCAGGATGGAGCATTCATCAAGCCCCTGTTAGGGCCCCCAGAGAAGACTGGCTGCAGGACCTTGGTGATGAGAAGTGGAGGATGGAAACCCTTTGCTGTGAGGGATCAGTAGTTAATCCAAGACAAAAATTATAACGAAGGCAGCAGCCTCAGCAGAACACAAAGCTCCTGTGGAGCTAGGGCTAAATATAACAGAAAAGAGAAAGAGGAAGGAAGCTCAAAGTCATGTAGCCCATGAATGAGAATGTCAGACGCCTGCATACTTGAACTTTCAAGGTTTATGAGAGCGCCGGATGGAGCAGAAATTCATGCTACACGTACACTGTGTTAATTATCTTTTCAATTTCCTCCCACTCAGAGCTTGGGATTTTGATGTGGCCGGGATTTGATCTCAATATCCCCAGGGCCTGGATGCTTTACTGAGAGCTGGTGGTGATGGCCCAGCCAAGAGCCCACCTGAGGTGGGCTTTTATATCACTTCCTTATCTCCTGACACCTAGTAACTCTGGGTTTTCTGGGTAATGGTACAAGCAAAACACAGGTGCATTTATATTTTATCCACATACTCACTCATTTATTGACCAATAATTATTTAGCAACTATTATGTGTGAAACCAAAGGCAGCCTAATGCAGGCAAAAGACAGAAGTGTACATCAGAGTCTCAGCTCCTTAAAAAAAGATAAAATATTAGATTGAATTTAGTGCTGTGAAAGAATTGGAGATGAAGAAACATGGGAATTCAGAGGAAGGCAAGATCAATTCTTCTTTGGGAGAAACCAGAAAAGGCTCAAGAGAAGAAGGGGCACTGAATCGAGACTCCAGATGGTTGGAATTCTCTAAGGAAGCTATGACAACCTCAACACAACAACAACAAGAAGAGAAGTCAAGCATGATTGTGTTGTCTTCAAACATGTGAAGCTGTGCTTCTCTCATTTATCTGTTTCCTGCATAGCCACATTTATCCCCCCACTGCTTTGTAAAATAATTTGAAACCACTGAACAACTAACAATGCATGGATTGTATGATTCAACTGAGAACAGCCAAAGGAAAAAGCAAATGGGAACATTGAGGAGCACTTCAGTTTGTTTATAACAAACTCTGGATTTGTCACTGAGGGTGCAAAGAAAAGGAAGACCCCTTTAATGGCCACATAATTACTCAAATGGCCACAAAATGACTCGATACCTTCTCTTTGGGCAGCTATCCTGAGTTTCTGTTCTTTGCAGATGATCTAAAATGGTAATCTCTCCTCTAAGAAATTTCATTTTGAGGGAAGGACCAATATACATATGTTCACATGTAAATACACCCCCAGTGTATTCACTCACTGGTGGGCGCCACTTTACAGTTTGTAAAGGGTTCTACAGTGTTGTGTTCAAGTTGGGAACTTTATGAAGCGAGTTGGGCAGATGTTATCATTAACCTTATTCGATATAAGGTCAAGGAGAGTGAGCCTCGGAGGGGAGAGGGACTTGTATCCAGTCAGGCAGCTAGAAGTGAGATCACTCCACACAGATTCATCTTGGTTTGTTGCTTTTAACAATAACCAGTAGGAGTCATCTATCTTTCAATGCATTTCAACAAATATTTCCAACTGTGTTACCTAGCCATCTCACCGTCTTTTGTTTGACCAGATCTTGGCACAGCTGATGTGTGTTGTGTCATAAAATCTTTCTGATTAGGACAATGGTTGCTTATCAGGTTTTTCTTAAGTGTCTTAATATTTCAAACCCAGATAGGCTCTCCAGAGGTGGCATATTGGGAATTATCCAGTGGTAATGTGGTCTACACAGCCCACAGTCTTCCTTCCAAGTCCTTCTTTTCTCAGTCGCCAGAGATATAGTGGAAGCCTACAGATGTCTGTCAGAGTGCTGTAGAAGATACTGCACACATACATTAAAAGCATTGGCTGTTTTCTGTAGATGTGTCCAAACCATACTTCAGTCTGCTAGTATGTATTGCTATTACTTTTAGCACAGAGTTCTTGCTGCCAATTCCATCCACGTTCCCTTGAAGTTACTGATGGCAGTGCTGCATTCTTGATCTTGGATTCTCAAAATCCAGGCAGAAGGCACTACTGCATACACATGACTCCGGCTGCAGCACTGTTCACAGTAGCCACAGAATATTTAGCGCAGCTTCTGGTTCTGTGTTGTAAAAACCCATCTGCTGGGGTCCTCTAAGTTGCTGCAGGCAGGTCATGATACTCTCCGATCTGGGTTAGGAGATTTTTCTCTAGTTGTGAAGAAACAGCTGGCTGTATTTTTTTTTTCTCCTCCTTGGTTAGGGGATGGGGAGATGCCTCCGTTTTCTCCGGAAGCCCAGGGAAATTCCAAAGGCCTCTGAAGCCTTGCAGAGACTCTGTGGTGAGAACTCAGTGAGAACTTTTCCTTTCATGAACTAATCAGAGGGCAGGGGGCTGGCACAGGTCTCTCTCCCCGCTGGGTGCTGTGGAGATTTATTTGGGGAACGGGACCACCTAGTGGGGCAGTCTGGCCAGTCTTTTCTCCCAGACTGAATGGCCTGATAGCTGAAAGGGACTAACAGTTTCTGAGAAGTGAAAAATGTGTTTCTCTGGAATCTTGAGAAAGATTCTGAATCCTGTTCCTAACCCCAGAAAACCAATCCACTTGCAACACTGCAATATTGATCAACACATGCTGTGAAAATTTAGCAAAATTATTTGGGAATAGTACCAGAATTATTTGGAAGATTATATAATCGTACTCCTCTTAAAAAAAAAAAAAAACTTAAAAAGGCAGCAGAGAGGGGCTTCCCGCTGCTAAGAATGATAAAGCTATTCTTCAGTTACGAAGATCACACACAGCTGTCCACCCCATCACAAAGGGTTAAAACTGGAGAAAGATTAAAAATGAAATAAAACAAATAAGCAAAACCCTTCTCGTCCCTTTCTCCCCATCAGTCTGCCTCTTCCACATATTTACTCTTTTTCTTTTTTCTTTTTTTTTTTTTTTTTACACTATGTGGCATGTTTCAAACCTCACGTGTGGCTTGTGAGATAACAGAGCCTCCCTGTCAGGTAGAATTGTAGAGGATCCTCATTACCTTACTATCTTTCATTTTTCCTTTTCCAGTAATCTCTAGCCTCTGTGGTTACACATCAGAGATCATTTTCCATAATAAAGCCTTCTCTAGGACAGTTTGTCTTTTACTCTTTTCCCTTAAAATTCTCTGGTTGATTGTGTTTCTGATCAAGAATATTCCAGCTGTTAGCATTTCAAAAGCTGAATTTAAGAGAGGAAATTAGAGAGAGGAGGAAGGAAGATATGGTGTAATTGATAATTAGGGGAACTTCACTCTAACCTCCTCAGGATCACTCTCTGGTCTTTGAGCTAGATTTTGGAGAGCAAAGAGTTTTTATCTGAAACCCACTTTGTAGCCAGTTGGAGTCTTGTGCTGTCCTCTCAGTGTGAGCTGCCTTTGGTAAAAGGCTTATCAGTGGTACCGGGCCAGGCACTCACCCCGACTGCTCACATTGCGGCCGACTGCTGACCCAGGTGTGTACTGCCATTGACTAATGAGGTGAGGATCAAATAGAATCCAGTTGCAGCCCACAGAAAGCCAAGAATGGGCATGTTTTTGCAAATTATTCGGGGACAACACCTGAATTGCTGCCAGCTAACTGGATAAATTAGGGGAAAGAGAAGAATAGCGTCCCTTCCTCCCCCACTGCCCAGTTATTCAGATGGTCTTTTTGTGTCTTAACTCCTTTTATGGAGATACAGCCTAAAATCCAATATACCCTTAATTAAGTGTAAGAAAATACTTTGACTTATTTTGAGTGCTGGGCAGGGGTTCTCTTGCTTATTTCGTTACACAATCTGATCACATCTCCCTTGGCCAAATAAAATGTGTGAAGGGGAAAACCTTAAGGTGGTTAGGGCTACATGAGACATATCTGACATAGGTTTCCCAATTTTGACCACAATTTTTGTAGAATCACAAAGAAATCCGTAACTAAATAGATTTAAACAATAACATGGACTGCAAGTTAGCTAGTGGTTAGAAAGCACAAGGCTCCAAAGCTGAATCATTTGGATTTAAAACCTGCCCCCATCATTATTGGCTATGTAGTCTCTTTTGGGGGGGTAGGTAATTATGTTTATTTATTTATTTTTAATTCTTATTTTTAAATGGAGGTACTGTGGATTGAACCCAGGGCTTCGTGCATGGCTATGTAGTCTCAAGCAAGTTACTTTACCTCTTGAAGCTTTAATCCCCTCATCTGCAAATTGAGCATCATAATGATACCTCCTTAGGTTGCTTGTGGTGAGGATGGAAGGAGATATTTAGGACTGAAGTAGCCAAATCTGGTTCACTCACTGGATTTCTGTGTTGGAATTCTCTCTAATCAGAGTCATGGCCAGTCTTATGTTCTATTCCCATGTACTTCATTGGAAATTTCGCAGCACAAACTTGCAGACACTGAAAGTAGCATTCCCAGTTAAGGCAGAGTGATCTGTTAACCCAGGGGTACATTGCAGGCAGTAGGCATCATGCGCCTTTGTCAACAATATAAACATCAGTTGTATTGTTTTGGATTCAGGAACCAGATGTGTCCCTAGGCAGCCGGTCTGGGGAAGCTTTTGGCTCAGTGAGCTTAGCACTGCAGAGCTCTAGAGGCGTGGAAGAGGGGGAGCGTTGCTCACATCAATGCAGTTCTTTAGAAGCCTCCCTGTGCTGCACTAATAGCACCTTCCAGGCTCTAATACTCCTGAAATGTGTAACTGTTGGACTGAATCCCTGACTCTGGGCCAACCAAAATGTAATTCTCTCCCTATCTCTAATCATCCTCACTTCTTGATTAAATATTTATCCCCCATTACCTCTCCCTTACCCTCCAGTCTTCAGCATTGTTTCCCTTGGTATGAACTTCTTTCCCTCCCTAAATGCTGTAGAGGATCTCCATGTAGAGTCACTGTCTTAAACACAGCTCATGGACCAATTATTTGAGTCTGGCCCAGCCCCTGGAACTCTGTTTTCACCTCAAGATTTTACCACATGAGCATCATTTCCTTATTTTTCTTTTTTATTTTTTTACATCCCTTCTTTATTGGGGGAGGGGTAATTAGGTTTAGTTTTTTCTTTCTTTATTTTAATTTTTTTTAAATGAAGGTATTGGGGATTGAACCCAGGAACTTGTGCATACAAAGCACACACTCTACCACTGAGCTATACCCTCTTTCTCTCCTTTTTCTTCTTTGTTCCAAAATTTTTTTTAATTATATACTTTTTAAAGGTTACACTCCATTTACAGTTATTAAAAATGTTGGCTATATACCCATGTATGATACATCCTTGTAGCCTTTATGATGCCCAGTCGTTTGTACCTGCCACTCCCCCACCCCTCTAGTGCCCCACGCCATTTGTAATACTAGTTTGTTCTCTGTATCTGTGAGTCAAGCATCCTTTTCTTTGAGTTACTTTTGATTCCTTAGCAAGATGTAAATACTGTAACACCAATACAGGTCTATCAGCCCTTTGTGTAAGTCCCTTAGTTCCATACCTAACCTAGGCCAACTCAATTGAGTTGCTTGCTTCTTGTACATGTTCTGTAGTATGCTTGCTATTTATTTGTGAGAGAGTGGCTTCCCTTTTAACTTGATTCCTCTAAGCATCCCAGCATTAATATTTCTATCAGTTATGAGGAACTAGGTTATTATTTTTTAAACTGAAGTACAGTTAGTTACAATGTGTCAGTTTCTGGTGTACAGCATAATGTCCCAGTCATGTATATATATCTATATTTATTTTCATATTCTTTTTCATTAAAGGTTATTACAAGATATTGAATCTAGTTCCCTATGCTATACAGAAGAAATTTGTTTTTTTATCTATTTTTATATGTAGTGGTTATCATTTGCAAATTTCAAACTCCCAAATTTATCCCTTCCCACCCCTTTTCCCCTAGTAACCATAAGATTGTTCACTGGGTCTGCGAGTCTGTTTCTGTTCTGTAGATGAGTTCATTATTGTCCTCTTTTTCCTTTCTTTTTTTTTTTTTTTTCAGGCTCCACATGTAAGTGATATCATATAATATTTTTCTTTCTCTTTTTGGCTTACTTCACTTACAATGATGATCTCCAGATCCATCCATATTGCTGCAAATGGCATTATTTTATTCTTTGTTATCGCTGAGTAGTATTCTATTATATAAATATACCACAACTTCTTTATCCAGTCATCTGTTGATGGACATTTAGATTGCTTACATGTCTTAACTACTGTATATAGTGCTGCTATGAACATATCTTTTCCACTTAGAGAGGAACTAGGTTATGCTGCTGTAAGAAATGTCTCCTGAATCCTAATTTCTCATGCAGTGTTTCAACTCACTCAACATGTTAGCGTGGGTTTGCTATGATTCTGTTCCATGTCATCTTCATCTCAGGATACTCTAGCTGATGGAGTATCCTCTATTGGAGCCTCTGTCTCTAACATTGCCATCAGTTGGGAAAACCAAATCATGTGCCCAGTTGTTACCCCAATAAGATGGGAATGTATAATCCTCCCACAAAAAGGGGGCACTGTAGGGTAGGTTACCAAATATGAATGAACAGTAATATGATCTGCAACCATCCTGAAGCAAGTTACTATAATTATACGAAAGACTCTAACGCAGACTTAGAAATTCTTCAGATTTCTAACACCAGAAGCTGAACTTCTGGCTGTCCATATCTCCAAATTACACAAAAAGCAGTAAACCTAGTGACTCATAAATTGTACTTTTTAAGTTAATGATGAGGCAGACTTACAGCTTTTTTTTTTTTTTAAAGAATCCTTATTCTAGAATTCCTTTGAAGAAGGACAGTAACTATTAGAGGAAAATCACACACAGTTGTCCCTCTTTTTACCTTTCACTTCATCATGCTATAAAAGATCAAAAGAATCAAATCAAGCTTATTCCCTAAGTTATGGATCTTTTTGATATTGTATAAAAATCTGATGTAAATACTCCAGCAAAAGCTGAGCTTGGTTATAAAGAGAAAGCACATATGCAATGAATTTATTCAGATCAAATGGGTGTAGTGAAAGCTTTAAATAACTAACTGATAAGAAGGAAATACCTAGCAATAAAATAGCTAAAAAATGAGAGTAAAATCTCATGTGAACCCATGGGAAATATAACGTTGTAGTTGGAGAGCTGACAACAAAATTAAACTAATAAATGGGAAATACATTGCATATCAAGTCAATAACTCTGCAGTGAATGTGCTATTTTACTTTCCCAAGAAAGTGTCTTATTTATTACTATTTTTTTAGGAATGGAAATGAATATTGAAATTTTAAAAAGCCAGAGCTCTTTCAAGTTCCTTTGAAGGAATAAACTAAGAGCAACGTACCTTCCTTTCTAGGGACCATAGAAAACTTATTTATAAGTTTTATAGTAACGAAGGTGTTCCCAGTTCAGATATTGGCTTAGTTTCAGTGAAACTGCAAGAACACTGAATAATTTGGGATTTGGTGAGACAAGACTGTATTCCAGTGAGAAAGCAAAATAATCAACTTCTATCTCTAAAGTTCTTTGGACGTACAAAGGCTTTGTTATTTATGTCATGCTTTTTAGTTTTGTGTGCATGAGAGATTAGTATTTAGTGTATAATTTGCCATTGCAAATAAAATAAAATACAGTAAATAGTTCACCAATTGTGGCAGTCAATGGCAGATGGCTTGCATCAGGAATCACAAATCTCTGAGTTCAAACAGTAGACAAAGGAAGTAGGAAAATAATCAGAAAAGATAATGGGGCATGCAAATTCACCTGTATTCGTGTTTTACCCTTGCCCGTCAAGGTTGAATGCCCTCTTTAATTACCCATCAAATATTCCTAGGAGCAAGTTGCTTCGACAGATGTTTCTGACACTGTCTTGCATATGGAGAAAATGAAGAAGTGATTTAAGGAGAAGGAGCAATACAACAAAGTTGAGTAACAAAATCTAAAAAGCTCAACTCTGTCATCATCCACCAAATAGCCCAAGTTTAAAAGTAACCTAAAGAGTTACTTGGAAAGTCTACCTTACTTATCTACAGTCTCCAAACTCAATCATCTTAATAATGTAATTGCTGACAGAGGGGATTAACACCCCTAAATCTCTTGAAGTTGGCCAGATGTCATGTGGCCAAAGGCTAATTAGAAGAGCCTAGATAGACTTCTGAGGGACATGTGGCCACACTTGTAATACCTCTGTGGCTGATCTTGAGTTCCAGGCGCCTTAGAGATATTCTGAAGTGTTTTGCCATTTGGGAAATTAAAATGTACTGTGACAAAATTGCATAGGTTAAAAAAAGAAAGCAAAATAAAACCAAAAGAATGACTTCAATTAATGGGTCAGCCTAGGGAAATGGATTTTTTATTTGTTAAGAACCAAGGGACTGAATAAAGATCCGTCAATATACAGTACCAGGTAATTCTAATTAACTACTGTAAGCAAGGAGTTTGTCTCACTTAGTTTAGGAGCCACAGGGGAAAACAGCACTTCCTTCTTAATGCGCAGGCATTAGCGAACATTCCACGAAGGAGAGAATCTTGTTTCCCTTGGAAATTGTTGCTTGTTCTTCTCCCACTAATATTTTTATTAATCAGTATTTGATTATAGTTTCATTTTCAAAATACTTTAAAATCTTAAACTTTATAATAAAAACTTTCTTGGTCATTATCACTTTGTTCTTAAAAAAAAAAACAGAGGGAAGTTCGACCTTGGCAGGGTAAAGGGATTGGCATGTGATCATGGATCTTAGGCTTAGAATTTAGAGCTGTGAATGTAAAGAAAAGCTGTGTCACCTGCCTGCCAGTTTTATCTACCTAGTTTAAATCTTCTGTCATTTTGGGTTCTTTTATTACTTTTTACTGAAGTGGCAATTAATTAAAAAATTTTTTAATTTACTAAATTAATCATTTAATTAACTTTAAAAAACTGCCCTCTAAATTTCATACCTACACATATTTCATTTATGCCAAAAGATGATTACTTATTCTGTAAGTTTCATTTAACACACCAAATATTTTGCCATTTACCTAAATATTGATTAGTTTATTATGTATACATTTGGTTGTAGTAACATGCTGTAATTTCTTAAATTCTTTATTAGCATGAAATACTCAGATTTTTTCTAGCTTTTTTTCAATATTATTATTAACACTACAGTAATCATCTTTATTTGTATGCTGAAGTATTTCCTTAGGATAGATAAATCCTAGGAGTGACATTATTGAGTCAAATGATATATAAGTACTTGTGACTTTTTTGCTACATATTTTTACTTTTCTTTATATATGAATTGACCAACTTATTATGCCAATAGCAATGAATTAGTGTGTCATTTTCACTATAACCTTCTCAACAGTGTGAGTTCCGTCAAAAAATGGATACTTCGTCAAATGCAAAATAATGTTTCAAGTTCACTTAAATTTCCTTTTTGTGACAATTAAAAGAGTTATATTTAAGCTAATTAAAGCCCCTGGAATCATTAAAGCTATATGGGTTATTACTGCATTTTGATTTATTGAGTTTAAATTTAGTTATATGCAGATGAGTATAAAATCCAGTTTCAGGAAATCCATGAAGGAAACTTGTTATACAGTGGCATATCACTAAATAAAATTATTTATAAGGTTGAAGTGTCTCAATCTCATATAAAAAGTACCAAAAGAACCTTGTTAAAAGAATGATCTCATTTCAAAAAGGCTTGGAATGAATTCATTATAACAAGACATGGACCCCAAGGGCATAGCTTCAGTATTTCAGATTTTATTTGTCTTTGATTGAAATCTTGATTTATTAATAGCATTTCACTGATTCTTTTATCCGTGTACATGATATAATTCATCTTCATCTTCCTTTCAGAACAGCCACTGGAATAAAAGCATACATATTTGTTTGATCTCTCCCTGATTTCAGAGTTTACTATTGAGCTCTATATGAGAAATGAAACAATTTTTAAAATATTTTTTAGGAGGTAGACTCTGTTTTAAGCACTTTAGGCAGAGCTCAAAAATGAGAGTTGAATCACTTATTTTATAACAGTGATATCTTTCAGTATTGAGGGCAACATTAGATCGCTGCTTGGACCAAGGATGGAATTCCCTCTGCAGTATTTGTGTTCAGTGCTCACAGAGCCCGTGCAGGGACATCTCCATGGAGAGGATGTCCTCTGGTAGTTTTCATCCATTGATTCTTCACACATTCAGTCTTATTTCATCTGTACAGTAACTCTCATTTTAAAAATAAGTGAGAGTCAGAGATATCACATAACCATACAACAGGTATGTATCCATTTTATAGACAAAGAAACTGAGGCAGAGGGATTTTAAAACACACAGTATTACAGAACCAGGAACTGGCAGGGCTGGCATTCTGATACAGGACTTTCTAGCTCCAAAGCTCAAATTTGTAACCACTGTGAATTCTGTGCAGAGTAAAGTGAGGTGATCAATACCCTCATTCTAAATACTGCCATTCTGTGGTGGCATCCAAAATTTCCTTTAGCATTTTTTTATATAGCTCCATTGTGGTTGGGCTCATGTTAAGCTTGCTATTATCTGAATCTACCAGGTATCCAGAGTTAATACAATTACAGATGCCCAGAGCTTTTCGCTAAGCTTGAAATCAGAAGCGAAATTTTCAGGACATCCCTGTCATGGAGAAGGTGCATAGTTTTAAACATATTTTCTAATACATTGAAGTTCCTGGCTAAAATCTAAGTGAGAATAAATATGCATTTTTCCATTGTCAGTAATTGAAACTGATTTAGATCACTCATTTCTTTGATTACGTGGTGATGGGTATTGAAAGATACAGTATTAAACATAGAGGATTTTGTAGTGAAGAATTAAACATCAACATTTAAGATGATTTACTTACATTAGGGCAGATCTGGCATTTACAAATGTCCTAAGTTCTATTTTTGTTTGAAATTTTGCCTTGTGTTCTTGGGTCCTTTCTTCATCTTGCATTTTTCTAAGTGCTTTGATATTAATGCTAATGAAATGTTTTTCGTATACAAGCCCTGCACAATTTGGGGGCGCATATATGAACGCAGTGTGTGACACAGGAGCACAAGCACCAGTGGCAATACCGGTCATAGTAACATTAGAGGAAGTAGTGATAGTAGTGATAGTGTCTTGTGACTATCTTGTAACTCCTTTGGTAATTCACAACAGCTTCAATTCGTACCTCAAAGAGCCCAGAAGCAGAAGATCTGGGAACTGCATAAACCATCTCTTTATCTCTCCCCTAATTCTGGGCCAAATCATTTCCCTCAAAACCGCAGCACCTTACTTCTACATGAAAATGAGACAAATTGATATTACCTCATTTGTATTTGTTTTGTAGATAATTTGCTGGGAGTCAGAAGAGTAAGAGTTGGATTTGGGCTGAATAAAAGCTATGAAAAAAAAATTAGAGAATGAACTAGGATGTTAAGCAGGGTTATGTAGGACAAGTGAGAACTGGCAATGAAGTTCAGCTTCTACTCAAAACCGAAACACCCAGTGGCACATATGTGTATGACTGTATGCTTTTCCGTAGCAGGACTTAGCAGCTCTGGTGTAGAAATAGAAAATGTTTTTGTAGAATTGGTACACAGATGGGAGTTTACACGGAGATAAAAAGTGGGGGGTAAGTAAAGTGGGAGCAAGTGATATAAAGTGTTCAAAGTGATGGATCCAGACTGGTGGTGGAAGGAATTGAAATCAGGAGAAAACTGATAGAAAGAAAATTGAGGTGCCAGAGGTGCTAGAAGTCTCAGTGAAATCGAATGGCTGATCTAATGAACCTGAGGAAAAGCAGAGGGGATGGGTAAAAGCAGGAGCTTGTAACTGGAGAAAGACAGTGAAATGTGTAACTTTGAAGTCCAGTGGAGAGGCAGAGAGTAGACAGAGGTGATAAGAAAGCCCAGGGTGTGGGGATGAAGCAATCTGCTAGAACAGAGAGGATTGGAAGAGACTCAGATATCTGGGAGGCTAGATTATTTGACAGGTACAGATGGAAAACAGAGTGTTACCTCAGAGTAGGGAATGACACAATCCCAGGGAAGTGCGAGGTTTTAGGGATGGTGGGAGAATAGAAGACAGGTGTTAATTTAGTGGGAGTAGATAACTTTTAGAAATAAGCTTTGCATAATCCTCTCCTCCTCCTCCATCAACTTTCCTCCTCCTCCCCCTCCTCTTCCTCCTCCTCCTCTTCTTCTGGATCTTTTGACCATAAGTTGTATGAGAAAATAGCAATTGAAATTTTAGCACAAGTTAGGGCTCATGAATTTGCAGGATGTCTCCCCAAACAAAAGAAAAAGCAGGTTAAAATACAGGGCAAAATACTGCTGTTATTGTTCAAAAAAAAGGTATTGTGTGGCTGGTTGATCAATTGTATACATTTCCCAAAGTCACTTATACAGAGAATGCTTCATGGAAAAATGATCCCTACCCTCAAAGAACAACTTATCTATCACCTTTCTTTCTGTTTGGGCAGTGTACTAGAACTCTCAAGACTCATAAACGTAATTTGGAGTATTACAAAAGAAAATTATTATACTTTCTAATATGCCGATCTTGTTCTTCCCCCCATGACGTATCTAAGCAAACAAAAATATTCCAAGTGACAATTGACGTTTGGTCTCCATGGCCAAGGGAAACAGGAGAATTTAGATAATTCAGCAGATAGTATTTCTAGCTTAATTCTCATACTGATGTATCTATATCTATATCTATATCTATATATGGCTATCTAAAGTTTATAAAATATATTTTATCACATATAATTAAATATAATATCAATATTATTAATTATATAGAATATGAATACATTTGTATTATGTAATATATAAAATAAAAATAGATAAAATTTTATTTTATGTATTATATTATGCATTTATATGTTATAAATAACATACACACACACACACACACACACACACACACACACACACACACACACACACACACTGTTAGGAGTTTGACTATAATGTTTAGTCTGCTTAGCACTATCTTATCATCCCAGAATCATAAAATCTGCCAGATATAACATTTTCGATCTTATTTTCTTAGAGCTTCAAATTATTAATTGTGTTCTGTCTTCTAGATTTCTTCAAGAATAGCATAACTCATTTCTTCCCTTGGGAACAGAGTAAGCTATAGAAATATTAAAAGTTGCCCTCCTCCCACCCACAGGAGTAATACGTACATACATATACATAAGCTCTCAGGCTCCAGTCCACCACTGGAGGCCCAGAACAATAACAGCTCTCTGAAATATGAGTTGGCATTTCAATCTGGTCCAATTTCACCCTAAAGTTAACAATTCTGAGCTCACATTTCAGAAAGGTTTAAGGTACTGCTGAAGATGGAGTCTGATACACAAATTTTTGTATAGTTCTGCTGGCTCTCTCATTTTTCTTTTTCTCTTTTCATTTTAAATAATGAAAGCAGTAAGATTGGAAAGGTCAAACGCTTGAGGTTTTGTCAGGCAGTTGGGGATTTCTCCAGTGAAGAATGCATCCCAATTCCCTGGAATATCTAACCTGCATCTTAGTCGGTCACTAGAACCAGGACAGATGGGATCCCCCAGGAGGGTTGGCCCACTTCCCTTCTTAGCTCACCCAATTAAAACCTGAAACCATAGATTTCTTTGACCTCACATTTGTTTTTGTTTTTTTTAAACTATTCTTTACATCTCTGAGAAAGTTTAAGCCAATGATCTGAAAACTGTTCCTCTAAAGAAAGATCAAGAAGGGAAGCAGATGAAGCAGTAGTGGAATATCATTTTTTGACATAGGTTACTTAATTAAGATGCTGTAAGTAAATATCAATTGTGTAGAAAGTTGCACGTGGTTGATCAGTAATGCCATAGCTAATATCAGGGTCTAATAGTTGGCTTGAAAAGATGGGGTTTGGGTGCCTTACGGTATCATCCTGACTACCTATAGGATTTTTGTGTGTTTGTTGAAAACACAAACCTTGTTTATTTCTTTTCCCTTCCATAAAATGTGATGGTAGATTGGATCATAATATGATTTTAGAAATACCTTTCTTGTCTGATTTGTTCATGAGAGTGGCTAGCATTGTACCTGACATATTATGGGTTCCTAATAAGTGCTAATTGAATGAGTGAATGGATGAGTAGTTGATTTTTGGTTAGAAGGCTTGAGTTTTGTCATAGACATGCTGAGAGGTTTTGTCCAAATTATTTAATACCTTTGTAGAGCTTCTTCCTCTTAAAGTTTCTATGGATATTATAAAGATTAATAAGGTATTCATCCAAATAAGGTGATTAATTTACTTACAACATAACTTATTAATAGTGTTAGTATTGTTTGTGTGTGTATTACCATAATCACTCATTTTGGGAGTCCTGACCATTTCTATCACACTACCATCTTCGATTTTAATCAAGACATCTCAACACAGAATTTTTTGAAAAATGGTCCAATAATAGTGTCATTTGTATTGCTGTTACTGTTGTATTATGGCATAAAGTTATGATATAATATATATTTCTATCAACATAAAAATTATTTAAACCACAAGAATATTTTGAATACCTACTATGTGTCAATTACTATTTGAAACACTATGGATACAACAAGAAACCAGATAGCCAGGATCCCTGAACTGACATTCTAGTTGGGGATGGTGGTGCACATAAGGACAGATAATGAAATGAAAAAAATAAGATAATAATAAATGCTTATAAGAATATAAATAGGGCAAATGTGAAGGAAAGTGATAGAGAAATGAGGTAATTTAGATTGGGTACTCAGAAAGCTCTCTCAGAGGAGATGGCATTTGAGCCTGGAGGTACATAAGAACCAGTGCAAATGTCCTAATGAGAATGACGTTGGAAGGTTCTAGGAACAGCAACAAATTCACTGTGGCTGAAACACAGTCAGCAAGTAGATAATAATATATTTGTACCAGGAGTTGATGCACAAAGAAAAAGTAATGAATCTTTTTTCCATCATCCCTTTGTAAAGCTAGTAGTTCTTTTATTACTGTAAGAGGAAGACGATCTAAAATAAAATGTGAGTCTTAGAATTTGTTTCCAGTACATTGTTCCAGTCTGCTTCTTGGGTGTGCTGGGTTGGTCAGCAGTCTGGAAGCACATCAACATGAAAACACTCTCTGGCTTTGCAAGCAAGAAGTGTTCTGAGAAAGAGTTGAGTTTTGCATGTTTTTTTTTTGTGTGTTTTTTCTTTCATAGTAAAAGGAAGATAAGCCCTAAGAAGGAGATATTGAGAATAGGAAAATGGACTATGAATACATTGGTATGTCTCTGAAGGTGAAAACATGTTCTTACACATGCATGGCTGTCAGAAAATGTTGTAAGTGTTAAAAAATAAATGCATTTCACAGTATCAGAAAAGCACATGGAGTTAAGATTCATAAGCATCATTAAATGCTAACATAAAATATTAGGAAGAAAAAATACGAAATGTGGATTTTTAGTAGGCTTTTACATCTTTCATTATGAAAACTGTAAAACATACACAATACCAGAAAAAAATAATAGGGTCATGAACTCTTATGTACCCGTCATCAACTTCAATATTTACCAATGTTTCGCCTGTGTTGTTTGACCTAACCCTTTATTAAATATCTTCTCCCATTCAGTAGTTTGCCTTTTTGTTTCGATAATGGTTTTCTTCACAATGCAGATGCTTTTTAGTCTGATGTAGTCCCATTTGTTTAGTTTTGCTTTTGCTTCCTTTGTCTTTGGAGTCAGATCCACAGAAGCATCACTGAAACTAATGCCAGTGAGGTTACTGCCTTAGTTTTCTTCTAGGAATTTTATAGTTTCAGGTCTCATATTCAAGCCTTTAATCCATTTTGAGTTAATTTTTATATGTAGTGTAAGATAGTGGTCTAGTTTCATTCTTTTGCATGTGGCTGTCTAGTCTTTCCAACATCATTTATTGAAGAGACTCTCCTTTCTCCATTGTATATTCTTTGCAACTTTGTCTTAAATGAATCATCCATATATGCATAGTTTTATTTCTGGGCTTTCAATTCTGTTCCATTGATCTGTGTGTCTGTTTTTGTGTGACTACCAAACTGTTTTTATTACTATAGGTTGGTAGTACGATTTGAAATCTGGGAGCCTAATACCTCCATCTTTGATCTTCTTTCTCAAGATTATTTTGGCTATTCAAGGTCTTTTGTGGTTCCATACAAAGTTTAGAATTATTTGTTTTATTTCTGTGAAGTATGTCATTAGAATTTTGACATTCAATTTTGCATTGAATCTGTAGATTGCTTTGGGTAGTATGGACATTCTTCCTAACCCTCACTTCAATTTTTTTTTAGAGTACTGCAAAGCAGATACTAGCTATGATATTATTTCATCCATAAATCCTTTTTGCTTCAATGTATTTTAACAGACAAGGGCATACTTTTAAAAATATTACCACAATGACATTATCACACCTAACAACATTAAAGGCATTTTGCTCATATTATTTAATAAACAGACCATATTCAAAGTCCCTAATTGTCTTACGAATGTCTTTTTGTTGTTGGTTTGTTCAGTCCAGGACCCAAAAAATGTCCACACATTGAATTTGGTTATAATCTCTCTGAAATCTCTAGTGTATAATAACTTTCCTCCTTCAAACTTTTCATTTGTTTGGGAAATTGGGCCATTTGTTTTGGGAAATATCCCACATCTAGTTTGTTTGATTGTTTCTTCATGCTGTTGTTTAAATTATCCCTCTCTTCTATGTATTTTCCCTAATTAGAGCCTGATTAGATTCAAAATCAATGATATTTTTCAAGGATATTTTACAGGCAGTGCTTAATGCATCTACATCACATGTGTAAGCAAGCACCAAAGAGCTGGTGCTCACATTGTTAGTGATGCTCAGATTTATCAATGGGTTCAGGTGCTGTCAGCCTGGCCGAATCTATCTTAAAGTTTCCTATCAATATTTTACCTAATAGTCTTAGTTTCCATCGATGTGCCTTGCCTAGGCCATTATTTCATTACGGGTTTATAAAATAGTGATTTTAAAGTGTATTCTACTTTTTACCCAGAATTCTTCTATAAAGAAGAAATATTTCTCATTAATTATTTGGTTACCATGAATTGTGCTGGAATATTTTAGAGAAAAGCAAACCAGCTGAGTAGTGCAGTAGATGCGGAAGAGTGGTCTATCTATTTTTTAAACTGCTGTCTCTGACCAAGGGCCTAGAGAGGCTTTACAGCGAGACTGGTGTTTGAATTGAATTCCTTCCCTTTCTTCCTCCGGTTTCTCTCTCTTTCCCTCTCTCTCTCTCTCTGTCTCCCTCCCTCTCTCCTTCTCTCCTTTCCCCTTCCTTCCATCCTTCTTTTCTTCTTTTCTCCCTCTCTTTTTCTCTCTTTCTTTCCCTACATGCAGTAAAGTTCACAGTTCTAAAGTGTGCACTTCAGCAAATTTTCATAGTCGTGCATGTAAATGTACCTTTTTTGTAAAACAAAATATGAAACATTTACATCATCACAGAAAGTTTTCTGTTACTTTCCACTCAATTCTTCTCTCAATAAATAATGACTTTCTATCTCCATGGATCAGTTTTTTCCCTTCTTGGAGCTTATATGAATGAATCATATAAAATGGGATTTTAAAATTTTGTTTTGCAGGTGAGATACAGCTGGCTACTTTTGCTTAACATAATGTGTTCAAGAGTTATTCATGTTGTTACGCGTATCAGTAGATCATTCTTTTCTGTTAATAAGTATGCCACATTCTCCAGTTGATGGATATTTGGCTTCTTTCTACCTTTTGACTATAATGAATAAGGTCACTATGAACATTTCTTTTTACAAACTTACTTTATTTCTTTAATGGAAGTATAGTTGAGTTACAATGTTGTGTTAGTTTATGGTGTATAGCATAGTTGTTTTTTTGTTTGTTTGTTTTTACAAATTTATTATGGGGACATACGTTCTCATTACTCTTGGATAAAACCTTAGGAGTGACACTTCTAGACACACACCTATACAGTGAATTGATGTTTCACCTTTTTTGTGGTATAATTGAAGTATGCCAAACTGCACACATTTAAAATAAAGACTTGGATCAATTTGGACATAAGTATACACACTTGATCAAGATAAATATTCCAATCATTTCCCGAAAGTATCCTATGTCAATCTGTAATCCATTCATATCTAAATACTCCATCCCAGGAACCCATGACTGAAACTATAAATTAGGTTGCATTTTGTAGAATTTCATATAAATGGAATTACACAATATGTGCTCTATTTTTCCTGGCATAATTCTTTTACTCAGCATAATGATTTTGAGGAACACTCCATGTTGTGTGTTTAAGTAATTATTTCCTTTTTATTGCTGAATAGTATTCCGTTGTATGGATGTATAACTATATGCTTGTCTATTCTACTTTTGATGAACATTTGGATTTCCCCCAGTTTTTAGCTATTACAAGTAAAGCTGAAATGAATATTTGAATACAAGTTGTTGTGTAGACATTTGTTTTCTTTTCTGTTAGGTAGATAACTAGTTGTACATTGATTGGACTGTATGGTAGGCATATATTGAAGTTTTAAGAAACCATCAAATTTTTTCCAAACATTTTCATAACTTTTCCCTGTGTGGTTTTAGTATTCCCACCAAAAGCATGTAAGATTTACAGTTGCTTCACATCCTCACTAGGACTTACAATGGCCAGTAGGTATGTGGTGCTAGTTTTTAAATATTAACCTATCTAAAGGGTATATAGGACATATCTCCTTGTGTTTTTAATTTTTATTTCTCCAGTGGCTAATGATGCTGAGAATCATTTCCTGTGCTCTTGGCTATTCATATATTTTCAAATATTGTATCTATTTTCTTATTGAGTTGTTAGGCTTCTTATAATTAAGTTTAAAAAGTTCTTCATATATTCTGTATTCAAGCTATTTGTCTGATAAATGTGAATATATTCTACCAGTCTGTGGCTTGTCTTTTTATTTACTTAAAGGTATCTTTGAAGATCAGAAGCTTTTAATGTTGATGAAATCCAATTTATATTTTTTTTCTTATCTGACTCATGCTGTCGTGTTCTAAGAAATCTTACTTACACAACAATCAGAAAGATTTTCTCCTAGGAGTTTCATAGTTTTAGGTTTTACATTTAGGGCTGTAATCCAATTTGAGTTAATTTTTGTGTGTAAGGGTAGATGTTCACATTTTTCCACACAGGTATTCATTTATTGAAAAGTCTTTTCATTTCTCATTGAATTCCTTTGGCACCTTTGTCAAAAATTAATTCAAATATGCATTTCTCTTTTTTTGACTCTCTTTTCTGTTCCATTGATCTATGCCTTTTTGAAAATACCCAAACTATCTTGATTACTATGGTTTTATAGTAAGTCTTGAAATCAGGTAGAGTAAATCTAACTTTGTTCTTCTTTTTTTTCATTGCTTTGCTTATTCTAGATCCTTTGCATTTCTGTACATATTGTGAATTCAACTCGTCAGTTTCTACTAAAAAAACCCTGCAAAAAATGGCTCTACAATGACATTATTACTTAGTGATGATGTGTGACCAAGCATTAATTTATTCTTTCATTCATTCTGCATTAACTATGGGTGTGGCATACGCAGAGATTTATGTTGGAAATAAAAAAATATACATAACTATAAGTTAGAAATGCACCATCTTTTCAAGATAATTGTTTGAATGCAGGAGACTAGTAGAAAATAATTATACTTTGTCATATGTGCCATGATGGAAATATGAAAAGATTGTTGTGTAGCCTGAGACTAGGTACTCGGTCTGGGAATGAGGGAAAGGTATTCAACAGAGTGATTAATATATTATTGTGTTCTATGTATCTAACTTAGGATTTTCGCAGTTTATATCATTTAATTTCATTATTGTATCAGTCATATATGTTGCTTTTATCAGGTATTTATGTTTTTCTCATATTGAATGATTTTTTACCTGTTCTTATGTTAAAAATTGCTTTTTAAATTTTATTCTCTGTATTATGGACTTCATATACAATAGTAGAATATTTTTAAATAGAATTTTTAAAAATTTAATTAAAAAAATAAAATAGAGTAAAGCTTGATACAGTTTTGGTTGGGATTAGTTGAATCCATACATCAGCTGGGAATCCGTTTGGGAAGAATTGCCATATTAATATTAATGTTGAGTCTGGCCAACTGATTTTTGACAAGGGCACTATGTTAATAAAATGAGAGAAAGAAAATATTTTAACCCATGATTCTGGAACAACTGGCTACTCACAATGGGGGGAAAATGACTTCTATATTTACCTTATTCTATGCCCCCAAATTAATCTGATCTAATCATACATTTAAACATTAAACCTATAGCCATAAAGCTCTTGAAGAAAATATGAAAAAAATTTTTTTTACCTTATAGAAGGCAAAGATTTCTTAGAACCCCAAATGTATAAGCCATAATAGGGAATAAAAATCCTGTTAAGTTTGAGATCATCAAAATTAAAAACATCTGCTCATTAAAATACATGATTAAGAAAATGAATAGGCAAGCCACAGCCTGGAAGAACATGTTCAAAAGGCATTTCTCAGAAATAAATTGTATCGAGAATATAGAAAGGACTCCTAAAAATCAATAATAAAAAGACAAACAATCTGATTAAAAATGAGCAAAAGTATTGAACAGACAATTTACAAAGGAAGATATATGAATGACCAATAAGCATGTGAATAGGTGCTTAACATCATTAGTCATCTTGGAAATGCAAATTGAAAACTCAATGAAGAATGCAGATTGAAACTCCAATGAGATACCATTTCACACCTGCTGGAGCTAAAATTAAAGAAAAAATAAGACAATATAAAATGATGCTGAGGATGTGGAGTAACTTCAATCTCTTATGTGCTGGAAATACTTAAAATGGCACAAACATTTTAAAAAAAAACTATTTGACTGTTTCTTAGAAAGCAAAATATACCTCTGTCCTAGAGTATGATTGTAATTCTTACCTCCGCCTCCTCTTGGTAAGAGAGGCAGCCAAGGGCCGTGTTCAGAGCCACAGATAAACCTGGCTATAGCGTTCGTTCCCTGAAGCTGATTAATTAATGTGTCTCTGTTTTGGCACAGTTCTGGGGCCTCAGTTAAGAATGGGAATTGGGGGGCATGAGACCCACCTGGAGAACTATGCCAAAATATTCCCAGCTTCTACCTCATTGAACCTCTGGGAACGGAAAGGATTGTTAACGGGTGAAATAGACTGACTCCCGGGTCGCTTTTAGCTGTAGTTCAGGAGGTCTCTTACCGCCTTTTTATTTACCACTTTTGCCATTAGTGTCAGGACTAACCAGGTGACTGATGTAGGTGGCATCAAGCCTGAAGAAAGTGGAAGAAGGCAAGGACGAAGGAGGAGGAGGAGGAAGGAAGTTAAGGAATAAAAGGGGTAGAGGAAGGAGCAGACCACCTTAGCCTGGTAGGCAAGGATTCATGCAGTCTAGCTCTATATTTAAGGAAGAAATCAAAAGAAAAAGGAAAAAAAAAATCTTGGCTTAATTAGTTCTTGGCCTAATTTATTCTAATATCGTGATCTGTTGAGTTGAATACAAGGCATTTCCCAGTAGAATTCCCATGTCTGTGATGTGCCACTTAGTCTTATTTTTTTTTTTCCATCATGATTTCCACTGGTCCCTGTTAAGCTTCATTTTGTTGATTTCTGATTACTTCTCTAATTTAACAATGTCATTCTGAATTTAAATACCATCCTCCCAAGTGCTGCCCTCCCTGAACCTTCCTAGGTTTCATTTGCAAGTTTGGGAATAAACTCTATTACCATTTCATGGTTGGAAATATTAAATATGCAGTTTGAAATGCATAATAAAATTCCCTAAACTATTTCAAGGCTTCACAAACATTGAGTGATCAAATCCACAGTGTCCTTATGATTTAAGGTTTAGAATTTTCATTTTGTGCTAAAACATCAGACTCTAATATTGTAGAAATTGTTATTTACATGCAGCTAGAAGAAATTCTGATCACCAGACCCAAAGCAAAAACTCAGTGTCAGTCCAGTGTGAAGCCAACGGCAGGGAGCCAGAACCATGTGACAATTAGGGTATATGAGTAGAGTGGTACCTCCAAACCTAATTTACGCCGAGATGTTGGATAACTAACAAATCAAAACTGCCAAACTAAGATTTTACTTTATTGCAACATGTAAACAGTTTTTGTGAATTACACTCCGTTTGAAATATGTGAAATGCTTTGATTTACATCTGATGTTTAAAATATTTTCTCAATGAGGAACAGGTGTCCATCGCACTTAAGCTAGCAGCTCCATTTGCTGACTCAGATAACGGTTTTAAATGGAAAAAGAGATTGTGTCATTCACCTCAGACTATGTAATCAGCTGAGAATCTTCTCCCAGTCTTGCTTCATTTGCTGTTGACACACAATACCTTCCCACCCTCCCCTCCTGTGTGATTCCTAGCTTTTTCCAGGGCTGCACACTGTCATCATGTCCGGTGGCTCCAGTGCCTCCTGCTAAAAGAAGCAAGTCATGAGATACCAGGATTCCTGATTGTTATTTCCAATTAGCCCAAAACTGCATGCATAACTTGTTCAAGTTGAAGCCTCTGAACACATTTAAAAACTCCTTTGTGCTAAATATTTTCTAAATTCTCCTCCATTCGTGAAATATGTTCCTTGACTCATTAATCATTATCAACCTGCTTTTGAAAAATGCACTGACATATTATTCCTCAAAAACGCAATGAAGTATTATTCCTCAGTATGCAAAATAATGCCAGAATATTATTCAATAACAATAAAGAATGTACATAGAGGGTCTGTTGCTCTTCCTAATAATAATAATAATTGTCAACCCTTATTGACTGTTATTACCAGGTACTGCTCTACATGACGAACATATTCATGTAATCCTCATGTAAACCTAATTTACAGAAGAGTAAACTGAGTAGAGAGAAGTTAAAAATCTTTCTGAGCAAGTAGGTGGCGGAACAGACTGCTGATGGTTATTGTCTGAATCTGGGGTTCATGGACTTAACCACTTCATGCCTTGCCTTCTGATGTTATGGACCATGGGCCTTAATTGGAGAAGACACTGTCAGGTATCTTAAAGTTGAGGGAACAAGGAGTCTGAGTTAAGCAAAAATCTTTAACATCACTTCAGTCTAAAAGTGTAGGCACCACGCTGGCATTTGTGAAGAGTGGTAGATGGATGAGAGGAAGGGCAGACTGGAAGTGCCCAGGGAGGGCTATTCACACCCATTTCCTTATAAGACACATACAGTTATCACGTGGTGAATGGATTTCAGGATTCTAGTAAGTTGCCTCTGGATTTTGTAAACATCTGTGCGATCTCTTGGCTACAGTTGAAAAGTGCGTAAAATGAGAGAAAGCAAAAGAAAAGTGACGCTCCTTACAGAAAGATAACATTTCTTCTTCTGTTATATTTGCTAAATATAATTTGTGTTACATTATGATATGCCATTGAACATATATACCATAATTAAACAATCCTTTTTCTATGGGACATTTAGGTTCTTCTAATTTTTCACCATTGTAAGTATTGTAGATAATGAACATCTTTTTATCTGGATTTTAATCCATGGATACTATAGTTGGATTTGTCAAAATGGATTTAATGGATTTACTTGATCAAAGCTGATAACACTTTCTATGGCTCTTAATACATTTTGTAAGATGTACTTTTTGAGAACTTACTTTGTTCTTTTTTTTTTTTTTTTTTCCTGCTAAAAATGGGAGAGGGGTAATGAGTGTAGTGTTAGCATCAGGCTAGGTTCAGATGTCCTATGATGCCTTCCAGATGTTACTTGGCATAAGAAAGCTGCCTCCCACTGTCTTTCAGAAGTGAGATTCAATGACCAGGCTTCTCTTGTTTTTGCCAGGAAAGATTACCTGCGGAAGTCCAACACAGAACTTTAAACAAACATCTTAGAAACCTATTATTCCTGACTAACCGCTGACATTGTAACTTCTCATAGATAGTCGGATACAGTAATTACTTATGAGCTTTCTTCAGGCATCCACTTGAAATTTGACCAAGAATTTCACAGCTTCTGGGTAAATATAGAAAGTAATTTGTGTCAATACTGCTTAAAATTCTTTTTGACTCTCATAGGAGCTTCAGCTATGGAAAATATCATATCATATGATGTCAGCATTTACAATGAGATAAAGTTATACTGACTATTTTATAGATTAGAAATGAAATAATAAATTAGGTTAGTGCTCTATTTTTACTTTTTTAAGGATTCTCCATACTGTTTTCCATAGCAGCTGCACCAAACTACATTCCCACCGACAGTGTAGGATAATTAGCGATATTGAGCATCTTTTCATGTGTCTGTTGGCCATCTGGATGTCTTCACTGGAGAAATGTCTGGGTCTTCTGCTCATTTTTTTGATTGGGTTGCTTGTCTTTTTGTAATTGAGTTGTATGAGCTGGTATTTATGTTCTGGAAATTAAGTCCTTGTATTTTACAAATTTAATTATAATATTCCTAAAAAGTGTGATTGTTTGGTAACCCTCCTTTTATATGTATGTGGAACTGAGCTTTCTATGACTAAGCACTTGCCTTAAGCTTGCCAAGTTCTCCCATACCTCAGCATTTGGTTTATGTGGCTGATTTTTAAACCTACATATTTGCCTCAGAATCTTCTCCATTTCATTACTATGTGTGACTAGCTAAATTATATTTCATGTCCAAAGGGAAATACAGTGTTCTTTGAACCTAAGAAACCCTTTTAAATGGGAAGATAGCTTAGTTTCTTTGAGTCATCTTTATGTTGTTGCAAAGCAGGACATTAATCTTGCCCCCAAAGTCAAAACAACTCTCCTTTTCCGAATTTAAATGCAGCACTAATATAAAAATGAGTTGAGACTAGAGAGAAGGCATATGACTAGACATAGACTTGAACATTCAGATTTCTAAAATAGGACACATTGATTTTATGGAACTTGAAAATACACATGTGAAAAAGTTAGATTGAAGAATATCAGCAAAATTGCATTTGCAAACTAGGTCTATTGGTCATTTTAAATAGGGAAGGATGCCTCAATTAATAACACCGTAAAAGTGTATAGAGGAGGTGTTGTGAACTGAACATTTGTGTCACCCCAAAATTCATATGCAGAAGCCCTGACCCCAATATGGCTGTATTTGGAGATGGTACCTCCATGGAAGTTATTAAGGATAAATGACGTCATAAGCTTGTGTCCCTGATCTGATAGGATTAGTGTCCTTATAAGAAGAGACACCAGGGAGCTTGTTCTCTTTCTCCCTCTCTGTACACACAAATCTAGGAAAGGCCTAGAGAACAAAGCAAGAAGATGGCCATCTGCAGACAAGGAAGAAAGCTCTTACCAGAAACTGAATTGGTTGGCACCTTGATCATGAACTTCTCCAGAACTGTGAGGAAATAGATTTCTGTTGTTTAAGCCACCAAGTCTGTAATATTTTGTTATGGTAACACAAACAGATTAAAACAGGAGGTTCCATAACAGAGGGAAGAGTCTATGGGTTGGGTTAGAATTATAAGGTACTTAGAGTAGGTGAATTATGTTCTATTAAGCATGTCCTCGTATCCTTGTATATTGTTTATAGTTTTGTAGTATTTTATAATTATCTTAAAAGCTCCTTATTTTTTCTTCTTGAGTAGTCCATGAGAATGAAAGGAAAGAAATGAACATTTATTAAACACAACATGTGTTTTGCACCATTTCACATGTATTTTCTCATCTTAATTCTTGGAAACACCTTGTAACTTCAGTATTATTATTCCAATACTTGTAGTTAAAGAGATGAAACAACTTTCCTCCACAATCATTTGGCTAGTTAGTGAGCAGACTTGGGATTCAAACTCATCTTTTTTTTTTTTTCCTACAAAGCCATAAACTTTTTATAACGTAAAAAGTTATAAAATTATTTAGGATCCAGCCAGAAAATAGAAACCACTCTGAGTATTTCAAATGGAGGGAAATCTATTATACTGGGAGGAGAAGGCCAAAAAGAAGAATTTGAAGAAGCCCACAGGGTAACACAAGCATGACAGGGCTGCTACTACCCTTGAGGTGGAGAGTCTAAGGGAGCAGGTAGTATCGCTAGGGCCCATGAGCTTCCTGGTGGATGCTGGGCGATCTGCTTCTGCTCTGTGGCAGCTGGCACCATGGAGGAGAAGTTGTCTAACCAGAGCTAGAGCCAATCCCTGGGCACTATCCAAGCAGAGAGAGAGAGAGAGAGAGAGAAAATTACACTGCTTTTTCCCTCGTTTCACTCTCCGGTCTTACCCCAGTGCCTGTCATTAGCCAAACCTCCAGGAAACCAGAAAGCAAAGGCTCAGGAACTATGATCTGGAACAAGGCTGAGAAGGAGCAACTAATAGATCTGAGAGCAAATAAGCAAATGACTAGGGCTGGCTGTGCATCTAAGTGACAGAGAGTTTCCTGTCATAGATCTACTTTGCGTTCCTCTCAAATCCTGGTAAAGTGTTATGTTCACATTCATGTCTTTACATCTGAAAGCACCTTACGACTTGTGTAGACTCTCATTTTTCACATTACAAAACTGTGGACTAAAGAGGTAAACTTATTTAGTAAAAATCAAATAGCAGGTAAATAGCAGAGCCAGAACCAAATCCAAGAATTCTGAAACCGAGTCCAATTTCTTCCCATTTCACCACGAAGTGCTCAATAAGCACTTGTCAAATTGAGTTGAACTGGTTTGATTCAGCGGAGGGGATTATGGTGAAAAGGAAATTGCAAACTTCCCAAAGCACAGCAGAATGTTGCCATATTAGTACCACAAAGATACTGCACAGATAAAGAATATTCCTGGCCAAACCATCATATATTAAACTTTTCTTATCATGAATTACTGTGTATCTTTTTGTTACCTTTTTCTATATATATTCTTAGTTTTGTCTTGCAGTCAGTAGAAACAGAATAATTTTTACTTTACTGACTGATTTGCTTAAACATAACTACTCTAAAGCTGATGACCCATCAAAAATATTAATAAAAATGTGAGCCACTCCATAAACCAACCACATGGAGGCAATATTTAATTTTTATCCTTGTTTCTTCTTAAATGAATATGATTTGAGCATTTTCCTTGGCTGATGTCATCTGAAACTAATCTCCCCTTCTCCCCAGCTTCCTACAACTTAGGGGTAATAACTAAAGAAAATTCCTTCAACTCCAGAAGTAAATGTGTTTATTTCACCTCATAAAAATCTGCACTAATTTCTTCTTTGTGGACTAAAACTGGCATATTAAAGTACACCCAGTCTAAGACTGACTTTCCTCCTCCTCCTCCCCCTTCTGCTGCTGCTACTTCTTCCCTTTCTCTCTTCCCTTCCCTCCCTCTTCCCCTCTTTCCCCTCTCTGTCCCTGCTAAGAGAGCACCCATATAATACTATTGTCAATTCTGTCATGAAATTACAGTTTGGAGAATAGAGAATCCTGAGGAACCATCATGCCAGGTTCAGCAGATAACTGCTGTAGATCCCCGGTGTCGTGTCCCTTACATCAGATGCTCCTCTTCCCTCTGAGGTGCTCTTTCCCTCTCTTTGTGGCAGCCCAGCATCATCCCTGCTGTCAATCACGGGGAGCCAGTAGGTCTTTCTGTTGTGCGTGGTTCGGTGTTAGGAATATCACTCTCCCCGTTCGCTCCCTGCCGTCATATATATGCCCCCAGTTGTCCACCCTTTCTCCTAGTATAGTGGCTACAGTCCATTTATGTGCAGAGACAGAAATATTTGACTAGAGAGAGTGAGTCTATTGGTTCTCCATCCTTCACGTTCCAGGATTCACCAGTCCTAGCATGGTCTAATCAAACTGCACCCCTGTGGAGTTGTGCAGCAAACAGCCATTTACATAGACTCCCAGGAGTTGCGCAAAAGGACATCGTTGCACTGGTATAAGCAATATGGTCTCAGGCAATTAAATGGGATACAGACTAAATCAGTATAGCTTTGTTTAGGTCACAAGCCAGTTCTGACTGTGATCCCCCAGTCTATATACCAATGTCTAACTTCCAAGTCCTTTTCCCCCGGTATCTTGAAAATCTGTTTTATCACTGCATCTGACTTCTCTTTTTTTTATCCAAGGTGTATATCCCCCTTACGGCTAGTGGTAAGCTTCTTCTAGAGTCCTGTTCTCTGACAGTCCTCTACCGCCCACTGGGCTATCTGAGTTCACCTCCCATCCATTATTCCTACCACATAGAACTAGATATTATGTCCAGAAAGAGACAAAGGTCTCTCCTTGTTTATCAGCTATCGATTAACCATTGCTCATATAAATGACTACATGCTAGTGAACTGATTACCACCAATATATATACATATGAAAATCAGGTGCTAGCATTCACCAAAGCTTATTTTTCATGAGAATCTGCAGGAACAACTTTTATTAATCAATCTTACAAGGTATCTATCCTTTAAATTATTAATAGAGAACTTAGAATGCATTACCTAGTAAGGTCCCACAAGCACCTGTTTGTGCTGAAAACAATAATAATTTTTCTCTTTTCAGAAAAAAGGAAAGAAACAACCAGCATTCGTCTTTGCTGTGGTTTATTCAGAACTATTCACAGTGTTCTGCATTCTTCTGCCCTATCATCCTGCCTTTTCAAAAGCTCATGTATTAAGAATAAAGGGACTATCCTGACCTACAACCATTTTAAAGAGGTTCCTAGGTCCAGAGTGGTTAACCACAATCCATAGTCACCTGGCTGGTTAATAACAGAATAAGGTCTTGACCTCAGAGATTCTGAATACCCATAAGTTGTATTATTTACCTTTTCAAAGTAGATGTAAATTAAGAAATGTTCCTTTTATTTTCTTGACTTGAAAAAATCCAATTAAACAGAGACCTGTGATAGCAACATATTTTCTCTTCTGTTTGGGAGGGCTTCATCAACTGACACTTTTTTTGGGGACCATGGATCCACCTGTAGAATTAGAAACAGGTCTGCTTAGTAAGTCTTTTCACCATTGCTACAATCTGCCTGGTAATAATGATCTACTAAAGTATCCCACTCACCAGTGACGTAACTTCTTCAGTTCTGCAGTGGTAGCTCTGATAGCCCTTTGAAAGTTCTGAGCAACATCTGTAGAATTCTGTAGGCATCTCCATATTTGTTAGGGTTTATCCTCTAAAATTTGTATTTTCTGGTTGTATGCTAATGCTATCTTAGATATTCTCGCCTTTTCTTCCATCATCTTCGTGAAAAGTTTTTATTGTTATTGTTGTTGTTTTAAAGGGAACAGGGAGAGGCAGAGCATTCATAATGAAGTTGTTTATTTAATACTTCAGTAGAGAACAACTAAAGTAGACTGCAGTACAGATGCTGGATTCAGCTGGGTTCACTCACTGACCATGCAACTTGCTACTGTTGAAGAGTTGGTCACCAATTTGTACCTCAACAATATTAAGACGTTTTATACATCAGAGAACTTCATATTGATTTGTGAATTGTCAACACTGCAAATGTTGAATTCATACATGTTGAGATAGCACTCACCTGAAATGACCACATCTAGCCTTCTCTCCCTTACCTTCCTTAGTGTCTCTGGGAAGTAATTCTCAACTACGGACCTGTGTTCCATTCATGCCATTTAGCAACAGGAGGGAAATTCTCGCTTCTCAGTCTTAGCTTTTCTGCCTTGTTCTGGGGTCCTTTAAAAAAAACAACAGGAAGGGAAAAAGAGAAAAGAAACCTATACTGGGGAAGCCTGAAGCTACAGCACAAATAATGATTATTCCTGTCAAGGTTTAGCTGTGGTTGCTAAGTTACTGGCCTGTTCTGAAAAACCTTGAAGTATGGGACACATTAGGAGCTCATTAGGTCCCGGTGACTTACGCTAAATGTACAATTTGTCTCTGTGCTAAACACACTTCAAACATAACAATAAAAAAAATCCCATATGGCTTAAAATTTGTGACCTTTCTCTTTCTTGTTTCATTTCTCCTCCCCCACCCCCAACATCTCATTATCTGGTGTTATTACAAAAGCAGCATTATTGGAAAAATAAACAGAAGCATTTTGCAACGGATGGGAACGAGATATACTAGCTTAAAGCCTTTGGCATTTAATGAAGGTGTTCACAGAGAGAACCTTATGAAGGGTTGAGGAAAACTTAAAGAAGATTCCATAATAATTGTTTACAATGCAAGCCGCAGGGCCGTCAGCTCATTTTCGGAGAGTACCTACAGTGTGTGTCTACCAGACTACAAAACCTTTTGGGAACATAAAGCACTTGACTGTTTTTCTTATACTTGCATCCATTTTCTGTTTATCCACAAACATTGTCCAACTTGTAGATCTTGGAGTTAACCTAGAGACTTGTATTTGCAATTCCAAATTATGATAGGTGGGGAGTATCACATTCTTTGCAGCCCAAATTTGACTATAGTTTTAATTTACCCAGTCATTGCCTTGGGTGGTCAGGCTCCCTTTTTCTCCCTTCAGTTACTGCAGCCCTGTTGCCACTCACAATATTAGTGTCCTCTGCTGAAAGTTGCAACTTTCTAAAGTTTTGACGTGATAGTGAGAGCCAACTAATGAAGGGAGTGCAGTTAGGGGAAAGGAGTAGGGGAGAGGAGGGTAAGCAGGGATAAAGAGTGGGTACCAGGTTGAGGGGAGAGGAAGGAAAGAGGAAGTGCTGGCAGATACCTAGGGGCAGTCTCTAGCTGTTGCAAAGCTTGCAAATTGCAAAGACAGGAAGTAGCTGTTGTGGATTTTCCTGTGACTCTGCGAACAATTCAAGTAAGATTCTACTAGCATTTGGGAAGTAGACTCTGGAGAATTAGTTGCATTTCCTTTGTTGACTTCATAAATCGACCTCAAGTTTTAGCTGTAAAGGATACCATTTGGCTCTGAGAGAACTTCCTAAGATGATTAGATCTGAAATGCTTAAAAAGGAAAATCTTTTCTGTTCTTGTGCCAGTAATCAATGAGAAACCAAATGGTGTGGGAAAAAAAACTCAAATCAAAAATAAAGCTGTAGATGAAATTCTTTCCTCACTATTCATATATATATGAATATATATATTTAAATATATAAAATCTTTTCTTTCTTAATAAAGGTATCTTTTCTAAGATACTGCCACACGTAGCTATTGAAATCACTTTCCTCTTCTCTTCTTGGCCCCAATAAAACAGTTTGGATTATCTCAAAACATCTGTTCTATTCTCTTCAGATAGTCAGATTCCAAAATATCTCTCCCATTGCCCTACAGTTCTTTGAAAACCGCACCTTCATCTATGGCATGTCTTATATCAAACAGAGTTTCCAACGAAAAAAGAATATCCACGTCAACCCTCGTTCCCCTTAGTGAGGAAATCCAAACCAAACCAAAGCAAAGAAAATAAAAATCGAATACATACTTTGCAAGGTGAATGATACCTGTACCATCAAGAACAGACCCTAATTCCTTTCTCAGTCTCTCCGGCTGCATCTGTTATTACAATATAGTATTTTCTTAAGTAGTGGGTTTCTTTTGTTTGTTTTAGAAGTCATTCAATGTATGTAGCAGTCTGGGTTAATTTATTGTATTTGTCTGCCCAGCACAGGATATATTCTGTTAATAGATACTAGGTATAGACATGCAACTTAAGTTTAGCCATCAGTGACTACTGTTCAAGCAGAACCAGTCAGAATTCTTTCTGGGATTGATACACAAAAGTTTAGACAAGAAATTTCTCTTTCTTTCTACTAGCTTTGCTAACCTGGAAGATATGACTCTGTTGCCGACAGTTAACATCTTGGAGAAAGCGTTTTATGGGAGCATAAAATATTTACCTTCTATAGAAGTGTAACTTCTTTGTTTCTGTATTATGAAAACTCTTTATTAGAATATATGATTGATTCTGACTTTGTCTATATGTACCTCATATCATCTTTATTTTCCACCAACTGCTAAGTCATTAGAGATACTCAGAGTCATAGTTTGTTGGAGGAATTATTTCTTATCTGAAGACTGTCTTAGAATTGAAATAATCGCTCTAGAGAGGCTGTGATATCATACCTACCAAATGGAGAATGTTAAGTACGTATATGTTAAGTGTTAATTACAAACAAACAAACAGACAAGCAGTAATGAAAGAGAGGAAGAGGTGGTGTGATTCTTGACAACACAGGATCAGAATTCCAGTTCCTGAAGCGCTGATTCCACTAGCTCTCTTTCCTGCTTCATCAGTTTCCCCCACTATATTCCCAGCAGCATACAGACATAATGTAACACCTTTCTTCTTAAAATCAAGGCCAAAAAAAAAAACCTTTAATTTTATAGAACCTTCAACCACTAGCCCATTTTCCTACAAACTCTTCAAAAGAGTAGTCTATGACCACCAATTACAATTCTACCCATCTCCTTTATTCATTTTAATTTTCAGTTATGTTATTTTTGGTTCATTTAGAAGACTGTAGGCAATGCATTTTATATTATGAAGCAGAATAACCCACTTTAAGAATTATAACGTTACCAATTCTGTTTCATATGCCCCATGTTCCTTTATGTCTCATTCCATTGCTTTCCCTAGAGAAAAACTTACCACTGTCTTACATTTTGTGTATATTGTTCCTTACCTTTTTAGTTACTAAACAGCTTTTTTCCATATAATTTTCATAAACAACTAGTATCTCCCTTGAACAATTCCAGTCAGGCTGTTGTGTCTCCTTCCTCATGGACACTGCCCTTGGGCTGGTCACCAGTTATCTGCACATTGTCAAGTCCAAGAGAAAACCTTCTGTCACTGTTACCTTGACCTGTTGCAAGCACTTGACATGCTTCATTATTGCCTTTTTTTAGAATATCTTTCTTGGTCTCTGGAGAAAAACTCTGTATTGGTTTCCTACCTGCGTCATTGAGCAATCTTTCCAGTCTCTTTTGCTGGATGCTTCCCATTTTTCTAACCTCACTAACTGTTGGAGAGTTCGAGGGCTCAGGCTTTTGCTCCTACTTATCTATTTTCACTTCCTGAGTGATCTCATCCAGGCCATAGCTATAAGGTTGATGACTTCAAAATATATATCTTCAGTGTAAACTCTTCCCTGAATTCTAGGTTTGTTTATCCACCTGACAACTTGATCTCACTCGGATGTTCAGTAGCATATCAAGTTAATATGTGTGAAATTGAGCTCTTTATGGCCTCATTCTTCCTCAATCTTCCCATTTCAGTAAATGGTAACTTTATTCTTTCAGTTGCTCTATCCAAACCCTCTGAATCAAACTTGACTCCTTTCTTTCATTCACACTCACACCCACATTTTAGCCATTAGCAAATATTACATTCTCTGCTTCAGAATAGATCCAGAACCCAATATCTTCCTACCACTCTTCTGTTACCATTCTAGTGGACATCACCATCTTATCTCCTTTATTAGTCGGGGTACTAAACAGAAATGGAACCAACAGAATGTAGATATATAGATATAAAAAGTGATTTTAAAAAACCCCAAAATTCAAAAGAGTAAATTTGAAGATCTAATTGGGCTTTATTAGGCAATTCATGAATTTGGCAGCATCCCATCCAGCTACTAAAAGGGCACTCTGAGTGGCTATACAAAATGGAAGGGTTTTTTTAAAGAGGAAGAAGGATGGGGCAAGGAAGCTATTTGCAAAAAAAGAAAGGAGGGAGGAAGGGAAGGAAAGAAGGAAGGAAGGAAAAGAAAGAAAGAAAAAGAAGAAGGAAGGAAGAAAGAAAAAGCAAGGAAGGAATGGAGAAAGAAAGTGTTACTTTGGGTCATGAATGGCAAGGGTTTTATCCTGCAGGTTGCCTCTTCTTCCTCTGAGGGTTAGACGGGTTAGAGAGGGCCCACGTGACAGATTACCCCATTGGCGCTGACCAGAAAAAATTCTGAACTGGTTGATTAAGATTACATTTCTGGAGAAGGTTGAAACTGCAATTAGTTTGGTATTAAATTTAGTTTTGGTATTACGGGCTTCAGCCCAAGGGGTACCATTTTGGGCCTATGGTTTTTCTCTTTAACAATTCCCCCCTTTGATCAGACTCTCAGCCTAATGGAGGGATGTGATCATACTTTAAGGCGCTAGTGTCACTCTAACTACTGCTCTCCAGCTTTGTTGATCATTGCTGCTATAAAGCCCCTGTGATATTCACGGACCACAACTCCAGGTTCACAGTTTTTAAGTCATTTTACTTTTCAAATGGCTTGAAGACTTTGTTTGCCACAAGACCAATGCCCTCACAATGACAAAGAAACTTAAAAAATATGTTTCCCACTTGGGGTATATATTCCTTTTCTGACACTTCAGTCTGGGGGACTTCATTTACTCTGAAGTTATTGACTACAAACATGTATTTAAAGACTTTGAGGATCCTCTGGGACAATATCAAGCAGAATAACATTTAAATTGTTGGGGCCCCAGAAGAAGAAAAGAGAGAAAGAGTCAGGAAAATTATTTTTAAAATAGTGGCTGAAATTTTTCCTAATCTGGAGAAGGAAACAGACATCCTGGTCCAGGAAGCCCAGAGAGTTGCAAATAAGATGAAAAGAAACACAGACCAAGATATTATAATTAAAATGGTAAAAGTTAAGGATAAAGAGAGAATTATAAAAGCAGTAAAGTAAAACCAACTTGTTACAAGGGGAACCTCCTAATGCTATCAACACATTTTTCAGCTGAAACTTTGCAGGCCAGAAGGAAGTGACATGATATATTCAAAGTACTGAAAGGACAAAACTTCCAACCAAGAATTCTTGAGAACCCAGCAAGGTTATCACTGAGAACTGAAGAAGGTATCAAGAGTTTACCAGGGAAGCAAAAGCTAACGGAGTTCATCATTATGAGAAATGTTAAAGGGACTTCTTTAAGATGAAAAAAATAGGACTAAATAATAATAATAATAATAAAAACATACAACAGTAAAAATCTCACTGGAAAAGGTACATAAATAATAAAGGCAATTTGATCAATCACTTATAAAATAAACATAGATGTTAGAAGACAAAAGTAGCAGAATGAACTAAAATTACAATAATTAGTTAAGGAATGCATAAAAATAAAAGAAGATGTAAAATATTTCATCATAAGTATAAAACATAGTGGAATATAAAGATAAAGCTTTGGAATGTGTTCAAATTTAAGTTGCTACCAACTTAAAACAGACTGTTCTTTACATAGAATATTAAATGTGAACAAATGGGACTTCAGCAAACTGAAAAGCATCTGCACTGTGAAGAAAACCATTATCAAAACAAAAAGGCAACCTACTGAATGAGAGAAGATATTTAATAAGGGATGAATATCCAAAACATATAAAGAACTCATACAACTCAACAACAACAACAACAGCAAAAACCAACTTAATTAAAAAATGGGCACAGGGTCTGAATAGACATTTTTCCAAAAAAGACATCCAGATGTGACCACAGGCAAATGAAAAGATGTTCAACATCACTGATTATCATGGAACAGCAAATCAAAACCACAATGAGATGTCACATCACACCTGTTATTATAAAAAGAAAAGAAATAACATTTTGTAGAGGATGTGGAAAAAGGGGAACCTATGTACATAGTTGATGGGACTGTAGATTGGTGCAGCCACTATGGAAAACGATATGGAGATTCCTCAAAGTATGAAGACTAAAACCATCAAATGACTCAGCTCTTCCACTTCAGGGTATTTGTCCAAAGAATATGAAAACTTTAATTCAAAAGGATATATGAACCCCCATGTTCATTGCAGCGTTATTTCAAGCAGCCAATATGAAAACAATATGCAAACAACCTTAGTGTCTGTCAACAGATGCATGGATACAGAAGATATGATATATGTGTCATCACTTAGCCTTAAAGGCAAGAAGAAATCCTGCTACTTGTGACAACATGGATGGGCCTTGAAGGTAGTATGCTAAGTGAAATAAGTCAAACAGGGAAAGACAAATACCATATGAATTCACTCAGATGTGGAATGTCAAAAAACAAAACAAAACAAACAAACAAACAAACAAAACAAAATGAACTCACAGATACAGAGAACAGATTAATGGTTACCAGAGGGGAAGGGGGTTTGAGGGTGGACAAATTGATGGTGATGAATGGCAACTAGATTCGTGGTGGTGATCACCTTGTGGTCTATACAGATGTCGAATTATAATGCTGTATACCTGAAACCGATAAAAAATCGACTCTAGAGATGCTTTGTTAAAGGTGTGTATCTGCACCTCTATCTATACCTGTATATCTCTGTACATTTTATTAATGCAAACACAGGAAAAAACAGTTAATTACACCTGGGAAGCTGGGCAGGCATGTTCAGAGGGGTAACATTTGCCCCAAGATTTTGCACAATGAATAGGTGATTGATGAACAGATGTTTGCCTGGTGAATAAAGGAAGGAAGACTATTTCTGGCAGAGAGAACAATATGTGAACGGCTTGGAGACGTGATAGATTTTGATGTATAATCGGAATCCTGAATGATTATGAGTGGCTGGAATATACAACGTGTAATGAGGGGGCCTGGGAAAAGAAGAGGGTGAAAGAGGTCAGATCATAAAGGGCCTTATACGTCCCATTAAGGTGTACAGACTTTATCCTACAGATGAGTTGTATCCATCCCACTTTTGTAGGGAAGAAAGCCATATGCTCAGACATGTATTTTTGGAAGACTACTCTTGGTCTCTGTGGTTAGTGTATGCTGGCAGAGACACAAAAGGAAAGATGTGCAATTAAATGTCTACCATAATCTTCTAAGGAAGGAAAAAAATTTTTAAATATACAGCTAAACCAGAGTCAATGGGGATTGAGGGCTGAGTGTGGGTTTGAGTAATATTTTTGAGCGAATCCACCAGTCTAGGTGACTGATTGGAATGTGAGAGACAAAGAGTTAAAGATGTCCCTGAGAAGTCAATCTTGGGCAGTTCAGGACTGACGGTATTGTGGCGGCGATCACCTGGAAAAAGAGAAAGGCAACCTGCTTCATGAGCAGGGCAATGCTTGGTGTTCCGATATTTTCCAGCTGCTATGAATACTGATCACTATTATTCAGATGGGAAATTCAGATGGCGCAGGAAAAAATATTAAACATCTGGGGTATCTCTGTACCAGTGTCGTATTTCTAAAAGACAGTTTGGCTTTGAAATCTTGATGCTGAAATCACAAGGCAGGCTCTTTAAAGTATCAACCGTCTTTGGCTGAGCTTTTTAAAGAAATGACTCCCAGCTTTCCATGTTTATGAACTCCTTCATGGACCATCACAGCAACTTATTTTCCTGGCTTCAGCCCCTCTCTCTGAGTTCTCCACTTTTATGTGTGTCTCACTCAAGCTAAATTGTATGTGTGACTTGGCAAGTCTCAGCTCTGTGCCTGTTAGTGAGTTAACACTGCCACCTAGCATCCGAAGGGGATCTTTGTTGTCTTCTAACGAGAATCCCAGTGTCTCCACTCCAGGCGTCATTGCCAGAACTCCTACCTTGAAAGGAGCTTGTTTATGATTAATTAGCATTGCAATTGAAGAGCTTCTCATTTTTACTTCAATATTTTGGCATGCTGTGCTAAATGTTTGGAGTGTCCGTCACTGGCAAGTGCCAGAGAGAAGTCAGGACAGCTGTGTGTTTGTGTGTATGCTGTGCATGCACGGATGTTCCACTTCAGGATGGAGAGAAGGAGAGGGAGGGCCGGAGGGAGACTGCAGAGGGCAGGAAAAATCGCAGGTGGACCCATGCAGAGGGCAGCAACCATCACCAAAGAATGGAAGAGTTTGTCGGGGTAGGGGTGGTGGAGGCAGAGAGGTTGTAGGGAGATGAATGAAAAGGGCGGGAGAGGAAATGGCATAGGCAGGAAAAGGGAAGGAAAATGTAAATATTTGAGTCACACAAGGAGGAAGAGCATTTCAAGATCTTTCTCTTCTCCCCTCCTCCTCCCTCCTCTCCCCCTCCTCCTCCTCCTCCATCCTCCCCTGCTCCTCCCTCTCCCCACTCCCTCTCTCTCTCTTTCATCTTTCTCTTTCATCTCTCTCTTTTGGCTGAATGCAGAGGACACTTGCAAACTTCCTAGTGATACTGCCTAGAACCAGCATTTCTTAGTCAACACCTGATTTTTTTTCTGATGTGTATTTCTTGGGTTTGAAAACAGAGTCTTGTGTGCTTTGTTAGTTTCTATATGTGTGATGCATGAATGGAAGATAGGCAGGTGTTCTGGTTCAGTTATTATTGAACTTGTCCAAAGGGACCTGGAGCTTCTGAACTCCTGGAAAGTACCTGCTCTCAAGATTTTACAGAGATCACAGAAATATGTCCCTTGTGCAGCTAGGTTTCTAGCAAAGACTTTTCAAACAGCAGATCTTACCTGGTGCTTTGAGCTGGGCTTGAGAACACCATTTCTCCCTGCTGCCCTCTGCCATTGCAGATTGATGTTTCAAGTCTTTAAAGGTTGGCTTTAGGGAAATGTTTATACATCTGAAAGAAATTGTCCAGGTCCTGAGTCCTATGGTGTATTCTTATCTATAACAACCCCACACCAAACCCCCAACCTGTCACTGTCTGACTTCCTTCCTGGGTGGCTGCCTTTTTCCTTGTCTTGCTTTTCTCTTTCCTACACTTTCTCCGGGATAAACAACTCACAGTCACAACTCCCACTTCTCATAATGTGTGTGGGAGTGTGTCTGTGTCTTGGGCAACTGTGAAGGAGCTGCTTCTGCTCCAGAGACCTGGCAAATTCCAACAGTAAGAGTCCAGCTGGGGACAGAATTCAGGTAATTAGAGTCTCCTGGCCGGGACTATTCCCTACGCTGACTTTTTCTTCTCCTTCCCCTCCTAAACTACCCTCTGACCTTTTAACCTGTCCCCATGGGATACTGTATTTGCAGTTTCCCACCTAAAGAGCTCAGCACTTGATGCTCTTAAAGCTTGAGAAAGCCATTAACAAATCAAGTCCAGAACGATCCTTTTCATCGAGTCAGTCCACAATATTCTAATACTGTTTTGTTTTTAAATAAGCTCCCCTGTGTATGTTACCTTTTTAATATTGCATTTCATGAAGCCTCCGCCTTGAGTTTGCATCCACCCCCTCATTGCCTCGAGGCTGTGGACACTCAGAAGTAGGACCCATGTGCGGGGCTTACTGCCCTGCTGGGCTGCCTTCATCTGACTCCGTGGGCGGCAAGCCCTTCTCCACGCTGGTCTTCCCTCCTTCATCCATGTATCTCTGTGTGAAAATTTCACACGAACCCAAGCTCCTATAAGCAGGCCTGCAGCAAGACCAGCTGGCAACAGAGTTGCATCGGACAGCACAGCAGTAAGAATTAAAATCATTCATCTTCTTTGTTTCCTTTGGCAGCCACAGGAGAGCAGGGGGGAAAGGTTATGAATTGCAGCATCTCCAAGGTGACCACAGAGAAAAGGAAGAAGGCTGAGAATTTGGGAAGGTAGGGACAGGTTAAGATAGAGGTCAGGGGGTCTCTATCTTTTTTGCATGGCAACCCTGCCCTTATATAATTTATACTTTATTCAGATAAATGTATTCTATGCTTTCAGTCCTGTATTACAGCAACATAGTTCTCTTTCTGAACAGTGCTGCACTGACTTACCCCTTAACAAAAGGACTTGGTCTCCTTTTTGTGTCGATTGAATATGGTAATGCACTGATGAATTTAAGAAGCAGATCTTTTTTTATGACTTGGGAAAAAAATCCATTGCTTTAAAGTAGTTTTAAATTTTCAGATACTTCTTTAGCACTGTGGATTTTTTGAGAGGAAAATACGACAACAACTAGGACTGCCTTTTTTTTTCTTTCCCCTATCCTCAATATTCTTAGAATTCTGAACACCGTATGTCTTGGTGCCTATGAATCGCTCAGACAATAAAATGTTTATAGTTGAGCTCTACTCGGTGAAGTATGTGTCTGTTATGAAAAAAGATTGCTAGTTGGAGCTGGAAATTTACAACAGACACCCACAGGAAGGCATACTGTTGCAAATCCCACTAGGACATATCGCTCTTCATGTTGAATTACTCCAATGAGCCATTTAGAATGATCAGGACTTAAAGACAATACAGAATTCACAGAGAAAGGCTCTGAAGATTATTTTGTACATGATACTAAAGCCAAGGGTTAATTTTTCTCCTCAAAGTCATCCAGACATCAGGGTCTATCCTGAAACAAAAATGGAGGGACTTTATAGTGTTCAGTTTATAATGTCTTTTATAAAAAAATCTATTTGTTAATACACCCTTAAAGAGGAGAGCTGTAAGCATGGAACATAAAGTTGGATATAATCTAAACATCAGGGGGTGATAGTGGGTTCCTTTTTTAAATTTAAGCTTCTTAATTCTCCTGAGCTTCCTTTTCATAATCTATGAAATGGAATGAGGGTGCTTTCAAATCGTTACTTACAAATGAAATTATAGATATTTATGCTCTTTTCTGCAGTTTAGTCATGTTTCTCACATCACCCTTCTCCTCTATAACATATGCATATATAGCACTTTTTAAATGCAGATGGTGCCATTTTTAGAGCTATAGAGTGAAGGTAGTATTTATCTTAGAATTTCTATAGCTCTGATTACCTAAATACACTAATAGAAAAATTAGGCTAAGAAAAAAACTAACTAACTAAGATACTCTCATAGTCACACTGGGTATTGAAATGTCAGAAAACATATTAACCAACCTACAATTACTTGGGGAAAGGCAAAAGGAAACTGGGTGTAAAAGATTATTTTTACATATTGTAGTCCTTTGCCATGACATTTGCAAAAGGTAAATATCTGAAAATAGGAAGACATACTAAACTTAGTTTATAAGCTACCTCAGATACACGATTTCCCTTGCTTTCTGGTTGGAGCAGTATTGGAAGACTGTTATCTGTGGGTCTCTCACAATTCTGCAAGTCTTGTGAACAGAGGTGCTGGCTGCCTTTATTCCAGAGATGGAGACTGTATTTCCCTCCAGAGCAAAAGGCTAGTTTGTTTAGTGTCCGTTATAACAAAGAATGTCTCTCTCTCTCCAGAGCAAAGGTCAGGCAAGCTTATGGCCCATAATGGAAGACTTGAGTTCCCTAAGTTTTGAGTTATTCTCCTAAAATGCAACCTACTATTTTTCAAGTGTGACCTGACCCATTTCAAGTCACCCTGAGGACATAGGGGCTCAGGGAGATGCACAAATGTTGGCACTCTGGTTAGTGTGATCACTGCTGCTAATAAAGTCCTTTCTCTCTTCCCAGCCATCTCATGTCTTCTGCCAACATCCCTGACACTGAGGCAGGCTAACTGGTTGACTGAGTAAAATCTCAGACCCTGCACAGTTCCCCATAAGCAGCAGCTTGTCCTTTCCCCTTGGTTCTAGGTCCAGGTCTCTGTGGCTACTGGCCTCACCATTACAGACCATCGAGCTCTATGTACTGTCGGCTCAGACTTTGTCAGCTCACCGGCTAGACTGGAACTATAGAGGCAGCTCCTTGGAAAGACTAGGTGACATAAAGTGGAAGTACAGGAAAATTATTGCTCCATGGGGTGAACTTTGCTGGAAGGGAAAGAGAGGACCCACACAAAAATGCATCTCAGTCTCTCTTCTCAGAGAGACTCCTCTGCAATGCAGTCGTCTCTTAACCCCTCTTTAAAGACAGTCCCGATGGCCAGCTCACTTGTGTCCCTTTATATGTGTTTCTCTTCCTTCCTTCCCTTGCTCCTTCCCCCCTCATGTCTGCTTCCCTGAGATAAGGTTCCTCAACAAGTAGTAGCATACACGTTTTTGCCACAGGATTTGTTTTCTAGAGAACCTGAGTTAGAGGTTTAGGATACTTGCAACTCAGTGGCTGAATTTTTGCAAGTAAAGTAACTATGAAACAAAATTGTGTTAACAGAAGGCACGTAAATGTGAAAATTGGTTACCTATCCATATGAGCCCTTTAAACATGAGAACTCTGGCAGAGTTCAGTCTACACGAGCCTTCTCCCAAGCACAGCGGCACATCTTAAAGCTGTTATATTCATCTTCCTGTCACTGAAAACACTGTCAAATAAAATTCTTAGTTGATAACTCTCTGCAGCTTTAGAAATCAAGACTTGACATAGTACATCACTACTCTATCATCATCATTGTTTATGTATTTTGAGTTTTTATTTTTTATTTTTTTGTGTCTGTAATGACTGTGACCGATAAGATACATGGAAAGTATGAGCTACTGACTTATTTAGAGGAAATCTTTGATTCTGGATTTCAGGCAGATCTAGATATCATATTCTTTTTGATGTGGATGAGATTTAAGAATTAATGCCCAAGACACAGATCTTCAGAAGAGGGAAGAGAGGATGAATATAGATCAGGGGTTAAAAGATGAGCTTGATATTTGATAGATAGACATGGGTTCAAATGCTACTCTCACAAATTCGTAGCTTTCAGCATTTATCAGACACCTTTGTGTGCTATTATGTGTTGAACTGTATCCCCGCTTCCAAGTTAATATGTTGCCATCCTAACTGCTAGTACCTCAGAATGTGACCTTATTTGAAAATAGGATCATTGCAGATGTAATTAGTTAAATTAAGATGAGGTCATTAGTGAGGACCCTAATCAGTTATGATTGGGTCTTTATAAAAAGAGGACATTTGAACACAGATATGTACATAGGGAGAACGCCATGTGAAGATGAAGGCAAGGATCAGGGTGATGCTTCTACAAGCAAAAGAATGCCAAGTTGCTAGAAAACCACCAGGAGCATAGGTGTAGAGCAGATTCTTCCTCTCGGCCCTCAGGAGGAACTAATCCTGTCAACACCTCGATCTCAGAACTTTAGACTTCAGAACTGTGAGACAATAAATATCTGTATTGAAGCCACTCGGTTTGTGGTACTTTGCTACCGCATCCCTGTAACACTCATACCTGACTCTGCATCATGGTAAGGGCTAGACATATAGAAGTGAGCAAAATACAGACATAGTGCTTGCTCTCATGGAACCAACAATCTAGTATGAGACAATAAACAGATGAACAGACAAATGAAATACAACTATACATTGTAACGTATTAGGAAAGAAACAAAGAGGATGCCGACAGAGAAAGTTGGTGATGGGGAGCAATGGTTACCTTAGATAGGAGCATTATGAAAGTTTTCTCTCCAGATGCACCTCTAAGAGGTGCACTCTTTCCATTCAAAGAGTTTTGGGGTTAGGAGGTTGAAGTGGGAGAAATAGCACATGTGACTATGCAGTGACCCGTGAGAACTTAGAATGCAGCAGGAACTGAAAAAGCCAAACATCTCTATCCCTGTGAGTCCAGAAAGAAGGGCAAAACTTAAATTGGAAGGATACCAAAGCCACATCATGTAGATTATCCAGATGGAAACCATTTTGGGACTTTAAACAAGAAGGTGAGGGGATCCACTGTACTTGTAAAAGCCGCATCCTGGCTTTTGTATAGAGGACATATCGGGGAATTCAAGATAGAAAGTGGGTAGATCAGTTGAAAATCCAGCTTCTAAATGAGAAATCAGGGTGGCCTTTGCTAAGGTGAGGGAATGAGAGATGGAGGAAAAAGGACAGTTGAGTGATTTAGTTTTAAAGAATAACCAACAGAACTTGCTAATTGCTGGTGTTAGAGGAGTGAAGGAGAAGAAAAAAAATCAAGATTAATATCTAGGTTGTTGGCTTGAGCAGACAAATGGGCAAATGGTGGTACCATTTGCTGAGAGAGAAGATGGAGGAAGAAACAAGTTTGTATTTTTGTGCGTGAAAAAAGTTAAGATGAGACAGAGTAGAAGGATCAAGAATTTAGTGTTGCAAAGTTGAGATCCCTTGAGACATCAAGCAGAAATGTCAAGTGGACAAATGGTATTTGAGTTTTGTCTTTAACACAGAGTCTGGGCTAGAGTAATAATTTGTTTTTCATCAGCATGTAAATGGTATTTCATACAACATGGGAATGACTAGGAAGAAAGCGCAAAAGTAGAAGAGAGAATATATATTCATGCCTTGAGGTAGATGTTAGGCAAATTACTTAACCTCTTTGAAACTTAATTCTATCACCTGTAAGTGGAAATAATATTACACAGCCTTCAAGTTGAGTGTGGCCTAAATTAAATCATGTTTATCTATAAAATGCAATGCAATTCATAAAAACAATACATGGTGGTTATTATTGTAATCACAATAATATTTCTTTTTGGTACTAAAGAGAGAAAAAAAGTGGGAGACTAAAAAACAGAAAAAAAAAAGTGCCTTTTGGAAATCCAATGGAAAGCTGTAAAAGTTAGGGTAATTAACTCTTTAAAAAGCATATCAGAAGCAAATAAGAACGGGTACTGACAGTGACCACTGTATTGGTAGGGCAATTCCAGAGAACTTCTTTGCCACAATGGAAGAAATCGAACATGTAAGAAGGAGAGGGTTTGAGTTGTTTTACAGGATATGGGGCAGTTCAAGAGAAGACTTTTTTCCAACAACAGGATTATGTGTGTTATCAAAAGTAAAAAGCTAATTTAAAGGGAAGATCAAAAATGTCTAATGATGTTATCTGCGGTCTGATTTGATTGCTGTGAAAGATAGCATTGACAACAGAGCCAGAGGCCCTCCCCCTGGGGCTGCACTTGGACTTGTTTCCTGAGAGGCACGTGGTCTTCAGCATTGATAATGAAGATGACCACAGTGAGGAGAAGTCTAGTTTGAGAGTGGAAAGCTGGGTTCCATGTAAGTGGGTGAAGGCAGTACTTTCCAGGCAGTCACTGACCATGGAGTAGATGGTAAGAAGGGAACACTTCATGACTAGGAAGGACTTGAAGTCTTGAGTACAATGGATGAGACTGACAATTGAGAAAGATTAGACTGTAGTGAGAGGTGTGGCAGGTAAGGAAGGGAATAGATTTAGGGCCCCAAAATCTTAAGATGATGATGTGCAAACCCCTTAGTGAGTAAGGTCAGCAGAGAGCAGTGAAATCAGGAGAAAGCATGGGAGGATATTGCTACATTGATCAACCACATTGGTGTTGACAATTTCTGGAAGTGTAGTAGAAGTAAGGACAGAAGACTTTGTAGTTATTCAGATAAAGTGAGTCCAGATGAAAGATATACTTAATTAATATAATGCAGGCAAGAGCTTAAAGCATGGTTTTAGGCAGGTAGAAGGCAATTGTTAAGTATAAGTTTATGCCGAATTAGAAAGAAATAATAGGATCACTCATTGGTGTGAATTTCAAATCACATGAAATTAAAGGAAGTTTTTCACTGAGTGGTTTTTCATTGTTTACATGGAACTAGAAGAAGCCACTGACCCTGTTCAAAGATTATATCCTCTCCTTATTTTGTATTCCCTACAGTCTCATGTCAATGTTAGGTACATGGCAAAAGATGATTCTAGTATGAATGAATGGACACATATATGGACCAATGCCCTGTCTGTGGATGAGTTCAAGCACAAACTGGCCAGTCACTGATCAGGTTCCATGGAGGGAATTTAAATTTCGGATGAAAGAAAGAACAATGTGGCTTCTAAATCCATTGAGCCATAGACTCTAAAATTCTGAGATACTCTGAATCGTACAATTAGTAGATCGAAGCCAGCCCAAGAGTATAATCTATCTGAGACAAAGACACCATACATAAAAACTATGTTCAATTTCCAACTGAATGTGTGCTTTAGTTCTCTCTAAAACTTACCTAGAAAAGCAACAGTTTCCTGTCTTAAACTACAGCTTTTACTAGAGAAATCTTTGCTTTCTCAGGGAGTATCTTTTTTTCAACTTAAAAGGATTACCTTTTTAGAGCTTTCCACAAGAGAACACTAGGAGTATTGAAAAGAAGTACACCTAAAATTCTATTTACATTGGAGGCATTTTCTTGAAACATGCTTTAAAGAATATATATCCCTTTTGAAAGGACAAGGAAACTCAGGTATAAAAATGCTAATGATACTCTTCTCTGCTTAAAGAGCATTTCATAAATAATGTACTTTTTACAAGAGACCATAGTGATGCTGAGTGTTCATGGCAACGGACCCAGGAAGTTAGTGATATTTTCCTGGTGAAATCTTAAATTTGCCAAGTCAATCTGTTTTGTGGAAAAACAAATTAGTTGTATTATTTAAGTTGTTAATGAAACAAGTTAGAATTTTAAATTCTTCTACAGCAGTGTTTTCTTTGTCAACTCCCACTTTCTGTGGTCTCCCTGACACTTCCATGCCTAGCCATAAGACAAATGTTGTATTCATACAATAAAAATGGTCATGAAACTAAAGTAGCAATAGCTAACATTTATATTACACTTTATTGTTACCAAATTATACTATCACATCTCGCTTGTTAACCATCTTGTGAGCCAATATTATTATTTTCATTTTCATCTTATAATATGAAATATAGATGCTCAAAAAGTTTCCAGAGGTATATAGTAAGTAAAGAAACTAGAACTATGAACTTTTCTGACTGCAATTCCATAGTTTTCTTTTTTCTTTTTCCCCTGTAGCTGTTCAAATTATGCCTCTAAATTGGATACCTTTGGTCCTTTCTTTAGACTGCCCAGGCAGAAAACAATTTCTCCTTATCTGAGCTATAAGCTATCACCAGAAGAAAAAGTTAGAAGATATGTCCTTACTCTCTGATCATGCAGTAACTTTTTACTTTATTTGGGGTGTATAGAGGATTAGACAGATTTTTTTAAATCCCTTCCAAATCTTTAAGCATTGAGAAGAGATCACCATGAGGCATAAAGCGTATTCATTTGTTAGTCCTACAGTGTGTGTTGTTTCCAGGTAACAGAGCTTGACAAGTGTGTCCTTTCTGGAGTACTGTGAATAGTGAAATGAGTGCAAGCTTAGGAGATGGACAGAACTGAATTAATATCCCATTTCCTCCATTTATTAGCTGTGTGGTCTCAGAAGACTCATTCAGTCACTGACTCTCAACTGCCCAGTTGTATCATGGATGATAGAATTTTCTTGAATAAGAGGTTCCCTTCTTCTTAGGTTGTAGGAAATATATATAAAGAGACTATCACAGGGACTCCCTGAAACACTCAGCAGAATATGATTACTACTGTTATTTCTGCTGTAGGTCTTGTAGATCATCCTGTTGCTGCTTCTGGCATCTTAAGAGCCAACCCTAAAAATAGGTGGGAACTAGCATTAGGGACAGTATTACATAGTCTCCAAGAAGGTTGTATGCATTCCCCCAATAGTCTACCCAATGCCTGTTCCTCCCACCACAGTAACAGTGGCAGACTAAGGGTCATATAAAGAAACTTCCCTATTTTATAGTCCTTCCATGTATTGGTAGAAGTGTTTTTATGTCATCTGGTAATTCCTTATTACTGTAAGAGCATCCCCTAGAAATTTCAGGACCATCAGCTGGCTCATGTGGTGCTGTAAATGCCTTTTTCCATGTCTGATGACTCCAGTGATCAGAAGATTTTTCTGATGTGCTGAAATCAAATGAATATAACTGGGAACTACCTGAACCAAAAAGTAAATAGTTTTTTGTGTGCTTTGTTTGCAGCACCACGGTGTCACAAAGCAGAAAGGGAAGAAATGAGGCTTGTGATCATTTGTATTGTTGTCGAGTCTTTTCCATTCATGAGGTACCTGTGATCATCAGCTATGCCTGAGAGACACCGGCGGTCCTCAGAGCACAGGGCACAGGCGCTGCGTTGCATAATAAAATGGGGATCCTAGCAACGGGCATCAAAGTGGGTCTGTTTTCAGTTTCCTTTTAAAAATGTCTTTACTATAGCTTTTTATAAAGAGAAAAGCTAATAGACAGGCTGCTTTCAAAGATACACATTAATGGGACTAATCAGGCACCCTGAACTTTAAAATATATTATATGGATTTTGTTAAAATAATAGCTTTTAGATCTCACAGAAATAAAAAATCTAAGGTGGACCCAGAACTGCAGCTTTATTCATTCTGGGGAGGAAGAGTTTCGTAGATCAGAGTCTGGGCTTGGGAATCAGATTGTCTGGACTCAAATCCCAGCTCTGCACTTTCCTGGCTGTATAACCATGGGCAAGTCACACCCTCCCTCCATCTCAGTTTCTACATGTGCAAAATGGGGATAATTATGGAGCTGTTGCCTGACTTCAATGAGATAATGTATGTAAATAGCTTATAATATATGTATAATGTATGTAACATAGAGATAGGCACATCACAGGGGCTCAATTAGCAAATGTCAGTTGCTATTACTTTAGTCATTTATTTCCTCAAAAGATATTTACTAGATTCTGAACATGAACAAAATTCCAAACAAAAATAGATCGGACAGTAAAACAGCCCTTGACCTCAAGGAGGTCACCCTCATGGGTGAGACACAGAGATGGACACGCTTATATCCTAAATGCTCAAATAGACAAGGCACAATGAATAAGGGAAAGCTAGCAGCCCAAGCTGGGGGCAGGGAGCTTCTGATCATCCAGTGTTTTCTTAGTCGGAAGAGACACTCAGCTAGGGAATCAGCTCTAGCAAGAGTTGGCAAACGTTTTCTGTCAAGGACCAGGTAGTATATATTTTCAGTTTCGTGGGTCCTTCAGTGTCTGTTGTGGTTCCTAACATCTGCCACTGTCGTGAGAAAGCAGCTCTGTAGACCATACAGGGACGAATGGACGTGGCTGTCTTCCAGTAACATTCTACTTACACAAACAGGCCTTTATTGTCCACAGTTCTCCAGAGAAACAGAAGCACCAGGAAGTGTACATATATAGAAAGAGATTTATTTTAAGGAATTGGCTTATACAATGATGGAGGCTGGCAAGTCCAAAATCTTCAGGGTAGACCAGCAGGCTGGAGACCCAGGGAGAGTTCAATGCTGCAGTTCAAGTCCTTGAGCTGTCTGGCTGGAGACCCCAGGAAAAGGGCCGATGTGCAGCTCAAGCCTGAAGGCTGTATGCTGCAGAATTTGTCTCTTGCCTTTTGTTCTGTTAGGAACGGTATATGAGGCCCACCCACACTGTGGAGAGCAACCTGCTTTACTCAAAGTCCACCAACTGAAATACAAATCTCACCCCCAAACAACCTCCAAGCTGATGCGTAAAATCACCCATCACAAGGCCTCAGCCAGACTTGGTGCACTATAGTTGGCCTAGCCCTGAACTAGAGAGAGAATTCTTTCTGCTCAGACTAAAGTGGTGGAGATCGTTTTTCCCAAACCAATGGTACTCTGATTCCAAGTTATTACTAGTCAGTCATTGAGTGCTGTGCCAAATCCCAAGGCTTAAGTACCAGAACAGGCTGCCTAGAAGGATCTGAGATTGAGTCTGGTTACCCTGAGACAACCTCATTCTCCCATCACTGAGAATGGGAGGGCCACTTGACCTGAGCACCATGTCCAAGTAGGAGACAGTGGGGAGAAAGGAGAAGCCAGAACTCACAGTGTTCACTGCCTTCTCCCCTAGCAAATGGGACTGCAGGCAGAGGAAGGAGTTTAGCAGAAGGAAAGGATTACATAGTCACCTTCCCAAATGGAATAAACAAAGTCATGTGGAAAGGGATCCCCTCTCCTAATTCCAACTCCACGTTGATTCAGTGATTTGTTCCAATTCACACAGAAAGACCTCCATCATGTTCAGGTGGAGGTCTGAGAACATGAGAATGCTGGTAAGGCAGGAAAAGGAAAAGACCACAGAAGACAGAAGGGCAAGGGAAAAGAGAGGAGGGTGTAGAAAGAGGTGGGACATAACAGAAAATGAGAGAGGAAAGGCGACGTTTGATTTTACTTTTTAAACTTAAAACTAACTCTATATCTTTCTTCCTTAGATTTTCTATGTCACAAACAAGTCTTCTCTAGCTCAAAGGATCTTACAGGGCTTAATTCATTTAAGTCACAAAGTATTTCAGGACTCTTAGATGAAAAGTATTACTGAAGTACAGAACTCAGGTTCATTATTAGTAAAGTCAGTCCTCAACAGTACAGTCTTCAAACTTCCTGGCTCCTTGAGAATGCCTAAGGTTAGCAGTAGATGACCCTCCTCTAATAAAAGCATCAGACAACCCCTGTACGAGAGCTTTGTAAGAACTATGCCCAACACTGAGTTGAAAGATACATCTTGGTACAGGGGTAACTTACAGGGTAAGTCACACCTGACCTGGAAAGTTGCACGAGAGTAGAATCAGTGTAAAGTGAAGCAGACTTTAAATACCCCAGAGAAGTTTATGTTATTCAGCCCTATGCAAATAAAAAAGCTATGGAAACTGGGATTTCTGATATATTTCCAAGTAAATATAATAAGAAGAGATAGAAGAAAAACTCTCTGTCACTGTGTTTTCACAAACAAGGCTGATTTATATCACTGCCCTTTCATTTTTAAATTTACTGAAGTAAATTTGAAGTTAAACTATAACCTCTCTGTTGACTTATGATCAAAATGTCTTTATTTTCCTTCATACTGGTTTTCTTTCTGCTTATTAGTTACCCATCTCCATTTTATAAGTATTGTTTATACCAAATACTTGTATGAATTATTTGTGTGCTATTCTTTGTGGAGCAATGTGAGGTGTAAATAAATATAAATCATATTTATGTGGAAAATAAGAAACACCAGCAGCTGTCAGTCCATAAGGGCAAGCCCTGGTGAATAATATCTCAGTGTCTTCAATCTTTCTGGGCACTTTCCTCCATGTTATCTGTATATGTTTAGAGTTCCTTTTTTGTTCTCTGAATATGCCTTTCTTACCACATCTTTTGCCTGTTTCATAGTCTTAATAGCTTCACTTATACCTGCGATGATATTAAGCATTTTTTTCCTTCTACTTCCTGCCTTGTTTCTGTTTCCTTCAAGGTTTGTTTGTTTGTTTGTTTTTTCCTTTTTCTTCTTCTTACTTTGGCTTGATTTCTTTTTTTCTTCCCTCCCCCCTTTCTTTCTCTTTCTTTCTTCCTTCCTTCCTTCCCTCCTTCCTTCCTTTTTCTGTTTTGGTCTATATCTTTCAGGTCATAACTCTTCCTGAATGCTGTCCATTTATAATGAAGCACAAGGTCTCAACTTCAATTGAAGACTAGGGTATTCAGCTGGAGGGAGGCTCCTGCTGTTAGAATCCACAGGTCTCTTCTTCTAGACAGTGTTTTCCCTAGAAAGGAAGCCTCTAATGGCCTGCCTGGAGTTTGTAAAGCAAATTGTCAGGTATCTCAGCTGAGCTAGGTGAGTAAAGGGAGGATGGTGGAGTCTCATAACTCAAGACATAGATCTCACCATTTAGTGCATAGATACTCAGTTAATTCTTTTGATTTTAGTATTTCATCCCACTCTCAACTTTTTCTGATATTCTAGAGCAGTGTTTCTCAACCTCTGCACTATTGGTGCTTAGGACTGAATAATTTTTTGTTGTTTGGACCATCCTATAATTGTAAGGACATTAGCAACATCCCTGACCTCTACCCATTAGATGCCAGTAACACCACTCCCCGCGCCCCCACCCGATTTGGGACAAAAACTTTCTCTGGGAGACAAATTGAACCTGATTGAGAACTACTGTTCTTAAAGAAGCCCTCTTACTCAAACACTCCAGAGATTAAGTGCCTTGTCTTCTCTCGTATATGTCTGTGTGTGTATGGAAGATTGGGAGGGGAGTGTATTTGTCATGCTTTACAGGAGTGGATTGAGAGATCTAACTACATACAGGCTTTCAACCAATCTTTACATCTCTGCTCCCACTGAATTTTTAAAGATATCTGCTACCTATAATTCCAGGAACTTTCCTGGATTCTGTGACCAGAAACAACTTGTTTCTTGGCTTCCATCATAAAGATTCTTACTCTTATTTCATCTGCAGTAAAGAATTGTCCATCTGCTTTCAGCTTTCAAAATTTTCTTGATATGTCTTAACTATAGTTATTTCTACTATTCTTTTTGTCTTTGAGGGTTGAGAGGATTTTTTTAACCCCCTTAACTCTAATTCTAGTAAATTTGAAGAAGGACAATTTGTAAATGTGTGTTCTCGATCATGTTTTTGTTATGATTTTTCAATATTAAATGCAAACCTTAAGATAATGTCTGTGTTTATGGCAGGCCAGCTTAGGCTATGTGTGCAGAACCTGGAAGGTAGTTTTTAATTTTTTCTAGGGCATTATTACTAACCTGGGAACATCCATTGTAGGTGCATGAGCAGGGCTGCTACTAGATTGAATGTTTGTGTCTCTCCAAAATTCATGTGTTTAAACCTAAATCTCCTATGTGATGGTGTTTGGAGGTGGGACCTTTGGAAGGTGATTAAGTCATGAGGGCTTAGCCCTTCATAAATGGGATTAGTCCCCTTATAGAAGAGACCTGAAGGACATCCCTCGCTCCTTCTGCCGCATGAGGACGCAGCAAAAATGAGGATGTCTATAAGCCGGGAAGTGAGCCCTCACCAGACACTGAATCTGCCAGCACCTTGATCTTGGACTTCACAGCATCCAGCATTGTGAGAAATAAATTTGTGGTGCTTATAAGCCACCCAGTTTATGGTACTCTGTTAGAGCAGCTCTAGCTGACTAAGACAAAGGGTGCAGCTTATAAAGCTGCATCTGGCAGTAACTTACTTCTGAGTTTTCAGAATAGCCATCACATTGCCAAGGCCATCATTAGTGCTCAGTTCATCTATTTGATTGATTGATTGACCCAGTTGGTCCTTACAGTTGCACTGTGAAGCTGACCAAATAAATATTAGAACCCAAGGAAAGTGAGGCCCAGAGAGGTTGACCTATTTAAAATGACAAAGCTAGTTTGCAGCAGATCTAAGACTAGAAACCTAGTTCACTTCTTTTTGAACTATATATTCTTTGTAGAATTACCATGACACAAAGGAAGCTCTCAAAGCAAAGACGAAATGAGAAGACTTGGTTTTAGAAAGTCCAGGCATTCCTCAGGCTTACTCAGTAGAAGTAGTCCATGGTTTCCTGGGTGATGGTGAGCCCTCATTTGTGTGCAAGCCCTGTGAAGAGATGATAATAATAACGGATAACACCCACTGGCATTTTACTGGGTGTCTGGCTTTATTATAAATTTTTATATACTGTATCTTATTGTGTCATCACAGCAGCTTCTCAAGATAGGGCTCTGAGTTGAAAGACAGAAGCTGAAACCATAATCTCTATTGTGAAGGAACACATTCTTCTAAGAGCCTGGTACTCACCCTTTCAAAAGAGAGAAATTATAATTCAGAATTTAGGAATAGGAGAATCTCAAAGCCCCAGGTTCTTCCCATTAGATCGTAATCATGGTGCTACTAATATGAACTCATAGTGTAGGAATCAAGTTTGTGCATTTTTCTTATTAGTTTAAAATTCAGTTAGTTGACCTTCAATTTCTAGCTCAAGTCAAAATCCATAATTTTACTTGCCAATTTGTCCACCTGGATAACCCACAGTTTCCTCAGGTATTTTGCAAATTGAATTTTTTACCTGTTTAACATAGCAAACCACTTCAAAACATAGTAGCTTGAAAACAATTTTTTTAGCTCAATATCCTGCCAGTGGGTAATTTAGCTTGGGCTAAACTGAGCTAATCTGGCTGGGCTCAACTAGTTTCACTCATGTGCCTGAAGTCACTGGGCAATTGCATTGGGGCTGATTGGTCTAGAATGGCCTTTGCTGGAATGGGAGACTGAATAATGCTCCCCATTGCCAAGATGTCCACTTCCTGGTCCCTGGACCTTGTGAGTGTTTTATTTGATGTGGCAAAAGGGATTTTGCAGGTGTGATTAAGTTGAAGGTCTAAAGGTGGGGGAAGTATCCTGGAGTATCCAGGTGGGCTCAATGATACCATCACAAGCGTCCTTTAAGCCGGAGGCAGAGGGAGATGCTACTACAGAAGAGAAGGTGATATGATGGCAGAAGCAGAGGTTGCAGTGATGAACTTTGGAAATAGAGGATGAGCCCATAAGCTCAAGAATATAGTTAGACTCTAAAACTGAAAAAGCCTCTCCTCAGAGCCTTAGGAGGGAACCAGAATTGCTGATACTTTGATATTAGCTTAGTGAATCTGACTTTGGACTTCTAATCTTCAGATTTATAAGAAAATATATTTATGTTGTTTTAAACCACTATATTTGTGGTAATTTGTTACAGCAGCAAAATGAAACTAATACAGCTAAGATAGCCGAAATGGCAGGGGCCCCTCTACAAATACATGTCTGTCTTCCCTCCCTCTCTCCCTCCCTTCCTTCCTTCCTTTCTTCCTGCCTGCCTGCCTTCCCTGCTTCTCTCCTCAATGTACATCCCACCCACTAGCCATACTGAACTATTAACAAGTCCTAGAGCATTGCCATAAAATCTGGAAACACAGATAGGAGAGTTTTTTTTTTATTATTTATATTTACTTCTGAACACTCTGGCTTTTTTATGAGATATGTTAAATATGAAGATTTATTCAATGAAAAATCAGAGGTGTAATTCAACTAAGGCAATGAATCAAGATGCATATGCAAAGATTGACGGGAATCCTTCGTTAATGCGCTGTATTCACTGCACTTTTGAACAGCCGTTTTAACTGCACCATTAACAAGGAGTATCACATTGAAAATACCATGTGACTTTTTGAATATGTTGTGTATTTTAATGTAATATTAATAATTCATTTGTAAACATTTATATGTATATTCATCTATGTTTATAGACATCATAGACACCATGTATCATTCCCATGATGTTTCACACCTTCATGCTTCTCTGTGTGAGATGCCCTATCCTCTCTTGATGGCTTTACTATATTCTAATTTTCCTTCAATACTTGGATCAAACATTGATTTCTTTATGAAATATTTCCTTATCACTCAATCTCAGTGGTTGCAATGCCATCAAATCTCCTCCTCATTTCCTTGACCTTTTGAATTTCAGCAAGTAGAAAATGAAATGTATTATCTGAAGGATTAATAGCACATCATACATACATTAAGCAAAATTTGACTTCAGCATCACAGATGCTAATATCAGGGAAGGTAGAAACAAGTCTAGTGGGGGATAAGTAAACAGAAAATCTAGTCGTCTGAGAGTTAATTGGCCCACAAAAGGCAGATAAGCTTCTCTCAGATAATAGAGAATTGCAGAAGTTAAATTATGTCCTTGAGAGAAGCACTCAGTCAAGTCCATCAGCTGGTTAAAAATAAACCTGGAGATGTCATCACTGTAAATTTATTTTTTATCTAAGAGCTTTCCTTTCCCATTTAAAATCATTCTCAAATCTTACATTTTCTGTGAAGTCTTCATCTAGTAAAATGCATCTCTGTTCAATGTTCACAATTGTCTGTACTTTACCCATTTTTTTTCTCATTTTTTCATAAGCATTTGGGGCAGAGACCTACTTTATCTGTATGATATATTCATACAGTGCGGGGTGCATTCACCAAGCTTCATATATAATCATAATAACAATAATCTGTATTACAAATGACAGATACAGAATTGCTATTCCAGACCTCAGAATCTCAAATCAGAATAAATAGAGCTCTATGCATTTCATTAAAGCATTTCTCCCAAATTAGGTATGTGGAACATAGATAACAATCTGCCTATTTCTGCAATGATTTTTTTCATTGAATATACGTCTAGCAATTTCTAATACACGCTCACACAAACTTAGTTTGCTTTTAGTAAATAAAGTCAGATGTTTTATAAAAACAGTGAATTAGTTTTATGGTACATCAGCTTGATAGAATATTACATAGCCATTAAAATGATGAATGTGTAGACTATTCGGATACATGGAAAACAATGTACTGTGAGAAAAGTAATACACAGTGTGATGATACGATCATCTCCATTGTGTGCATTGTTTGTTAAACATAAAGCTTGGAAGAGGCCACAGAGCAGTATAAGTAGCTGTTTTCTTAGGAAGATACATTTTTTACATATTTGATTTTTTAAAGCAAGAGCATTTGAGCAGTATTTATTGAAATAAACTTGAAACTTCCCAGACATATAGGTTCTTATAATTTATGTTATGTCAATAAAAATAAAAAGAGAAGTTTAAAGGCAGTTTCTCATCTGTAAAATGAGAGCATTGGTTAAAATCATCTCTGGGCTTCCTCTGATCATTCAAGATAAGTCATTCATGACAAATTTTACCAAAAAGAAGGTTTTCCTTTTTATTTTCATGACTGCAAGAGGCAATTACAAACACTGTCTTTGGAGTCAGATGGCTTGTTTTAAATCATCCCTCCACCTCCAAAGATGCATTGAATATCAGATCTGGGACAAGTGGCTCACCCTTCTTTAATCCTGGTTTCCTCACCCATAAAGTGAAGGTAATAAAGTTTTACCCTATAATATCATAGAGAGGATTAAATGAGAAAAAGCACATAAAGTTGAATGCTTTGCTCAAAACCTGTTACATATTAGTCTTTCAGTAAAAGTAGTTATCCACACATATCTTGAAGCCCATGCGTTATTTACCAGTCATTTTTTTTTCCCAAGAAAAGCCAATGAATATCCCTAAGAATAATACTCTGCAAAATTTAAGCCATTCTAGATGAAATCTCAATCAACAGGGAGTTTCTTTTAAGTCTTTAAAAGAGACGATTTCACATATTCAAACTTAATGCATAATGAAAGCAGGTTTTTACATGATGCCTGTAGTAGGTGACCTTTCTGCTGATGGGGCTTTGTGATAGAGGTGAAGGTATCCTGAGAACTCATTGAATGTCTTGTGAATTGATTCTTTTTGGTAAAAGGCACTGGAATTTGGGACTAAAAGTCTTCAGCACTAGAGGAAATGTCAGTCATAGTGCATTCAATAGTTAAATATTTGAATGGATCATCTATGAGGTTTGTCACCTTATTCTCCATCCTTCTTCGATAGAGTACATCTGAAATACCAAGCCTACGCTTTGAGTGTGTCTTATGTCCCCATCCTGACTGTAAGGTTTACTATGAGGATGCAGTGAAGGAAAACAAACAGGTACTCAAAAGATGGTTAAAATATGGTCAGATTTCCACATAATTATATGTCATGCATCTGTCTTAGCCTCATTGTATATGTTTAGAAAAATCCTCCGACTTACTAAAAGGGTGCAATTAAAGGCTTTTTTGAAACCAGGTAAAAAAAAGATTTTTTTTCTCATCTTTATTATAAAGGTATGCAACTCTCTCTTACAAGGAAATATTTAACTTACACTTACCTCAGTAAGACCCAGTCAGAGAACAGGCAAGTATTCTGAGAGGGAAGCTTTGTCTCTCTAGAATTGGCATTCTCAAATATGTGAGGATGGATTTGAAAGACTATAAAAGTTGTATAGGAATTAATAACTTTGGTTTATTAAGTAATGAGGGTTTTACCTAGGGAGAACATTAGGTTCAAACTAGCCAATGCTAGAACTAGCTCCTTAAAGCTTATAATGAATTTAAGACAAAGGAAAAGCTGTCTGTGGCTTTCCTAATCTGCCCCCTCTCTTCGGGCTAGGTCACTGCTGTCTCTTCATCTCCCATAATTCACTGTATTATAACAGTCTGTCTTCAGATCACCGCATGGATTCTTTGAGATTAAGGATCAAGGATTGATTACTTTTCTTTGTTCACCTAGCATCTAGTTCCTAGGACACTAACTAGCCATAAACATTTGACTGCCTCAAAAGGTAGAAAAGTCAAAATTGTATTTAGGTTCAAAATATGATTTATCTGTAGTGGCTTCAGAAGAGACCATTGGGTTCAGAGGTTAGTGGCTGTTAGGACTACCACCATGATTTGTAAGAAACCAACTTTTATACTTTTGCCAGAAGCTGTACTGGGCTGAATAGTATATTTTTGTGTCCATGGACCCTTTTTTTGATCGATGGCTTTAAATAATGGTTTAGACTGATTTTGAATGGCTTGCAATATCTGGGCAGTGCACAGCATTTATCTAGCTTGCACACTAATTAGCAATGACTTAATTTTTCTGGACCTCAAGTCCATCACCTAGAAAGTGAGGCCCCAGGACTAGATTGTCTTCATGATAGGATGTCGCTCTCTTTGTTTTTACCTGATAATCACTGGTTAGATTTTTAGGGCCATGTGCTGTTTTTTATAACAGTAGTGTCCCTTCTCCTCTACATCATAACACCCTGACTTCAGTATCCCACTCAAAACAAAAGTAGGGAGTAAAGAAACAAACTGTTTTCTAAACTCAGTACTAAAATAACAGGGCAAGGCTGAAAATAAGTAGCCAAGAAAATTGCTTTTTGTGCTTGTGTAATTTTTTTTTCAAGTTTGCCTATTGTAACTCTTTTTTATTTTAAGGAAAATGTCATCAAAGTGGATGGCTTTCTGTTTCCTGTTGGCTGCCTTTTTTTCCTTTTCCTTCCATCTTGTTCCAGAAACTGTGCATTGAAAGCAATTTAGCAGATGTAACTAATGAAGGGTCGTGTATGTGCACGTGACTCACCACTATTTTATGACCAGGAATTGATCTATATTTCTTCTAGACATTTCTCTTGGATTACTGTAGAGCTGGATCGCTCTGTATTGTACTAGTTTTCCCATGTGTGAAACGGACAGGACAGATCGTACATGTCTTTGAGCGCTGCTGTGATGCATGCCACGGATACTTGTCTAACATATCAGTATCCCTTGGCAGAAGCACGGCAAGGCGCAGTGATGGTCGCACTGCCAAAGTGTGTCCCTGTGCCTGATTTGCCTTTAACAGCTGGGGAAGGTAATTCTGGACTGCTTTGCTATGGACAGATGGACATCATTTTTCTTACTTTACTTGAGCTAGACTGCCCCCTTGGGAACTGTTTCTTTCTCTGTGAAAATCCCCAAACCTCAGACCTCATCACTGATAACAAAATAAGCAAGAAAACAAAAAGGGTTTAATTAAAAAAATAAAACCAATGTTATCTTATCAAAGTGAGCAGATTATATCACTTGGCAATGTTACCTATCAAAACAAAATGTAAAGAATGGGTTGTGCACATTTACTACCATGTCATGAACACAGTCTGATTGCCTTATTTGAGATGTGGGGAACAACTAATTGAATGTTAGCAGCCCCGTGTTCCAGCAGGGTCGACATTATAGAGCAAATCAGGTTTTCCAGTCATCTGGTTCAGTCCAATTTTGTCACCACTTAGTGAGCACGGTGTTTCATAGGATTCTGGAAGTATATAAAAATGAATGACATGGTTTCCATTCTTTAACTTTCATAAATACTACTTGATGTATGACATACCAGAAACAGTCTCATTTAGAATATCGGGATCTTTCAGGAACATTGGAAAAAGGGAAGCCATAACTTGTACTCTTCCTATCTTAATACAAATGGAAAATCTTGGTAGAAGTGCTTATAAAACATGAGGACTTAAGATACAGAGCAATTTAAGGGAATGCATTTTTGAATCAGATTTACCAAGGTCAAATTCTTTTAATTATTTTCCCAGGTAACTTTGGATAAGTTACTTAATTTCTTGAAACTTTACTTTTCATTTGTGTATAAAATTCCATTTAGTGGCTCAAAATTGGTTGAATATTCACAAGTTAATGTAAGACTCAGCCTTTTAAAAAGAACGTGTAAAGGGTGGTGGGGAAAACGTGATTGAATGCCCAGTATTGAGTACTTGCTGCTGCTGGCACTGCTGTTGCTTCTGTTACCAGCCCCATCACTAGCACCACTACCGCTAGTACTACCATTACCACTACTAGTACTACTACCACTGTCACTACTAGTGCCACCACCACCACCACTGCTACCACCACCACCACCATGACTACCACCACCGCCGCCGCTACTACTGCAATACTGCAGTACTACTGTTACTACTGCCGCCAGCAACCATCAGCACTGCTACCACTGCAATGTCTACTCCTTGTTGTCTCCATGATTATCATATTACCAATCACTGTTCTTGTCATCATCATCATCATCATTGACATTAAGTGAGATGAACTAATGAGTTTCTCAAATATGAGAGAAGACATATTTCTTAAATTCCTCTGAACACTTCGAAAGTTTTGTTTTTTTTTTTTTTTTTTTTTTTAGCATCTTCAACTTTATAGAGCAATATCAGTGTAGGTCAGGGAAGAAATTCAAGGCAGAGACTACCTATGTGAGACTTCTAGTGATCTAAAACTTATTTTGTTTTAAAATTAGTACCAACAGTGAAAGTCAAATACAAACAAGGGATGGAAACCGAAAGATCATTCGAGGTAATTCAAGGAATAGAGAGATTTAGGTCAAGTAGAAATAAAGGGAAGAGAGACCATCCAACAAATAAAATGTGAGTGTTTGGGAAGAAAAAAGTGGCAAAGCAAGGTACTCATTCCCTTAAAAGGACAGAGGTAAATGAAAGCGATTTATTTTTTAATGAAATAACAGGTGGCATAGATCCTATTTGCAGTTCTTCTTGGAACATATTACCTATGTTGAATTCATGCTAAAATTTTTCTCCTAAGGGGCGGCCAATAAAGTAACAATAACCTCCACCTAGGTCCTAAGCCTGAATTTACTGCTAAAGATATGAGTGGCCATGACTAAAACCCCAAATCCTGCTGTATGTAAGATCCTATGATGATACTCAAAATGCAACATTACTCAACTGCTTTCCAATTTAAACATGTGACTCATATTTTTATTAATCAGAAGATAGAAAAGAGTACCTTGAATGCTGCTAAATATCAATTTAGAAACAGTCTGTTTCAAGTGAATGTTTAAGATTCCAAGACAAAAATTTGGGAAAGGATATACTCATTGGAAGGGAGATGAGAACATACTTTAAAGGTTAAGAATGTATAACATGTTGTATTGTATTCTAACTGCCTTCTGAGGCCCAATATGGGCCATAGTTGACTATATTAAATACAAACACTTTCTCAAACCCAAGAGGATTTTGATTACAAGACAGTGACCTGATATTGTTCTGGGCTACAAAGTAGTTTCAAATCTATTGTGAGGTCCCAGTGTTTAATGGTTGGGATGGAGGGTGGAGTGCAGAAGTGGTACTGTGTGATGTGTGAGGGTATATCTGTATCTGTGTGATGGGGTAAACTATGAGGAAATTCTTTTTTAGACCTTAATACCAGGTCTTTTCATTGTCTTCCCTGCTTTTTTCCTAAGGTATCTGAGAATGTGTGCTAGTCATTTTTATGTTGGAGGTGGGGGTGGGGAGAGAAGTATCCTGGAAGCCAATTGGTTAGAAAAAATTTTAACATCTTTAAAAGCACAATCAAAGAACTAATCAGTGTTACCTTGAGTCTCCATAAGCATATTAAACAGTGTGTGCTACTAATTTCCTGTACAGGAGGCTAGCTGTACCTCTAAAGAAGTAACTTGCCCACCTCACAGCTCGTTCTAATCTTGCTTAAAGAAAAGGTGCATCATTCTCTTTCTACATTTAGCTTAACAGCCTTCCCTTTTTCCTCTTTATTTTAATTTCTTTTTGCTTCACAATAACTCATACATATAGTTTGAAAATTCAAATAAATCTGCAAGCCTAATGATGAAAAATAGCATTGTATCTTTTCCCCAAAATCCTTCCACTTACCTTCCCCAGAGGTGACAACATTCAAAACCTTTAACTGTGTGATTTTGTAATTATCTCTGTCTCTAAATGACATGTTTATACTACTATTTGTTTTTTCAGTTTCTTATATTATTTATTGACCCCCTACTCTTGGCAATGATTCAGGTCACACACACTTTTCCTTCTTTTCTTACAGGCATAACATAATTTGGGGTTAGATCAATAGTCACTGCATTGATGCCCTGTGTTTGCGTAATGTTGACTGTGTAGCCAATCACTATCAAGCCACATAGTCTGTTTACATTTCATTTTCTATGTTGGCCTATTGTAAAGGCCCTTTCTAGGGTTCTGTGGTGCACATCAGCTTCCTTCTCTTTTTCTGTTGATAGAGTCTGTTCCAATTTTCTCCCACCTGCTGAATAACTTACCATTCTTTTCTCTACTTTCTAACTTCAAATACTATTACTCTCACTAATAATAATTGCTAATATTTATTTTTATTATGTTCAAATTTATTAATTTAATAAGACATGTTAATAATAGTCATCTGTATAATTGCTAGTTATTCAATATGTTATTAATTTATTAATATAATTAATGATTAATAACTATAGCTATTATTTACTGTGCTTTATTACACCATACTTTTTGTCCTGGTGTCTTTTGTTAAAATGATTTTTATCACTTTACTCTTGTTACATGGTTTTTAGAACAGAGATAGCTACATGGATTTTATATCCCATATTTAAACATAAACGCCATGTCTTTCTATGTCAGTTTTTCAATCCTACACGTGTTATTCTCTAGTTCAGGTGCTGTGCTTTGATTTCTGTTTACTCCATAAAGAATGGCAGAGTGAGTGCCTCGAGCATGTTTGCTAACCATATACAGTTAGTTGGTAAGCTAATATAATGATTTTTGTAGCTAATGAAAGTGAAAAACCATGCAAAAAGTAGTTATTAAATTAAGATAAAAAGTATACTATACATCATGATTTGAAAATTAGGGGGAAAAGCAATTGTTTCTATTTATTTGGCATTAACTACATGGTAGGTAACTATATTCGACACTTTATATAATAATCTTGTTTAATTCTTGTAATGACTTGGCAATGCAGTAAATTTTTTATATAGATGAGAAAACTGAGATTTAAAAAAGTAACTTACCCAATAGCAGAAGTAGTTAAAATCCAAACCTAGGAAAGCAAAGGCAAGGTTTTATTATTTGTTGCTAGAGAAAGTGTATATTGATATGCCTATGGAATAAATGAGGCAATGTTTATTAATGTTAGAAATTTATGTAATTGTTGACTTAGAAATTAAATTTTTGAAAATGTATCCTACAAATCTAGATGTGCCCATAAAAAGTGATATAATATCATTTGTTATTACAACACTTGACAACCATACTATAGCATATCATGCAGCTGAGAAAAACAGAAATGCTCTTTATGTAGTAATATGAAAGGATCTCTTGTTAAATTAAAAAAAAAAAACAAGATGTATAGGACAACAGGAACAGATGGGGTTAGAACACTATTTTTACATTTGTGTTGACACAGGGATATGAACATACTGAAATGCAATTATATTTCCTTGGGTGAACTCTAGCAAGATACTTAAGAAATTAACAATAATGGACACCTTTAGGTGGTGGGGGTTGAGAAGAGATTAGATGGGTGACAGGTGTAGAAAAGTGACTTACAGAATGTAGCTTTTTATATGTAAAAAAAATTCACCACATGAATATATTCTGTATTCAAAATATATTAAAGACATTTTTCCAGTTTTTGATAATTTATGTTAATGTTTTCACATGCAAACAATAACTTACGGTGTCATACAAAGAAATGCCAAGAGTATATGGGCATGCCTGAAGATATAGGTAAGTCAGGTATTTTTAAAAATTATTTCTGCATGTCATTGATATTGAAGTGCTTTAGGAAGACTTTGGGAAATCCCAGCAAGTGAAGAAAGCAGGTGATTAACCTGAATCGGGAAGTGGGTGTTAGGAATAGTACTTCTATAATAAGTCTGCCGACATCAGTGCTACACTCATGGCATGTTTAGGCACACCTGGGTGAACTTCAGTTGTCTAGCAGAGAAAGAATCCCAAAACCAGCTCCTACGTAGCTAGCATAGGGCCAATTTAAAGTGTTCCTCACCCCATCAGCTAAGATTTAAAGCTGCCATGATTGAATAGAGTGACCATGTGCATGTGCAAAACTTGGGGTTTCTTGGACAGATGAGGTGGAACAGCAGACACATCAAACTGCGAAGTAGGTATGTCCTCCATCCTGACGTTTCTTATCTATGTTTTGATCACCCTGTCTATTGGCATCTCTTGGCCTCTCTCAGATGAATTTTTCTGGAGTATCAGACCTACTTTCTCACGGTTCACAAATGGGGTTTCTTAAAAAATCTGAAACTCAAGATTGCAGAAAATCTATAAGCATTCAAACAGATTTTTCACGTACTTAGTCTCCTACAGTAGAACATACAGCACGAGAGGTAGTGTGCTATTATTTTCACTATGACTATTGACAAATGTAATATTGATTCCAGGTTGTGCTTCACAGTGATTCTTTGAAACCTTTTGATTTCTATGTTAGAGTTTTGATTTTGTAAAAAAATTTCCTGCCTATGAGATTTATTCATTTTTAGATTACCTTGAACAAGACTGCATTTATGACTGAAAATGCGATGATATAAATCCTTAGGTGTTCTTATTCTTACACAGGCTACTTTCCCTTCCATGTAATTAAAGAGAAATACAGTGGAGCAGAACCATGTGTACAATTTTTCTTAGGTTGTCCAGACTTTAGTATCTAACTTCTTATAAAGTGGAATTTCAGATTTCGTTTACTCCTCACTGCAACAAACATATCTTTTAAAATGTATTACAGTTAGGGAGGCATAATGTTTAAAGATATTTAGTAAGCCCTTCAGGAAGCTCTCTGCTACTTCAGTCCTAGGGATATGATGGTATCTTACGGGCACAAATAGTTTCAGTGCCTAGATACCTGTCTAGACGTCCATTCTTTCCTCTCATAAGAAAACCAGATTGTATTCCTTCAACCATGAATGTACTTTATGGATGTGTTGATTTCAACTTTACAAGAATTCGGCTGCCTATTTTAGAACATAGCCACTACCAAAGAAGCGATTGCATTACATACAAAGAATGTGACATCTTGACAGATTAAGGCTTGTTATCGGAGACCATGAGCCAAATGACCTACCCATCATTGGTGGGCATCTATGTCCCAAGATGGCAACTTGTTGCTAGCATCATAATTCAACCACTTTGTGTCATCTGGTGTTTTAAGGCATATAAAAGCAATTAAAAGAAACATAAATTTTTTCCCAGTATTTTGTGGACATATGTGTTTTATAGATTTGTTGAAAAATATTACACAAAGGCATTGCCTCAGAAAATAAACTACATATTAAAATAATGAAAACTTTCTATCGTAAGTACTATATGGCATCTTTTTATGACTGACAGATGAAACTCTATAGTGTATGAACTTTGATGCAGCTGCAGTTAACATCCCATGCTGATGGGATTCCACACTAAAGACCAAAGAAAGGAAAGCTAATATACACACATATATTTTACATACAAATCATTTAGTTCTTTAATTTTACTGTACCTAGATTTTTGCCAAGCTATTTGTAATTATGTGTCCTAGTTGATTGGTTTTCACTGAAATTTTTCTGATCAAGGGCAGATGCTGCTTGGTTTTACGTGCTGATTTGAAAGTGCAGCTTGCAGTACAATCTGATCTTCCCCTGGAAACAGTGTCCACTGTGAAAGGATGATTATTGCTTTGTCAGCTATTCAGACTCTCCTGAAAACAGTTGTTATGGGAAGAGGAGTGGGTGGAAGATGAATAGACTCAGAGGAACTCTTCAAGGAAAAGGTTGAAGCAATTTTTCGTGAGAAAGGGGGGAAATGATTACAAAGAAATTCTTTATGGAAAAGATCAATAACCAGAAAATTACCCTTTGAACTTACCGTTGTGGGAAATCTATTTAATAACAACATTTTCTCTCTAAAAGACTAATTTTTAAATTGACTCATATTGGCTAGGGCAACTTTTTCACACAGGTAAAAAGAAGCCCACAAACATCACTCCAAAAAGAGGGGAGAACGATGGTTTTCTTGCTTTTAGGAAAAAAAAAATACATATATATATGCACCTTACAGGAAAAAATTAAATCATATTTACCACATTCAGAAATGGTTAAGGTTTAATCATATTCTGTATGTTTATATTCATATAAGTGAATGAAAGATGAATTAAGGAGATCTGAAGTAGATAAAAATAAAAAGTGTAGTGAAAAGTCACTATACACCACTTACATTTAATATTGAGTTAAGAAATCTAGCAGTACTGTAGTTATCAGGGAATACATTTTTGACCATTTCAAGCATTTAAATTTTTTTTTACTTAGTGTTTTTAAACTCAGCTTTATTAAGTATACTTTGTTTACAATGAAATTTGCTCATTTTAACTACATTCTGATGAGTATTAAGAAAGGTAGACAGTTGTGTGTTCTCAACCACAATCATGAGATAGAACATTTCCATTAGCCTGAGAGTTGCCTTCTGCCCTTTTGTAGACAGAAGCCTTCCCTCACCCCCAGTTCCTGACAACCACTGATGTTCCTGCCACTGTGTTTTTTTCCTCTTCTAGACTTTCATATAAATGAAATAATACAACAATATAATGTTGAGGGTTTTGGCTGCCTTCTTTCATGTTGCATGATCCTTTACATATTCAACTATGTGTTGCATATATCAGTAGTTAGAATATTTAATTGCTGAAAGATACTAACACTGTACGGATCTACTTCAAATTGTTTATCAATTTATCAGTCAGTGGGCCTTTAGGTCACTTCTAGTACTTTGGCTGTTGTGAATGAAGCACCTATAAACTTTCAGGTACTAATCTTTTTATCATATGTTTTCATTTTTCTTGTGTTAATACTTCGAAGTAGAATTACCGGGCCATATGGTAAGTGTATGTTTAACTTTGTAAGAAACTCCAGTTTCTTCTAAAGTGACTGAACTTCCCTACGTTTCTACCAGCAGTGTCTGAGTATTTCAGTTGTTCCACCTTCTCACCAATATCCTGTGTAGTTTTAGAGCAGTGAACTATTTTGATTCTGAACCACAGTAGGAATTTCATTTTACAGTATAGTTCATGATACACACACATAACTGAAGCATGTTTTAGGAAACAATACTTTGGTTTACCACAGATAAGACAGTCTGATCTCTATTTCCCATTCTCATATATTTTGTTAAAAAATAAAAATGCTTGTCTTTACTAACCTAATTGCACAACCTACTAATAGTTTGACCTATAATTTTAAAAACATAGCACATACTTTTGATACACATATATATACCCAAATATTTAATTTTAGGCTGTTGGTTTGTTTTGACCATGAGACTATAGATAATATGGTATAGTGCGTATGATTTCCTCTACCAGGGATCAGTTGCTTGAGATTAGAAGGGAAATCTGGCTGAAGGATTAATCCAGGCTTGGGGTTTCGCCAAACAGATGAGAATGACATAAAACAAGGCAGGATAATTTGATAGAAGGTAGCTAACCTTGGAATTGAGTCCAGGCTGGGTGTGATAGAAAGCATTAGTGTCAACAAACCTGTACCAGAGATGGATCACGCTGGCCACAGTTTGGAGCCATTACAACCATCACCCTCAGCCACTAAAGTGACTACATTTTCTCTTTACCTTATTTTATATCAGCCAATAAAAGGATGGTTTTAGGGGGAAAAAACTATTTGTCATGGTTAAATGACTGTTTAGAAAGAAGATTGAAATTATTATCAAAACCTTACTAGGTTTAACAATTTTGTTCATTTATACATTGCCCTTAAACTGTTTTTCATATTTGTTCAGGAGTTAATTATAGTAAAATGACTGATGATTAAACTCGAGAGACTAAAGATATTAAATGAGGTTGTACTAGAATGGTACTCAGTCTGAAGATACTAGAGTCATAAAAGGTAAAAGAATAAACATTTATTTTTCTGGGTAACTCACAGGTCGTTTCATTTTTTAAAAGTTTGCACTGGCTTCTGCTATTCCTCTTAAAATTCACCAACATTGTTCTTCCATCAGTGAGCATTCAGCTAAAAACCGAGCTTTTTAAGGTCTTGTATTAGAGGAAACTGTGTGAAGTTGAAGAAATCATTAGTACATGGATTTAACATTTCAGATTAGCAAAGGAACATGGTCCAAGGTCACTGAATAAATTACACTGTATCAAAAAATGAAAATTACACCCTGACATAGTATGATTTTAATAAAAAATGAAAATGGGATTTATGACCCCTTTTCTTCAGGCTACTAATGTTCGTTGCCAAAAGATGAATCCCTTCTGTGACATTAAATGTGAGATAGGCTACGGAAAATGTTGTGGGCTAATTCACTTGCCAAGGAGAGAGGCAAAGTGTATACATGCCTGTATTTTTATACCCATCTGCTGTCATGGTGAAGCCAAATATGTCTGAGGCAAACAAATCAGGCCAAATAAGATCATTTTTTCCCAGCACAAAAATGGAAATGTAATGAATAAATGAGATGCAGGTCCAACAGTTAACGAAAGAATGTAACAATGCTGATTGGAAAGAAGTGGCAGCCATTTGATTTGTACCACTGAAAATGAATTTAACCTAGTCCTTCTAGGAACCATAGATAGGCCACTGTCAGTCTGGACGGACTTGTTGCATTGAGTCTGATAAGATACCTCTAAATATAATATTAATGAATACATCATTAGCAGCTCATATATTCAAGTAAGGAATACGAAAAGTATATTTAAAGATGGAACAAGTATAAAAGCCCTGTAACAGGATGTGAGTTTGAATCAGCACACATTATACCCTGATTAAATTTGAGAAATTGGTTAAAACCGGTAAGATAAAATCCACATAGTACACACGTAACATGTCTCAGTGATGGCAGAAATTAACAGATGTCCTCATTTAGAATGACAACTGAGACAGACTCTGTAGGATGGTTGGATCCATAGATTAATGAAGCTGTTAATAAGATAATATTTTACTAAATATGTCATGAAGGAATATGTTTTCCAACAGATATTTTTATTTTGTCTTAAAGAGAAAACATTAGTTTATGAACTCTAAAATGTCAAGATGCTGTTCATCAGTTGTTTCATGAAAGCTCTTATTGACAAACTAGAACATTGCAGATCATAATTAATAAAGAACTTTCTACTGAAGCACCCTTCGTGTTAAGGGGAAAAGCTTTCTTACTACGGTATTTCCTTGATACTGCTCCATCTTGATAACTGCTGGTTAGACTGGCTCTTTTTATTTCCAACCTCTTGAAACTTCCATATATACCTCTGCCTCGATCTCCTACCTACTCACTTTCTGGAGCCCCTACATTCAATCTTAAATATTTCACTTGAGAGATATTAAAAATGTCCTTTCTGTCTACTCAGTGTCTTTTCCTCAGACTTTATTTTCCTTAAACTCTGACATTTGGCATCAAATGTTAGAAAAGAGTGACTGTCTGCCTCTCTTTTGAAATACTTTTCCCTTATGGCTTCTGCAGGTATATCCTTTCTCCTTTCTCTTCCCAACTCTGGCCCTTCCTTCTTAGTCTCTTTTTCAGGGGCCCCTTCTTTTCATCTATCTACCAAGAGTAAAGTTCTCCAAATCTATGTGCTCAAATCTCTTCTTTCCTCTCTGTGTTCAATCTATTAATATATTTACTCTTCAGGTATTCAGTGAACATCTCTGTCATTATCTGTTTCTCCCATCTGTATCTCCAGCCTTGAACTCTTACCTTGTCTTCATTCAATTACTTATTTCACCAGCTTAAAATAAATATTTGTTTGGTCTTCCATAGTTACCACAAATTTAACATTGTCCCTGAAAGCATGATTCCATTTGTAATCATTTTCTTACTTTGTTTGCATGAGGAGATGAACAGAACCACTCTTCTCCCTCTCTGCTAGATTTTGAGTCTCTCATTTTCCTTTCCCTTCCTTTATTTCTATCAAGCCTCTCAGGTTAGCCCATTTCTCCCCAGGCCCTGCATAATCACTGTGCTGTACGCACTTTTCATACAGTAGCCAATTCACGGGAAGGCTTTCTGTGTGTTCTCAGTGCCTGCCTGTGTCCAGTTCCCACTCAGCCTGCGCCCTGGTGCCCCGACACATTTCCTTAACACACAACTTCCATTCCATCACTTTTCTGATTAAGAACTTTTCATGGTTCCCAAAGCCCAGTGCATCAAATCAAAGCTCATCCAACTGTAGTTCAGTCTTTCATAGTCCGTCCCCTTTTTACTGAAACAATTTAACTGCCCACTCATTTCCAGTTCATAGTGTCTGCTTTAGTTAGGCCATCTGCATATTTATTTCTACCTTGTGCCTTAATCATGATGGTATTTACATCTGACATAGTAACATTTGAATTTAAAACCAAGGTTCACTAGTAATCCTATGATAGCCTACAAGTTGCTGCCAAATGTAAGTCCTTTCTTTGTTTCTTTTGGGTAAATGATGCCCATTTCCATAAACACTTTTTTCTTTAATTTTCGTCTTACTTAGAGTCATTACAAAATGGTTGAGCTATTCAGAATTACTGTAATTTGAACTCCTAAACAAAAATGAGAGATCTACTGTCGTTTGCTAGAAATAATTGCATTTTATTTTATTTTATTAAGGATGCTACATCTATCAACACTGTGACATTTCCACTTCATATGAAACAGAGGGTTGGAATGCTCAGAATATTACAGAAGGATTTGGTAGTTGTTATTATAGGTATAACATCAATGTTGTTTTCTCATGGTTTTCATTTTCAGTTGCAGAAATGTTTGCTTTTACCTTTAAATCAGTGTTAATTTAGCTCTATCATGCTTAATTTAGCTTGTTAAAAGTGGTTTCACTAACTGTATAGCATGTAGTGATGCATTTAGGTATCATCAAAAATGTTGGTTTACAATTATTAGATTACTAACCTTTAAGACATTATATAAGTTGCAGTTAAAATATGAGCCCACATACTTTACTTCTCTTTCCAAGTCAAGTGCATACACAATTATTAAATTGTACATTGGTATATAATTATTTTTTCCCACAAAAGTAGTAAGAGGCTGAGTATGTCTTTTGCCCTGCTGAAAAGTAATTGTAGAAGCATTGATTTGAAAGATCTAATCAGGTTTGGCTCATTTAATAGCTCCTTCTGCCCCAAGGCTTGTTCACAGCTTTCTTATAAAGTGTATGTTTGGATCCAAGAATCTCTCCGGGATACAACTTGTTCTGCCTTTCATTTCAAATCTAATTCTTGCTTATTATTTAGTCTTTGGGGTTTAATGAAGGCAACAGAGCACGCTAGCGGAAGCAATGGCTTAGGGGTCTAACCTAGGTTTGACATAAAACTCTTGTATTGTCAAGTGCGGAATTGAGTATATTACTTAAGTTCCCTAAACTTCAGTTTTGTCATCTTTAGTATGGGATATTGCTTACATGGGTGATCATTTGGGAGGACTAAACAAAGTAGTGTCTGGCGTAAAGTATGCTTTCCACCAACATGCTTTCACCAACATACTTTCCTATATGAAGACTACCATTTGCCTGGGACTAAATATTCAGTACTCCTTTGTTCTTGCATTAGTCAAATTGATTTGTGTTGTAGTTTCAGAAACCCAATTAAACAAGAAGGATAACATAAGTATACAACAGTCTTTCACACAGTAGGAAAATATCCCTTGATAAAGAAAGGGATGGACCCACAGATTTGATGGTTCTCAATTTTCTTTCCATGTCTTCTTTCACTTTTTTTGCTCTATTATTTGCATCTACTCCATTATTCTTCATTTTTTCAGGCTAACTTTCTCTGCTTCTGAGTCCACAGAATGGGAAAAATGGCTGACAGTAGCCTGTGAATTTTCTAGCTCCCAATCTGCTCAGCTAGACGAAGAAAGATGAAATACAAGTCCAATTTAGAATAGCCATTTGGTCCAACTAGAGAAAGAGATGATTGTCCTAGCTTAAAAATTGGGCCCCACTTTAAATTAGTCATTTGTAGTAGGGAATAGTAGTATTATATGGACATGATTGCTTCTTCTGTAACTATGTATATGAGGCATTTCTCAGAAAATGGAGCTTTTCCAGAAAGGAGAAATCATGAAGTCTAGTTACATGACTTAATAGATGTCCTTTATTGTTATCAGTACTTGCTCAACCTTAATTCTCAAGCACCAAACGTAGCTGCCAAGGTCCATCTCTACCTGGGAGGAGAGGTTAGACATTAAGTTATTTCCCTTTTCCTACCTCTCCAAATTCTATCCATTCATTCTTAAGAGCTAGCTCACTTAGTTCTGGGTGAGCTTGTACTTGGTTTGATCAATACAATATGGTAAAAATAATACCACATGACTTCTGAGGCTAGGTTATAAATAATGATAGAGCTTCCAGTTTATTTGCTGGAACATTTGTGCTGAAGCATTGAGCCACCATGAAAGAAGTTCTGCTTTCTTGATCATGCTATAGAAGACATCTGTAGCAAGGAGAGGTCACAAGGCACTCTCTGCCTTTGAGTCTTCCTAGCCATGGTCCCCAACTTTGAGAATCAGGGACAAGCCATCCCCACCTACTGTGTCACTTCTAAACTTTTAACAGCCAAATACATTAGTGTACTAAGATGATTGCTTCATATCATTAAACTATGGGGTAATTTGTTACACAGCAACAGCAACTGGAACAATGTTGTTTGTTAGTTGTATGAACTCTACCACTTTGCAGCTTGCTTTTTTTCCCCATTTTCTCCTTTTTTTCTCTTTTTATCTGAGTTATAGTTGATACACAGCATTGTATAAATTTAAGGTATGCAACCTATTAATTTGATACATTTCTTGCAATTTGATTGCCATAGTAGCATTAACTAATGCCTCTAACACATTTTTATTCTCTTAATGGTGGCTCTCAATGAAGAGATTTTCATTCTTATTCTTCCAATTGTCAATCTTATTCTTCATGATTGGTGCTTATAGTGGTTCTGTTTGATAAATGCGTTCCTACACAAAGGTTAAGAAGATATTTTCTTATATTAACATTTGGATGCTTTATTATTTTACTTTTATTTTTTTATCTGCAATCCAGAGAAATTATTTTTTATTCAATGTGAGAGTAAAGATTCATTTCTTTTTCCTATGGATATCCAGTTGACCCAATACCATTTATTGAAAAACTAATTTTTATTTGTGTTTGGATCTATTACTGGATTATCTAGTTTTTTTCACTGGTCTACTTATATTTCCTTGCATACTCCCATGTCTTATTTTATAAGCTTTTTACGTATGATTGCATAGGTTCTTTGGCCTTTTCTTTTGGAGAAATTATAGTTCTTCACTAATTTGGGGCCCTTGAATTTAATATGAAAATTTAAATTGGTTTTTCAATTTACACACACACACACACACACACACACACACTTGTTAGGATTTTTATTGCAGTTGTTTTCAACCTATAAATCAATTTTGGGAAAATTTACATCTTTAAAATACTGGACTTTGCAGTTCATAAATAAAGTTTATTTCTCTATTGTAGTATTTTTAATTTCTATCAAGAATGATATAGAGTTTTCTGTGTAGAAATATTGTGTAACTTTTATATGGTTATTCCTAGATATTTGACTTCTGTTTTGCATTTTAAAGGGTATTCCATTTTCTGTTTCATTTTAATTTTTTTTTGTTTTGTATATGTGTGTGTAAATATATTGATCTTGTACATAGTGACCTTGCTAAACTTCCATATTTAAAGTAGTATTTATCTCAAGATGTCTTTGGATTTTCTTCACACACAACTACATTGTCTAAAAATCATGATACTTTTATTTCTTCCTTTCTAATTCTGTTTTTAAAGTTTATTATTTTTCAGCCCTGAGTAGGACCTTTGTTCCTCTGTATAATAGAAATAATGATAGCTGGTATCCTTTCATGTTCCCAAACTTGCAATAAAGGGGTTAATATTTCACCATAAAGTAAAATAATGTTTTTATATTTGTTTTTGGGGGTATAATTTATCATATTAAGTAATTTTCCTTTATTTTCTAGTTTGTGAACTGTTTGTTTTCTCTTTTAATTATGAATGAAATAGAAATTTATTATGTTTTTTTTTGTCTCTCCCTATTGACAATTGTGTGCTTTTCCTCCTTGTTTTGTTAATATAGTCAATTATAATAATTGGTTCTTAAATTAAACCAATTACACATTTCCATAATAAATGAGATTTGGTTGTGATGGATTACCCTTTTAAAATATTGTTGGATTCTGTTTGCTTTTTTATTTGTATCCACGTATAAGAGAGAAATTGGCTTACAATTTTCTTTTTGTTTAAATAGCCTTGTCAGATATCAGCTCTGCTACTTATATATATTGGTACACAGTTAGATATATATAAATATATTTATATAAATTAATTTATATATGAACTTTAATGTATATAAAATTTTTTATACAAAAACCAATATATAAACTTTATTGTATACATATATATTATATATGAGGAATATGATGTCAGAGTTATGCCAGCTTTATGAAACAAGTTAGATAATTTCTCTTTTTTATGATAAAGACATTGGGGCCTAGAGCTTATTTGCAGGAAGGTTTTTGTTTGTTTACTTGTTTCTTGTAGAATAAAATATAATTATGTTGGGTATATGAAGTTTTAGCATCAGAACATAAAATGTATAGGACTATTCAGGTATTTTATTAAAAAAAATTTGAAGTATGGTTCATTTACAATATTGTGTTAGTTTCAGGTGTACAGCGAAATGATTCAGTTTTTTTTTCAGATTATATTCCATTATAGTTTATTATAAGAAATTGAATATAATTCCCTGTGCTATGCAGTAAATATTTTTGCTTCTCTGTTTTACATTTAGTAGTTTTCATCTGTTAATCCCATGCTTCTAATTTGTTCCTCCCTTCCTCCTTCTCCACTTTGATAACCATGTGTGTTTTCTATGTCCATGAGCCTGTTTCTGTTTTGTATAAAGATTCATTTCTGTTTTTAGATTCCACATATAAGTGATATCATATAATATTTGCCTTTCTCTGTCTGACTTATTTCACTAAGCATAATATCCTATAAGTCCACCCATGTTGTTGCAAATGGTGATAGTTTCATTCCTTTTTATGGCTGAGTAATATTTCATTGTGTGTGTGTGTGTGTGTGTGTGTGTGTACAAAGATGTGGTGTGTGTGTGTGTGTTTATCTTCTTTATCCATTCATCTGTTGATGGACATTTAGGTTTGTCTTGGCTATTAAAAATAGTGCTGCTATGAACATTGAGCTGCATGTATCTTTTTGAATTAGAGTTTTCAGTTTTTCCAGATATGTGCCCAGGAGTAGAATTGCTGGATCATGTGGTAGATCTATTTTTATTATTTTAAGGAACGTCCATACTGTTTTCCATAGTGTCTGCACGAATTTATACTTCCACCAACAGTGTATGAGAGTTCCTATTTGTTCACAACCTCTCGAGCATTTATTATTTGTAGACTTTCTGATGATAGCCATTCTGACCAGTGTGAAGTGATGTCTCAGTGTGGTTTTGATTTGCATTTCTCAAATAATTAGTGATGTTGAGCATCTTTTCATATGCCTGTTGGCCATCTGTATATCTTCTTTGGAAATATGTCTGTGTAGGTCTTCTGCCCATTTTTTGATTGGGTTGTTTTTGATATCGAGGTGTATGAGTTGTTTGTATAGTCTGAATATTAACACTTGTCAACCACATCATTTGGAAATATTTTCTCCCATTCAGTAGATTGTCTTTTCATTTTGTTGATGGTTTCCTTTGCTGTGCAAAAGCTTTTAAGTCCGATTAGGTCCCATTCATTTATTTTTGTTTTTTGTTTCTTTTACTTTGGGAGACTGATCTAAGAAAATAGTGCTACAAGTTATGTCAAAGAATGTATTGCCTATGATTTTTTTCTAGGAGTTTCATGGTGTCATGTCTTATATTTAGGTCTTTGAACTATTTCGAATTTATTTTTGTGTATTGTGTGAGGGAGCATTCTGATTTCATTGATTTATATGTAGCCACCCAGCTTTCCTAACACCACTTGTTAAAGCGATTATCTTTACTCAATTGTATATTCTTGCCTCCTTTGTCATGAATTAATTGACCATAGATCTGTGGGTTTATTTCTGGGATCTCTCTTCTGTTGCATTGATCTATATGTCTGTTTTTGTGACAATACCGTGTTGTTTTGATTACTGTAGAATTGTAATATTGTCTGAGGTTTAGAGGGGTTATGCCTACAACTTTGTTCTGTTTCCTTAGGATTTCTTTGGTGATTGTGGGCCTTTTCTGGTGCCATATAAATTTTAGGATTATTTGTTCTAGTTCTGTGAAAAATGTCCTGGGTGTTCTGATAGAGAGTGTATTAAATCTGTAGATTTCTTTGGGTAATATGGCCATTTTAACAATATTAATTCTTTCAATCCAATAACATAGGATATCTTTCTATTTCTTTGAATCATCTTCAATTCCTTTTATCAGTGTTTTATAGTTTTTAGCATATAGGTCATTCACCTCCTTGGTTAAGCTTATTCCTAGATAGGTTTTTTGTTGTTGTTGTTGTTGTTTTTGTTTGTTTGTTTTGGTATGTGACTTTTAAACGGGATTTTTAGAAATTTTATCTTTCTGGTATTTCATAATTAGTGTAAAGAAAGGCAGCAGATTTCTGTATATTAATCTTGTATCCTGCTACCTTGCTGAATTCATTTACTAGTTGCAATCATTTTTGTGTGGAGATTTTAGGGTTCTCTACATAGAGTATCACATCATCTGCATATAGTGACAGTTTTACCTCTTCGCATCCAACTTGGACACCTTTTATTTCTTTCTCTTGTCTAATTGCTGTGGCTAGAACTTTCAATAGTATGCTGAATAAAAGTGATGAGAGTGACATCCTTGTCTTGTTCCTGAATTTAGAAGGAAGTTTTTCAGCTTTTCACCATTGAGTATTATCTGTACTGTGAGTCTGTTGTAAATGGCTTTTATTATGTTGAAATATGTTATCTCTATACCCACTTTGATGAAAGTTTTTATCATGAATGTGTGTGGAATTTTGTCAAATGCTTTTTCTGCATCTATTGAGATGATCATATGATTTTTGTCTTTCCTTTTGTTAATGTGGTGTATCACATTGATTGATTTTCATATGTTAAACCATCCTTGTGACCCTGCAATGAATCTAAGTTGGTCATGATGTATGATGCTTGTTATATATTGTTGGATTTGGCTTGCTGATATTTTGCTGAGGATTTTTGCATCTATATTTATCAATGATACTGGCCTATAAACTTCTTTTTCTTAGTATTTTTATCTGGATTTGGTATCAAGGTGATAGTGGCTTCATAGAATGAATTTGGGAGTGTTTCCCCTCTTCAATTTTTTGGAATAGTTTAAGAAAGATAGGTGTAAGTTATTCTTTGTATATTTGGTAGAATTCCCCAGTGAAGCTGTCCAATCCTGGATTTTGTCTGCAGAGAGGTTTTTTGTTTTGTTTTGTTTTGTTTTTTGTTTTTTTAATTACAGATTCTATTTCACTTTTAGTGATTGGTCTGTTCAAATTAACTGTTTCTCCTTGACTCAGTTTTGGCACTCGGTATGTTTTTAGAAACTTGTCCATTTCTTCTAGATTGTCCAATTTGTTGGCATAGAACTGTTTGTAGTATTCTCTTATGATTTTTTATATTTCTGTGGTATCAGTTGTTATTTCTCCTTTTTCACTTCCTGTATGTTTATTTGGGTCTACTCTCTTTTCTTCTTGGTGATCCTGGCAGGGGTCTTTTTTAATCTTTTCAAAGAACCAGCTCTGGTTTTATTGATCTTTTTCTTTTTTTTATCACAATCTTATTTATTTTCTCTCTAATCTTTATTATTTCCTTTCTTCTGCTGACTTTGGGTTTTGTTTGTTCTTTTCTACTCTTTAGGTGATAGGTTAGGTTGTTTGAGGGTTTTGTTTGTTTGTTTCATAAGGAAGGCCCTTATCACTATGAACTTCATTCTTAGAACTGTTTTTGCTGCATCTCTTAGATTTTGTGTGGTTGTGTTTTCCTTTCTTTTGTCTCAAGGCATTTTCTGATTGTTTTGATTTTATCATTGAGCCATTGGTCTTTTAGTAGCATGTTGTTTAGTCTCCATGTGTTCATTCTTTTCCTGTTTTTCTTTCTGTGGTTGATTTCTAGTTTCATACTGTTGTGATCAGAAAAGATGCTTGAAATATCCTCTTTAATTTGTTGACACTTATTTTGTTACCTAGTATGTGGTCTATCCTAATTGTTCTTTTTTTGTAGTTTTTTTTCTTCAGAAATTTTACTTAATCTTTATAACAGTCCTAAAATGAAAGGAAGAAATGCCCATAATACATATAGAATAAAAGACAAAAGTCTATTTTCTGTATTATAAAGCAGTTTTCCTCACCTTTGGATGATATTTAATATTTATTGACAGCAACAAAAACGTGTTTAACTTTTCTAAGTTTCTCAATCATGTGTTTATTTTGAAAGGCTGTTTATAGCTATTTTCTCCCTATTCTAAGAGAGACATGTGGATAGAAGATAGATTATTTTCCTCTACAAAACAAGCATATTTGACTTCTTTTTCAGCAACTTAATTTATTATTCTATAAAATTACAGACAGTTGTCTTTTTTCCTTTTCATTTCCTCCATGGTTTTTAAAAAATTTAACCAAAGTCCCATACTTTCTCAGATTTCCTCAGTTTTTCTTCCTAATGTACTTTTTTATGTTCTGAGATTTAATCCAGGATATCACATGACATTTAGTGATCATATCTCATTATGCTTTCCTTGGTTTTGACTGTTTCTTGGACTTCCTTTGTTTTTGATGACTTTGATAGTTTTGAGCATTATAGATTAGGTATTCTAGAGAGTATCTCTCAAGTCAAATTTTTTTTTCAATATTTTCCCCATGATTATGCTGAGAAAATGTGTTTTGGGGAGGAAGACCACATAAATAAAGTGTCCTTCTCATTACATCATATGAAAGAAAGGTACATACTATCAATATGACTTATCACTGTTGATGTTAACCTTGACCACTTGGCTTAAGACTGTTTGTCAGGTCTCTCCTTGGTCAAGTTACTTTTTTTCTCCCTTTATATACTGTACTTTTTGAAGAAAGTCATGATGTGCTGCTCACACTGAAGTGTGAAGTTATACTCCTTAAGGGTGAAGTATCTTCATAAGTTCAAATTATTCTGCACAGGAGACTTGTCCATTCTCCCCATTTATTTGTTTATTCAATCATTTATTTATATCAGTATCATCCTATGCATTTTGTTTACTTTGGGTTATAATATAGTAATAGTTTATTTGTTGCTCAAATTATTCAAGCTTTGACTTTTGGGAACTCTTTCAGTTGGATCCTGTATCCCTATGACATAGTAACATGAGGTTTTTGGTTTTTGTTTGTTTACTTATTTGTGTTCTGAACATTTTCTTATTGTCTTGTACCACAACATTGTCCAGGCTCATTGTATATATTTCCTATCCCTGTCCTAAAAGAGGCTACATTTCCAAATAATCTTGGTTTAAAAAATGTTATTTGAATATGATGCTAGAAACCAAGATCTTGGTGTTAGGTGTGCTTTCTTGCATGGTTTTTGATAAGTTATGTTTTCTTAGGTATTTTACATTTTTTCCACGTTATCAAATTGTCAGAATGTCTTTGTGTGAGTAAGTTTATATAATGTCTATGTGCTCTGTAGTGATGTCATTTTCATCATTTGATAGGTATGTAAATATGATTCTTTTCAAAGAAACAACTAGTGGCTTTGTTGAACCCCTTTATTATGTATCTGTTTTCTATTTTTTATTAAACTTTTGGTTCTTTATTGCCTTCTATTTATCTGAGTTTGTTATTTTTAAATAACTCTTTGAGATAGATAGGTAGATAATTAGTATTTACTTTTTCTATGTTTCTAGTGATTGGACTTAAGTTTATATACTTCTCTCTGAGCAGAGCTGTAGCTGTATTTTACAAGTTTTGATGTGTTATACTTTCATTATTTTTTAGTCTAAAATGTTCTCTAAATCCCACTGTAATTTTTTTGATCAGTGAGTAATTTAGAAATGCAGTGATAAATATCCAAACATTATAGGGGTTTTCTAGTTATCTTTTTGTTAATTTGTAGCTTAAGTTCACTATAATCAGAGACAATACTCTGAGTTCAATAATTTGATATTTTTTAATGACGATTTGCTTTATAGCCCAGGATATGGCCAATGGTTAACATCCCATATACATATGAAAAGAATACATTCTACAGTTGTTTGATACAGTAGTCTATATGTATCAATTAGATCAAGTTTGTTAACTGAGGTAACAGACAAAATAGTGTTAGAAAGTAGTAGGTATATCACATCAGATATATAGCAACACCACTTGTTTCGTACATCTTTGTAACATATAAATCTAACTTTTGTAGAAAACTTAAAAAATTCTAGGCTTGCTATGAGAATTTGGCAAAGTAGTACTAAGGTAGTAACTTTAATATTGTATGCAAATTAACTTAGATTCTAGGAGGCCCAAGCAAAGTGAACAGATATCTTTTTTTTTAAGTCTCCACACCATCTTTCATTCTGTTTTTCCCCCTACTCCCATAGTTACCAAGAACTATTTTTTTTTAAGTATAAATATCAGGCTGACTAGTATAACAACCAATTATAATGGTTCTATCCCCTGCCCTCTTGAGGTTTACCACACAAATAGCACGTTCTAAGTAGTCTTACATTTTATGTAGGTGAAGGTTTAAATGTAATTTGGATGTAAAAACCAAAGTACATTGTTACTTACTGGTATATGAAGTGCTATTAGTGCTATTAAAAAAATAGAAATAAAAAGGATAAACATGAGAAATAAAAAGGATAAATATGAAGTAACATTAATACCATGAGATAAAGTTTGGAGGTAAGAAAGGGAGGGAGCTGAATATACTTGAAGGAAAATGAATGAAGTAAGTTAGCTTAAAACTGAGTTAGAAGTCTGGAGAATCCAGGGCAACCTCAGTTGTCACTAACTTCCAGGAGGAAGATAACGGGGATGGAAAAATATAAATAAAGACACAGTAAGCGAGAATGATATGTAAGGGCTGGGCTGCAAGAGGGAGTCAGACTCATGAGTCAGCAAAAGAAGGAAAAAGATAGAAAAGATTGCTAAGATTTGACTGATCAGTAAGTACTACTTAAGCCTGTGATTTTCTGAATAATGGCTAAATTTAAGGAAAATTGTATAGAAAGGAGCAGAAGAATTTACCTTTCTTCTCAGGTTGTGTCCTACTTTGTTTTCAGTCTATTGATCTTTCACCTGAGGAACTCGTAGCAAATTCCTTTTGAAAACACACACAGTGTGCAAAAGTGTGCTACAGTCAGAAAGGAGGAGAGTGTGTATGGTTTATCTATGCCCCTAACAGTGTTCAAAATTCAACTACAAGACCAGGAGAACAATTTATGACTTTAAAAACTCAAACAGCTGGAAGAGACAGCATGAATGTGTCATCACATCCTGAGCTTCTAATTAATGAGTGATTCAGGTATTTCAGTAATAAAAGATGGTGTTTCCAAGGGTGGTTCTAAGAGAAATGATTTTTTAATAGAAACATGAAATTTCAGCCCTGTAATATTTAAATAATCTCTTGACTTTCCATTTCTATATACTTATGATTGCACCCTCTCTATTCATACACTGTAATCAGTAATTTGGCAGATGGAGTTTTTTAGCCCTGAAGATAAGTTTCTGTGATGGAATTTTGAGGTATGTGTTGTGGGGATGGGTGTATATGTGCACATTTGTGCTCTTTCCCATCCAACTTGGGAGCTATAGCTGTGGCATTTTCATTTTCTTGTTTCACAAAGCTGTCATTATGCAGGCAAAAGGCTGATGACTTTTATGCTATTATTGTTTTCAATTAATTAGAAAAATCCCCCCTCCTTTGTCCATTGCAGTGTTTCTCTCTTATTCCCTGGAGATTAATGGGGACAGATCAGCAAACACAGATGATTCTGCAGCAGGGATGCCAGATTCATTTTCAGGACTCAGTTTTGAGCCAGCGTATTGGTTCTACCTGCTGCTTGGTGTTATAGTTATTATTGAATTTAGCAGATGGAGGGGGAGAGTTTTAGACTTGGGAACACAGATGGAGAGCAGACTTCAGAGAGGATTATTCTAGAGTTTAGAGAAAGGTTGTTTCACTCTGAAACAAATCCTTAGAACTAGAGTGATTAAGTCTCTACGCCTAGACATAGAAAGAGTGCACACAATTAAAAACACGCAACCATCCAAGAAACATGTTCAGACCAGTGATTTCGTGTTATCAACAAAAATTCATCAAACCTAACAAACTGAAGGCTAGCTTTTTTTTAGCCTTTTTTAAAATTCTTTTTTTAAAAACCTTCCTTTAGCAGTAATGATACAAATAAGAAAAGATTTTAATTTGCATAACTTATGGAGGTTTAGAGGAGCAATGTAACATGGGAAAATATTGGATGCTTCTTAAACGTTGCATAGGTTGGTATTACAACTGTTTATAATATGGCCAAAAGTCCAGCAGGTTCATAAACCTTATCTTCTAGAAGATGATTCACCTTAATCAGACTCAGAATGAGATATAAAGCCAGAATGCCAATTTAACTAATTTCCTCTGAAAAATGTAGATGTATCGTAAGAATTGAAATATTTAAGCAATCTCTATGTATGGAGAACAATGTGAAAAAACAAATTATAATCAGATTGTAACAAGTACAGAATTCTTTTCTACACAGAGAAGTTTTGTCCCTGGGAAGAATATCTTGGAAATTTGCGGAGTAAACCCCATAGTTATTTCCACAATAAAGATGCCCTTGCTGATTATCTGGACTGTTAAAATCCCTTCTAAGTGGGGAACAGAGCAGCTACGTAACTAGCTGATTCTGGAGCCAGGCTGCCTAGATTCGAGTCTCGCTCTGCTATTTACTAGCTGTGTGTCCCTGGGCAAGTTATTTAACCTATCTGTCCCTTAGTTATAGTTATTTCATTTATAAAGTGAGATTAATAATAGTACCTATATAATCAGTTTATTATAAATATTAAATGAGTTAATGTTTTCCTGAAAAAGGCTAGAATAGATCCTGTAAATAAACATTATGTGTGTGTTAAATATATGTGTTATCTACATATATCTATATATGATATATATGTGTATATATAATGTACTCTAAGGAGTAATATTATACAATTATTTCCTGCATTCAAGATTTAAAGCTTTGCTCCATCATTTTATTGTATAAGACTTGGAGAAGATCTTCTCCCTAGCCCAGCTGTCATATCTCTAAATGAGAATACGAGCAAGAGTGTCTACCTCAGAGGACTGGTTTGAAGGTTAAATCATTTATGCATGTGAAGCACTAAGAAAGTGCCTGGCACATAGCAGCTGTCCAATACATATAAGTAATTATTATTGTGTTCCTCCTGGACACTGAGTAATACTATAGCAATTTAGTTTCCTTTCCTATGTCAAAATTTTCAGAGGGTACCCACCAATCTCATCCAATTCTTTTACTCTCTCAGTAGATATCTTATAGACCTTGAAGACACTTGGACTGCAGATTTTTCCTCTTTCATTGCTTGTTCATGTGTTTTGGTTGCTAACATTTATAGAGCTTTATCTGTGTGTGTGTATGCCCCTATATTAAAGTTTCTACATCCATCATTTCATGTTTCTTTCTTTTTTTATTGAAATATAGTCAGTTTACAATGTTGTGTTAGTTTCTGGTGTACAGCGTAGTGTTTCAGTTATACATATATATTCCTCTTCAAATTATTTTTCACTATAGGTTATTATAAGATATTGACTATAGTTCACTATGCTATACAATAGAACCTTGTTGTGTATCTATTTTATATATAGTAGTTAGTATCTGCAAATCCCAAACTTCCAATTTCTCCCTCCACCCCCCACTCCCCGCTGGTAATCATAAGTTTGTTTTCTATGTCTGTGAGTCTATTTCTGTTTTGTAAATAAGTTCATTTGTGTCATTTTTTTAGATTCCACATAGAAGTGATATGGTATTTTTCTTTCTCTTTCTGGCTTATTTCTCTTAGTATGTCATTTCATTTCATCAGCACACATCTCTGTAATATAGGTACTTCCTTATACTTCACTGATAAAAAATTTAAGGATTGAAAGAGACAAGTAATTTGGCCACACTCTACCAGCAGAATTCAAGCTCAAGGCTTTTAGACCCAGTGTCTTTGTTCTTACCTCCCACACTATGGCAGGAAGCCTCACAGTATCACCTCTGTACTGACGATTGATACTAACATGCAGTAAAAATTAATATGTAATTAATGTGGAAGTATTAGAGACCATAGTAATGCATATGAATCAAAAATTGCAGATAAAATAAACTTCAACAGTAAAGCAAGGTGTGGTTCAAGTAAAGATAAAATCCATATTGCAAAGTAATTTAAAGTTCCAGTATTGCTTTATAGCATTATGTTTCAATCTAAGATATAAACTGGCACAGATAATCAAAATATGGCCAATTCATGAAAAAAGGATACCATTCACAGCAAACTTACAGAGCCTTATAAACAATAAACATAAATCATTTTTTTAAGCAGGAAGCAATTATACTTTAGTACCAAAGACAGTTTTAATTTAATACAGAAAGCAAAAGTATCTTGTATTATTGCAGGCTTTAGTCTATTCATTTGAATTCAGTTCAATTTGATTTGATTTGATTCAACTGTATTTGATTCAATTCAAGTGCATATATATTTATGGACTGCTATTACCTGTGAGGCATTGTGCATGGGCCAAACTTAATTAGTTTTTATTTTATACGTGTTAGGGTAAGGCCCATGTAAAAGGAAAGAATGAATTCTTTTTTAATTTTATTTTTTGGTTTTATTTTATAAGAAATGTTCAAAGTTCTAATCACACACTGTTTTGAAATTTAAAATATAAAACCTTTTTAAATAAAAATAATTTGTAAACATGCTTCTGTTTTATGTCATCAGCTCTTAAAGGACAAAGCAGACAAGCATGAGGAAAGGAGGTGAAGAGCCATGGGGTGAGGCACTTGTTCCTGCGACCAGTGCTGGGCTAGTGACTGGCTTTCCCTGGTGAAAAAAATGTCCCTGATTCGTGAGGTTTGCAGATTTCCCTCCACCACGGCCAGATGCAATCAACTAATGCTTTAATAAGCAACTTGTGAAGTACCTAAATATTTAACAGGTGACTTTCAGGAGCCATTTCAAGTAAGAGAAGGTTCCAGCACACCATTACTGCAACCGTATGTGTTCCCCTGGTGGAGGTAGATTTGGCCATTATTGTATATCTTCTCTATTAGACTGTAAAATGTGGAGAGAAGAATGTATTTTCTTATATCTGTGAGCTCAGATCTTGTTGGAAATTTAACTTAAAACCCTGAGGGAAAAAAAAGGTTAATTTAGGTTATAGCCTGATCACGCCACCCAGCTTTACAAAGTACTATGGTTCATATCAAAAGGAATGATCACCATTCTTTAAAGAATAAGACATTTTAACGGTTATCAAATAGAAAGGACTTTATTAGCATCTGAATATGTGGCTGTCAGCTGCACAGTTTAGAACTGGAAAAAAAAAAAAAAGAAAAGAAACTTGGCAGTTTTTCTTCTGTTTTGCGGAGCAAATTTGGTGAAATGTTGAGCCCGTCCTCGAAAAAATTGTGTAAGTAGAGCATTTATAATGCTGCCTGTATTTGCCACCTTAGCAGTACTCTTGTCCACGTCACATCCCACAGTGAACACCTGTAAAACAAGGCTTAAATTTTACTTTATTAATGCCTTTTTGTGTGTGCATGTAGCTGGAGGCAAAAGGGTTTTTACTTTGAATCAGAGATAGATCAATTACGCTCCCACCTGCTGGTGGAACCGTGCTACATGAAGTACCCATTAGGCGGAGAGAGCTCCTCCCCACTTAGGCCCTCGCTTCCCCCGTGTTAAGATCAGTATCCGCGGGGGCATCTGATCAGTGCCCACGTGCAGGTCATATTCCAAACTAATCTCGACCCTCCCATTGGCCACACTTGGCCAGATGCAAGAACAATTTCATCCCCGCTTGCTTAAAAACAGGGTTTCGAAAATTACCAGTAGCTGCTACAATAAGAAATAATGCAGTACTTTATCCCTATTGAGCTCTAAAATGCTACTCAGCCATCACAAAATTTATGGAAGATGAACAGAAGGAAAGGGGAACTTGACAGAAACTAAACAGAAGAAGCAAAAAGGGCTGAATCCTGCAGCTATCACTGTTAGGGGGATAACCAAAGAGAGCAAGTTTCTTTTCAATCCAGGCAATGGGGCTAATGGCTTAACACTACAGACGCTCAGCCCATGGATGAGAATCAAGCTGACTCATAAAATACATTCTGTTCAGCTTGCAGTCCTGTGGTTTCTCAAATGGCCTTCCCTGGCAAGAACGGAGGCTGGGGAGAGACGCCACATGTAAACACTGGGCGGGGCCAACTGAAGAAGCCTGCGTGTGAGCAGCTGCAAACAATCCGTTTTAATTCCAAGTCAGTATTTAAGGACACCGGGGTGTGCTCGTTTCAGAGGTGGAAGGGGAGGCTGAAGTGAAAGAGGAGTTGGACTTGGCAGGCCTGTATTTTCCTATGGATTGTGCTCAGTTCTTCTAATCATAGTTATTATGAGTATTTCTTTCCAATTTATTACTCGTGGCACTTTGTGCTCTCCTGTTCTCCCCACCATCTGCTAGTGGAGAGCATGGAAACTAGTTTTTGTCCTACAAATAATAAGGTGGAGAGGTGATGACTCTTAAGCTGTATAAACACATGCACGCAAATCCCCGTGGCTTTCTGCCCAGCCGGGCTGGAAAATTGTGGACATTTGACGAAGGTTAGAATTATCAGAAGTGTGCAAAGATGCCAGGACCTTGGTCGTAATCATATAATTTTCCAAATACAAATATCTGAGTGTATCATGAAGTTATCTTCAGCTTTGTGGCCTTGGGCGTTTGCCTCCATTCTCTGGACCTCAGTTTCTCCTTCAGCAAACCAGGAATAATTATGAAGGCCCTTTCCAGGTATGCCCTTGTTATTTTTATAGTTTGTTTTTGTTGGCAGATCATCTTGGTAATGCTTCAAGTGGGGATGTAGTACAGGCCTAGAAAACAAAAGGATATTTGATTATTTAAATTCAATTTCAACCATTTTCCTGCAGCCTCTATCTTGTGTGTCAACCCGCTAATTCTGGGGCACCTTTTCTTGTTCCATCCTGTAGTTCTCTGCCCATAATCTAGTCTTTCTGATCCCTCCCAGTCTTAATTTCTGGAAATGTGTGTGTGTTTTCAATTGGGGTACAGAGTAACCATAATTAAATTGATGTGGTGGAGGCCACTTCTGTTTGTCTTCTATTTCCTGAAAACTCTGTTCTAGCTGAGATATTGAAGTACAGTTGTAATATGGATGAGTTTTTAAAGCTTTAGAAAAAGTTTCCCCAATGTGAAGATATTAGCTCTGGTATCCTGGCCAAAGTCCAAATGAGTAATTACATTCTTCCCTGGTAAATCTTTCCTGTAGTTTTAATTGGAGATGACATTCTTTATTTCTTTACCTCAACTGGTATCTGTTATTTCTGAGCAACTGTTAAAACTTTGCTGCATTTCACTCCAGTGGAGAATTCTTTGCAGTAGGTATCCTAGTATTAAATGGGCCTCTTTAAATGCACCCTGTTTGCAGTTTATGTGTGGGCGTGAGCAGGTGTGAGTAGAGACTTAAATACAATGATTTATAAAGTGCCTTTGGATCCTGGATGGAAAGGGCAATTTAGACCTAGGTTATCAGCATTATGTGAAAAACATGCTTCTGTAAACCGGTTACTAATTACACAATTACCTTTAGTGGCACAAGTTAAAAAATGATGTGATGCTTTTCAGCAAATTCTAGTTTTAAGTAAATAATTCTTGGTGACAAGTGATTAATTGTATTAAGTAGTCTTTACTCGATGCAATTTAGAGTAAGTCATTTTCTAAAAAAACAAAAACAACCCCAGAAAACCTAGAAGAACATGAGAAAGTAATTATAGTCTGTAATAAATTTGTCTCCCTAGAAGGAATTTTATACAGAGTAAAGAAAAATACTTGCTTATTATTTTTCCTTTTTAGAAGAACATTCAGGTACTTTAACTATATAAAGAAACAGTGTATAAAGAAAACTGTTCCATGCTAATTGGTTCAGATGACATATCTCGCAGTGAACTGATGTTCTCCTGGATCTTATAAACAAGGCTAATCCTGATAGGGGTGATCTGCGGACTGATAACTATGTCTAATTTGAACACAGTTGCACCTAAGGAACAAATAAATACATATGCCACTTCTATCATAAAACACTTCTTCCTGGCATGATAAAAACTAACCTGTAACTCTTCAGTCTGGAGTTCTGAATTTGTGCAGTGGTATTCCAGTTCATAAAGCTACTAATTAGTTCTTATAAGAATCTGACATGTTCTGCAGAAGTGGGGACACAATGGACACCATGGAGGTTACATTAGACTCTGCTAAGTCAAGGGGACTCAGGGTTGTAATTTTTTTCCTCGCTCTTGATTAATAAGAAATACAGGAAATCCAAATCACTAGCTGCTTCTTACCGATGGAAGAGAGGCATATTGGTGCTTATTTTCTTGTACCAAAGAGGCTGGAGTGTATTAAGATGGGAAACATTTTATTCTGTCTTTAGAACATTTGAATATGCCATGCAAAATCATGGTTCTCTGGCAAAATGAGGTATCTATTCACCTTGTGAGCCCGAATGACAATTAGACAACCTAGCGAAATAAAGACAAAATCTTTTTCCTCTGGGGAGGCTGTCACATTCATAGTTTGCCTAGACCAAAAGGGATCCTGTGGCTCTGCCTACTTTAAAAAAAATAATCTTACCAATCAATACATATCATAAAATAATTAATTGGACTGTAGTAACCAGTATTGATTGTGGTAACAACTGAAATTAATGGATCGGTTATATCTCAGCCCAATGTTCTCTTCAGTGGAGGGTCTAATATAATATATCCAGAGCCATGTGAACATTCCTAGTCATTTTATTGTGTTACTAAAATTGAAAATATGAGCAGGCAGTGGGGAGGGACAGGGGAGAATATCTTTGGTAGAATTAACTGAACCCCCACTTGGCACCCAGTGAAAATAAATCTGTTTCCATTATTCATCCTTTGACTTTCTCCAAGATCTGAAGGTACTGAAAGCTCCAGCTGAGTGGCCTAGGCCACAGAAAACATTTTTGTATTTGCATAATATTTTCAGAGATGCTCAGCTCATCCTGAGCCTGAAGGGATATGGATGTTCTCTGCATATTTTATATTGCTATCATTTTCCACAAAGGCTTGGACTAAATTGCAAGATGGAAATGGATGTATAGTGGATGTTTGTCACGGGCAGTTAGCAGGTCTTTCTGTGATGAAGAAAGTAGGAAAATCCCAAATGTAACTTGTCTTCTTCGAGTTACAGTGATCTTGAAAATGATCAGTGTTTGAATTGAAGAAGGGATTTCCTCTTCCTTATATGTGTTCCTTCTAGACTGCTTAAATTATTCTTTATAAGTATAGATAATTGCATGTAAAGAGACTCTTCACATTTCATAGATAGGTTTATTCCAGATTTTTTAATACTGAGCTTATGGTTACTAGGTCAGTTAATACCAAGCTTCAAGTTTCCCCTATAGCCTGTTCAAGTCCCATTTGTCCTCATACTACTGACTTGTTTACTTATTCATTCAGCAAACATTTACTCTGTGCCTGGTAAGTGCCTGGAACTAATGATACCAAGAAAGTAAAGTGTAAACCCTGTTCTCAGTTGTGTTTCTGTCCACATCCTGCTTGGTATCGGTACTTCAGAAAGCCATCACTTTGAGAAACAAAGTTTCCTACACAATATAAATGTAATTAAATTAACAATGAGTTGTTTGTGAATTATTTCTGAACTAGGTCAAAGATATAGGATTAGGAGGTAATTCAAATTATTTTTCTTTAAAATGAAAAATCAAGATAATCATTTATGGACATTTAATATTCTGTGATATTTGGCTTTGAACTGTTCCTCTCATATCAGTTCTCCTTAGGAGATTTTATTTCACTTTTCTGCATTTTCTTGCAGATTCACTTTGTTAGACAACCTTCAGTTTCTACTCTTCCCCATTGTACAGAGTTGCTCTTGTTGTCTGTTAAACAACAAGCATAGTATGTCTGAAATGTCTCCATTTCAGTTACCAGTAAAGGGACCCTAGTATACAGAACTCAAAAAGTGTTCCTGAGAACTTTTGGGATATCTGGTGGTGTATTAATTAGGATGAACTGAGAGCATAACTCTACTTGTATAAAACAGTTCACTTCATTCTCCCCTGATTTCAAGAAATGAAGTATGAGATTTATATATCAAGTCTTCAAACAGTGACCTCAATACACTGGTTTCTTACATGGGCTGCCTATTCCAGATCAATGTAAATTCCTCAACCCCCCAGGCCAGATACTTAAAGTCTCTCTTGATGCCATGTAATCTCTGTAGCCAGCAGTATGGTCTTTGTCCTTCATAGCACTATATCCATCTATATATGTTTAGCTTGAAGTGTTGTGTGTTTTTTTTTTAAATTTTCTCTACTTATTTAATTTCTATTTTTTGTAAGATCTAGCTCAAATCTCATGTAACTCTTTCCTTAATTTTCTTATTCCACAGTGATCCTTCCCTTGTAATCAGTTCTTTCAGCAGTCTGATCCCATCAACCTAGGAAAAAACTCCTTTATCCTGGGGGCTTTGAACTATTCTCTGGTTGCTTTATACTTTATATACTCTCATTTGTTCATTCATTCATTCATCCATCCAGCCATCCATCCATCAAACATCCACTGAATGCCTAGCATGTGCTGGACTTTCTCATAGATTCTGGGAAAGCAGAAGAGAAGAGAAGAAAAAAGAAGAAAAAGAGCCTAGCTTATGCTCTGAAGAACTATACAGTCTAATGGGGGGCACAAGAAGTAAATATTCACACCATCCCCCTGCCTCAGCCCACCACTCACCCAAAGGTTAGAAAACAATTCCATCAGTAACACTGGCTCTCTGTGGTGAAGATCCTCAGTGATGATATTAGTGGTGGTAGCATTGGTGATATGGTGGGGGCAGTGCTGTTCGTGTACGTTGTGCTCCATCAGAGGGGCCTAGAAATGAACTGCAAACCATACTCTCTCTTGCCCTATAGTTCTAAACAACTGAAGTTGTAGAATAGTAGGGACATTACCAAGAGCTTCTTACTCTGGGGTATATGGATATCTGTGTGGCTTAAAGTAATTCCCCGTATTAGTCTGGCTGGGTGTGGAAGTTGGATGGGGCTTGTTACTAAAGGAGGAGATATACATAAAGAAAAGTATACATTATTAGAGTTACATATGGTTTCCTTTTTACCTCCATTGGAACAAAAGAAAAATGCTACAAGACGTTAATAGAATTCTTTGGAAACATATAAGAAGCAGCACCCATTTCAACATGGGGGCGTGATGTGACTCACTATTAGTGATCATTTGAGCTGACTCCAGGAGAATGAATAGGAGTTCACCAAGCATGTGAGAGAAAGGGAGAGAATTAAAGGGGACGTCATTACAAGTGGAAGTATCGTCATGAGTCAAAGCTTGATTGTTGGTGTATGAAGGGATTTCAAGTCGTTGCTTATGACTTGACTACAGAATGCAAGTTTAAAAGTGACAGAAGAACCAATTAGGGAAAATTATGAAAAGCCTAAACGTTGTGTAAACAATTTAAAGTATTATTTAGAAAGTCATTGAAGAATTTTAAGCATGGGTTGGTCAGCCAAGAGTTTTGGAAAGATCATTCTGGGCAGAGAAACCAGTGAGATGCTCTTAAAGTTATCCCATTATTCCCTACTGAGCTGAACTGAGAAAGAAATCTTGGAATAGGGGAAGGGGAGTGGATTTGAAAGATACGTGGTGCTTGGTGACTTATAGGACATGGGTATGAAGTGAGAAAGTCTGGGGTAATTCTCAGGGGTTCCTCTTGATCCTTAGAGGTTTGTGAGTGGTGCCGCTCAGCAAGGTAGGAAATTCACAAACATGAGCCTGTCTGGGTGATTTGGGGGCATGTATTCTCTCCCCAGCTGAAATAGAATATTCTCAAGGTCGAGCACCTATTCTTTCATTCCTTTTACTCCAACCATTGTGTGGTACCCACAAGTTATATTAACAATTAATTGCTAAATAGAATAAAGAAGCACAGATGAGCCATTAGCATTTTACTGAGGGGCACAGTGAAGCATAGGAAATAGTTAAGAGAATGACATGTATATTTGCATTAAATATGCATTATATTTGCATACAATTTGAGTAAATCTGTCAAAATAGTTTCATTTTTCATGTGCATTTTAAATATTCAAAGTCTATTATTGATGTCTTTTAAAGGAGCCAGTATCCATATCAGACAAAATGTCTGAAGCACGCTAAGGACAAGAAGGGGCAAACCTACTGGTATTTTTTTCATAGTCAGATGCTCCCAAAGGTCTGTTTACTACTCTTTCTAATGGCTATTTGTTATACTTATAATGAACACAACATTAGTTGGAGTTTAACAATGATCTGGTGAAACTCTTTAAGATAACCTCAGTTTTATAGAGAAGCAGCAGTTGGTAAACTTCAGTCACTGGCAACCTAATCATGGAAAGATTAAAGAAAGCATATTTAGCAAGGAGAATATAAGATGGTATCCTCCTCTCAAATTGTGGGCACCTCCCTCTTCCATTGTTTCAATTTCTCTAGAAGGAGCCGGACATCTATTGGGAGGATGCTTTGCAGTTAATGGAAGTTAAAATAGGTGGGTGAGTCCCAGTGGCCAGTCCTTCTGTTAGTGCCAGTCTGGCCCCATTAGAATCACCCGTAGAGCTCGCTGGAAGACAGATTGACAGTCCCCGTCACTGAAGATTGTCTTTCAGTACAGCTGAGGTGGGGTTTTGACATGCGCAGTTTAAACCTGAGGCAGAGCTAGGATTGAAGAAGCATTAAAATAGACGAAGGTAGAGAGTTCTTCAGACTTAGTATTTTCAGGATTTTTCTCAACACCTGTTTGCAGTGGAGCAATGAAGAGACCTGGCTGTAACTCTGACTCCTCACTAAATCTGAAAAGGGCTCTGAGAGCCCTGGGGCGTAAACACATGGAAATATAACTGAGATCACACACGGAGTCTCTGGGATTCAGAGATGGGTCATCTAGATTCCAAAATCTCAAGGCCCTCTCATCTGACCATGGTAACACTAGGTAGAAATCTTGAATTTCTTCAGCCAAGCTTGGGCCTTATTTTTAACCAGCACATCAGATACAAAAATACTTACATTTGTCTAATCATATTTGAGCTCTTTTTATATAACTACCAAGTGTTTCTTCAGTTTTTCCTCCTTTCACCCTCCTCCCCTCCTTTTCCCTCTTCCTCTTATTTCCTTTCTTATATCAAAAGAAAATTCAGAGAGCTTTATTTGATATGTGAGTTTATTGAGCAAAAAGCGAACTATTCAAGAACAGAGAGACTTCCAACCAAAAGTGGTTAAGAATTTCAGCCCTTAGTAGCTGTAGCTCAGTATCATAAAGCGTGAATGAGTAAGTACATTTGTTTTGTGTGTTTTAAATGATTGATTCCTAGAAACTTACATTCCTTTTCACTGAATAAGCTTACTTGTTTATAGCTGATTATCTAGGAAGCTATCAGTTCATGCTGACAGGAAGAAAGCATTTTGGGGATATCAGGGCAGTTTTTAGTTTTGGTTACTTGACAGTGAGTGTTTGATCCAAGGGTATATTCTAACTGTGGCTTCCATTTTGGTTTTTCTTAACACTCCCATAACCATGGGTGCAGAATACTGAGTTAATCACACATCTCATATCATGTCCATTGTCAACCTTGATCTATGCATGGCCTCTCTTATTTATTTTTTCCCTCACTCATTTCCCTTGTTCTTACACAGACATAATGAGCTATGCAAATGTGTGAGATACGTATTCTTAAATATGTATCTGTCTTTGTACAATAAAGAATGCTCTTTTTGTGGGTCATTTTACATAAATGATACTGTGCTAAAAGTCTGTCTTTTATTTTTCCTTTAAGTATAGTTTTTAGGATCCATTTATTCCAGTGTATTTACATTTAATTTATTTCTTCTCGTAACTGCATCGTATTCTGTTAGATGACTCCAATGCATTCTTCTCATCTGTTCTTACATTGATGAACATATGGATGGGCTTCTGTTTTTGCACTAACATAAACATTCTTATTCAGATCTCCGCCTAGATCTGTGATAAAGTTTCTCCACATACATGTCCAGGAGTTGGTGTGTCAGAGGCTGTATGTTTGATTAATTACTCTAAGTACAGCCAAGTTGCTCTCATTGTCCTAGTTTATACTCCCGCCAGCAATGCTTGGGATTCCCTATTTCGCACTTGCAGCTTGCCTCTTCGATTGGAATCATTCAGATTTTAATTTTGCCAATCTCATGGCCGTCAATTGATGGCTCAGAGTTTCAGTTTTTATTTTTCTTGTTATGAAAAGAGTTTGCATATGTCTTCATATTGTTTTTAACCATTTAGGGTTCATCCTATTTTTCTTATGGGCCCCCTGTCTTTCTTCTTGCTAATTTTAATGAACTCCTTGGGTAAGCAAAATACAAATTGCGTGTCATTTTATATAGAACAACTGTCTTTTCCCATTCTTTCATTTGTTGACTGTACCAATGGAACCCTTTGTTAAAATGAAAGTTTCAGAAAACTTTCTGTTGTATTCAAAAACCATTTATTTTTTACCTTAATGTTTTGCTTCTTAGATCTTATTTAGGAGGTCTTTCTCCACTCTTAAGACAGAGAGTTACTCGTCTCCATTTTCTTCATTTAGCTTTATACATTTACCTCTTATCTTTAGGACTTTAACTAATTTTGAGTCAATTTTTCAACATGATATGGGGAAGAGGTCCAGATTAATTTTTTCTTCCTATTTGTGAACCAGTTTTCTCAATACCATCTAGGGAAATGAGTCCTTTTCCCATGGCTATGTAGTTCCACTTTTATAGTTCTTCAAAGTTCTCATACTTAGAAAATATCTTTTCTGTTGTGGAGGTGCATCTCTCATCAGCACAGTACTGTCTGTTTAATGCCTTTCATCCTCTGATAGGAGAATGTCTCTGTTTACATTTCTCTGTCAAAAATTGGCCTTATTTATTTAGTTTTTTTTAAACTCTCTGCATGTATATATATGAATGTTAGCTAGGTTCTGCAAAATATTATGTTGGATATTATATTGGGCTTTTATTTAATTTATAGACCAAATTTAGCAAAAATAATGTCTTTTTAAGAAAAATGCATGATATCTTGAGCTACTATATCTCTTCATTTATTCAGTTACTGTGTTAAGAGAGTTTTACAGTTAACTCTGGAATTTCAATTTTACTATGTTTCTAAGTTTGCTGTATTCAGCATGAAGTTTCTGTAAGTTTTGGGAACACAATATTCTTCATACTTAGAATGTTCTCTATTCTCAATTTTCTAAGTTTTAATTGATGGATTATATTTACAAGTAATTTTTCATTATTTATTGAAATAATTATATGACTATTTTCCTTTGCCCATTAATGTATCAAATTACACTGCTACCTTACTGATGTTAAATTATCCTTAATTTGGGGGGATAAATACCTTCTAATCAGAATAAATATTTTTAATATACTAATATTCTTAATTTTTATATTTTTGGATTTACTAAATTCTTTAAATGCTTAGCTCTTCAGTTTTCAATTTTTTTTCTCATTTTCAGATTAAAACACAGCTACAAATTCCTCTCAATGTTACAAGTTATCTGTGCCCACCCACTTTTGAATGTACTATTTTGGATGCCACTTAACTGTTTTCTAATATGTCTTAAGATTTAACTTTAGCCAAAGACTTATTTAGAAATAGTGCATATTTTTGCCATTTCTAGAGGAGTTGTGTGGTACCTTGGCTGTACCTGTTATGAATAATTTCTGATTTTATTGTATTTTTGTCAGAGACTATTGTCTTAGGATGAATCTTGGGGGTTATGCTCTCTTTGGTTGGTATATAGTCAATTTTTATGAATGTTCTATATGTACTTGAAAATAATATGTATTAATTGGTTATAGGAGGTGAAGTTCTATATTTGTCTATTAAGTCAAACTATTCAAATCATGTTCTTAATATATTCTGTATGTTTCCTTATTTTTTTCTTTTTTCTGCTTATTCTCTTGGTGCTGGGAAGTGTAGTTTAAATCTCCAAATAAATAATTGATTTATGTAATTCTCCTTAGTGCACTCTGTTGATTTATATACTTTGAGACTATATGGTTAGGTGCATACATATTCCATGCTTATTTTATCTTTCTAACATATTTTATATAAAATTCCTTTTTGTTCTTAATTATATTTTTAATTGGCTTCTATATTCACTTGTGTAAAATCCCTGTATCTCCAAAGTCAGAAGCCTTTATTCTTTTTTCCTTCCTTAGCTCTGTTGATATCACCATTTCATAGCCAGACATTAGCAAGGCCAACCAGAGAAGCACCTTTATTAATAACTGTCCCTAACTTCTTCCTTCCTGCTTTCCAATATCCATGTGCTCCCTAGGTCAGGTAGAAGGTTATGCATATGTGTATGAATAAATGAATATTGAATCGCCCCTACTAACAAGCACTTCTCTCCCACATTCCAAGTAGAGCGGAAAAGAGAGGTCTCCCCCAGTGGAAAATGGAGAAAGATGGTAGCACCTGGAAGGTCTCATTGCTTGAAGTGGGAGGTGCAGGACATGGGCTAATGGATATGAAGTAGAAGCATAGGCATATGGTGCATGCATGTTACTTCATTTTTTTCTACACTTTTTCCAAAGTAGGTGTTATTTTTCTCCATTTTACAAATAAAGAAGCTGAGGTTCAGTAAGGAAACTGTATTTGCCCAATACCATAGAGCCAGTAAGTGATGGAAGTAAAATGGAAACATGGGTCATTCTGATTCTGAGGTTCACATTCTTTGAACCAGGCCACTCCATTCTCTCATCCTGTATCAAGGAACTTTGAAGTAGGGGAGTCTGTTTTGTCTCAGGATTCTCTAGAAGTTGAAAGTCAGGGTGAAAATATCCTGGTTTTACACCTTACTCTGTAGATGGATAGGGTAACTCTGTAAAAAAGAAATACAAAGGGGATGAGATTGCTTTTAAAGAAAGCCAGCGCTGCTGAGTGGCCTAGCACAGCGTTACTGAATGTCTTTTAAGGTTTTTCTTAAAAAAATGTAACAGAGAAATTCAAATTGTTAAAGTTAATTGCAGGATTAAATTGCCATTTGTCAATAGCAATGTAATTTGTATTATAAATTACAGCACTGTTGCTTTCAGGCATATTTTATCAATATGTTTCCAATGATTTAATAACAATATTTCTCAAAAATAAGCCAAGGCACTTTTTTCCTCTTTTTTAAATGAACATGTTCAGAGGGTTTTCATCAGCGTGCTAGCCAGCTCTGCAAAATTTCTAGTAAATAAATTATCACCAGGAGGCTCAAAATCCATTACCATAAAAAAAGCCATTTTTCCCTCCCTAATCGATTGCCCACTGTGCAACTGCTAATGGGACCATACACACATGTTGTGCAGAGGGAATTCATTTTCAGGTTCTCTCTCTTTGCTAGAATTTATTTTACAAAGAATTTCTCACTAAACTCATAAATTAGTCAATGCATAAAATGAACACTTCAGCTTCCAGCAGGAGAAATGTTAAGGTTGTGCACCTAGAGAATTTTTCAAGCTGGTTCCAAGGAAATGGAGGTTGCAGTGATGCTTTGGGAACACTAAAGTACCTTCTTTCCTGAGAGAGACAGCCCTTTCCCTGCTGCCAGCAGTATAGTTTGTCTGCTTACGTGTCTTTGTGGGCACACACATTTCTCATATGTGTTGATAGGTATTCCATCTGACAAGTGCACTGAGCAATATTGGCCTTTGAACTTAGAAGCTTTCATCTTGATCTTGGGGCAACTATATCCTTTTTACCAAGTCATTCATTCAGTTCCCTTCCCCAATTCCACTCTTTCTTCCACAGATGATGCTATAGTTGTATAAATCCCAATTTACAGCCTTCTATAAGCCCAGAGCTTTGACTGCCAAATCAGCCTGGCCCTTGCACTGAATAGCTGATCTTAGGGACTAAAATAAAGCAATCGACATGGGAAAGGCCTGTCCCCTAAATTTTATCCCAATTGAGAGCTGTTAAATCTGATTTTTATTTAGAAATTATTTATTTTGGCCACTCCAGTTGCCATCCCTCAACAGCTTAGAATTCTGAAGCTGGAAGCAGGCTTAAATTCAATTCTTTAATCACCTTCAATTCACAGATGGTTTGTCTTTCTAAAGATGGCACTCTAGTAAGATGTAAAGGCTGGAATCTAGTCTACATTTTCTGATTCTTTATTTTTGGCTAAAATTCCACATTTTGAGGAACATTTAAATGGTAATGGAGTTAAACCAGCCTGAGAAGGATATGATTGCACATACTGGTATGAAGTGAGGGTGGGTAGGAGAAGGACAGCCAGGGGGAGGAGAACAAGGAACATTTAAAGGAATTTAGAGAATAAAATATAGTGGGAACACGGAGTGGATTTAGGTAATTTCTCTATGTGTACAGACCCAGCTCTGCCTGCAAATATGCCATTCTTAAGATGTTTTTAAAGTTCTCTTGTAGTAACCTATTTTTTTTTTTTTTTCATTCTCTTCTTAGGTAAGTTGCTGTTCCTGCTTTTAAAAGTATTGTTCCAGAAAGAGCCATGTGTATGGGTCAGGTAACTACCATATTATTGCTTCTCTACTCTTTATCTTTGGGTATCAACTACTCTTTGTGTATTTTTTTTTTTTTTTTTTTACTTCACTAGAGACTTAATTGCACAAAGTTTAGAGTTTTCATTTATTTAAGAATCTGGATATCTGATGGTGTAATCCTTATTATACAAGCCAAATGGTCACTTGGAGACTATTATACAAGGACTGCAATATTTATTTATATATTTATGTTTACTACTCAGTTTCTTGTGAGTTTTTTTACTGGGTGTTGTCTGAGAGATGTTGATGAATTCTCAAAACCCAAAAGAGACTCTCTTTCCTAACACTTAGCCTTGAAAAATGGTGGTATTTAAATTTTGCAGAAGAGCAATACAGTTCATCTCTCTGTAGCAAAGTTCCACAGCTATATTATCATTGTAATTTTTATTTATCAGTATACTGTCTTAGATACATGTTGATTCATCAGAAATTCTTTGTATGATTTTGTATACATGTTTCATCAGAAATTCTTTGTATGATTTTGGTCTGGCACAAATATGGGTGACACATTTTAGAAATCCTTTTGCCTTTTCTTTGCAATTCTTAAGTTAAATTATCCTTTCTGATAGCCTCCTGTTTATTATTTTACTGTGGTTTCATAAACATAAGATTTAATAATATGTAGGTAGATAGGTAGATAAAGAAAAAGGAAGAGAGGGAGGGAGGGAAGAAAGGAAGAAAGAAAACATTCACTTGAATAACTATCAAGGAATTAAACTGTGGCTATTATTAAAATATCATGAAATCGTAAAGAGTGAAAGGTAGAGATTTATAATTGGCGTGGATGTTTGTTTACCAATGGAGATCTTTAATGTCTTGTTATTTGCTATCATATGTCATATTCTAAGCAAACTAAAATATTCACAGCAACTTTTCTAACTAAGGAACCCCCAGATACATTTTGTTAGAAATATATGCGTATATGTGTGTGTGCTTACTGAGACTGGATCCAATCAAATCAAAATCTTAAATGGAGTTAACTGAACAATTTCTAGATTGCCAAAATGGTGGGCCTGAAACGAAGAAAATACAAATATAAATTACCAAGTCCCGAAAATAGCCAAAGGTCCTTAACAGTTTGAAAATAAATAGCTGTAGTGGGATTTATGGTATTAAAGCTTTGGTCTAATTACAAACATTAATTTTCTTTTAGTAGCATTGCTATAGCAACAATATAGCTAGAGGGTCTCAGGCAAGACCCAAATTATATATCTTAGAAATGCTTTCCTCAGTTATTAACACCTTGCATTATCGAAACTTTAAGATATTCTGTATTCACATGGGCTTTTCATCAATTACATAATTTGTTTTCTCTTTTAAAATGGTTTTAACTATTTAAGATAGTGAAATTTCTTCATGTTTAGGTTTTTCACTGCATTTCACTGCATTCAAACACTACCTCAAATTTCCTTTGTGTTAGATTTTTAATACCACATGAGAACAAATTTTATATATGTATGTTTTCAAAAAAAATAGTTGCTTTGAGAACTCTAACAGAATTTTCTGACTCCTGTGTAATTATTATCTCAGTTTTATAATATATTACCATATTTTTGCATCTAATTTTATAAACAAATACTAAATTCCAAAATAATACAGTCTTGAGTGGCAAATCTAAAACTATAGAAATTAGGTAATTCCTAAACCTAAGATGCCTTGAGATTGGAATATATCACTATATATATTAAATATCCTTTAAGTAAAGTAAAGTAGCTAAAATTGTCAAAGGTTTACACTATTTCAAGTTAGTAAACAAATATAATTTCTATTCTTTATGTAAGACCAATTAAATTGCACATTAAAAATAAACTTAGCTGTAAACCATCTTTTTATCAGGAAGGTCCAACTCAATAATCATTTAATAAACATCTCTTTATAATTGGGAACTATGCTAAACACTCTCAAGAATAGACAGATGAACAAAATAAAGATGTAGTTCCCATGTAGCCCTTAATAGAGTGGTGAAGCTAAACAAGACCATATATGAAAATAATGTACAATACACAAATATATAAACAAGGAATAAGCAGAATATTATAGGTGCAAGAAAAAATAATATTTTGAATTGGGAAATAAGAAAAAACTTTATGAAATGATTGCTTGTGAGCCAGGATTGGACAATGGATAGAAATTTGATGAAGGTAGTTTAGAATCACACTAGATAGAAAGCCTCATGGGCAAGACCCAAGAGAGGAAAGGACATTTGGGGGGAACCCAATGAGTTATAAAAGGAGGTGTTAGGAGACAGTAATTGACTATAAAAAGATGCATTTGATTAAATAATTCTTATGTCTCCAGAATTAATTAGGTATTTTTGATGTCTATGGTCTTGAGACTGTAAATAAAATTTTATAAATATCTAACCCAAAGTAGTGGTGTTTAAGCCTGCAACTGAATATGTTTCACCACTACCCAGCAGTGTAGCTTTGGACAAGTTCCTTAATATCTTTGTCCTTCAGTGTCCTCATCTTTAAAATGGGGATGCAAAATTCAGAGTTGTTTTGGAAATAGAAGTCATCAATATATCAACATACATAGAAATATGCCTGGCTCATAATAGCTCCGTAAGTGCTTGCTAATTTCATCTTTTGAATGCTGAAGTATTTGAAAAACAGCTTTAGTTCTAATGTGGTTAGAGGTTCTTTTCTTAACATTAAATATAATTACATAATATCATAATTTCTTGGATTTAGTTAATAAATCCACACTATAGACCATGTTCCTGTTTTAGCAATCACTGAGAATATGTACATATAAAAATATTTCATGTTATGTAGAATTATCTCTGAAGTAGGTTTTCAAAGATTAAAGCTGTAGCTGGAAAAATTTTAGGTGCTATTATACCTTAGGCAGCATGCCTTTGCCTACAGTTCCACGTTTTTGTTTTAGCTAATGTGCTGCATATTTGTTCCCGTGACCAGAAATTTTACTAAAGAGGTCAGACTTACCATCTTTAATTCTCTTCTGATGCCGCTTATTTATACTTACATCGCTGTTCCTAACAAACAGCCGTGCGTCGCTCGGCGTTTTGAGTATTTCATTCTGCAGTGATAACTGAAAAGTGGATTTGGTTATAACAGGTATTGCTGTTTTCATTTGTCTCAAGTGCTACGTTATTGGCATCTATTGCAGTTTAATGACCCAAACCTTGACAGCCCTCTTCGGTGAGCTGTGTGGTAGGCAACGCTTGAGCAGGAAGGAATGGCTGGTAGGCCGGCAGTGACCAATGAGAATCATGGAGATGTGAATTTTCCTTTAGAACAAGCTTTTCCAGGAGAAAGAAGGACTCTAATGGAAATGTTTTCAATACTGTTTCCCTGTCCCACTATGTAATAGCAGGGAAATATTGAATAATACATTTCAGTGAAGGTTCATATATTTTATGAGCAATTTTATCAGAAATACTACTATTTTTCTAAATAGCATTATTATTAGTCTTTGGATTGTGCCAGAAAACTGTGAATATGTCAAAAATGACACAATCACTTTCACTTCTAGTCTAAGGTGCACAAAATCAAATACTGAACCAGAGGTAAAGTACACAGGATGATTGCATTTAATGAAGTTCACTTGCCTTTCCCTTTACATTGGAAAGTGAGGGGAGAATGTTCTTGAAGCAGAATTTGCTTGAAGTGAGTCAGTAAAATAGTAGACAATAATTTATAACCAAGAATAAGGGATAGCTTAGAAGAATGCTAGGTATCAGTGTGGATGAGGTGACCACTGGGGAAGAGGCAGCGTAGTGAGTAATAAACGTCGAATTCAACTTCTTTTTTTTTTCCTCAGAGCCCCTAATTGAGCAATGTGTAGAGATAGTTTCATTACATACTTCAAACTTAGGATTTATTTTCTCAAGGAGGATAGCTATAAAATCCTTTCCGGGTTGTAAAGAATTATGCATATGCACATAAAAATATTTTGTAGAGTTTGTTATTGGAATTTAATAGTGACATTCACCAAGCTTTGCAATTCAAGATGTTACAGTCCTTTGCAGACTCTACCCTGACTGTATTTCAAAGTTGTAGTGTGTATATGTGTATGTTTGTATTTATAGCAGATAGATAGATAGATAGTATATAAATCACTTGCTTGTTTTGTCTCAGGTTCATTCCCCATACTTCCCCGCCGCTCTGCTCTGTATCACGGGTCCCTTACCCTACGACTTACATTTTCCTGGTTCTGTTGTCAACCGGCTTCTGCTATGTTTAACCAGTAGGAGGCGCTGGTAGGAGACTGGCAATGACAGCAAATGATCCAGGCTATTTTTCTCATCTTTGTGTGCTTCTGTGTTTCTTCCATAGTCCCAGCTGTCACAGGGCAGCCTCTGCTGTGATTTCACATCCTGCTGAGTGGCCGGATGCCCAGGCCCATAGTAACAACTTCTCCTTGGATTCTAGAGATAGCGTCTTTTTGCCATTGCGAATTCCTGATTTACTTTATCATTCTCTGTTTAGTTTTCAGCTCTTCCATCATCACTGTAACTTCTTCCCTGGATTAAATCCTTTTTAATGGACTCGCCACCTTGGGTTCTGTTTTCCTGACCATACTTACACTGTTTCTATAGGTTGAACTTAGAATTTTGAGTCTCTGTATAAGTTTAGTCCAAAGCCATTCCACCTTTTAAATGGTTATTGAGCCACCATACAGGTGCCAGCACATCTAGCCCAGCTTTCCTAGATCTTTGTATAACAACCCATGGCTTCACCTCTGATACCTCCACTTCAGCCTTGCTCCTTTTCAGGTCCACCCAATAGTGCTCTTAAACTCTTATTCCTCACTACAAATGCCAACCTGATTGGAGAAGCAAACTGCTAATGTGCTTTAAAAAAAATTAAAGAAAAAAACCCATTCCAAACAATGTGATATTGACTTAAATTTTAATAGGAGTTTAAAGAAGGGAAAGACGTTTTGGAATTAAAAAAAAAAAAAAAAAAAAAAGGTTTGACATGTTTTTCTTCAAATGGGGAAGGATAAGCCTCAATTATACCTGAAGGGTTGGTGAAGCATGGATGGAAAATGGCCTTCTAGGTAAAAAAAGAAAGTGAGAAAATGGGTATGTAAATAAACACAGGGAGCTATAAAGGTCTGAGACTGCTAAGAGCCAAATGTGAGTGTGGGGAGCTCAGGAAAATAATGGTGGCTATCCACGAGAAAACACCATGAAATGTGCATAAAGGAGCTCAGAATGGCTGGCCTCCAACATCTGTGTGTAGAAGTAGAGAAATTCAGATGGTGAGAAAATGGCTGGAATGCAGAGTAATTGGAAATCTGTAAATGAGAAGTAAGTTTTTAGTTACTGCATAGGGGGTGGTTGGTCATTAGGTGATGGACCACAGAATCAACATCTGGAAAGGCAGGGTAAGGATAATCAGAATTAACCTGTCAGGCCACGTAGCCTGTATTTCCCTCTAAAAATTAACTCTTGAAGCATTGTACAGTATCTTGTTCTCTTGTACACACCATAGGATCTAATATAAGTTTTGGGAAATGTGTAGACTTTAATGGGCTCCATGCACATGTTAATTTATTGAAAAATGAACCAGTGGCATTCTTTTTTCATATTTTTGACATAACCTTTACAACATATATAGTTCATCTTGGTGAAAAGAGATAACTTACCAATAACAAGGCATCAACTTAGGTGCTGCAAAGCCAGTCAATGGTAGGGCTTACTGGTTTTACTAAATAAGCATCATTTGTGGTCTTATAATTTACCTTAAAAATTATTTTTGCCTACAAACAATCTGTCTTGTTGGGGTCTCTGGTTATAGAATAGCCCTTGGTAGATGTGTCCTGAGAGTCTTTAGTTAAGTTTGGAAAGATTGGGAGGAACCTGATGCTTCTGATTACTTTGGGAAAATAATATAAGAGAAATTCAAATTTAAAATGAGCGATAATAGACTCAATGTGTTTTCTTTTGAAATTGTATTATAGTACATACTACAGTACATACGTAGTACATGCATATAGTACAGACAGTAAATTTTAAAAAGGTTAACGAGATAATGTTGGCACTGATATTTATTACTATTAGAAATTCACAGTGGATTTTAGAGGCCAAGTGAAGGGTTCCTTTCTTTAAGGGTCACTTGTATCACATTACTTAATTTTGATGCCACTGTTCTTACTAAAGTCTGTGAAACCATTGCAAAAAAATAATAAAAAGATGAGATTTATGAATTTGATGCTCTCCATTACTTCCTTTGACTTCCTTAGCTTAGACTTCAAACTATTAGTTTCAAGGCTGGACTCTCTTTAAGTGATAGATGTTAGAGAGTCTCTCATCCTTCTGTGTGTTCTTTCTTTCATACAACAGGAAATTGCCTTTGAATAGTTACAGAAAAACTTTAGCCCTAACAGAGTGTCTTGTTATACCCATCCATCCATCCATCCAAAAAAAAAAAAAAATCTGGACCTTAAATTCCATTGGTAACTATGGGACTTTAAGGAAGTCGTGACTTTTGGGAACCTACGTTTTCCCAAATGAAAAATATGTAAAGTATTATCTACTTTGTAATATTGCTGGAGGATTAAATGATGAAACTCGTAGATGCTTTATAAGCTTTAAAGGGATATATCAATATTAAGTTTTCCTTTTTTTCTTTTTAACTAGTGCTTACTCTATGGAAAGTCTAAGCTAAGCTCTGGTGCGGGACATAGAAAATATGACTTCTCACCTCAAAAAATTGGTCGTGTAGTTAAGTGGAGCTAGTTAACTTGTTTTATCTGGTTCAGAAGGCCAAACGAAGCCCTCGGAAATAGTGTTTTCTGAGGCTAACACTAGTCTTGAAATCTAGACTTTCTCTCTGATTGTTCAAATAAGCATAATTAGAATATCATGGAAATCAAATTATATCAGAGTTGAAAAAATTTCTAGCAAGATTTTAATCCAGCAGCTTCATCGTTACAGACAATAAAACTCCAGCCTAAATAAATAAAGTTAATTGTCCACAGTCACTCAGCAAGGAAGTGAATGAATCAGGGATAGAATTCAGTTCTCTTAATTTCAAGCACAGAAAAATAGGATTACTCTTTCTACTTTTATTTTTCTCAAATTCTTTTGATCAATGCTTTGTTATACCCTCATATGTAGAAACTTTGAAGATAATGTATCAAAAGAAAAATGCATAAAACAAAGGAAGACTGATAAACCTTATGGTCTTTTGTTAACGGGCTTAATGAGAAAGGCCATTACCTCTTCACAATTGTCCATTAGAAAAAACAAGTCAAAGATACTAGACTGAAAAGTGTTCAGATCTTAGGAAAGTCATAGAATTATGTGACTATTGTGTGTGGGTTTGATTAAATTCAAGAATAGGCAAAATATGTGACTTTGAATTATAAACAGCCATTTCATTGGCTTGAAAATCCTAGAAATTGTACACTGGTGAGTACCATATTAGTAGATAAATTAGGATAATAGGGAATGGAAAGATTTCTCCGAAGTACGTATCTCATCCTAATTTCCAGCTGAACCCTAGTTCTATATCGCTAGTTAGGTATGAGATATTGGCATTTTTATATCACAGATTTCCAACACCAAGCAGAATTAATAAATGTTAACACTGTCATATTTACTTTTAATTTCTTTTATAAATAAAACATTATAAATTAATGCTTTTCTTTCCTAGTCCATTAAAAAATGTATTTGTAGCCTCATGCTTGTTTCTACAAATCTAAATGTTTATGGTCTGTACTATTTGCTGGGCATACAACAGATGCCTAACAAGCTTCTTGATTCTAATCTGAAAGAACGTGTACTTTCTGTGCCTTTAAAAAGTTTTTTGGCATTGTTGATTCCGTTCTGTTTCATATTTCATCCAAGTTTTAATATCCAGGATTCTAAATAATATCAAGAAAGGTATAAAATTTAAAAAGCACTGAAAGACAAGGTATTTTCCACATTTTTCGTATTCTTACTTAACTGTCTCCATTTTCCCTGTGCCTCAAGCCTTATTATGGTAACTATTCCTTATCTAACCCGTAGTGGGTGATGGTGATGGTGATCCTAATAGTGATACTACACTCTTCTATTTCTCTTTCTTCTCCTCTTCCTCCTAATAATGACGATGACATTTATCATGCCTTGAATATTTCAGAGAATTTGAGGGGAAAGCAAAAGGGGAGAGTCAGACCTGAATATGAAGCCTGAATTGCTTTGGTGGTATTTTGTCCAAATAGATTTCGCTTAATTCTAAGCTTTTCTGAATCAAGGAAGACATGGCTTTAGGCTTTTATTTATTTATTTCTATTAATGGAGGTACTGGGGATTGAACCCAGGACCTTGTCAGGCGTGCAAAGCATGTGCTCTACAATTGAGCTATACCCACCCCCTGGAAGACATAGCCTTAGAATGATTTTTCTATACTTGACTTTAAGGATAATTGAACAGAAAAATACCAGGAATCATGGTGAACTTGGATGAGGCAATCCCCCTTAACATAGTTTTTGTCATTGTTTAAATGGTCAGACAAGAGTTCTCAGTTTTAAGGCTAGGTGGGAGAAAGGAAATGATACAATGGCTTCTTTCCACCTGGATGTTAAAAGCTAGAAAACAGTCTCATCTCAGTTTGACATGAAATGCAAGTCCTCTTCTTGAATATAGATCATGTCCCAGTTTTCCATACTTTTTTTAGCCCACTGGCTCTGTGACTGTGATGGGCTGACCTCATGGCATCTTCAAAGGCCTGTAGGAAGCTGGGGAGCTAGAGTAGGGTAGAAGGATTTGGTGTCGTCTGCACTGAAAGGTCAAGCAGCACATGTGATTCCATGCGTCCCTCCCCCTGTACCATCTCCCAGGTTAGTATACAACTGGAGGTATTGACAGGTCTGAAAAGCCATCTATGGTTTAAGCATCCATGGAGCCTGTGAACAACACAAATCACACAGTATCCTGTGGTTCTATTATTTCAGTTTTCCTAAGATCTATGTTAACTAATTGCTTTCATTTTGTTCCTGTGGGGTGCTCTGTTCTCTGTTAACCCAATACAATGCTATTATTAAAACGAATCTTAAAACCAGGCTATAGTGTTACTACTGAGCTATCTGCCTACCCGCTCAGGCAATGGAATACTTGGCTCCCAGTTAGGGCATTATTTTATTAAAGAGTCACAGTGGTGCTTACGAATATTAACTCATTAATTTGCTCTGGCATCCCTCTGTGACTCCTAGAAAGTATTATTTCTCTCAGTTTATAAGGGAGGAGAGAAAACACAGGCATATTTTCCTAAACTCATACTGCAAAGAGGGACAGGGAGAAGGAAGAAACAGCTATGTGCGTCTCCTAACATCTCATGAGACCCCAGAGCTACAGCATTATTTCTGTCTTTGAACTTGTCACAATCCAAAAAGCCTACCCAGATCATGTCTCAGCACTCACTAATGTGTGTTCTCAGGTGAAGGACTTTAAGTCACCAAGCCTCAGTTTCTTCATATATAAAATAGTGGAAATAATATGCTTTACTAGGATTGCTAAGGGGACTGTGTTAGATCCATTTGGTAAATTGCTTAGTAGAGTTCTTTCCTGGTGTATGGTAAGTGTAAGAAAATGAAAGCATTTCTTAACAAATTAAATTGCGTCAAGCCACTCTCCAGCAGTCAGAGTGTCTAATAATGGGAGTGCTGTTTCACAAGGTAGTGAATTACCCATCCCTGGCAGGACCTATACAGAGGCTGATATCCGTGGCTCATCTCTGTTAGAGGGGGGACCATGCATTGGTGTGTGTTGCTAGATGGTTTCTGAAGTTTCCTCCAACTGTAACTGTCCAAGCAGTAGTAGGTGGTGAGGCATTTGGAGAAGGATCATGAAAATTCTTGACATTTGCACAGCTTTTTATAGTTTAAATGTGCTAGGAGTGTGTATATTCTCATTTAATCCTCATAATAGCCTTCTATGGAAGACAGAAGAGGTGTACTTACCTTTATTTTATGTATGGGAAAATAGTAGCATCAGAGAAGTTAAATGACTTTCTCAGGGTCATATATCAGAAAGTTGGAAAGCTGGAACCCACAACCTTTTTTCCCTGACTCTGTGATCTTGTATCACATATAGTCATTCAGGTTTCTATTCTTGAGTGGGTACCATTTAAACACACTTTGAAAGGTTCATCTTCCTTTTCCAGCATTCCTCTTCTGTACTCTCTGTACCTACTCAATTCTTCCTGCATCCACAAAGCACAATGTTGCAATGCTCATATGCACTGGTTGAAGACCTAGAGCAGTACTGAAAATTGGAAAGAACATTGCCACCCCACCTCTGACCTCACCTTCCCCCAAGTTTTGCTCTGACATCCAGAATACAATGAATGCCAAGAGCGGATACCATCCTGTGTTACTGTTTGTGTAGCAATGGCATTCGGAAAGGTCATGGGGTGAGGGGCGGAACGTTTCTTGCTGTGAATTAATCTTGAGATGAAAACTGCTTTTTAATCTAAATCTGTGGTTGCGTCGTCATTCAGCTGGTAACTAATTGGGGTGGCTGTGACTGGGGGTGGTAGCAGGAAGCCAGTTCTGTGAGGCTGAGAATGGGCTCCCACCTTGCTGTAATTTACTGCTGTAATGAGAGGAAGGAGAAAAATGCTGCCAGTGTTTAATAGCTAAGCAAAGTGTTTTCAGACCCGCTTTTTTTTTCTTCATCAATCTTTAGACACACATCACAAGGAGAAATATCAGTCGCCATTCAGTTTGATCACTTCAGCCATTTTTTTTTTCATTTTTCAAGCTTAATTTACTGCTGTCTTTTTCCATTTACTGCAACAAATAGTTTATCTGCTTTCCTAAAATTGAGATAAACACCACCAGCCAGGGGAGGCTTTGGACTTGCTCTTCTTCCCATCTCCCCACGGCAGTAAAACCAAAGACTTAAATAGGCATTAAGTGCTACTTACAAGGCTTAGAGAGGCTGGAACTTCCTTCCTCTTTGTCCTGATGAAGGTTGGGCTAAATCCATCTGAAGGTCCTCCCCAATCCTGTGTTTTGGCCGTCTGACACATTGTCTCTCCCTTCTGTGAAGCAGTCAGGCAATCAGACTAGTTGCAGGAACACGTTGGCTCTGTTTATATGTGTCGGGGCAAGTTGTAAATCTATTCAAGTCAGAATGATTTGTAGGATCATTGGGGAATCCTGAAAGGAGAATTTCATTCCTTGTTTCATTCCTTCTTTTTTTTTTTTTCTTTAGTAACACTGAGCATCACATAATGTATATAAAGAAAAAGTGCAAACTTCAAACCCTTCTAGTAGCTCTCAGCCTTTTATGAGAGACATATAAGCAGTAGGACAATGAACTCTGTG